>NW_024387083.1:0-696039 GCF_900408965.1 Simochromis diagramma | reverse complement strand
AACTCTTTGCAGGTGAAAAGTAGGAGACGTTTTGAGTTTTGGACACAATCAGGCAACGTAGCTTTTATTTTGTGACTATTTTTATAGTACTTTACTTCTTCTTTTTTTTTCAATTATCTGCAAAATGAAAATAGAAAAGTAGGCCTGTGGCCCTTCTCTTTTTGTTAAAGAGTTTTTAATGTACACCCTCATCTTGGTTCTTTGGCTTTTTCCAATGATGTGTGCACATTCTGTCTGCAGAGAAGGAAGCTGGGACTTCACTAGGACCCCTATTGAGACTCAGACAGGCATTAAACTCTGTAGACACTCTTGTCAGCACCACACAGACACACAGACACACAGACACACACACACCACACACACACACACACACACACCACACACACACACACACACACACACACCACACACACACACACACTCACTTAGCTATCCTTGCCAGTCTTTGGAGTCGCTTTTTGAACTTTAGGCCCCAGGCTCGCTGTTTCTGTGCCCACTGTGGGTCTGGCTTACACCGCAGACAAATATGCCTGAGGGGATCATGTGTCAGTGTGTGTGTGTGCTTCTGAATGTATAATGAAAGCTGCTATTGATGGTGAAAAAGAGCGCTGCTGAAACAAGCGCTCCATCCAAATCCCACAAACAGAACATGGGGATGAAAGCTTTTCTGCAGACATCTGGCACTGCTGTTTATACAGGTGGCACTTACCCTACCTCAGGTCACTCACACTTACACGTTGAGTGTTTACATGTAGACACGTGCGGCGAGCGTACACCCCGAGCCACCCTCAACTTCATAATTCCAGTCTGTTCATTCGCTGGCTGTTAAGCAGCTCCTCTCGGCCACAGCTATTCTCTTACGGTTCTTCCTTGCAACCTGAGGTTTCATTGCGTGGTGCAGATTGGCCTCAACCTAAGGCCAGCACAGTGAAAAGACTTTTTGACTCATATCTGTGGTTTTGTGTTTGTTCCATTAAAAAAAATCTGCAGCACTGTGCCAGCATGCACAGAGATTTTTTTAAATTGGTTTTTCATATATTGGTTGTTTATCTGCACAAAACCCACAGAAATGTTGTCACTTTTTACCCCAGCTTGAGGTTTTGGTCTGTTTACCCACCCTCAAAATGCAAAAAGTGTTCTACCTCCTTCCCTTTGCCTTATTTTGTCTCATTTTTTCTATTTTTTCCCTACTGCCTATCTAACTCTTACTTCAGCACTACCACGACTTACCAAAAATACTTGTCTGCTTTGTTTCCAGCAGGCAGGCAGATAAACAAACCCCAGGATGAGGAGCCTTCTTCGTCTTCTGGCACTCTGTGCTGCAGTCTCTCTCTGCGTCTGCTATGGTATAGATCCTCCCAGATGCCCTCACTTTGCTATCGCTCAGCAGCCATTATTTATTCATAACCTGCAATATAACAAAATGTAATAAGACATTCATCATTTATGATTAACCCGATTCCATGTTTTTCCCGTAGAGTCTCATGAAAGCACAGAATCCACTGAAGGTGACTGAAATGTTGTTTCTCGGTTCTGGAAAAACATGCATGCCATTATAACAAATGTGATGTATTTAATCCTCATTTAGTCTTTACTAACATGCCCTCAGCCCTTGTTTCACCTGATCTGCTGCATGACCGGCATGCCAGATGCTGATTGAAAAAATTTTCCCACTAGTAAGTTTTGTGGTTTCAGATTTGTTTGTGCCTCCAAACCGAGCCAACTCATTCATCCCACCACAGAGAGGCAACATATACATCCCATCCAGAGGGAATGGCTTCGGCAGTTACAACCATCAGGAGGTAAAACCTAAAATCATGGGCAGGCATGCAATGCAGAGCACTTTATCTCCTGCATGTTTAAAACCACAAACCCACAGAAAATGCATGCTTGCCATACATATACGGCACTGTGCCTCATTAAGACAAAGCCTAATTGGACCATTAAACATCTACATGTGCTTCAAGAATCCACAGACACAACACAGAGCCTGGAGTGCAGGATAAAAGAAATTTTTAAATTCATTTCTGTTTAGAGTTCCTCTACTTTTCTTCATTTTGAAAACCTTCTTGTTTTAATTCCCAGGACATTCAAGTCTCCAGCAGAAAGACGCGCAGAGATCTGCGAGGACTACTCCCCCTGCCGCTTCTATGCCTATCGCCACGGCGCCCAGCAGGCCTACAACAGATACTTTGGCGCTAGAAGTCAACCACGGCGGCCTGCTGTGACTCGCCGATACTAAACTGGACCTCACATGCAAAAGTCTCATTATCATCTGGTCCTTTAGTCCACATATCATCAGTTTTTAGATAATTTATGTAATTGTTTTTGTGGGCTCTTTTGGCAAGAAAACTGTTTTTTATATATAAACACCAGAACTTCCAGTCAATGTGGCTCAAATCACACAGCAGCCCATCATTATATTCATGTAGAAATTTACAGCCTGTTTCTTGTGTAATCTCAGGATGACTTTTATCAAGTATCACTGCATGATCCCAGCATTTATGAGCTTTACGGGATATGCTCGAGTGAAGCGTTTGGCTCACTTTCCGCTAACCATTTCTTACAATCTCCACTTACTTATGCTGTCAATAAACAAATATAATGACTTTTAATGGGTTTGGTCTTAATCCTTTTTGCAATTTGCTTGCCACATGAGTTTGTGAGAACTTTGGGGATTCTCAGTGTTTTTCAATATATGCCAGATGTTATATGTAATATAACAATATTTGGGAGTGCTTAAGAAGCATTAGGAAAGTTAAATACGGCCTTGTGCATAAATATGACACATTACAAGAATCAGAATACTTTATTAATCCCCAAGGAAATTATATAAATGTAAGAAGCCCACTTTAACACAAACAGTCTATAAATACTGGAAACCACTTGGTTATTCTAGTGTTTATCACATGGTTTAGAATTCAAATGTAAATCTGGTGAGTTCTTCTATAAAACAAAGTACAGTAATGTAGTGCAGCAGAAGTACATAGTGCAGTAAAATGGGAAGAAATCAAGTACAAGTATCTAAAAAGCTCTACAGAACCTGACTGAATGTGTTGTTACACAACTGACTTGTTGAGGAGTTACATTGTGATTTCAGTATGCACTGTCGGTGTCTGGTCTCTTGCAGTCTTGAGAAGAATGTACTGCACATGTGCAGACAGACACAAGGACAGCTCAGCACATGGCAGATGTCAAAATGCTGTAGAAGTAAAATGACAGTTATACTGGATGTTTGTCTGTCTGTGCTACCACATGGCCACGAAAGTGTATAATTATAATTGTCCTGAGGGTAAATCCTTGTAGTCTGTCACTGAAACGAGACAAAAGGCACCAGCATTGACCCAGACTGTGAAATTACAACCCATATGCTCTACTACTGTCCGGACCGGTCCAGCTTCGAAATCTCTAGTTAGAAATGGCAACAAAGGGCATCCATGTCACAAAGTGAACTTAAAAGGCTCAGCTTTGAAAATAAAAATGATATGTTTGTGTTACTGGGACGGTATTCAGTAGAGCATTGACATTATGATTTCTAGTACACCATTAAACTACCATGTGATCGCTAACCTTGGAGGTAATCCAGGGTACCACGACTAGATCTCTTAAAACAGCTGTTACAGCTGGAGGCACGATATGGTCCTTACAAAAATGTGCAAGTGGACACAGACAGCCTACAGAGGGTCAAAGGCAAGAAACAACAGATCAATGTCGTCCTTTCTAAACTTGTGACTGGAAAAATGCGAGTTGACCTGAGGAGGACAGAAAGATCTCTGTGACCTTCCTCTGATTAAACTTGATTCTATGGTCCTGAAGCACAAAAAAATCTTAATAACTGAACTTGAAATGACCTGGGAGGGCGGTTAGTTATCTCTCGCCACCTGAAGAAAGCCAAATACCAAGATTTGATCAACAAGGCTCTAGTTCACGAATGGAAAACAGCTGCCATTGTTTCCAAGGATGTGAAAAACAACCACATTGCTGATAAGTTACTGAAGTGCAAGCTGCGTTTAATTTTTCAGTTAAATTCAGTCAACTACTATCATTTCTGCAGCAGTCGTGGTGAGACGTATGACTGAGGAGGACATTGAGTGGATGGATGCAAGTCACTCTCCTCTTTCTCTCTACCTCCTAAGACATGTGGTCTACTTTTGTAACTGTGGTCTCTGTGAGTGTACTTTGTGTGCATGTTTGTAATTATGCATTGCAAGTGTTAGTGGAAACACATTTTCTTTTTCAGTTTTATGTAATAGCAAAGTGTCAAAGCTGTTTTCCTATCCACATCACCTGGTCTGGTGCCAACGCAAGTTTTCCAGGTACAACTTCCCTGAAGGTTCTAGGTAGTGAACTGTTTAGCAAGGTACACCAACAGCTGAACACAGTCAGCAGTTAACAAGCCAGCACAGCTGAGACCAGTTAAAGAAGGCTATGTTTGCCTATGTTAAAGCTGGAGGCTAATTTGATGTAGGACTTTTGGTTCTGCACTCGTGTTGCAGAGCACATAATTTTGGTAAGCAAACAATGCCAAGTGCTTGCATGCAATAATCTGACAAAACTAACAGTGCATAACATCTGTGTAAGTTCTCAGTGATTCCAGTCATGGTACCCAGCATGTTCAAATCCCAGCAGTTCCTCAGACGCTAAGCAAATGCTCATTGTGGTTTCACCCTTGACCCCTGGTGAGGACCCATACCTTGTTTTTGGTTTGGTTGCCTTCTTTTTTCACACCTTAGAACAAAACACAGCCAAGTTGTGATGATGCTATGTGTAGGATGAATATTTATTGAAAGGTTAGTTAAACTGGAGTGGTATATCACCACAAAGAGGAAGACATGCAGAACATTAAAAAAAAAAGCAGTGTGAGAAACATAGACGATGCCTACAGCAGACAGATTGATTTTAACACTTTTTCACTTGACTTTCACCTCTTACAGGTTAAGCCACATTTTTCACACTGCCTCCTAGAGGCCCTACAGAGCTACAGCATGTAGATCTGCTCTGCAAAGCTATGATAGCACCAACCCACAACTATAACCCTGGTATATGAGGATCCCCCAACAGTGTGAATGTTCTGCCCACCCTGCTAATATCGTATGACATCAAGAGAGGAGCTGCCGAACCACAGGTAATCCTGCAGTGTCTGCTTGAAACAAAAGATGTTTGATGTGTACCCCACAAAGGATTACATTTTAGGAGTGGCATGAGAGTATTAGGCACTTTGCTTGTGGGAAGTTGTGTTTTAATTAAAAATCAAACGACATGTTCCACTCGACATCATGCAGCTTTCCTTTGCTTAACTGTCGAACCACCCACTTGTTGTGGAAAAATATCTGTGCACATTTAAATGGCCCGTCTACAAAGCTTCAAACAAACATGGTTGTTTCTAAATGTTGCTTTCTCTATGTAGGAAATCACTGTGGTTTGCAATAAAAAGAAAGCCCTCAGATTAAAATAATGCAGCATAATGTGGGACAGTGGTTTTTCCTTTTAGTGAGTAAGCCATGGTTTTTCTCTGCCTCATGCACTTACTGAACTAAATGTACAAGTGTGTGGGCGCTTTAAAAGTCTGACCTGTCCGAGCTGCTTTCCTGAAAGAGTTCATTAAATTTTATATTACTACGATCATTACTATGATGAGATATCGGTGACAGTGATTTGATTTCATTCTTTCTGTTTTTTGTCTCCTTTTTGTTTGTTTTTTATTTTAACAGAGATGACTGCAAATTTTGCAAAGATGAGGAAAAGGAAACTGTGATTCTTAACACAAATCTGGTAAGTAGGTCAAATGAAGCTGTAAAATAATGTTGATTGAAAGATCCTTCCAGTGGCATATTTTGTGGCTCCTCACCTATGCTTTAAAACATTGCCCACCTTTTGGACCCCTTATTCTGCAACGCTGTGAGTGTGGATGCCCTTTTCTTTCTTTCTTTTTTTACACATACATATATATACTTCATTTTTGCAGAGGTGTGTATTTCTGCATCTGTGTGGGTGTGTGATACATGATTCCCTAACCAATCACATATCCATGTCACACAAGGGCTACATCTATAAACAGAGTGTGTGTTTTTACATATATATGTCTAAGAGAAGGAAAGACGGGAGAGTGAGTGATACAGCTCGGGCCATTTTCCCTTAAACTGAAGGCTGAAAAAGAAAGAAAAGATGAAGACCGTGGCTATCCTGGCTCTCTGCTTCGTGGTAGTTATGTGTGTCGCTTCGGGTAAGAGCTGTAGCAATATTTGCAATGTAATTTTTTAACCTTAAACCTTTAAACTAAATTAGTTTTTTAAAGTTAGTCTGTTCTTATTTTTCCCCTTCTGTTTGATAGATGCTGCCACCGACCCTCAGCCTGCTGGTGACAACCCTGCTGAGGAGGGTATGATTAATATTAGTTTATTCGTCCAGAGTTTAATGGAGAAGGGGTTCGAACTTTCAGGCACTGCATGAGTGAAATGATATACCAAGAATGATGAATGACTTTTTGCAAAAAATATTCTATACTCTTGTTTTTTGTTGTGTTGTTTTTTCTCTATGACTTTTTTGTTTTATGCTATACTGATCTTTTAAAAAAAAAAAAATTCATAAACAACAGCAGGTTGACAGATGTCTTATGACTGTGATGTGCAGGTTTGTTTGTGGAGAGGGAGCAGGCCTCCACGGTGGTGAGGCAGAAGAGAGCTGCTGGACAGTTATCCTTGGTACAGCTGGAGAGGTATCTCACACCTTATCTACAAACCTCATTGCTGCATGTTTTTAGACATGTTCTTATCTTTAATAGGGTTGGGTTGGATATGGAAAGTTTTCATGAAGGTATGAAACATCATAAGTAACCGTGTGTGTGTCCTCTCTCCTCCATTCAGCCTGAGAGAAGTGTGTGAGGCCAACGTGGCTTGTGAGCACATGATGGACATAAATGGCATCATCGCCGCCTACACTGCCTACTATGGACCAATCCCCTATTAGAGGCTACAGCTGACTGCGCACCAGAGCTGCCTTTTTTCTTGCATTGCCACCTCTGAGCTCGGCTTTTTCTTTGTCTAAAAGTGTGGCAGACGGATCAGACTGGAAGAAACCAAACACCAGCAGGTGGATTTACTTTCTTTCCTAACTGCACCTTCAAGAATATCTCTGTAATTCTGTCATTTTTCTCCGCCTGTAGAGTTGAAACAGAATAAAAATGAATATCATTCTGCTGTGTGTGCTGTTTTCTAAAGCCTTATTTGTTGTATTGGATTAGGAATCATTCACGTAACTCATGAAGCAGATTTGACAAGTTTTAGCCACTAGATGTCCCTATTAGGCTATATTACATGTAAGGCTAATGAACCTTTATCATCTCTAAATATAACATTGCAGTTCTTTTAAGGTATTTAGTTTGCTTTTTTTTTTTTTTTAAAGAATACTTTTAGTGATTACAGTTTGCAGTAACTTTAAAAATCACATTTCTCAGACTAAACTGATCCAGTCCTACTCCTTTATCAAAAGGGTATTCCTACATATCAGTGACCACGGTAAACAGGGCCTGAGAGTGGCTCAGAAATGTGGTTCATGATTTATTTAAACATTTTCACACAAAAGAAAATCGCTGAAACTCTGAAGCTTTTGTGCCGTGTGATTCCCCGTCTGTTTGTTTCCTTTGATAGATCTGTGCATTCCCGACATCATCCCGGCAGCACCGGGGTGTCCAGTCGGACGGGTCTATTGTGCATCATGGTGTAATTTCTTCCTTTGTATTCCGGTAGTTCGCTTGTTTTCTTCTTGGTGTTTATGTTTGGCTGTGCAGAAAGCAATCGATGACAGAGATAGTACAGTTAACATAGCTGAGACGAGGTGCACAGAATGAGTTGTCTATATGCCACAAATCATAAATAAAACTGAGACAAGCAGAAAAACAAATCATAGACAGTGTGTGAATGTGTACGCACGTGAATATGTTTGTGAATGTTCGACTCTGTGGTACTTTCGTTCTGCTTCTGTTTCTTACTTTTTGATCAGTTTCTCTATTAATACAAAGAAAAATCCATCAGGTTGATGCGAGATTGAGATACCTAAACAGATGTATGGTTAGTGATGCCGTACCGTAGTTTTAAAAGTTTTAAAAACCACCACCATGCTGCTTCTTTCTGTTTTGCATTGTTACATTTAGAGGTGTTTAATTACAGCTGACTTATTATTTAACCTGCACAGAGGAGCATTTAGGTATTTTGTTTTTCGAATCAGGTGGCTGACTAAACAAGTTTCCCAACATGTTTGTCTTTGAAACTTAGATCGTAGATTACATTATTGTGTTGTTAAGTGTTGTTAAAGTGTTGTGTTGTTAAAGAAAAAGTTTTTGCAGTTTGCTGGTCTGGAGCTCTGGAGATCCCAGCAAATTCCCCCAAGGTCAGAAAGTGCAAAAATGGAACAAACCCATGATCTACATTTCAGTCTCTACAGGCCTCATTTAGCACATTAAATGTTTACAGTTGTGACAGTAGAAGAGGAAAAAGGACTGAACAAATATGACTTGTCTGCATTTTGATTTCATTTTTTTGTCATATGTCACTGTTACAGTTCTTCTTTTAAACAGTGTGATATGTAAAGCTTTAGACTCGAAAGAGGACATACTTTCTTCTTTCACATGACAGCATAGATAATTTACCACATTTTCATGGGAGCAGTAAAGAAAAAAAAGCAAAAACAAGCGTTTCCAGTCATATAGCTACTTTACCGTTTACTGTTGTAAAATGTTTTATTCATTCGATAATAAATAGGTCATCTTTTACTCCCTGTCAGTCCAGAGCAACTTACTGGCAATGTTACTGGCATTGTTTTCCCTCATTAAGATATGCACATGGCAACAGGACTTTGCAGCAGTGTGTTTATTTTTAAATGAACCAGCTGAGCTACTCAACAAGTCTCACGCATGTTTGACTTTGAAACTGTCGGCGTTTCCTGCTTCCTACAGAGCATTGCATCATTATTTCCTTTAACCTGTTTTTTGCTTTTATCTACATTCATTTTGTGCCTTACTAAAACACTTTTTTTGACCTTTTTTTCTGAGGTCCATGAGAAGATCAAACAAAATATCTTCAGTATGAGAACATGTCTCTCTGCACATATAAATACATTTTTAACACATTTTGGTTGTGATTTTTAAATTAAATGTACAGCAGCATAAGATTTGACAATTCTTCTGGTGTGACAACACAAATAATAAATTCTGCCTCCCTGATACTCAGAAATAAATATCTTAACAACTCTGTAAGCTTCCAAGCAAACATTCATTATGACTTTGTTGATCCCCTTACTTTGCCTTAAATATCCCTTACACTGTTGTGATTGTTATGAGTCGGCACTATATTACTGTTGCCCCTAGAGACAAAGCATGTACAAACTCCAAAACACTTACATAACATTTTTGTCATTCTGAAAACCCAACTTATTGGCAAGCTTTTAAAGCCTGAGCTGAGACTCTTGAGCAGCGCAACTTGTTCATACCAAAGACATGATGGATGAGTTGCGCTTTGAATGAGAGAACCGTAAACTTATCCAGGCCGTGGAGAATTCATTCCAAAGCACAACAGTGCCCTGGTTTAAACCAGGCTGGATCTCATTGGAGAAGGAACTATTCTGATCAAGCGCATCAGAAAATATTCTCACTCTTCAGTGGTAATTTGGTGTACGTCAGCATTGTTGTTAATGGTCACCTGAGATAAGATGCATAGGATGAGATGGGCCGCACTGTTGTCTCACAGCAAGAAGGTCCCGAGTTCGATTCCACCATCAGGCTGGGGTCTTTCTGTGGGTGGTTAGACCTGGTAGAGCAGAACGCTGATCATTTTATTAAAGATGAAAGACTTTAGACAGTTTTTCAACTCTCAGTAATGCCATAGTGATCGTTTGATATATGGACCTGCAGCGGAGTTTAGGTCCAGACACGGCTAGTGACGTCAGACTGAACAATCGGATTGTTGTGCATTGTTTTTATTTATTCATTAATAAATAGGTTATCTTCTATTTTCAGTCCACAACTGACAATTTTACTGGCAACTGTTTACCCCATTGCGATAACAGAAACATCCAGGAATTCTGCCTTGTGCACACCCCATAGAAGCCTTTAGGCATGAAATAAATACCTCCTGTCAGCCTAATTTGCATAGTTAGTTTCTATATTTAGAACTGAATTAAAGAGGCCAAGGGCTTGGCAGCATAAAGCAGTGCACTGTGTTTGTTTTACATAATGTGGCTGGCTGAGTTTCATAACCTATTTTACTATGAATTTTAACTCTTTGATTGCTTTGTTATTCCATTTTAATCTGTTGTTTCATCAAGAAGCATTTTACAGGTTACCCTGACATAAAGTGTCACATTGCATGAGTTAGAGCTAAAAAAAACCCCACAAAATAAAAAGTTAAAAATGCTTCTTTTTTCTAAGGTCTGTGAGAATATGGAAAAACAAAAAACTTTAAAAATGAAAACATCTCACTCTAGAAGTCTTTTAGCAAGACGATAAGAATCATAAAGTCAGCCTGCCGGGCATCCCACCTCTAACCCAAAGGGTCAAAACTTATGTTCGCATTCTCCATAAAAATGCTCATACTGATTGAGCAATGTTGTGCAAGCATAATTTGTTTTGTTTTTTTCATTAAGGACGGGAAAAGAATTCTGACATTCCTGCACCTCTCTGTGAAGTGACTCTGCAGAGGGAGACAATCATACTGTTGATTTTACCGCACACTCTTCTGCCAAATAAGAATTAAGATTTTGTTTTGGAAATAGCAAGTGAAAGTTGTTGTTGCACAAAAGGGAGCTTTCCTCGTTTAAAGCAACTTATAAATATGTAATACTGTATAATCTTTCCACAATGAGGGACTCCACTTTTTTTTAAATGTTTTTTCTTTCTTGATTGTTTTGTTTGACCAGTTTCTATTTTTCCAGTAAGTACTGCCTCACTACTCCCTTTTCTTGCCTTCCAGTATAACATGTTTGTCACTTGGACCGCCCCGTTACATCACCACCAATAGTTTAAAAAGGCACTCTGGAGTTCAGACACTATCAAGCTGCACAACTTGTTCACACCAAAGAAATGATGGATCACCCAACCTTTGAACGAGAGAACCAAGAGCGTGTGCAGGCGGTGGAGAGTTCATTCCATCAAGCAGGGAAGCCCTTGTCCAAGCCGGGCCGGATTCTAATCGGAGAGGGAACTGTGTTAAAGCAGGGTCGCAAGAAGATACAGCAGAAAATCCTCTTCCTCTTCACTGATATTCTGGTGTACGGCAGCATTGTTGTGCCTGGTCGCTGGTACAAAAAGCAGAAGATCAGCCCTTTAGGTGAGACATTCATCTGCGTTTCCTGCAGCTAACCTACTGTGAGAGATTATGTGAAACTGCCAAAAAACAATGTTATGACTGAAGAGAAAGAAATATAGACCAAAGCTTCAAGAAGAGCCAACACTATTGAATACTGTCCATAATATGACTGGGCAAGTAGAAAATAGCAAGTGTGCTGTGCTAATTTAAACTTCATATGTTCAGCTTTCTGCTCATACCACTGTATCCATGTAATTTTTATGTGTTATCAAATCACTATGATTTTAGAGGACATTGCGCTGGAAGACCTGGAGGACAGTGACATATTCAAGCATCAGTGGCTGATCCGAACACCGAGCAAGTCTTTGTGTTGTGTCCGCCCCTTCATACGAGGAGAAGAAGGCCTGGATACAGCACATCAATGAATGCCGGTCCAGCCTAATGCAGGGCACCAGCCGCAAACCTTCCAAGAAGTTTGCTGTTTCCTGGATTCCTGATCCGGCTGCTTGCAAATGCATGCGGTGCCTCTCTACAAAGTTTGGTGGGGTCAATCGTCGACACCACTGCAGGAATTGCGGCTTCTTGGTCTGCAATTCATGCTCCAAGCTACGTGCCGTTATCGATCACATCCACCCCACTAAAAAGCTGAGGATCTGCAGTTTCTGCTACAAGAATATTAATGAAGAGAAGTTTCGCGACAGAGGAGACAGCGCCGGGAAAAGCAGCTCAGAGGAGGAAGAGTTTTGTCCTTCTGAGGAAAATGAGAAAGTGGAGGAAGGAGAGATAGGGATCTATTCTCCCAGCAACTGGCTGGACACCAAAAACGGGACTTGGGAACGACTGAGCATTTATGATTACCCCAAAGTCAATAACCATCAACAGTAGCCAATAAACTGCAACAAAGACGCTTTTGAATGGATTCAGATTACAGAAAGTTGATTTTCTTACATGAAGTTACGTAAATGTAAAGATAAATGTGACGACGTATTATTTGTTTGTGTCTATTTGTGTTTTAATCTTAGGCTGTACACGCAACAATTTGCACTGTAAATAACAAATCAGGAGTGAGTCGAAAAAATCATTTTAAAAAGACAAGATATATCATCTTTGTACATATCAGTGCCATTAACCATGCTAGTTAAATGAATGATGCTCCATCTGCCTGTCACTTTGCTGCTGGAACAGCTGAATTTCACAATAAAGGATATTTCTATTCCAAAATGCACTGTCTTCTCCCTGTGCATGTGACTCTGAATGCACGTTTCTTTGTTTGAATGCATGTAAAGTATTTGCATCAGTATCTGCTCTTTTGCTGCTCCTTAACCTCAACAATAAAGTGCAGATAATCAATTTGTGAGAGATGTTATTACAACACTGAAATCTCTCATCATTTAGTAATAAGTCCTCTGTTTAGCCCTCAGAGTCTTATTGGAGCATTTTACAGTGTTTTCTTTACTTCTGTGACTTTTTGGGTTTTTTTTATTGTGCAAGTCAAGGTCAGTGAAGTAACCGTATATAGTTCCTCACCCACTTAGGGTATACATTTTTCCAATAAGCATGTATATATAAAAACCATTCGGGAAAACACACAGAACCTTTAAAGCACCACTGATTTATCATCATTTTTCTTCTCACTGGCATTTTTCATAAATATAACATACAAACATACATATCAAACTGTAGCACGTCCTAGTGTTACAGTACTTGATGACGCTGCTATAATAATGCGGTAATAACAGAATGTGGCTAAACATTTACACTTCTTTTTTTGTTTTGTTTTGTTTTGTTTTAGAGATATCATGGCTCCTTAGATCCGTCTGGTCAATGTCTAATACCTGCTGCTAATTTTAAGTAAACAGGTCACCATCTTTATACTACACATTTCACTAATTTCTAAAAATTCAACAATCTTTTGAGTTTTTCTAATGCAAGGGGTTTCATTAAGTTACCCCTGTTGATGTTATGACGATCAGTGTTGGTCAAGTTACTTGAAAAAAAAATAATTAGTAACTAATTACTGATTACATCTCCAAAAAAACGTAATCCCGTTACTTTACTGACTGCTTATTTTCAAAAGTAGTTAGTTACTCAGTTACTTAGTTACTTTTTAAAAACATGCAATAGATCTTTCAGCCCAATTCTACTTTTTCTGCATAATACATCATACAAAATGTAATCAAATAAAAAAGTATCTTTTCAAAACTTGTTTTATGTTAGGTGAGGCTGTGTGCAGGCAGGAATAGGACCCAAGGTGCAGACTCCGGAGACAGAACTTAAACCAAAACAGCTTTAATGTTAAACTCAAATATAACATAACTGGAAAAATCAAAATAAACTTACACCGGAGGAATGACAGAACACACAGCTACGAAAACGGTAGATCACGAAACAGAGAAACACAGGGCTTAAATACACAGAGGGAGCAATCAGGGAATGGGTAACAGGAGGGAAACACAGCTGGGGCAAATCAGGCCTAACGAGACAAGGGGAAGCAAAACCAGACACATTAACATCAGACATGGACTTTCAAAGTAAAACAGGAAACACATACACAAACTGAACAAAGACACAGACTCGCACGCACTGCAACAGAGGGAACAGAGACGTGGGACCAGGGCAGACACAGACACTGACTGGACACGGGGATATAGGAACTAAGGATACACAGAGACGCGAACTAGACAAGGGGATACAGCTGACAGGGGAGACAGAGCAGCTAAAGAAGACAGAGACATAAACCATAAGACAGAACTCAAAGAAACCAAGACTAAAAAGTATAAATAATATAATAAACTCAAATACCCTGGGTCAACGACCCAGGCATCCTAACATTTTATTAGTTTTAATCTTTTAACTTTGTGCACATTGCATCAAGCAAAAATTAAATTATATGCAACAGTCGTTGACAATTAAACCTATTTTCTGCATATTCCAGAATATAAAATAAGATATATTTTTTTCTGTTTACACTCACTCTTTCAAAGATGCAAGTAAAACACTCCCTTACTTTACTCATTACTTGAAAAAAGTAATCGGATTACAATGATACATTACTTGTAACGTGTTACTGCCCATCTCTGATGATGACAAGTGTGTGAGTAGCTAAGGCCAAAAACACCCAGTTTCCTGAATTCTTGAAGAACGCTGAAGTTTGAAATACTTCAGGCTGATCGAGCTGATGCAGTGATCTCACTGCATTATCTGCCACATAACCTGATCTTTGCTGATTGACTGGAAGAAATTCACCTGGTTCTACGAAATCACAGTGAGTCATAACGAGGTCAATGTTGATGTCCATTTAAGTTACCAAAAATGGCTCCTTGTGCAGTGAAGGGTTTATTAGACTGAGAGGCAAACTGCTTCTCGCTCAGTCATGTGGAATGGTTTCCACAGAACCCATTTAATATCAGCACTAGTACTGATATACTGATCAACACAGAGCATGAAGTACAAATAAATACTTGTTGGTTTAAGAAAAAATACATGAATCCCTTTTGAGAAGTTTAATAGAAGTACAGCCACAAAGACTAGAACACCTAGTGTTCAAAAGTAAAATTACCATATTGTCGGGATGCTTGGGGCTTCCCATGCTTTAATTACAATATGATCAGACACATAGAGCTATTTGTCTGTTTGTATATCTGTCAGCGAATTTCCTGAAAGTGGGTGAAGAGGTGGAGCATGAGGAAATGAAGATCTTGGTACAGATTCAGACTGCTTACTTGAAATATGAAAAATAGGCCACTGGCTTTGGCAGATGATGTGCTGCTTTAACTGTTGAAAGTTTATCCCCTCACCTGTCAGTATCTTGGATATATGGTCTGTCTGTCTGTGAGCCAACAATGATTAAATGATAAATGGTAAATGGACTGATTCTTATATAGCGCTTTTCTACTCAAAGCGCTCTGTCATGTCATAACATGTCATCGTTTCAGGTTTCTGCAGTGTATTTGTTCTGTTTGATCCTTGTTACATTGGCTGTGTTTATGGTTTTTCCAGCCTCCGGCCTGAACGTTTGTCTTCATGTGTTAGTTTTTCATGTTTTGTCATTTCCTGTTTTAGTCTGTAGGTTAGGTTTTTTTTCTGTCTTTTTCAAGCCTTTTCCTGCTTTGTTCCTCTCATTTTTGACTGAAAGCCCCATCGTCATTACTCTCACCTGTGTTTCATCGTATAATTAGGCCCGCCAATTTAATGCAGTTTCCTTGTATTAAAATATCTCTGGGATTAAATGTTAAGTTAAAGGTGGTAACTTTCTTTAAGCTGACAGAAAGAGTCTGACCCCTTTGAGATCAGGTGCGCTGTATGTGACCCACAGTGTAGTATAAGTTTGGACATCCCTGTTTAGATCCAGTTTGTATAGTCTGGATGGGAGGAGTCATTTATGGTGTTGTGAGCCTTCTTCGAGCTGCTATTCCAGGGTATGTTGAGAGTGGAGGAGAGCTGGGCATACAAGATGCCCAGCTTCTCTGTGAGTTTTGAAACTCTGCAGCTTTGAGTTGAACAGAGCGTTGGTGATTTTACACACTATAGACTCAGCACTCAGCGAGAACACGTTCTAAAAGTTCATGGCTAAGTTGCTGTGGTTCCACTTTGCAACAATAGCACTAACAGCTGATTGTTGTACATGTAGGACCAAAGAAATTTCACAAACTTACTTGTTGCAACTGTTGCATCCTATCACACTATCACACTCAAATTCAGTGAGCTCTTAAGAACAACCCGTTCATTCACAAACAATATGTTATAAAGGCAGACTGCATGGCTTGGTACTACATTTTACACACCTATGGCCACAGGACTGAAAACATCTAAATTCAAAGATTCAAAGAGTTTGGCCCAATACTTTTGTCAACGTAGTGGATAGTCTTGACTTTCCCCTTTGTTAAGGTGTTCAGCTGTCTTCCTTTTTCTTGTGCTCAGGTGTTGGATTCCTGTTCTGTTTTATTTCCTTGTGCACAGCTCTTTGGGACTTTTTCCTGTTTTTGCATTACGGCAGTAAAGGTGCATATTTGTTATTTACCTTCCTTATGTGCCCTGCACTTCTTACTTCTTACCTTACCGTCTTCTTACCAAGGTTTGAAGGTGTGCCAATGAATAGATAGAGTATCTTCTGTTCTTTCACTGATGGATGAACAATTTCTTTGACAGACATTTGTGTGGGTAATCTTTCAAATATGTAACAGCACAGCTTTTTATTGGAACTGCTCCATAGCTTTAATGTTTCTTGACACGGGCCTGAGGCAAAAGCTTCATAATCTCAAAATCAATAAAACTTTAACCTCCTTCCATCATTTTTTGTGCTTTAAATGATTACTTTATTTTTTTTAATGGTTTAAACCCTTGCAGAACTTTTTTTTGACGGTGTACCTTTGTTTTGTTTTTCTAACTAAATGGTGACACCGTCACATCTTCTGTAAACATCCAGCTCTTTCTTAGAATGAAGAGCAACCTGTTTATGACCACATGGAACAAGGAAATGTTGTCTCTTTTATACACTTACCGAAATCCACATTGCACAGTCCAGTCATTGTTTCTCTCTTGTTATGTACAGGGAGTGCAGAATTATTAGGCAAATGAGTATTTTGTCCACATCATCCTCTTCATGCATGTTGTCTTACTCCAAGCTGTATAGGCTCGAAAGCCTACTACCAATTAAGCATATTAGGTGATGTGCATCTCTGTAATGAGAAGGGGTGTGGGTCTAATGACATCAACACCCTATATCAGGTGTCCATAATTATTAGGCAACGTCCTTTCCTTTGGCAAAATGGGTCAAAAGAAGGACTTGACAGGCTCAGAAAAGTCAAAAATAGTGAGATATCTTGCAGAGGGATGCAGCAGTCTCAAAATTGCAAAGCTTCTCAAGCGTGATCATCGAACAATCAAGCGTTTCATTCAAAATAGTCAACAGGGTCGCAAGAAGCGTGTGGAAAAACCAAGGCGCCAAATAACTGCCCATGAACTGAGAAAAGTCAAGCGTGCAGCTGCCAAGATGCCACTTGCCACCAGTTTGGGCCATATTTCAGAGCTGCAACATCACTGGAGTGCCCAAAAGCACAAGGTGTGCAATACTCAGACACATGGCCAAGGTAAGAAAGGCTGAAAGACGACCACCACTGAACAAGACACACAAGCTGAAACGTCAAGACTGGGCCAAGAAATATCTCAAGACTGATTTTCTAAGGTTTTATGGACTGATGAAATGAGAGTGAGTCTTGATGGGCCAGATGGATGGGCCCGTGGCTGGATTGGTAAAGGGCAGAGAGCTCCAGTCCGACTCAGACGCCAGCAAGGTGGAGGTGGAGTACTGGTTTGGGCTGGTATCATCAAAGATGAGCTTGTGGGGCCTTTTCGGGTTGAGGATGGAGTCAAGCTCAACTCCCAGTCCTACTGCCAGTTTCTGGAAGACACCTTCTTCAAGCAGTGGTACAGGAAGAAGTCTGCATCCTTCAAGAAAAACATGATTTTCATGCAGGACAATGCTCCATCACACGCGTCCAAGTACTCCACAGCGTGGCTGGCAAGAAAGGGTATAAAATAAGGAAAAACTAATGACATGGCCACCTTGTTCACCTGATCTGAACCCCATTGAGAACCTGTGGTCCATCATCAAATGTGAGATTTACAAGGAGGGAAAACAGTACACCTCTCTGAACAGTGTCTGGGAGGCTGTGGTTGCTGCTGCACGCAATGTTGATGGTGAACAGATCAAAACACTGACAGAATCCATGGATGGCAGGCTTTTGAGTGTCCTTGCAAAGAAAGGTGGCTATATTGGTCGCTGATTTGTTTTTGTTTTGTTTTTGAATGTCAGACATGTATATTTGTGAATGTGGAGATGTTATATTTGTTTCACTGGTAAAAATAAATAATTGAAATGGGTATATATTTGTTTTTTGTAAAGTTGCCTAATAATTATGCACAGTAATAGTCACCTGCACACACAGATATCCCCCTAAAATAGCTAAAACTAAGAACAAACTAAAAACTACTTCCAAAAACATTCAGCTTTGATATTAATGAGTTTTTTGGGTTCATTGAGAACATGGTTGTTGTTCAATAATAAAATTATTCCTCAAAAATACAACTTGCCTAATAATTCTGCACTCCCTGTAATGCCATTCGATTTTTTTGTTTTTGTTTTTTAAACCATCTGGGTTCATGTTGCTTAAGCAAAAGTTCTTTTAGTGATACAACAACAAAGCAGATACTGTATGCCATAAACAGTATAGAGTGAGAATGCATGTCAATGTTATTTTAAAAAACACTATAAAAGGGTATGAATGTGTGTGTGAATGGGTGAATGAGGCATGTTTCATAAAGTGCTCTGAGTGTGCAAGTGGAGCAGAGAAGTGCTGTATAAAAAACAGACAATTTACATTTATGTATTATTATATATTATATAATTGTCCCTTTTTGTTTTATCTTCTTTCAGATGTAACTGTTTTCTGTTTTGAAGACCGCAACAAAACGAATGTCAAAAACTGACCACAGGGCGATATATCAAACTAAAACGTCTTAAATCCATTTCTGAGGCTGGGACAGACAGTGCGTTGCATGTGGATTCATGAGCATGAGCCAACAAAAATGTCACCACAGACTAAGGCACTGCAAACTAACAGAGCATAACAGAGATTTTTATACAGACACCTTTTGGAAAGAAGTTATTACTGCAACAGATCTCTCTAGCGATTGACTTTGGAGCTGTACATAGCTGGTTCCACGGCAAAAGGGGGACACCTATTGGTGAAAGTGGGTAGTGCAGCGGGTTCAGTACAGTGAGTAGAAAGAGAGAATTTGCTACTCTCCGGGCCATTTATAAAATAAGCACAACTTATGAAATCCTGTAGTTTTCAAATACAATGAGCTGCTGTGATATGCTGTGGCAAATAAAACCACTTTTGCTCTGTTTTGACGTATTTTCGTATGATCATTATGCACCATTTTGATGGAGTAATTATGTGGATGCCTAAATATTAAAAAAGCCGCCATAACTGAGGTTGAACTGAGGGAAAAACTCACTAAAAACAATTATTACAGTGATTTTTAACAGTAGGTACATAAATGCGTGATTTAACATGACAGGTTGCGTGGTTGCTATGCGTCTCCAGGTTCTATTTGCATTGCATCTTTTGGTATAGTTCAGACAGATTATGTCCTTATGTCCTCAAAGCTTCTGCTTTTGGGCTTTTTAAACTAAAGTTTTAATCTCCTTCTTCATTGTGGCTTATGCTACAATTATTCACCTGACAAGACAGTCACCTCTGGATAGAGGTCCCTCATTACACAGGGGCCATGCTAATCTTCTCTGTATCGTATCCAATTTAGCGTACGCGCTTGCCGAAGCAAGCACCTCATTACACCACAGCCTAATGTTGATCTTGAACTCATTACCCCCCCACACACAAGGCAGGGCTCTCCTATTATTGCAGCTTGCTTTTCTTTATATCCTACATGTCATTTTAAACCATATAAGTGCCACACGTGACCAAGCTTAGCCAGTTACAAAGGTATTTTGTGCATCTGCATTGTTCAAAAATGGCAATAAGCAGCAATGATTATAACAGAAATTAGAGTTTAATACAACATGGACTTTGGTGTTTGTTTAGCTTATGCAAATTATTATTTGACATGTCATTTGGGGGTATGCAGCAGTGAAGCTCTAACACGACGAGCCCATAAGTTGACACGTCTTTTATTACACTGACCTTGATGCATTGTCCTGGTTTTAGTTCTTATGATTTTATGTGAACATGTTGGATATTTTTTTGTCGTTACAATCACTGTGGACAAGTTATTCAACCATGCGAGTGGTTTAAGTAGTTTTATGGACATATGAAAGGGTTTGTTATTTTTAAATGTTTCATGAACTACTAACTGATGTCTGCATTACTGTCATTTTTGTGTATACCTGCAGCTTACGGTGCCCAATCACCTCAAAGACCATAATTATTGTAAGAGAAACACTGCATGCCAGGCCCGTGATGCAAAGAAACCCAGAGCCATCAGGAAACAACCGTGCTGCAGCAAGGACCAGGTTGGATGTGTAAAATTTCAGGAACAGAATCATTTGAGGGTTTTGGAGTTTGGACTTCATTGTGGTTCATCAAATTTAGATTTTTGTCTTGTTTGAAAAAAATGAGGTCGCTATTAACTACTGACATTCCCTTGTGTGCTTCTGACCTTTCCCCAGGTTGTTAATTCAACCCAGAGGCCCCGGCGCCGTGACAGAACAGTCAGTCAGCCCCGGAAAAGGAAGCGAAGCCCAGCATCCAGTTCTTCCCAACCTCCAAAGACCTCAGTGCCTCCCTCTGCAATCTCACATGATGACCTGCCAGTGGCAAAATAATTGCCCCCCAGACCCGAGCCATGCAGTACCGACCACCAGCCAACCAGCTCCAGTGACAGCCCTTTAAAAATCCACAACCTCTCAGTGGAAGATTATCAGCGAGTCTACCATGAGGTGGTAGATAGCATGCTGACGTACGTTTGTCTCCAAATGTCCTGTCACTTTTTAAAATCGCCAGCTCTAAAATGGTTACAGTATGGTTTTTGACCACATGCATCATTTTGATTGAATTTCTTCTTGCAGGTCCAAGAATGGCCGCAAACATCCTTACAGTTTAGAGCTGGGGAGAAGTATTAAAAAAAAGCTGTGGGAGAGACTGAATCGTCCTATGGTGGAGACATCAACCAACGAGGACGGACTTGAAGAAATTGACATTGTGTATGGGCAAAAAGTCAAAATCCCACAATATGATTTTCTGTAAATAGTTCACATGTGACTTTGATTAAAATGTAATTTCTGCACAAGTTTGTGTTTCTGTGTATTATAGATATATTCCACTGTGTGTTTGGACAACTGTTTAAGGTCACTGCTGAGAAAATTCATAAAACCTTCATAGGACTTTTATTTTGAAAAATCACTACTTATATTATTATTTATCTGACTCAAAAGGGCTCATTTGAAGTCCTTCTTGACCATGATATATATTCAGGCACTGTGAACAAAACTTAACATCCAACTTTAATTCACTCGCACCTTTGTCTTTTTAAAGACAACACATTACTTAACTTCCATGAATAAAGTGCAGAATGCTAGAGATTTATGTCCTTCTGTTTGCATACTAAATATTCAATAATCATTCATGTTCTCTAATGACCGGTGCCCAGTGTTGTGCCAAAAAGTGATCGTTTGCCAAAGTGATTTCTGGTATTTGCCAAAAGATAATTGATGGTAACAGATGTAAATGACTTGCTGTCATATAATCTGTCAAACGTTTCTCTCATGAATGAGATCAATTCATTTTGATCCAAAAAGAAACTTCCTTTCATCAGATGTGACTTTTATTCAGCTTTCATTTATTCAGGTAAAAAGTGTCGCTGACATTAAAAATGTCGTTTTCAAACGAGGTCTGGCCTGGAGGGCTGCAGAAGTTACAAAAAAATCACAGTCCTTTAAAAAACTGTGATGTTCTTCAAGTGGCCGAAAAGGACTGGATGGATCTTTATAATGTAGGTACAATAAAGCAGATTCATAGAGCTGCTTTAAAATTTGATATAACATATAACCCATTTTTAAACTCTGTTTACTGCAGCCTATTTAACAATATAAGCAACTATATAAAAACATAAAAAGAGATCTAGACATAAAAAACACGCAAAAAGTGATTGGCATACGATCACTTTTTGGCACATCAGTGCAGCGAGGTTGTAATTGCTGCTTGTAACCATCAGGGGGCAGTATCGCTAGAGTGCAGTCTTGGAACCTGTAACGAGAATCACCCTTCATTATCATTAGAGTTACATTGCGCCACACAATATGAATATGATAAAGTCCTAGTATATGTACAAATGCTATGAAGTGAAGTTTTAAATAATACCGTTCGTCCAGTTAGTTTTATTTTTCTTTCTTTTCTTATTATTAAATATTAAACTTTATTAAGAAACAGTATACAGAACATGTATACAATCAGAACAAAATTAACATATGCCAGGGGGTGTAATACAAAGAATTACAAACATTCACATAATTTGTGATTACTACAAATAGTAATAGTTTTCATAGCTTTTTTGTCAAGTGATCCACTAATCAATTTTATGTAACATAAAACATCATTATAGTAATTTTTAAAATTAGTTTTTTTGTTACTGTATTTGCATTTGTGAAAATAAAATTTAGCTAAGATAACTAACAAGTTTATTATAAAGTAAACATCTTCTTTTTTTTGCCTTCGAAAGAAAGAAAATACAACATTTTCCCATTTCACAGTAAAGTCTTTATAGAGATGTCCAGCAATGAATCTACTGAAGTCTTTCCAAAATGTTCTAGCGTATGAACAGATCCAGAAGAGGGAAAAGGGTAACACCACCTGGGTCTGGGTGCGGTTCCCCCCTCCAGGGGCAAGGGTACCTAGACCCGGTTTGTAGAGTATGCTTGGGGAGTGTGATCGTGTGTACAGCGTCTCTTTATGTCTGTCTCCACGTTGGTTGAGTGTGGAATAGTGCATATGAGAGCATGAGGGTGGGAATGGATGTTTGTATCTGTGTGTGCCTGTATGTCTGTGTCTATATGTCAGGTTGGGTGTCAGGCGCCACCTCTCTGGGGACATCTCAGGCCCTCCAAGGTATGGAGGCCTATCTCCCCCCACCACCACTTCCCCTGCCAGTGGCGGACTCCCTCAGACATCGGTGCGTTGGTGGTTCTTTGTGTCCGGGGATGGGCGTCCAGGTACACACCGGCTCACTCCTTGGCGGCCGCTTATCGGGGCCTGGAGCCTGGGGCTCGCTCGGGCCACTTCGGAGGTGGGGTGCCCCCGGCCTCTCGGCCTGGGGCTCGGTCACTCAGGCACGGCTGGCTGCCGGCGGAGCTCACGGGCGCGTCACTGCAACTCCCCCTGGCTTCTGCTCCGCGGCTGCTGAGTGAGCCCTCATCTGGGACTCTCCTCAGCTCTTTCTGGGACAGTGGCGCGGCTGCCCCTCTGTTGGTCTTCTTGTGTTCTGGGGGCCTCTGGATGTCTGGAGTTTTGATCTCCTCCATACCTGCTTCATGCCCTGGAGGACGGGGCTGTGGGCCCCCCACACCCTCTAGCAGATTATTACATGAAGGAACCTTTTAAAAAAAGAAAAACAAGCGCGTCCATGCTCACAGGTGTACACACGGGTGATCACACCCACAAACTACACCCTTTTTGGCTCCTACCTCAAAGCACACTGTGTTCTGTTGATCTTATGTGCTGCACAATAATGTTTAATATTTAGTATTTACTGTCATATTCCCATATATCATTGTGATGTTGTTTATTCTATTACTCTTGTTCTCTTCTGCTTGTTTTCTTTTTTCTTTCTCAGCAGGTGATCCAGGTGATCGATATATGCATTTTTTATTTTTTTTTCTCTGCCCGTTCTGTTGGTTTTTGTCTTTTGCCCTTCTCCCCCGTCCCTCTTCTCAGCTGTTTCTCTTTCCCTCTTTCTTTCTCCCCTTCTTTCCCCCAGTCAAGTCTGTCCCGTATTCAGTAAGTGAAAATAAAATAAACAATAAAAGGTGAATCAAATGGACCATTACGGCAAGGCTGGGATGGTCAATTTGGTAAAGTAAATCCGTTGGGCATGTTTGTTTGCCTTTAGACAACAATTCTGATGGCAAAAGAGCCAAACGGGACAGGCAAAAAAAAAACCAAACAAACAAAAAAAACCAGATCCAGAAGAGGTGTTGCACAGTCTCAGGATGGCTTCCACAAAATCCACAGTTCACATTTATGTCCCTTTTGAACTTTGTCATGTAATGATTAGCAGGATAGAATTTATGCAGTATTTTAAATGAGACTTCCTTCACTTTATTCGTTACCAGATACTTGTTAGGAATTGTCCATACTCTTTTCCAGTTAATGCCACTGACAAAGAAATTCCAATAAGAGACCACATGTGGGATAGTTAGAGATTCTGTCTGGAACAAAGCATGAATATTCTTATTACTTTTACTGTGGTTTGTTAGACAGATTCTTCCTATGTGTGAATACAAAGGGTTGGGGAGAGAAACAGATGATATGCAAGGTTGAATACCTTTAAAAAGCATTCTAATACCCGCAGGTATTGCATCAAATAATATGGCATATTCTTTGGGTGTGGCTGGAAATTTATAGGTGTTTAAGAATTCTGAATAGGACATAAGCTGCCCATTAGGATTAAACAGCTGATTCACTAAAACAATCCGTTTCTCAACCCACCTAGAAAAAAAATAATGATTTATTTTTATACACTATGTTCCTATTATTCCAAATTGAATATGTATGGGGTGTAAATTTGTGTTTATATATAAGTGACCAAGCTAATAGAACTTGTTTGTGAAACATCGAAAGGTTTTCTGGAAGCTTATCTATATTATAATCACAACCTAAGATAAAACTTAGACCACCAAACTTAGAGAAAATGTAGTGAGGAATAAAATTCCAAATGGATACCGGATTTTTAAGAAAATGTTTAGCCCAATTAATCTTAAATGTATTGTTTAGAGTAGTAAAATCCAAAACATTGAGACCAGATTCATCAATACACTTTTTCTGATGTAATATGTCCGGTTTTTCCAGAGGAAGTTGAAGAGCATTCGGTCAATATCCTTACAAGTTTTGCCGTCCACATGCAGAGAAATTGCTGCATAAGTCAGTCGAGACAGACCTTCTGCTTTTGAGAGCAATACCCTTCCTCTTAAACTTAAATCTCTCTGCAACCATTGATTTAATTTGGTTTGAGATTTTTTAATAATTGGGGGAAAATTTAGTAAAATTCTGTCTTTTGGATCTTTGCAGATAATCAGACCTAAATATGTTGCTTCATTTTTAACTGTTATATTACAAATACTCTGAACATTACACTCTTTAGTTAGTTTTATTTTTCTTTCACTGCTCGCTTGTTTTGATGACGTCAAAATCGCCTTTCCGTTTTCATTCGCGGCACTAAACATGGCGGACAGTTCGCGAAGCCACGGTGTTATATTCAATCCTGGGGGGGTTTGGATTTCTCTTTCAGGACGTACGCAAAACGTGTTGCATTGCTTTTGGCACACGGAGGTGTGCGTGTGTGTAGAGGGAGACAATCATACTGTTGATTTTACCGCACACTCTTCTGCTAAATAAGAATTAAGATTTTGTTTTGGAAATAGCAAGTGAAAGTTGTTGTTGCACAAAAGGGAGCTTCCCTCGTTTAAAGCAACTTATAAATATGTAATACTGTATAATCTTTCCACAATGACTCCACTTTTTTAAATGTTTTTTCTTTCTTGATTGTTTTGTTTGACCAGTTTCTATTTTTCCAGTAAGTACTGCCTCACTACTCCCTTTTCTTGCCTTCCAGTATAACATGTTTGTCACTTGGACCGCCCCGTTACATCACCACCAATAGTTTAAAAAGGCACTCTGGAGTTCAGACACTATCAAGCTGCACAACTTGTTCACACCAAAGAAATGATGGATCACCCAACCTTTGAACGAGAGAACCAAGAGCGTGTGCAGGCGGTGGAGAGTTCATTCCATCAAGCAGGGAAGCCCTTGTCCAAGCCGGGCCGGATTCTAATCGGAGAGGGAACTGTGTTAAAGCAGGGTCGCAAGAAGATACAGCAGAAAATCCTCTTCCTCTTCACTGATATTCTGGTGTATGGCAGCATTGTTGTGCCTGGTCGCTGGTACAAAAAGCAGAAGATCATCCCTTTAGGTGAGACATTCATCTGCGTTTCCTGCAGCTAACCTACTGTGAGAAGATTAATGTGAAACTGCCAAAAAACTATTTTATGACTGAAGAGAAAGAAATATAGACAAAAGCTTCAAGAAGAGCCAACACTATTGAATACTGTCCATAATATTTTATATATTTTATATATATTTTTATATTTGTGTCCGCCCCTTCATACGAGGAGAAGAAGGCCTGGATAGAGCACATCAATGAATGCCGGTCCAGCCTAATGCAGGGCACCAGCCGCAAACCTTCCAAGAAGTTTGCTGTTTCCTGGATTCCTGATCCGGCTGCTTGCAAATGCATGTGGTGCCTCTCTACAAAGTTTGGTGGGGCCAATCGTCGACACCACTGCAGGAATTGTGGCTTCTTAGTCTGCAATTCATGCTCCAAGCAACGTGCCGTTATCGATCACATCCACCCCACTAAAAAGCTGAGGATCTGCAGTTTCTGCTACAAAAATATTAATGAAGAGAAGTTTCGCGACAGAGGAGACAGCGCTGAGAAAAGCAGCTCAGAGGAGGAAGAGTTTTGTCCTTCTGAGAAAAATGAGAAAGTGGAGGAAGGAGAGATAGGGATCTATTCTCCCAGCAACTGGCAGGACACCAAAAACGGGACTTGGGAACGACTGAGCATTTATGATTACCCAAAGTCAATACCATCACAGTAGCCAATAAACTGCAACAAAGACGCTTTTGAATGGATTCAGATTACACAAAGTTGATTTTCTTACATGAAGTTACGTAAATGTAAAGATAAATGTGACGACGTATTATTTGTTTGTGTCTATTTGTGTTTGTGTTTTAATCTTAGGCTGTACACGCAACAATTTGCACTGTAAATAACAAATCAGGAGTGAGTCGAAAAAATCATTTTAAAAAGACAAGAATATATCATCTTTGTACATATTCAGTGCCATTAACCATGCTTGTTAAATGAATAATGCTCCATCTGCCTGTCACTTTGCTGCTGGAACAGCTGAATTTCACAATAAAGGATATTTCTATTCCAAAATGCACTGTCTTCTCCCTGTGCATGTGACTCTGAATGCACGTTTCTTTGTTTGAATGCATGTAAAGTATTTGCATCCAGTATCTGCTCTTTTGCTGCTCCTTAACCTCAACAATAAAGTGCAGATAATCAATTTGTGAGAGATGTTATTACAACACTGAAATCTCTCATCATTTAGTAATAAGTCCTCTGTTTAGCCCTCAGAGTCTTATTGGAGCATTTTACAGTGTTTTCTTTTACTTCTGTGACTTTTTTGGGTTTTTATTGTGCAAGTCAAGGTCAGTGAAGTAACCGTATATAGTTCCTCACCCACTTAGGGTATACATTTTTCCAATAAGCATGTATATATAAAAACCATTCGGGAAAACACACAGAACCTTTACAGCACCATTGATTTATCATCATTTTTCTTCTCACTGGCATTTTTCATAAATATAACATACAAACATACATATCAAACTGTAGCACGTCCTAGTGTTACAGTACTTGATGACGCTGCTATAATAATGCGGTAATAACAGAATGTGGCTAAACATTTACACTTCTTTTCAAAGATTTAAGTTCATTCTAGTTAATTCTCTGAGTTGAGCACATCCTAATACAGTAGACAGCTCCAAAACAAAAGCGAGTACATTTTTGAGTCAGTCAGCCAGTTTTGAAAGAACAGTAAATCGACTGAAAGCAAAATACTGATGTAGAAATTGTAACTATGTAACAAGAAGTAGACAAATAGCCTTCTAACTAGTGGTGGTTTCGTCAGAAATTTACAGACGTTACTTTACTGACTGCTTATTTCCATAAGTAGTTAATTACTCAGTTACTTAGTTACTTTTTAAAAACATGCAATAGACCTTTCAGCCCAATTCTACTTTTTCTGCATAATACATCATACAAAATGTAATCAAATAAAAAAAGTCTCTTTTCAAAACTTGTTTTATTAGTTTTAATCTTTTAACTTTGTGCACATTGCATCAAGCAAAAATTAAATTATATGCAACAGTCGTTGACAATTAAACCTATTTTCTGCATATTCCAGAGTATAAAACAAGATATATTTTTTTCTGTTTACACTCACTCTTTCAAATAGATGCAAGTAAAACACTCCCTTATGTAACCCTGGAGAGTTACTAAGGGGTTTTAGTGTGTTATGAGTGATGTTAGTATTTTGAGTTCACTGTTAAGTTTTATTAAGTTAAATTATTTTGTTGAGAATTAATAAAATAGAAGATGTCTATAATGTCCTGATGGTCCTTGAAGTATACAGGGGGAAGTACCGCCTCCTGCCGTTCACTGCATAGCAGCTACGGATATCAGGAGAGAGGGAGAGGAAGAAAAGTCCGTTTTTTCCAAGTGGAAAGCGTGGTTGTTTTTATCCAGTCGGACTGTACGGTGGAAATAAGCTATCTAGAAATTGTTGTTAACCAGAAAGGAGTTTGTTACTGCTCGGATTCTTCTGGTTGTGCTACAACGCTTCACCATCGCCATTTTGAAGCTCCAGGAGAGCCCATTTTATTGGTTACTTTGGTCAGGTTTTTTTCTTGGGAGTACAGTTCAGTGATGATCCAGTCCAAAGATGGCGAGCCACCCCTCCAGGACCCTTGAGATGATTGCTTTAAGAAGAGAACTAAATTCTTTGGACGAACTGTGAACTGTACAAACTCTACTTAAGTGGTAGGACAGATTTGCACGTCATTCCTCCTTTGCACATCCTGCAAAGAGAATCCTCATTGCTGGACTCACACTTAAGGGTGTCGGCTGACACGAGAGAGAGAGAGACTGAGTCAAATCCCCCGGGGTTGTGTGTGTTTTGTTTATTATTTTCCGTGACTTGGGCCCAGTTTTTCCTTTCATGTACTGTTATTGTTTTCATTGTATGTATGTAAGATTCTTTAATTGTGAATACAAATTGATCAAACCAAGTTCTCAGAGCGTTTCATTAGTCATCCACTCTGCTCCAGTAGTCGAACCTCAGCTATTGGCCCAACACACAGGTAACCATTTAAATCTGTATCCCAAGTGTTGAAAGGGGTGTTACAGAAAATTGGCGAGCCAGCCAGGAGCAGGTGGCAGACTATTGACGCTTTGTTTTCATTTTTTCTCCTTTTTGGGCAAAAATTCTTATCTTCAGTCATTATAACAGTAATTTGCCAAATTGGTGACATGGAAGTAGTGACACGTGAGCTGGTAAAGATCCCTAACTCTGTCATGGTTGAAGGGTTAACCTGGACTGAGGTGGACAATGAAGTACAGAGCTATCTAGAGACTCATGGTTCTATTAACCGTGTCCTGCGTATAGATGAACCAAACTCAGAGTTCCATAACAATGCAATTGTTGAGTTCACTTTTGGTACCGCGCTGCAAACGCTTGCTCCTTTGTTGCCATTTAAATACAAAAGCCCCACGCGGCCTGATGTGACTTTCCACGTGTGTGCGCTTGCTAGTGTCTATACCCCTGTGGTTAGCAATAGTGCTACTGAGAGTTACATGTCTGAGTTGCAAAACATTGCTAAGTTAACAGGGAAGTCATTTCAGCTTCTTTTGCAAGATGAACTAACTAAGTTGAGCTCTACAGTTGCAGCCACAGTAGAAAATGCCCCTGTGGACAGGAGTCAACATGAGGGAAGTCAGGCACCTAATTTCAGCTCGGCATCATTACCGCAAGGTGCAATGCAATCTAGAATTGCTCCTGATACCACTATTCAGGGTGCTGCACTACGCTCAGCTCCAGAGATACAAAACTTGACCAAAGAGCAACATCCGAGAATACCACCAGTGACGGTGAGTTCATGCCCAGATCTAAGCCCCAGTGATCTCAACCCCCCTGAGATACAAAAGGTCGTTGTGGAGCATATTGTGCGAAATGAGGAGGCACCGCCACACCATTATGCTGCCTCACGCCTTCGAGTCTTTTCAGGCCGATTGCCGCGGCCAAATAATGAAACGGATTATGAGACCTGGCGCTCTAGTGTGGAACTTCTTTTAACAGACCCAGCATTGTCTGATTTAAGTCGCTCCAGGAAGATTGTTGACAGCTTGTTGCCCCCTGCTTCAGATTTCATTAGGCATCTTGATTCACAAGCTTTACCTTCTGCATATTTGCAGCTTCTTGACTCAGCTTATGGTGCTGTGGAGGATGGAGATGAGCTGTTTGCTAAGTTTATGGGTACTCTGCAGAATGCTGGTGAGAAACCATCAAACTACCTTCACAGACTCCAAGTTGTGCTTAACACTGCTACAAGGAGAGGAGGGGCCTCTGCTGATGAGTTTGATAGGCAGTTGTTGAAGCAGTTTTGTAGAGGCTGCTGGGATGACTCCTTAATAGCAGAGCTCCAGCTTGAACAAAAAATTAAAAACCCTCCTAGTTTTGCTGAATTATTGCTCCTGTTGCGTACTGAGGAAGACAAGCATGCTAACAAGGCAGTACGTATGAAAAAGCACCTTGGTACTTCCAGACAACAGCCAGTCCCACCCAAACAGCATGTTTGGTCTCAACTGCAAACTGCCTGTGTTTGCTCTGAGTCTAAGGCTGTAGCAGAAACCAATCTCCTGAAGAAACAAGTTATTGAGTTACAGGCTCAAATGGCTCAGTTAACCCCCCACAGGAAAAGCAGGGGTAAGAACGCTAACTCAAATGCAAAGGTGACTGTGCAGACCAATCCTGCTCCTGAGCAGCCCTTGGCAGTGCCTGTTCCAGAGCACCAGCCACCTCCCAGGCCACGCCCGTGGTACTGCTTTCGGTGTGGAGAGGATGGCCATGTAGCCTTGAGATGCAGTAATGAGGCTAACCCCGTGCTAGTAGCAGCAAAAAGGAAGCAATTTCAAAGAAAACGGCAGGAGTGGGAGACACAGAATGGCTCTGTGGATCCACACCATTTAAACTGACAGCAACTCCTGTTGTGGGACAGACAGGAGTTCAGTCTAACACTAGTCCCTCTACCTCCAAGCAAAAAGGCAAAAGACAGCCAAAATGTCAGCCATGTGGGCTGCCACAGAGGTTAGTTGGAAGCAAATGCACTGCTGAAGTGTGTGTTGCAGAGAAAAAAGTAAACTGTCTTTTAGACTCTGGATCTCAAGTTACAACGATCCCATTGTCCTTCTATGAAAGCAACCTGAGGGACCAAGAAATTAAATCATTAGATGATTTGTTGGAGGTTGAAGGAGCTAATGGACAGCAAGTTCCATATTTTGGCTATGTGGAAATAGATATCACTTTTCCTAAAGAGTTTGTAGGAGAGAAGATTGAGATTTCTACTTTGGCCCTTGTGGTTCCAAACATGAGAGAAAATGCCCAAGAGCAAATTCTCATTGGCACCAATACACTAGATGTGTTGTACTCAAGTGTTGCTACTCACATGAATGAATTTGGCCTACCTGTCCAGTATGGCTACCGAGCAGTCCTCAAAGCCTTGGAGCTTAGGCACAGACAGCAACCAAATGGCAAGCTGGGCCAAGTAAAACTGTCTGGGGGGAAATCGGAGACGATTCCAGCTGGACAGACTGTTGCTTTAGAAGGGGTAGCCCTTGTTGGGAGCTCCTTTAATGAAAAGTGGGCCTTGGTAGAGCAACCAACAACACCCTCCTTGCCTGGTGGCCTACTGGTAGCGAATTGTTTAATCACATTGCCTAAGAAAAGGGCGAGCACATTGGCAGTGATAGTCAAAAATGAAACCGCCCATGATGTAACGATCACACCAAAAACAGTGATCGCTGAACTCAGTGCTGTTCAACAAATAGTAGCACATAAGTCTGACACAAATGTACCTGACTCTGTCAAAGACAAGAACAATTCTAGTCCAGATTTACAGTTTGACTTTGGAGATTCTCCTTTGTCAGCTGACTGGAAGGAAAGAGTAACACAAACATTGAAGTCAATGCCAGAAGTGTTTGCTCACCATGACCTCGACTTTGGTCATGTAGGTCAGGTCAAGCATCACATCAGACTTCACGACCAGACTCCTTTTAAGCAGAGAGCCCGGCCAATACACCCACAAGATGTTGACGCCGTGAGAAAACATTTAAGGGAGCTGTTGGATGCAGGCGTGATTCGCGAATCTGAGTCTCCTTTTGCGTCCCCTATTGTGGTGGTCCGGAAGCGTGATGACTCCATCCGTCTCTGCATCGATTACCGCAAATTGAACTCACAGACAATCAAGGACGCCTATGCCCTTCCCAATCTTGAAGAGGCTTTTTCAGCTCTCACAGGCTCAAAGTGGTTTTCGGTTTTAGACTTGAAATCCGGCTATTACCAAATTGAAATGGAGGAGGCCGATAAGGAGAAGACCGCGTTCGTGTGTCCCTTGGGATTTTATGAATTTAATAGAATGCCGCAAGGAGTCACAAATGCCCCCAGCACCTTCCAGCGCTGCATGGAGCGTTGCATGGGTGATCTGAACCTGAAAGAGGTGTTAGTTTTTATTGATGACCTTATCATTTTTTCAGACACAGTTGAAGAGCACGAGAGGCGCCTTCTGCATGTTCTGAATCGCCTGAAGGAATATGGTCTCAAACTTTCACCAGAGAAGTGTAAGTTCTTTCAGTCTTCTGTCCGATATCTAGGCCATATTGTTTCCCAGAACGGAGTTGAGACTGATCCAGAGAAAACTAGTGCCCTGAAAACCTGGCCAAAGCCATCTAACCTAAAAGAACTGAGGTCCTTCCTTGGGTTCAGCGGTTACTATTGCAGGTTTATTCAGGATTTCTCCAGAATTGTGAAGCCGCTGAATGAGCTAACAGCCGGATATCCTCCAACCTGCAAGAACAAGGAAAGAAAGGCCAATGTCAAGTACCGCAATCCTAAAGAACCATTTGGTGAGCGCTGGACTGCTTCTTGTCAACAGGCTTTTGACACCATAATCGAGAGGCTCACTTCAGCACCTGTCTTGGGTTTTGCTAATCCTAAACTTCCCTACCTGCTCCACACAGATGCGAGTACGACTGGGTTAGGTGCAGCCTTATACCAAGAGCAAGATGGTGAGCTTAAGGCTATAGCATTTGCAAGCAGAGGGTTGTCTAGAAGTGAAGCTAAGTATCCAGCACATAAGTTGGAGTTCCTAGCCCTTAAGTGGGCTGTCACAGAAAAGTTTAGTGACTACCTGTATGGGGCTAGTTTCACTGTGGTCACCGATAGCAACCCCCTTACATACATTCTAACCTCTGCCAAGCTTGATGCGACTAGTTATAGATGGCTGTCTGCTCTCTCCACCTACTCATTCAAGCTGCAGTATAGGGCTGGAAAACAGAATGTGGACGCAGATGCATTATCACGAAGGCCACATGGTGGACTCATAGATGATCATATCTCAGTGAAAGAGAAGGAAAGGATCTGTAAGTTCACTGCCAACCACCTATCAGAAACGGAAACCTCAGAGGTCATTCAACCAGAGGTGATCAAAGCCATCTGTGAGCGGCATGACATCTATTTTGCTGGTGAAGGTTCTGAATGCTCTGATCACTCAGTTGCTTTGGTTGAGTCCATAGCACTCAGTCCTGAAGCCCTGCCACCTTGCTTCCAAGGGAATGACAGTCATGGGCTGCCAGTTATCCCCTTTTTCTCATTTGCTGAAATCTCAGAGAAACAGCAAGCAGACGCAAGCATCAGGGAAATAATTACTCAACTGGAAAGTGGTGAGACACCTCCACCTCAAGTGAGAAAGGAGCTCCCTGAGTATGGACTCTTGCTGAGAGAATGGAACCGGCTAGAGCTCAAAAATGGAGTCTTGTTTCGCAAGAGACAGGGAGTGATGGGAGTGACTCATCAACTTGTCTTACCAAGAGAACTGAGAGATATGGTACTTGAAAGTCTACACGACGACATGGGCCATCTTGGTGTTGAACGCACCCTTGATCTAGTGAGAGCTAGATTTTATTGGCCTAAAATGTCCTCAGTGGTTGAAGAAAAGATTAAGACTTGTGATCGCTGTGTGAAAAGAAAAACTCCACCAGAGAGAGCAGCCCCAATGGTTTCAATAGCGACCACCAGACCATTGGAATTAGTCTGCATGGACTTTCTGAGTGTGGAACCAGATCAAAGTAATACCAAGGACATATTGGTAATAACGGATCATTTTACTAAGTATGCCCTCGCAATACCAACGCCAAACCAAAAGGCGACTACCGTGGCTAAGTGTCTGTGGGAACATTTTATATCACATTATGGGTTTCCTGAAAAACTCCATAGTGATCAGGGCCCCGATTTTGAGTCCCGTACCATTAAGGAGCTGTGTGAAATGGCAGGAATCCGGAAGACACGGACAACCCCGTACCATCCAAGGGGTAACCCTGTGGAACGTTTTAACAGAACGCTGCTGCAGATGCTAGGCACTCTAAATAATAAGGACAAGTCCCGTTGGAGGGACTATGTTAAGCCTCTTGTGCATGCATACAACTGCACAAAGCATGAAGCCACAGGGTTTGCACCTTATGAACTTATGTTCGGGAGACAACCAAGACTCCCTGTGGACTTAGCTTTCGGGCTTCCTGTTGATCCTCTGCCATTGTCTCATTCACAGTATGTGCAAGGCCTGAAGAACCGCCTGAAAGAGAGTTATGAGCTTTCAAGCAGAAATGCTAAGAAATCTGCAGAGCGTAACAAAACTAGGTTCGACCAGAGAGTTACAGGGTCTAGCCTTGAACCAGGGGATCGAGTGCTAGTTCGAAATGTGAGACTGAGGGGAAAGCACAAGCTAGCAGACAAATGGGAGGCAGATGTGTATGTAGTTGTGTCACATGCTAATGACCTTCCCGTGTATACAGTGCGTCCTGAGGCTGGAAATGGTCCTTTGCGCACTTTACACAGGGACCTCCTGTTGCCCTTTGGGTTTCTGCCTGTAAGTGCTCCTGAAACCCCAGTACCGCCAACAGTGCGAAGGCCAAGAACCCGTCAAAACCCAGGTTATGTAAACGAATGCTTTGATGATGTCATGTCAGACGAAGAAGAAGTGTATCCTTCAAGGATTGTACTTTTGGATCCAGCTGCCTCCAACCTAATGCCCAAGGTTGACCACGTTTCATCCGACATTCCACCAGAGCAGCACGTTACTGACAATGTGATCCCTCTTAGCAGAGTGGTTGTTCCCGGAGCAGTTTCAGATGAAATTGAGGTGGAAATTCCCATAGAAGCAGGGGAGGAGTCCCCAGCCACAAGCTCACCTCAGGTCAGCTTTCTTGACCTTGAAGAGCCAGGAAGAACTGGAGGTGATGAAAGTGAATCTTCTGGGAAGATTGGTGAGATTTCAGTGCCCCTCATTTCACCTGTTGGGGAATCTCAGCTGCTTGACATTGAAGGTACACAAGATGTTCCTGAAACTGATGACATAGCTAATTTAACCCACATAAAAGAGCCATCAGAGGGGTTAGATGAGGCCGTCAGATGTTCAAACAGGCAGCGAAGTCGACCAAAGAGACTCCATTATGCTGAACTTGGAAACCCTTTAATAGAGGTGGTTCAGTCGCTTTTTCATGGTCTGGGTGCTGCTATAATAAGGTCAATGGATGCTGCAGAACCGTTATGGTACAATCAAACCACCATCCCTCCTGTCGATCCAGTAACAACACAGCCGCAGAGAAGGTGCACGGGGACGTGCCACCCTTCAGTGGGGGAGGGTGTAACCCTGGAGAGTTACTAAGGGGTTTTAGTGTGTTATGAGTGATGTTAGTATTTTGAGTTCACTGTTAAGTTTTATTAAGTTAAGTTATTTTGTTGAGAATTAATAAAATAGAAGATGTCTATAATGTCCTGATGGTCCTTGAAGTATACAGGGGGAAGTACCGCCTCCTGCCGTTCACTGCATAGCAGCTACGGATATCAGGAGAGAGGGAGAGGAAGAAAAGTCCGTTTTTTCCAAGTGGAAAGCGTGGTTGTTTTTATCCAGTCGGACTGTACGGTGGAAATAAGCTATCTAGAAATTGTTGTTAACCAGAAAGGAGTTTGTTACTGCTCGGATTCTTCTGGTTGTGCTACAACGCTTCACCATCGCCATTTTGAAGCTCCAGGAGAGCCCATTTTATTGGTTACTTTGGTCAGGTTTTTTTCTTGGGAGTACAGTTCAGTGATGATCCAGTCCAAAGATGGCGAGCCACCCCTCCAGGACCCTTGAGATGATTGCTTTAAGAAGAGAACTAAATTCTTTGGACGAACTGTGAACTGTACAAACTCTACTTAAGTGGTAGGACAGATTTGCACGTCATTCCTCCTTTGCACATCCTGCAAAGAGAATCCTCATTGCTGGACTCACACTTAAGGGTGTCGGCTGACACGAGAGAGAGAGAGACTGAGTCAAATCCCCCGGGGTTGTGTGTGTTTTGTTTATTATTTTCCGTGACTTGGGCCCAGTTTTTCCTTTCATGTACTGTTATTGTTTTCATTGTATGTATGTAAGATTCTTTAATTGTGAATACAAATTGATCAAACCAAGTTCTCAGAGCGTTTCATTAGTCATCCACTCTGCTCCAGTAGTCGAACCTCAGCTATTGGCCCAACACACAGGTAACCATTTAAATCTGTATCCCAAGTGTTGAAAGGGGTGTTACACTTACTTTACTCATTACTTGAAAAAAGTAATCGGATTACAATGATACATTACTTGTAACGTGTTACTGCCCATCTCTGATGATGACAAGTGTGTGAGTAGCTAAGGCCAAAAACACCCAGTTTCCTGAATTCTTGAAGAACGCTGAAGTTTGAAATACTTCAGGCTGATCGAGCTGATGCAGTGATCTCACTGCATTATCTGCCACATAACCTGATCTTTGCTGATTGACTGGAAGAAATTCACCTGGTTCTACGAAATCACAGTGAGTCATAACGAGGTCAATGTCGATGTCCGTTTAAGTTACCAAAAATGGCTCCTTGTGCAGTGAAGGGTTTATTAGACTGAGAGGCAAACTGCTTCTCGCTCAGTCATGTGGAATGGTTTCCACAGAACCCATTTAATACCAGCACTAGTACTGATATACTGATCAACACAGAGCATGAAGTACAAATAAATACTTGTTGGTTTAAGAAAAAATACATGAATCCCTTTTGAGAAGTTTAATAGAAGTACAGCCACAAAGACTAGAACACCTAGTGTTCAAAAGTAAAATTACCATATTGTCGGGATGCTTGGGGCTTCCCATGCTTTAATTACAATATGATCAGACACATAGAGCTATTTGTCTGTTTGTATATCTGTCAGCGAATTTCCTGAAAGTGGGTGAAGAGGTGGAGCATGAGGAAATGACATCTTGGTACAGATTCAGACTGCTTACTTGAAATATGAAAAATAGGCCACTGGCTTTGGCAGATGATGTGCTGCTTTAACTGTTGAAAGTTTATCCCCTCACCTGTCAGTATCTTGGATATATTTGGCATTCTTTTAATTATTATCATTATTATTATTATGTATAGCAGATATGATAATGTTGGGGAGTAATATTAATTGCTCTTTGAGGTTGACTGATTTATGTGACCATCCTGTGAGAGAAGATGTGTTTTTCTACCCTTCTGCTACCAGCCTGAAGGCCTGTCTGTCTGCGAGCCAACAATGATTAAATGATAAATGGGCTCAAAGCGCTCTGTCATGTCATAACATGTCATCGTTTCAGGTTTCTGCAGTGTATTTGTTCTGTTTGATCCTTGTTACATTGGCTGTGTTTATGGTTTTTCCAGCCTCCGGCCTGAACGTTTGTCTTCATGTGTTAGTTTTTCATGTTTTTGTCATTTCCTGTTTTAGTCTGTAGGTTAGGTTTTTTTCTGTCTTTTTCAAGCCTTTTTCCTGCTTTTGTTCCTCTCATTTTTGACTGAAAGCCCCATCGTCATTACTCTCACCTGTGTTTCATCGTATAATTAGGCCCGCCAATTTAATGCAGTTTCCTTGTATTAAAATATCTCTGGGATTAAATGTTAAGTTAAAGGTGGTAACTTTCTTTAAGCTGACAGAAAGAGTCTGAGCCCTTTGAGATCAGGTGCGCTGTATGTGACCCACAGTGTAGTATAAGTTTGACATCCCTGGTTTAGATCCAGTTTGTAGTCTGGATGGGAGGAGTCATTTATGGTGTTGTGAGCCTTCTTCGAGCTGCTATTCCAGGGTATGTTGAGAGTGGAGGAGAGCTGGGCATACAAGATGCCCAGCTCTCTGTGATGTGGACTCATAGAAGCTTAAAGCTACAGACACACTCCACCTCTCTCCCTCTGATGTTAAGTGGAGTATGGAGCTTTCCCTCTGTTGTCTGATGTCCACAATAAACTGCTTGGTCTTCATGGAGTTAAGGGTGACATTGTTATCTCCACACTAAGCAGCCTAATGTTCCAGCTCCTTGCTGTAAACCACCTCATTTTTCCCAGTGATCAAACCCACCACTGTAATGTCATCTAAAAACTTCACATTATATTTCAGTCATACGTAGGAACTCAGAAAACCTATAAATGAAGCTCCCAGCACACATTTTCTCTGCTGATGTTAATCTCACAGGAGCCTTGATGCCTGCTCAATAATCCAGGTAAGTAAATCCCAAAAGGTTGATTCTGCTCTACTGGACGTAGCGTTTTCAGTGGGAGAAACGTTTCATCACTCATCCAAGGGACTTCTTCAACCTTTTGGGAATCTAACAGAAGGTTTGGAACTCTGCAGCTTTGAGTTGACAGAGCGTTGGTGATTTTTACACACTATAGACTCAGCACTCAGCGAGAACACGTTCTAAAAGTTCATGGCTAAGTTGCTGTGGTTCCACTTTGCAACAATAGCACTAACAGCTGATTGTTGTACATGTAGGACCAAAGAAATTTCACAAACTAACTTGTTGCAACTGTTGCATCCTATCACACTATCACACTCAAATTCAGTGAGCTCTTAAGAACAACCCGTTCATTCACAAACAATATGTTATAAAGGCAGACTGCATGGCTTGGTACTACATTTTACACACCTATGGCCACAGGACTGAAAACATCTAAATTCAAAGATTCAAAGAGTTTGGCCCAATACTTTCTAACTAAATGGTGACACCGTCACATCTTTTGTAAACATCCAGCTCTTTCTTAGAATGAAGAGCAACCTGTTTATGACCACATGGAACAAGGAAATGTTGCCTCTTTTATACACTTACCGAAATCCACATTGCACAGTCCAGTCATTGTTTCTCTCTTGTTATGTAATGCCATTCGATTTTTTTGTTTTTGTTTTTTAAACCATCTGGGTTCATGTTGCTTAAGCAAAAGTTCTTTTAGTGATACAACAACAAAGCAGATACTGTATGCCATAAACAGTATAGAGTGAGAATGCATGTCAATGTTATTTAAAAAACACTATAAAAGGGTATGAATGTGTGTGTAAATGGGTGAATGAGGCATGTTTCATAAAGTGCTCTGAGTGTGCAAGTGGAGCAGAAAAGTGCTGTATAAAAAACAGACAATTTAAATTTATGTATTATTATGTATTATATAATTGTCCCTTTTTGTTTTATTTAAAATCTTCTTTCAGATGTAACTGTTTTCTGTTTTCAAGACTGCAACAAAACGAATGTCAAAAACTGACCACAGGGTGATATGTCAAACTAAAACGTCTTAAATCCATTTCTGAGGCTGGGACAGACAGTGCGTTGCATGTGGATTGATGAGCATGAGCCAACAAAAATGTCACCACAGACTAAGGCACTGCAAACTGACAGAGCATAACAGAGATTTTTATACAGACACCTTTTGGAAAGAAGTTATTACTGCAACAGATCTCTCTAGCGATTGACTTTGGAGCTGTACATAGCTGGTTCCACGGTAAAAGGGGGACACCTATTGGTGAAAGTGGGTAGTGCAGCGGGTTCAGTACAGTGAGTAGAAAGAGAGAATTTGCTACTCTCCGGGCCATTTATAAAATAAGCACAATTTATGAAATCCTGTAGTTTTCAAATACAATGTGATATGCTGTGGCAAATAAAACCACTTTTGCTCTGTTTTGACGTATTTTCGTATGATCATTACGCACCACTTTGATGGAGTAATTATGTGGATGCCTAAATATTAAAAAAGCCGCCATAACTGAGGTTGAACTGAGGGAAAAACTCACTAAAAACAATTATTACAGTGATTTTTAACAGTAGGTACAAAAATGCGTGATTTAACATGACAGGCTGCGTGGTTGCTATGCGTCTCCAGGTTCTATTTGCATTGCATCTTTTGGTATAGTTCAGACAGATTTCACTCGGCGTGTTGTGCAAAGCTACAAGGGATTTCTGCAAATTTCTGCAAAAGTAAGACAACTTTCTGCTCAAGACTTCTTGCAGCCTTACAAGTGTCCAACTCCCATGTCACGGAGGAAAGCGACCCAGCAACCATCATCCATCATGGAAAATGTGAGATTTTATGACCGTTTTCAATAAGTTTTGAATATTTACTCACCGGCCAGAAAGAGTTCACTTTGCAACAGGGCAACATGAAAATATAGACGACATAAATGTGGATAAAAAGCATTAAAAACTTAGGCCTGTGCACGTGGGAGTTATACCTGCATGTTAGACTGTTGCACTGTAGCTGTAAACGGGTAAACTGTGCATAAAGTCATTTAAACTAGTATGTTACCTATAATAATGTTTTCTTTTGTGTGTATTAAATGATCTTGTGGCAGACATGTCACCAAAGTTTGCAGCTGGGATAAAAATGTTCAGTTTTTGCTAATAAGTAGAGTATCTTACATCTCGAATTAACTCAAGTGCATAATGATCACCAGGCCTGTTTCTAGCTTTTTTGGGGGGGTGGGCTGTGCATGTTCCTGATTGGGGGCCTTTATTTTGTATTTAAAACTAAAATCAGGGAATAAAACAAGTAAACACTGAGACTTTATTCACTGTAGAAAAGCTAATCCCCAAAATGTTTATTTACAAATTTGCAAGCAATGTTCTGCAGCATCATCTGAATTTTCAAATGTACACACACTGTCACATGTTTACAGGAGCCACATGTAACTGTGATCATCTTTAAAATCCTCAAAGCTTCTGCTTTTGGGCTTTTTAAACTAAAGTTTTAATCTCCTTCTTCATTGTGGCTTATGCTACAATTATTCACCTGACAAGACAGTCACCTCTGGATAGAGGTCCCTCATTACACCACAGCCTAATGATGATCTTGAACTCATTACCCCCCCCCACACACAAGGCAGGGCTCTCCTATTATTGCAGCTTGCTTTTCTTTATATCCTACACGTAATTTTAAACCATATAAGTGCCACACGTGACCAAGCTTAGCCAGTTACAAAGGTATTTTGTGCATCTGCATTGTTCAAAAACGGCAATAAGCAGCAATGATTATAACAGAAATTAGAGTTTAATACAACATGGACTTTGGTGTTTGTTTAGCTTATGCAAATTATTATTTGACATGTCATTTGGGGGTATGCAGCAGTGAAGCTCTAACACGACGAGCCCATAAGTTGACACGTCTTTTATTACACTGACCTTGATGCATTGTCCTGGTTTTAGTTCTTATGATTTTATGTGAACATGTTGGATATTTTTTGTCGTTACAATCACTGTGGACAAGTTATTCAACCATGCGAGTGGTTTAAGTAGTTTATGGACATATGAAAGGGTTTGTTATTTTTTAAATGTTTCATGAACTACTAACTGATGTCTGCATTACTGTCATTTTTGTGTATACCTGCAGCTTACGGTGCCCAATCACCTCAAAGACCATAATTATTGTAAGAGAAACACTGCATGCCAGGCCCGTGATGCAAAGGAACCCAGAGCCAGCAGGAAACAACCGTGTTGCAGCAAGGACCAGGTTGGATGTGTAAAATTTCAGGAACAGAATCATTTGAGGGTTTTGGAGTTTGGACTTCATTGTGGTTCATCAAATTTAGATTTTTGTCTTGTTTGAAAAAAAATGAGGTCGCTATTAACTACTGACATTCCCTTGTGTGCTTCTGACCTTTCCCCAGGTTGTTAATTCAACCCAGAGGCCCCGGCGCCGTGACAGAACAGTCAGTCAGCCCCGGAAAAGGAAGCGAAGCCCAGCATCCAGTTCTTCCCGACCTCCAAAGACTCCCTCTGCAGTCTCACATGATGACCTGCCAGTGGCAAAAAAATTGCCCCCCAGACCCGAGCCATGCAGTACTGACCACCAGCCAACCAGCTCCAGTGACAGCACTTTAAAAATCTACAACCTTTCAGTGGAAGATTATCAGCGAGTCTACCATGAGGTGGTAGATAGCATGCTGACGTACGTTTGTCTCCAAATGTCCTGTCACTTTTTAAAATCGCCAGCTCTAAAATGGTTACAGTATGGTTTTTGACCACATGCATCATTTTGATTGAATTTCTTCTTGCAGGTCCAAGAATGGCCGCAAACGTCCCTGCAGTCTAGAGCTGGGGAGAAGTATTAAAAAAAAGCTGTGGGAGAGACTGAATCGTCCTATGGTGGAGACATCAACAAACGAGGACGGACTTGAAGAAATTGACACTGTGTATGGGCAAAAAGTCAAAATCCCACAATATGATTTTGACATTTCGAGTTAGCCAAATCCTCAACATCCACCGAGCAAAAGAGCAAAGGAGAGGTGAATGTAGAGCAGCAGGAGCACTGCTACAAAACATACAATCAAAAACTGTGAAACACACAAATCAACTGTAGATAAAAGCACTGTAAATATATGACAAATGTTTCTGTAAATAGTTCACATGTGACTTTGATGATTAAAATGTAATTTCTGCACAAGTTTGTGTTTCTGTGTATTATAGATATATTCCACTGTGTGTTTGGACAACTGTTTAAGGTCACTGCTGAGAAAATTCATAAAACCTTCATGGGACTTTTATTTTGAAAAATCACTACTTATATTATTATTTATCTGACTCAAAAGGGCTCATTTGAAGTCCTTCTTGACCATGATATATATTCAGGCACTGTGAACAAAACATAACATCCAACTTTAATTCACTCGCACCTTTGTCCTTTTTAAAGACAACACATTACTTGACTTCCATGAATAAAGTGCAGAATGCTAGAGATTTATGTCATTCTGTTTGCATACTAAATATTCAATAATCATTCATGTTCTCTAATGACCGGTGCCCAGTGTTGTGCCAAAAAGTGATCGTTTGCCAAAGTGATTTCTGGTATTTGCCAAAAAGATATTGATGGTAACAGATGTAAATGACTTGCTGTCATATAATCTGTCAAACGTTTCTCTCATGAATGAGATCAATTTTGATCCAAAAAGAAACTTCCTTTCATCAGATGTGACTTTTATTCAGCTTTCATTTATTCAGGTAAAAAGTGTCGCTGACATTAAAAATGTCGTTTTCAAACAAGGTCTGGCCTGGAGGGCTGCAGAAGTTACAAAAAAATCACAGTCCTTTAAAAAACTGTGATGTTCTTCAAGTGGCCGAAAAGGACTGGATGGATCTTTATAATGTAGGTACAATAAAGCAGATTCATAGAGCTGCTTTAAAATTTGATATAACATATAACCCATTTTTAAACTCTGTTTACTGCAGCCTATTTAACAATATAAGCAACTATATAAAAACATAAAAAGAGATCTAGACATAAAAAAACACGCAAAAAGTGATTGGCATACGATCACTTTTTGGCACATCAGTGCAGCGAGGTTGTAATTGCTGCTTGTAGCCATCAGGGGGCAGTATCGCTAGAGTGCAGTCTTGGAACCTGTAACGAGAATCACCCTTCATTATCATTAGAGTTACATTGCGCCACACAATATGAATATGATAAAGTCCTAGTATATGTACAAATGCTATGAAGTGAAGTTTTAAATAATACCGTTCGCCCAGTTAGTTTTATTTTTCTTTCTTTTCTTATTATTAAATATTAAACTTTATTAAGAAACAGTATACAGAACATGTATACAATCAGAACAAAATTAACATATGCCAGGGGGTGTAATACAAAGAATTACAAACATTCACATAATTTGTGATTACTACAAATAGTAATAGTTTTCATAGCCTTTTTGTTAAGTGATCCACTCATCAATTTTATGTAACATAAAACATCATTATAGTAATGTTTAAAATGAGGTTTTTTGTTACTGTATTTGCATTTGTGAAAATAAAATTTAGCTAAGATAACTAACAAATTTATTATAAAGTAAACATCTTCTTTTTTTTGCCTTCGAAAGAAAGAAAATACAACATTTTCCCATTTCACAGTAAAGTCTTTATAGAGATGTCCAGCAATGAATCTACTGAAGTCTTTCCAAAATGTTCTAGCGTATGAACAGATCCAGAAGAGGGAAAAGGGTAACACCACCTGGGTCTGGGTGCGGTTCCCCCCTCCAGGGGCAAGGGTACCTAGACCCGGTTTGTAGAGTATGCTTGGGGAGTGTGATCGTGTGTACAGCGTCTCTTTATGTCTGTCTCCACGTTGGTTGAGTGTGGAATAGTGCATATGAGAGCATGAGGGTGGGAATGGATGTTTGTATCTGTGTGTGCCTGTATGTCTGTGTCTATATGTCAGGTTGGGTGTCAGGCGCCACCTCTCTGGGGACATCTCAGGCCCTCCAAGGTATGGAGGCCTATCTCCCCCCACCACCACTTCCCCTGCCAGTGGCGGACTCCCTCAGACATCGGTGCGTTGGTGGTTCTTTGTGTCCGGGGATGGGCGTCCAGGTACACACCGGCTCACTCCTTGGCGGCCGCTTATCGGGGCCTGGAGCCTGGGGCTCGCTCGGGCCACTTCGGAGGTGGGGTGCCCCCGGCCTCTCGGCCTGGGGCTCGGTCACTCAGGCACGGCTGGCTGCCGGCGGAGCTCACGGGCGCGTCACTGCAACTCCCCCTGGCTTCTGCTCCGCGGCTGCTGAGTGAGCCCTCATCTGGGACTCTCCTCAGCTCTTTCTGGGACAGTGGCGCGGCTGCCCCTCTGTTGGTCTTCTTGTGTTCTGGGGGCCTCTGGATGTCTGGAGTTTTGATCTCCTCCATACCTGCTTCATGCCCTGGAGGACGGGGCTGTGGCCCCCCCACACCCTCTAGCAGATTATTACATGAAGGAACCTTTTAAAAAAAGAAAAACAAGCGCGTCCATGCTCACAGGTGTACACACGGGTGATCACACCCACAAACTACACCCTTTTTGGCTCCTACCTCAAAGCACACTGTGTTCTGTTGATCTTATGTGCTGCACAATAATGTTTAATATTTAGTGTTTACTGTCATATTCCCATATATCATTGTGATGTTGTTTATTCTATTACTCTTGTTCTCTTCTGCTTGTTTTCTTTTTTCTTTCTCAGCAGGTGATCCAGGTGATCGATATATGCATTTTTTATTTTTTTTTCTCTGCCCGTTCTGTTGGTTTTTGTCTTTTGCCCTTCTCCCCCGTCCCTCTTCTCAGCTGTTTCTCTTTCCCTCTTTCTTTCTCCCCTTCTTTCCCCCAGTCAAGTCTGTCCCGTATTCAGTAAGTGAAAATAAAATAAACAATAAAAGGTGAATCAAATGGACCATTACGGCAAGGCTGGGATGGTCAATTTGGTAAAGTAAATCCGTTGGGCATCTTTCTTTGCCTTTAGACAACAATTCTGATGGCAAAAGAGCCAAACGGGACAGGCAAAAACAAACAAACAAAAAAAAAAAAACAGATCCAGAAGAGGTGTTGCACAGTCTCAGGATGGCTTCCACAAAATCCACAGTTCACATTTATGTCCCTTTTGAACTTTGTCATGTAATGATTAGCAGGATAGAATTTATGCAGTATTTTAAATGAGACTTCCTTCACTTTATTCGTTACCAGATACTTGTTAGGAATTGTCCATACTCTTTTCCAGTTAATGCCACTGACAAAGAAATTCCAATAAGAGACCACATGTGGGATAGTTAGAGATTCTGTCTGGAACAAAGCACGAATATTCTTATTACTTTTACTGTGGTTTGTTAGACAGATTCTTCCTATGTGTGAATACAAAGGGTTGGGGAGAGAAACAGATGATATGCAAGGTTGAATACCTTTAAAAAGCATTCTAATACCCGCAGGTATTGCATCAAATAATATGGCATATTCTTTGGGTGTGGCTGGAAATTTATAGGTGTTTAAGAATTCTGAATAGGACATAAGCTGCCCATTAGGATTAAACAGCTGATTCACTAAAACAATCCGTTTCTCAACCCACCTAGAAAAAAAATAATGATTTATTTTTATACACTATGTTCCTATTATTCCAAATTGAATACGTATGGGGTGTAAATTTGTGTTTATATATAAGTGACCAAGCTAATAGAACTTGTTTGTGAAACATCGAAAGGTTTTCTGGAAGCTTATCTATATTATAATCACAACCTAAGATAAAACTTAGACCACCAAACTTAGAGAAAATGTAGTGAGGAATAAAATTCCAAATGGATACCGGATTTTTAAGAAAATGTTTAGCCCAATTAATCTTAAATGTATTGTTTAGAGTAGTAAAATCCAAAACATTGAGACCACCGTGTTCATAGTCATTCATCAATACACTTTTTCTGATGTAATATGTCCGGTTTTTCCAGAGGAAGTTGAAGAGCATTCGGTCAATATCCTTACAAGTTTTGCCGTCCACATGCAGAGAAATTGCTGCATAAGTCAGTCGAGACAGACCTTCTGCTTTTGAGAGCAATACCCTTCCTCTTAAACTTAAATCTCTCTGCAACCATTGATTTAATTTGGTTTGAGATTTTTTAATAATTGGGGGAAAATTTAGTAAAATTCTGTCTTTTGGATCTTTGCAGATAATCAGACCTAAATATGTTGCTTCATTTTTAACTGTTATATTACAAATACTCTGAACATTACACTCTTTAGTTAGTTTTATTTTTCTTTCACTGCTCGCTTGTTTTGATGACGTCAAAATCGCCTTTCCGTTTTCATTCGCGGCAGTAAACATGGCGGACAGTTCGCGAAGCCACGGTGTTATATTCAATCCTGGGGGGTTTGGATTTCTCTTTCAGGACGTACGCAAAACGTGTTGCATTGCTTTTGGCACACGGAGGTGTGCGTGTGTGTAGAGGGAGACAATCATACTGTTGATTTTACCGCACACTCTTCTGCTAAATAAGAATTAAGATTTTGTTTTGGAAATAGCAAGTGAAAGTTGTTGTTGCACAAAAGGGAGCTTCCCTCGTTTAAAGCAACTTATAAATATGTAATACTGTATAATCTTTCCACAATGACTCCACTTTTTTAAAATATTTTTTCTTTCTTGATTGTTTTGTTTGACCAGTTTCTATTTTTCCAGTAAGTACTGCCTCACTACTCCCTTTTCTTGCCTTCCAGTATAACATGTTTGTCACTTGGACCGCCCCGTTACATCACCACCAATAGTTTAAAAAGGCACTCTGGAGTTCAGACACTATCAAGCTGCACAACTTGTTCACCAAAGAAATGATGGATCACCCAACCTTTGAACGAGAGAACCAAGAGCGTGTGCAGGCGGTGGAGAGTTCATTCCATCAAGCAGGGAAGCCCTTGTCCAAGCCGGGCCAGATTCTAATCGGAGAGGGAACTGTGTTAAAGCAGGGTCGCAAGAAGATACAGCAGAAAATCCTCTTCCTCTTCACTGATATTCTGGTGTACGGCAGCATTGTTGTGCCTGGTCGCTGGTACAAAAAGCAGAAGATCATCCCTTTAGGTGAGACATTCATCTGCGTTTCCTGCAGCTAACCTACTGTGAGAAGATTAATGTGAAACTGCCAAAAAACAATTTTATGACTGAAGAGAAAGAAATATAGACAAAAGCTTCAAGAAGAGCCAACACTATTGAATACTGTCCATAATATGACTGGCAAGTAGAAAATAGCAAGTGTGCTGTGCTAATTTAACTTCATATGTTCAGCTGTCTGCTCATACCACTTTATCCATGTAATTTTTATGTTGTTATCAAATCACTATGATTTTAGAGGACATTGAGCTGGAAGACCTGGAGGACAGTGACATATTCAAGCATCAGTGGCTGATCCGAACACCGAGCAAGTCTTTTTTTGTGTCCGCCCCTTCATACGAGGAGAAGAAGGCCTGGATAGAGCACATCAATGAATGCCGGTCCAGCCTAATGCAGGGCACCAGCCGCAAACCTTCCAAGAAGTTTGCTGTTTCCTGGATTCCTGATCCGGCTGCTTGCAAATGCATGCGGTGCCTCTCTACAAAGTTTGGTGGGGCCAATCATTGACACCACTGCAGGAATTGCGGTTTCTTGGTCTGCAATTAATGCTCCAAGTGTAGAGAGTTGAGAATAGCTCTCTAGTAAAATCTGGTATCAGAAATAAACTGGGGAAAACAGCCCCCCCCCCCCCCAAAGGTTTTTGTTGTGATTGTATTTTTGTACCTGTCATTTAAAATGCTATCCTACATCCAGCCGCTAGAGGCCGCATTACGCGCAGTGGTATCGAGTAGCGTTTTGAGGCACAGAGGAAGAATAAACCTTCCTGTTGTGAAACTGACATCAGCTCAACGTGTGTCCCCTTTTCTATTCTTTATCACAGCACCACACGTTGTTGAACAGGAAACCAGTTGCCCCTCTGGTGGTTATCTTTGGGAGGCAACAATTCTGGGGGCTCGTCCGGGATTAGCGCCATGGCGGTCAGGTGCTAATCAGCCAAGAATTGCGGGATCCATATCCCTCTGATGCACAGCATTAGTAACGATTGACATCAGGTATCCAGACATGGCCACTCTGCACGACCTACAGTGGGAGATCCAGAACCAGCTTCATCAGCTGACCAGAGCCGCTAACAGGGACCTGCTACATAAACTTGCAGTATTGTGTCAAGAAGAAGAGGTGGAAGATGTTCCCGGTGAGGATGCAACTGAGGTGGAGCTCTTTGACTTTATTGTTGACTTTCTGAGAAGTAAACGACTGAAGAGCCTCGAAGATCAGGGCATGTCTCGTCTGCTTGCATTTCGTGACCTCATTGATGACCTGCAAGCACCTCAGGTAACTGTTGAACTTGGTCAAGCGTCTGATGAAGGGGATGCTGTTTCTGTATCAGAGACTGAACCAGCAGTAGTAGCATCAGTAATGAAAAAGAGTATCCCAACATCAGTGATTGCTGATCCTGTAACTGGTTTAGTAAAACTGACAGATGTTGCTGCATTGTTACCACATAGAGAATTTAAGAGACATGGTGGTCAAATCTCAGACTCAGCTTCTGATTTGAGTTTTAACTGTCTATGTAAACAAATTGATGAAGGTCTGGCTGAGGGGTTCTTAGAAGCTGAGGTCTTAAGAACGGTGCTCAAGATAATTAAGCCTGGTACCTTTAAAGACATGCTCATGACCAAAGACACCCTGACCCTTGCTGAGTTAAAAAGGTTCCTTAAAGCACACCTTAGGGATAAGAGCAGTACTGAATTGTTCCAGGAACTAAGTAACGCAAAGCAACATGACAAAGAAAGCCCACAACAGTTTATGTATAGACTAATGGGAGTCAAGTAGCGTATAATGTTTGCTTCTAAACAAGGTACAGACTTCCAATATGATAGCAAACTGGTGCAGGGAGTGTTTCTTCATTCGCTTTACCGGGGGATGAATGAAAAATGCTCATACATCAGACGAGATCTTCAACCACATATTTCAGACATGAATGTGACTGATGACTTTATACTCGACGTGATCAAAAGATCACTGAGGGAGGACACCGAGAGGAAATCCAGGTTGGGACAGGTATGCAAACAAAAAGCAATCAGTATCAATACAGCCCAGCTGGACAGTGACAAACAGAATGCCATTCAAGTGCAGGCAGAGGTGTAGGCCAATCGCAGTGCTATACAGGAGTTAACAGCCCAAGTGTCATCTTTGGCCAAAAGTTTGGAGAAAGCCATCACACCGGTAGTGAATGTGGCAACAGAAAACACCTACAACCCTTTGCCACACATAAAACAGTCAGCCAAGCCTGAAGTTAAAGGGAAATGTCACCAATGTGTATCCCAAGGAAATGACACCTGCTCACACTGCTTCCGATGTGGAAAAGAGGGACACAGAGCTATTGGCTGCTTACAAAAGGGAACTCTGTCGGGAAACCGGATGAGGTCGCTGGGGAGGGACCACCAGTGACCTTGGAGAATGCAGAGTCCCCAATCCCAGAGAAGCTGCACCCCAAAGAGAAAATTCCATCTTCAACCAAGACCTCCAAATCATGTCAAGTGTCCAAAAGGGAGCGTGTTGCCCAGCTGATTGGGGGCAGGTGTATGGTAACTTGTTATCTAGATGGGGTCAAACTTCAAATGTTGTTGGATAGTGGGGCCCAAGTAAGCATGGTGGAGAAGTCTTGGGTGCAAAAAGCCTTGCCAAATGTGACAATTAGGCCACTGGAAAGCCTACTCTCAGACCACCCACTCAAAGTCACTGCAGCTAATGGGACAGATGTGCCGTTTGAAGGGTGGATAGAAGTTTTTCTTGAGATCACAAGTAGCAGACATGGCTCAGTTGCTATTCATGTTCCCATGCTAGTAAGTCGAGGAGGGTTGAGCAGCCCGCTACTAGGCTTCAATGTGATACAAGAGATGATTGCAGGGAATGGTGATCAAAGAGACGACAGCAACTTAGTGAGTCTCCTTTCAGAAGCTCTGAGAATTCAGAAGAGTAATGCTGGAAGCCTTGTTTCGGTGGTTCACACAAAGCAACCCCTGGAAGAGTCAGAATGTCCAGTATTAAGAGTTGGAAAGAAGGGACTCACGATCCCCCGCAGTCAGATCTGTCAGGTGAAATGCCGCATGAGAGCTTTTCCTGGAGGAGGAGTCATGTTGTTTGAGCCAAATGTAGACTGTCACTTGCCGGATGGGTTGGAGTTATTTCCTGCGCTCGTTGAAGTGCCGGCTGGCGCCTCAAAAATAGTGAGAATACCAATCCAGAATTCAACAAGGCATGATGTTTTTTTACCTCCAAAAGCAGTCTTAGGATTCATTGAAGAAATTATTGAAAGCACACCTGTAAACATCCATCCAACTATGCAGGGGCCTGGAGAACCACACAATGACACCCTTCTGTGCGCTGTACCCTCCTGTCAGCCTGCAACCTTGTCTTTCACACACTGAAGTCTGGGGCCTCTCCCATACAGACCAACATAACCAGCATATAAACATTTAAGATTATAAAAAGCATTGAAAAGCATTTAATATGATGAATTCAACTCACCAGTTTAAAGTGGTTATAACTGCACCTGTAATAAAGGCTAATTGGGTGCCAATAGGTTTAAACATCTGAATACAATATCAGTGCTGTAGATTATGTTATTAATGCAATGGCAATGATGATGACCATGAACAATAGCAGTAAAATATTTCTCTGATCTCCACAGTATGCACACAGTAATAAATATCACAAATGATAAGTACCATAATATAAATCAACAACACCACAGATCTTATAATCTGATTTCTGTCTTTTAGTTTATTAAAAAGTGAAGCGCCACACACTAGTTTGTGTCATTGTCCAGATGTACATAAGCATGATTACACAGTTACACAATCATACCAAAACTCTGTCCTGATAGTTTCCACTTTCTCTTTTGTATCAGACATACTGAGACAATATTCGGGATAAATAACCATGAAAACAATTTATTTATTAAATTTAGAGGTTTACACATCACATCATTATAATCATTGAGCCTATCTGACTTTAATCGTCCACTTGATGGCGCAGTAGAGCCAATGAATCGTCACAATGCTTCGAACCATGAGTCGACCAGTTGGATGGAAAGCTTCAGTTCATCACAAGGCTTCATCTCACCATCACTAATGAAAGCTCTTATAATTTGGCTGCTATTAGAGACCACTGATTTAGGCTCTCTTTGGTTACTACGTGGATCTTTTTTCAGACAAATTAATGAAAAAAATATAATAAATGGAAAAACAGAGTACAAATGTGGACAGTTAACTGGATATTACAGCGCGATTTCAGTGCATAAATGCATAAATACAGGTCTGAGACGTAAGTGGTGCAATATTGATAGAGCTCACATGACTCCCTCCTGTTCGTATCCCAGAAATCCACCAGGATTTTAGTGCCTCATATACTGCACAGGTCATTGGCACACCTGAGATTCAGCAGTGCTGTGTCACCATCAATAATACACCATATTAATGCAAGGTACAATTACAGCTGGGCTCCGCCACATTTTATTTTAACAGAGGAAATAAAATATGCAGAGCTAGCTGAGTTGGTTGAAATTCAGTTGCTACTTTAACCCTTAGATGCACACGTGGGGCCAAAAATGACCCTATGGGTTGTTTTTCTTCAAAATCTTTAAAATGCAAAGTTGTAATATATTCATATTCCAGGTATTCCTCATAAAATATGTATGTAACATGAGGCCATTTGCATTTTTATTTATTTTTTCATTCATTTAAAAAAAATGCAGTTTTTGTATCACTACCCCTCTCTTCCACTAGTTGGGTCAAAGATGACCCCAAGCAGTTCCTATGGAATCTTCTATGGAACTTTCATTCTTAGCAACTCTGACTGTCCCACTTACACTTCTGATGGATCAGGAATTAATTTTTACACAGTAACATATATGATTTATAGTCAGGGCTGCACATAAGTGGTCCGCAGGATGATTTTCAATGTGAAAAGGTGGAGAGCAGGAACAGTGAGAACTAAAAAAGAAACAAAGGGCTTTGGAACCAAGAGGCAGCAGGAGGACAGCTGCAGTTTAACAGCTTCAACTCACTGACAGGAAACAACATGAGAAATATAATCATCCTCAACTCATCTGCTCCACTGACACCTTCAACGGCAACACCTTCACATCATCCCCAGTTTGGATAAATGGAAACATCCTGTGAGCGAAAGTGTGTGAAGGTGTGTATGTGTGTGTTAGTATTGGGCCCAGAGAACAACAGCTTTCCTCTGTTCCAGATTCACTCTGATCCTCTGGAGCTTCTTCTGAACTGAGAGAGCAGTGAATCCAGCTGATGGTGAGCGTGTTGAGTATTTACCTAAACAGCCCACTACTCCCCAAAGCCCAGACTCTATGTTTCCCTTCCTGTTGATAGACTCTTCTACCACACCAAGCATCCAGCTTGTACTGTCTCCAACATCAACATCCCAGCTGTGAGTCCCTGAGTTAAAGCCCTCAGAGCTCATGACAGAATAGAACCAATCAAACCTCTCTGCATTATCAGGAAGCCGCTGCCTCGCAACTTCTCTCACTGTTCAGATCTTCAGACAGGATAAGGTCTGGATCAGCAGTGTTTGGGTCCAGAATGAGAGGAGTGTAGGAGACCATGTCCTTCATATTGTTCCAGATGTTGAAGGTCAGGTTGCCCAGGTGTTTGGCTCAGTCTATCAGAGCTCCTGAGGGCAGCTGTGGATCATCCAGCAGGGGGCAGCGCTGGGCTTTTTCCACTGCAGCCTTGTAGTTGTGCAGAAATGAGCCGCCTTCAGCTCTCAGCTCTTCTGTGGCTGTGTCTGAAAGAGCTGCTATCTCTCTGCCCAGAACCTCCATCATCTCCTTCATCATCCCACTCTTCTGCTCCTCTTCCTCCCTCAGTGCGGCCAGCCTGGCCTGCTCTTCCTCTGCTAGAAACTGGTGAAGCTTCTTAAACTGCTCCTTAATCTGCTTCTCTGTGTGCCGGGCCTGGACCTTAATGTGTTCTGCTGTTTAATCAAACTAAACTTGAACTTCTACACAAACCTTTAACTTCTTCTTTAAGGCCTCCAGAGTTTCCTTAAATTCCTTCTTGTGTTGTTGTGCAGCTTCATCGATGGGTCTGAATCTGTGCTTGGTGTGTTTTTCTGAGTCTCTGCAGACGAGACACGCTGGCTGCTGATGGTCCAGACAGAACAGTTTGAGTTTCTCAGACTGCAGACAGCAAAGAGCCTCTGAAGCTCTCTGATCTTTCTCCTGTAAGAACAACTCACACAGGTTTTTTAAAAGCCAGGTTTAAAGGTGGTTCATACACTGATATTTCCTTACAAACTGGACAGCAGTGTTGTTCTCTCTCTCCACCATCTCTTCAGACAGTCTTTACAGAAGCTGTGGCTACATGACAGAAGAACAGGATCTCTGAAGACCTCCTGACAGGCCGGACAGCAGAGATCCTCCTCTGATCTGGAAGCCATTGAGTCTGTAGTGAAGCTGAAAACAGCAGAAAGGAAGTACAGTCAGTCCTGGCTCCCCTCCCTCCTCTGCTACCTTCACTGAGTCGTGTTTTTGCTCAAACTCACATTCAGTGTGTGGAGCCATAGCAGCTTGAAGCAGCAGTGTTGGAGTTTTCCACTTTTCTCTCCTGTAGCTGACTCACAGGAAGAAGCTAGTTTGTTCTGAACTCAGTCTGATCGTCTGTGCGTCTGTCTTTAATAAAGAAGTGGAACAGCCTCATTCCTCGTTCTTCTCAGAAGTGTGACATGAGGGGGTGGAGCTTCATTCAACTTCCATTTATTTCACTCAGATGCGCCCACATCCTCATTTTAGTTTTGACAGTGATTTTAGTAGACAGAGGTGAATGGCTTAGACATAAATTGAGTTGCGATTTGGGGAAAGCCTCCGAGAGGACTGACGGCGGCTCCTAGGCCTGGCAGATCCCCATGTACTTATGAGAGGTGAAGAAGTGAAAAGAGTGAAAAGACTGAAGGGGGGGGCAGGAAAACGACAACGAGCAGCTTGTAGAACTGAGGGATCATATACATAGATAAGAACTGGAAAGGGCATGTTTGGAGGCGTGCCCCTGCTCCTGAAATATAAGATATTTTATCTCCAAAAATGATTGGATCCTCATGTGATCAGGGGCTGCACTGATGCTGATGTTGCTACGCAGTGATTTAATAATCATTGTTTGGAGATATGAAATCTGGTGGCACCTTTAAAAACTGTCATTGCTGCCCCAAAAAGAGCTCATCCGTGGATAAACGATGCTTGACATACAGATTTTTCTGCTATTCCCGGCAGTGGCTGTTCTGTCTTATAAGAATACTCTATTTATAGATATTCCAGCATTATTAGTATGTTTCAATCGAGGCGCAAGTAATCATTAATATTAATATTGCTACTACTGTTAATATTGGTTAAGATTTATGTCAATATTGATTAATGTTAAGACCTTGTTTTTTTGAGGCTAGCAGATGTTAATGTTAATATTAAACTATAAGGACACGCACTACTATATTATTGTTGATTTCTTTTTTCTTTTTTTTCTTTTCTTTGTTTGGTTTTTGTTTGTTTGGTTTTGGGGTTTTTTGTATGGGTCAATTCATTTTCTTTGTAACATATTCATTTTTTACATTATTAAAAAAAGAAGAGAGGAAAAAAAAATAAAAACGAAAACATTTTCTATAAAAGTGTTTCACACTCCATTTATTTCTCCTACATGAATGTGAATAAAACCTACTCGACAAAGCATTATAGGCCTATCTCTAAGCTCCCATTACTGTCAAAAATTCTGGAGAAAGCAGTTGCAGATCAACTTACTGCTTTTTTAGAAAAACATGACAAATTTCAGTCTGGTTTCCGTAAGTGTCACTCAACAGAAACCGCATTAATTAAGGTCTCTAGTGTTTGCAAGAGGGTCTGCAGAGGAGAGACACTGCATGGTGAAACAACCTTAAACTTAAACTTCTTTCTTTGTCTCTATAAAATGCTAGTGTACAAGCATCTGATTGTGTATTAGAGAAACATTTGGCTCAAAGACACTCAGTAATCTCCCATTACAGCTACGCTAGGAAATCACACACTAACCGGCAGGTCCGGGTGATGGCGAGGGCAAACAGAAAAACTGGGACTGGGACTATCGCCCATCGTGGAGATTGAACCTCCACCTCTTCTGACTTCAAGGTTTGGGGATGAAGGAACGCAGCTGTTTGGACTGAGTGTACTGAAACAAACAATGAATGATGTACAGACAGGGATGTCATACATGCATCTTACATGCAGTGTATAATGAATAACGCTATAATGAATAATGAAGTTACATGTAAAATTATTAGACTGATAGAAAAGTATTATACAAAGATTTTCCATGATTGAATTGTTTTAAAAAAAGAAACAAACAAAACAAATCATCATCCTTGAGAGTGAGAGGAAGATCATGCATCTAGGCCAGACAATGTGGTACACATATTTTACATAAATAACCATCAGATCCTAAAACATAAAAATATTTGCATATGTGAGAAAGAGATGCCAGAAAATCTTTTTTTTTCCCATGCCATGACACTGACTGTGGATTCTGGCGAAGCTCTTAATGGTGATGGCGCATCTTTCCAGGTGTCGCGGCTCTTGGGCAGCATGCTCTCTGCTGGATCCCTCGCCATAGTTCTCGTCACCAACTACCACCCAGCTCGCTCCGTTAGCCTGTAACGTAAAAGGAATATCTGAGGAACATTTTTAACTGCATCTGCTCTTAAAGCCCTGAGCCGAAAATGGAGAAATAGTCTGTTAGAAAAAGATGAAACATCAAAAGGAAGGTGTGCAAATTCAACCAATCTTAACCTGACGCAGTCTCGCATCACATTTACCTTGTAGTAGCGAGCCACATCTGGCACCTCACCATACTCTCCCGTCAGCTGGTTCTTGATCTTGTTGACGGCGGCGTTCTCGATGTTGATCGCACCGATCAGTAGATTGTTGGAGATGTTGTTCAGGTGGCCGCAAAATTTCAGCTAGGGCCTGAAGTTAATAGTTTTCAGTCAAAATGGAGCTTATGAGATATTCTATCAGGTTTACAAGGATCACTTCATTGTGATAGTGTGGACAGTCATGTCCTCTAGGTCTTTTCCATTCCACTTGTTGAATGGCTCCAGCAGCTGCAGGCGCTTAGTGGAAGGATTTACATCTACCTGAACATTATCAAATAAGGAAGAGAAATAAAGGCTCTATGTATTTACAAAATATAGTGAGTCAAACAGGATTTGTCAAATCTTCGTAGACTGGGTTCTGTATCTGGAAAGAGTTATCACATTGACTGAGCTGCTCTCGGCAGGGGGGTGCTGGTAGGTGTCCTGGTCTGGGTCAAAGTCTCTGGAGGAGCGCTAGTGGGGGGCTCCAGCTTGAACTTCTCCCCATTGGAGCAGTCAGGTAGTCATTTTCAGGGCTGAAGCTGAGGGTCTTGGCGAGGGCCAGGGCAGTGACTATCTACACAATGGGTCGACAGGTATAAGTGACATTTTTTAAGGTCACAAATATTCAGAGAAAGCCCATGTGTGGTCCCTGTAACTTCTTTCCTCAGGAGAAGTGACAAAAGTATTAGTGGCTGGGTTAGCATCGTTCCTGGCAGTGAGGTTCCTGTTGAAAGTTCATACAGTATTTTGTTACATTTCATTCTACACTGACCGGCCACTTTGTAAGGTGCACTTGTCTTACTCTTATTATTATTATTTAATGATGTATTTGTCATGGTCCTGGGTCATTTTGAGCCAGCGTTTTGTGTTAATTCTGATTTTGTATTTGTTTTTAGGGTTGGTTTTGGTGTTTAGTGTTTTATCATCCCTACCTGTGTCTTTCCTCTGTGCTCTGTTCGTGTCCCCGGGTTTTGTGTTGTAAAACAGTCTGTGAGTTTCCTGTTTTACTTTGTAGGTCTGTGTCTCGTTATGCCCTGAGCCTGGTTCTGTCGGAGGTTTCTTCCTGTTAAAAGGGAATTTTTCCTTCCCACTGTCATCAAAGTGATTGCTCATAGGGGGTCATATGATTGTTGGGTTTTTCTCTGTATGTATTATTGTAGGGTCTGCCTTACAATATAAAGCGCCTTGAGGCGACTGTTGTTGTGATTTGGCGCTGTATAAATAAAATTGAATTGAATTGAACTTTTACGTTTTTCTCAATCACTTTGGCACACTCCTCACAGCAGAAAAGTCAATCTCACCGCACAGATTCACTTGTGCAAAAGACACAACAACAATCAAAGCCTTTTTCACATTTGGCAAAACATGAGTAGTCAGTCAATGATTCAATTCTGTGATGAATGAATAGAAACTTTTCAGCACCCTTTAAAGACTCATTGAGTCATCAGAATATTTAGTGTTTTTCTCAAAAACTTACTGACTTGGGAAAGAGTTCCTGAAAAAACGAAGACCTGATGTAGAGTAAAAAGTGTTCAGACACAAAAATGAAATGTAAAGTATTATTTTAGAAACAAAATACAAAACAAAATTACCTTAATGGAGAAAGCGAAATGATACTTGTGAAACTATACGTGTCAGAAAACAGACAAAGAAAATGCATACAGTCTGAGACCATAGCACCATCTACTGTATAGTTCGGTATAGTCACACTGTACAATCAGCACCTATTTTATTAGGCACAGCCAGTTCCACTGCTTGCTACAGTAATGCAAATATTAAATTAGCCAATCATGAGTCAGAAACTCAAAGCATTACAGGATACAGACATTGTCAAAAATAATAAACCTCTGACAGCATGTTACTGTATTTACTCTTTCGTCCATATTTGAAAAAAGTTTGAAGTAATTTGATTTAAAACACAAATGCAATGCTGGACACTATTCAGCAAGGTGGGTGATTAAGAGTGAAAACAGAAGGTAGCACCCCCCAATATCTGAGGGTGCGGGCACAGCTGCTACTTCATACATCAGTTTTATGGTGTCAACAATCCACAGAGGATGCTGTTGATTGGAGAGCGTTTCCCTTGTTCTATCCAAGGAGCTGCTCTGTGCGCCTGAAGCTCTGTAGTGCCGTTATGTGCAGCCGCAGTGATCCGACCAGCAAATGAGCCCTTTTGTCCCACTCTGATTGAAATGGATGCTCTATGGGCTCATTTCCTGACAAGGCCTTGGGGAAAACAACTTTTGTCCGCATACGGCTGACAAAGACGATACACAGCTCATTCACCAGCTTATTATCCATAACTGCTAAAAGAAAAGCACTATGCTTGGACCTCTCTCTCTGGGGCATTCCTGTCCTGGTCTCAAAGGGTGACTTTTCTAAGGCTTGCTAAACCAATGGGAGGCCACATGTTGCAGCACGCCTCACCCTGAGCCTCATACAATCTGTGTCACCAAGAAATGTGCATTGACTAACTTGTCATCAGTTTGGTAATAATATACAAATACAGCTATCACATGAACCTTTAGTGTTGAAGTTGCTCGGCTGGCCTCAACAGGGTTCCCTCAAATGCCACAGTGTGTCATGCAAAGGGGAAGAGACTTTCCCTGTACCATGAAGAGAATCAAACTCAACACCTCTGATTCAGCATCTTTGCTCAAGTCCTTTCATTTTACAGGGTATTAAAATCAGTCCGTAACAGCTGTGATACTTTTCCAGCCAGCTAGTACAAAAAGTCCATTCTTCTCTGGGTCTCCATTCAGCAGACAGAGAAGAGTCGAAAACCAGATCACTGACTGCCACTTGGCAGTAAGAGGACCCTGTGATCTGACTGTCTTAGAGGGCCATTTGTTGTGGTTTCTGAACTGAGAAAGTTTACATGGGCATACTGATCCCCGAACGTCGTGCAGCCCCCACAGAACTAGCTGCTACAGTGTGCGGCTCTCAGGTAGGTAAACAAAGGACAGGCTCACGTCTAGAACCTCTGGGCTTCTCTAAAAGACCCGATTGACCTGGTCCTGGAGTTTAAAAAGGCTTGCTAAATGTGCTCAAACCAGCACAGAACATATCAGACGGCATCAAAGTGGTTCAGAAGAAGAGAACATGAAATGCTACACATATAAAGGCTAACTGACATCATGGAGACCTCCTCTCAAAAACTGGCACCGATGTAGCCACTCACATGTCATGTAGCCGGTTGGTTGTGGGTAATAGACTTACGCTGTATGAAGTTCATTGTGTGGAGGAGTCCTCCACACAATGAATCACCTGTCTCAAACACGCTCTCCTCCACACAGTCCTCATTTATAAAGTGCTTGTGGAGATACAGAAATTCTTTCCCTTTTTACTTCCCCTTTGAACAGGAGAAGAAACACGCACTGCAGGCCTCTTTAAGATTAAAAGAATAACGTTGCTTGTCTCCTGGTGATTTAAAATAACAGGCCTTGCTGGATGGTGTGAGTTTGACTTTAACAGAAAGAGAAGAGAATTGTTTTTAACTTTGTGCAGGTAACTGAACTATAGAACTGCGCAGTTTTTGGGTTGGCCCGCACTTCCTTTTTTACTGAGGATCGGTCTACAAGTTGCATGAAGTATAAAAGCTCTGTGATTGGTTTTTAGAGCAAGAGTTGCAGCTGGTGTGGTGTGTTTATTTTGTAGCGCTGATAATTGTGGCCGTTTTGAGAATTTATGAAGAAAATGCTGTTCTGACCCAGTGCTGGTTATATCAAGCAGGGTACGAAAAGAGGAAGTGACTGCTCGGGCTGCCACAGCGCTTCTGACGGAAGGAGGAAGTGACTGTTCGGTGGCTGCAGGACATCTGATAAAGAAATAGGGAAGTCGCCTCAAGGAGCTTGCAAGGAGGAGTCATATAGCGGCCATTTCGGGAAAATCTCAGAGGAACCAAAATGGAGAGCTCAACTATGACATCTAGTGGACCAAGGCTATATAAGCCACTAAATGATCAGCTGGAGGAGCTGAGCAAAGCCATCCACATGTCTTGTTCAAGAACAACTAAAGCAGCAGATAAAGAATTCAAAGCTGTAAGGAAATATGTGGAGAAAATATGTGCTGCCCAACAAAAAACTTTGCAGGACAGACAGCCTCTATACTTGATCTTCAAAGAGGAAGTCCGACAGAAAACACCTGGTGCTGGCAGGATGTTTAAGTGACACAGAAGTTCAGAAAATCGAGTCAGAAATGGTTTTGTGGCGTTTGGTAAACTGATTGTGAAGGAAAATCAGTGTTTATTGTGCTGAAGTAACAGATCCGGCGCGGTCTGATGGGAAGAATCAGCTGTACAATTCTGAGTGTGCAGCTTTGTTGATATTAACAGATCCGGCGTGGTCTCAGGAAGAAATAAATCGGTGAATGGTTGATATACCTACATGGATTTTGGTGGATCCGCTGAGGTCCAGAAAAATAATCAATGCGGACTGTGTTGGTTTGGATGTTGATAAATGATCCAGGAAGAATTGCCCTGGGTCTGGGTCTGTGTGTTGTTCAGTAACAACATGCGCAGTTAAAGTTGGGCGCTCTTCCTTCCTTTTTAGTTTCAAAACTCGAAGGGTGTTTGTCTCACTTTAAGGTTTGATTAAGAATTATTGTGTGAGGAACGGTTTCACTTTTGACTAGGGAAATAATATGCTTACTTTTGGGTTTATGAGAATTGAATTACAGTGAGAAGGGGATCTTCTGAATGCGCAGGTTGTTTGCTACTGTGAGACAGTGGAGAGAACTTACGAAGTTACCTTCTTTCACCAAGTAAGAGTGGAAGATCTCGTAACATTCTGGTGGAGATGCCGGGGTAAAAAGAGTGAGTTCGGACGAGGAAGTCAGAGAAAAGGACACCTTGAGTTGAGCAAGGTGTTTAACTGACTCAGGATTCAGAGAATCGAGTCAGCTGTGATCTTGAGTTCTGATGGTAAATTGATTTTAAAGGAAAATCAATGTTTACTATGATGAAGTAATTCTGATGATATTACTAGATGTGCTGTGATACCAGTGAAGAACAAGTTGTGTACATGAGGATACACAATTGTGTTGAAGATTACTGGACCCGGCGAGGTCCATTTGATGAAGTTCTTGGGCAGATAAATGACAAACAGTTCTTCAAGTGTGTGGAGAATTTAAAAAAGAAAAAACTGAACTTGCAGGTTCTCTGTACTGTGTGGACTTATATCAGAGTTATAAGTCCAAAGGTTATGCCCTGGAGGCCAAGAGTTGTGTATAGAGAAGAACATGACTTAGAAAAGGACATTTAAGGTCACATTTTGTCTAAGATGGGGAGAATTGTCCCACATGTGTTTATTTCTCTTCTCTTTTAAGAGGACAGACGCAGTTACTGAGTGTTGTCTACTTCCTCTTTCTGATTCTTGAAAGCATGTTTGATAAAAATACTCTTGGGAAAGTGTATTTTGAGTGATTCTAAGTGTGTGAATGCTGTGAGTACTCGATTTGAATGATTCTGTGTGATTTGTACAAAATAATAAATAACTAATAATAACTCATAGGCGAGTGTGTGAACAGAGGAAGTCTGAGAGAGAAGTGTGTGTGTAGGCAAACTGCAGAGTGTGTGCGTGGAAGAAGGGTGTATTGTTTTTACATCAAGATTTAGTAGAACTAAAGTAGAACGTCACAAACAAACAGATAAAAAAGTAAAATAAAGAGAGAAAATAACTGACAATTACATTAATGAATAGAAAACACACATACACAAAGTGCCATATGTGAAATTATTTTAGGAAAGAATCAGAAGTGAGATAGTTTAATATAAGATGCAATGAAGAAAGCAGCTTACACTCCTTTAATTTCCAGAGCCAGTATGTCCCCTCCCCTCACAGCACCCCTGCCCACTTGGCCCCCGTATCAGGCGAGTATGGAAAGCTGGATAGCCCATGACGGGTAAGATCCCACCTCGAAACCCTGGGACAACCTAAGGCAGGCACAGTCACAATTACTCGTCTCAGTCCCTGTGAGCTCAGACTCACTGGTGAGATGAAGTGAAGAAGACGGGACTTCAAGGGTAAAGCCGCTGGGCTGAGGCGGAGGGGGAAATGTCATTAACAATGACCAGTGATGAGCCAAAGAGAGAAAACACTCCCTCTCTTTCTGGTTGAATTGTTCACAGCGCCATGTCTCCATAAACCTGACAAGTGGGCTTTGTAGCGATTCAATCCACTCAAAAGCATAAAGAACTAGTTTCCTAAAAAGAAAAAAGAAAAAACAAAACAGAATAAAACAAATGAATGAGCTCATGTTGCTGAGAGTGGAGAATCTGATTATTTGCGCGGGGGTCTCCACCATAAGCAATACCTGGTGTGAATGCGTGTGAATGGATGTGTGTAAATGGACGGTGACTGGACGGACGAGGTGAACTAAGGTTGGACCGACTGGACACTGAGATAAAGACTGGACTAAGGTTAAACACATGACTGATGACTGTTCTGTTTTAAGTTTTCTTTCTTATAACACAGATTGGATCATAAGTGAGGAAAACTCAGTATGAAATTTGAAGTTCGGGTTAACACACGGGTTTTGTTTACCTGAGAGGAGGATTGCTGAGGTGTGAAATGATATGACTAACTTTTTTCTTTTAATTTTCTAAGCTCGGGTGAAGCATTTTGAGGTTGTGACACATAAGATGTGTCACAAAAAGGGGGATTTAAGGTTTAATTTGAAATGGGTTTTAGGATCATTTTATGACTTTTGGGGTGTTTGATAATTTAGATATGGTAAAACTGAGGCAGAAATTGTTATTTTCATGTTTAAGTTGAAGGATTAAAATGAACTGAATCCTGTTTAGAAGATAAACTCTTTACACACATAAAGAGCATTGAGATTAAGTAAAGTTAATATAAAGGATAGAGCCCAGAACACAATATTTTGAACCAACTTTGAATAATTAAGGGAATATTAGATGAACACAGTAGATTAGTGAGGCGTAGCAGAGAGAGGCTTTCTGCTTTCTATCCTTTACAGGAGAACATTCCAGTACCACAGCGACCACAGGGGTGGCGAGAATCTCCAGTTTCACAAAACAGGTCACATCTGGAGTACACGCTGTGGACAGGGCGACCCCGGAGGCAAAGGTGGTGTGGCTGAAGGTGCTCAAACGAAAGTGGAAGGAACCACGCTGAACGGGTCCTTACGAGGTCATTGCCAGAACGACTACAGCAGTTCAACTGAAAGAGAAAGGCGACACCTGGTACCACTGGTCGCAGTGTGCACCCGCACACGAGAGCTTGGTAGAGGAAAACTCGTCTTCAAAGAACACAGGTGTCAACAAACAGAGGCAGAATAAACCCTCTCACCTGTGCAACGGGCCGACCAGTGGTCCACCTGGAAGGCCGAAGAAAGAAGAAGAGCATCGCAGAAGGTCGCCGCGCCACCAAAAGGAGCGGTAACAAATTGAAAGAACTAGAAGGAGTGAAGGTGTAGGAAGTAGATTTAGGGCAGCTCACAGCCCGGCGTAAACACAAGGTGCTGTCTCACAGCTTGATTTATTTGTTTGATTTTTTGATGACAAAAGAATTAGGAAACATTGAAAACATACAACCCGTTGAGGGGAGAGATAGCGTTGGGCAATTGAAAGCTATTGTTTTGTTGAGCAAAATCTCTTTTGTTATATTTTAGCTTTTAACATGGAACACGCCTCTCTGGAGCTTTTCTCCTTAGGGTACCCGTGGCAAAAAACCCTTATCCATAGAGACTGTGTCAGCTCCCAAACAGACAAAAACAAACTAAAAGCTAGAAATAAACAACTTAAACATAAACAATCACAAAGAACAAACAATACAGAATCCACATCTGAACCAAAGATTAAAACAGTGAAATGTGTGGATTCTTAAATATTAGGTCTCTCTGGCTGTATCCCAATTCAGGGTCTGCAGCCTTAAAGTACGCATTTCAAGGCCGATTACGTCACAGCGGCGCGCCGAAGGCTGTCCCAATTCGAAGGCTGCTCGAAATGCGGCCCTTAAATGCGTCCTTCATTTCCCTGAATTTTAAGGCTGTGGCAGTGTAGACTTCGTGGCTCAACATATCCCAGAATGCATAGCGCGGCGGTGGGTGTGGATAATTTTGCCGAAAAAAAAAAACAGCAGATGGGGGTGCCCGAAGAGTAAACTTTAAGTAAGTACTGAATATTATGTCACTTATTTATGTGCAAATGTTTAATAACGAAGAACATTAAAACATTACTGTTGGCCACATGTCGGCAAAATTATGTGACATTAGAGACGTTTGTACTAACTTGGTTTTAAAGCCTTTACTTTAAAATACAGTGGGGCAAAAAAGTATTTAGTCAGCCACCGATTGCGCAAGTTCCCCTACTTAAAATGATGACAGAGGTCAGTAATTTGCACCAGAGGTACACTTCAACTGTGAGAGACAGAATGTGAAAAAAAAAAAATCCATGAATTCACATGGTGGGATTTGTAAAGAATTTATTCGTAAATTAGGGTGGAAAATAAGTATTTGGTCACCTCAAACAAGGAAAATCTCTGGCTCTCACAGACCTGTAACGTCTTCTGTAAGAAGCTTTTCTGTCCCCCACTCGTTACCTGTATGAATGGCACCTGTTTGAATTCATCATCTGTATAAAAGACACCTGTCCACAGCCTCAAACAGTCAGACTCCAAACTCCGCCATGGCCAAGACCAAAGAGCTTTCAAAGGACACCAGGAAAAGTATTGTAGACCTGCACCAGACTGGGAAGAGTGAATCTACAATAGGCAAGCAGCTTGGTGTGAAAAAATCAACTGTGGGAGCAATCATCAGAAAATGGAAGACATACAAGACCACTGATAATCTCCCTCGATCTGGGGCTCCACGCAAGATCTCATCCCGTGGGGTCAAAATGATCATGAGAACGGTGAGCAAAGATCCCAGAACCACACGGGTGGACCTGGTGAATGACCTGCAGAGAGCTGGGACCAAAGTAACAAAGGTCACCATCAGTAACACACTACAACGGCAGGGAATCAAATCCCGCAGTGCCAGACGTGTTCCGCTGCTGAAGCCAGTGCATGTCCAGGCCCGTCTGAAGTTTGCCAGAGAGCACATGGATGATACAGCAGAGGATTGGGAGAATGTCATGTGGTCAGATGAAACCAAAGTAGAACTTTTTGGTATAAACTCAACTCGTCGTGTTTGGAGGAAGAAGAATACTGAGTTGCATCCCAAGAACACCATACCTACTGTGAAGCATGGGGGTGGAAACATCATGCTATGGGGCTGTTTTTCTGCCAAGGGGACAGGACGACTGATCCGTGTTAAGGACAGAATGAATGGGGCCATGTATCGTGAGATTTTGAGCCAAAACCTCCTTCCATCAGTGAGAACTTTGAAGATGAAACGAGGCTGGGTCTTCCAACATGACAATGATCCAAAACACACCGCCCGGGCAACAAAGGAGTGGCTCCGTAAGAAGCATTTGAAAGTCCTGGAGTGGCCTAGCCAGTCTCCAGACCTCAACCCCATAGAAAATCTGTGGCGGGAGTTGAAAGTCCGTGTTGCTCGGCGACAGCCCCAAAACATCACTGCTCTCGAGAAGATCTGCATGGAGGAATGGGCCAAAATACCAGCTACTGTGTGTGCAAACCTGGTAAAGACCTATAGTAAACGTTTGACCTCTGTTATTGCCAACAAAGGTTATGTTACAAAGTATTGAGTTGTATTTTTGTTATTGACCAAATACTTATTTTCCACCCTGATTTACGAATAAATTCTTTACAAATCCTACCATGTGGATTCATGGATTTTTTTTTTCACATTCTGTCTCTCACAGTTGAAGTGTACCTCTGGTGCAAATTACTGACCTCTGTCATCATTTTAAGTGGGGGAACTTGCACAATCGGTGGCTGACTAAATACTTTTTTGCCCCACTGTATACGCCGTTCAATAGCTGACCTTAATCAGAGAATGATCAAAGCTCATGTAGAAACAAATGAACAAAAGATTTTCTCCTTCATTTCTGTCAAACAAAGCTGTATGACACGTTTCCAGCTGTTAGTATCATGGTTGCTAGGCAACCTGGGCAGCGCAACGGAGGCTAGACCGTCCCATTTCACAAGCCTCGCACTTCCGGCCTTAGCGGTCTTTGAGTACGCGGCCCTTGAGGATCGTTGAGGCTGCGTACTTTAAGGCTGCAGACCCTGAATTAGGATACAGCCTCTATGTTGCAGGGCGCATTTTGTGAATCGGTCGGAAGCGGATGCCAGTCCAGCACAGCACTTCCTGAGACAATAGTTGCTAAAACGGGATTGGTGAAAAGGCTAAAGCGCGAGGTGTCAGGTAAAGGTGATGAGTGTCTCAGCACATACAACGGCATAGAATTAAATTATGTTAAAGGATCCACCAGCTCATTCACGTTTGATTTGTGTGACGTCATTAAGTGTGCAGGAGCTAGTAGCAGCTGGAGAGCATATGATGTGTGGGTCTGAAATCACCCTATGATATGCTCCAGTCATGTTTATTGGAGCCCCTCCTGGGGCAAACACATCCATACATACACAGCAGGTCAGTGGTGCTCCTGGGAAAATGAGGTAGGTTGGACAGGAGTAGGATGGCAGTCACATGTCCCGGAAGGCCTGCAAGGAATAGTAATTGAAAGGGTTTATTCTGTTTTTCATAACCCTGTCACCATCTTCTTAGGTCCATGGAATATACTGCCTAAAGCCGAGAGCCCGGGAGGCGTATTCTATCTGGTAATCGGGGTGGACGTGTCAGGAACAGATTCGTTTGGGGTAATTAGGGTACACTTAGTTTACCCCAAAGCCTGAGTCACACTTAAAAACTCAATGACAAATCTAACTGATAAACTAATAATCTCGGCACCAAACACGATAGGGCAAGCGGAGAATGCCAATTCATTTATGCCAAAACAAGATAACTATACATGTTTCAAGTTTTCTAAAGATAATGTAAAGTACCAGGTGGGAGAAATCGACCCTACTTGGTGTGCCGTCACACCCACCGGAAGAACCACGAATAATGTGAGTGACCCGAGCACATTAATTGGAACATGGGCAAGAAGTGGGTTGTATTATTATTGTGGGCAAAGCACCCTTTTGGTTCGTGTCCCAATGGGAAGCGTAGGAACATGTGCGATGGTGCGACTGGGAGCTCCACTCATACTGATTGGAAATCAGGTAAAGACTATTCAGCAACACAACACACATACCTTAGCAGCCAGACATAAGAGACACATTTTGGCAAAAAGAGGGACCCAGGGTATACATGCATATGACCCCCGCCTAAAAACTCTCCGACTAGGATAGACTCCATAGGAGTGCCCAGGGGAGTTCTAAACGAGTATAAGCTGGCAGACCCAGTAGCTTTGGGGTTTGAAAGTATATTCCTTTGGATAACGCCTAATAAGAATGATGACCGCATTAACTACGTTCATTACAACTTGCTGAGACTCTCCAACCTTACCAGGGACGCCATGGAAGGGTTTGCAGAATAATCCGACTTCGCTGATGGGAGTGCAGAATCGAATGGCCCTTGACATGTTGTTGGCGGAGAAAAGGGGGCGTCTGTGCTATGTTCGGAGACCTGTGCTGCACCTTTATCCCCAAAAATAATACTGCCCCAGATGGCTCAGTAACCCGAGCTCTGGAGGGCCGGAAAATTTGTCTAAAACGATGCATGAGCACTCAGGTATCAGAAACCCAGTGGAGTCCTGGGTGGCATCCGTGTTTGGACGGTGGAAAGGTTTGGCTATGTCAGCAATGGTTTCATTCGCTACACTTTTAGGGATACTGGTCACCTGTGGTTGTTGTGTCATTCCTTGTGTCAGAGGATTGTTGGTAAAGGTCAGTGGACCCCGGAGCGGTCGTTCCGGTGTTCCAGTGTCCATTGAGGAACTTAGATGCCATAGAGTGCACTCAGAAAAATTATGGTTCTTAAATGGTTCTTCAGATGTCTTCATGGTTCTTTAAAGAACCATCATACGTCAAAGAACCTTTTTATTTTGTTGATGGTTCTTCAGCTATTACAAATGGTTCTTTAAAGAACAAAAGGTTCTTCATCCTTAGCAATCTAAGTTTGATGGTGTAAATGGCATAAATATTTATTCACTATAATGAGGCTGTGAATTATACTGTGTGTTTTCTTTGTGTGCATGTGTGTGCGAAGGGAGAGGGCAGGATACCTGGCAATTACCCTTTAAGAGAAGATGGTAGGAAACTGAATATTCAAATAAAAGTTAGAAATATTTGCTTAAAAATATACTGGTGGCAGGGGTGGGGGCCAAAGCCTAAAGACCCTAACCCCCCTCCCCCCCCCCCACACACACACCCCTAACCCCACAAACACATTATGAATATGGTGAGTTAACAAACAGTAGACACAATACACACATTCAAATACTGTACTTTAGTTTTAAATTTTAATAAAGCATTACTATTTTCTACTCCAAGGCATTACTTTTGAGATTATTATATATTTTTGAAAATATAGTATAATGATAATATTAGTTATTGTAAACTTTACAAACCACCCAGCAGTATGTAAAGTCAAATTATAAAATACAAGTAAATAACAATTGCAGAACAGAATGTCAGTGTAATGAACACACACTTCGTTTTGACAAAGCGGACTGCTTAGGTAAATGATCTGAGTAGTTGTTCATCACTGAGCAATTTGTTAATATGTGTTTCGAGCCAAATAAATGACAGGGAGAGAGAGAGTGACGTCAGAACACGTCATACTATAACCTCCCGGGAGCGGACGGAGGGGGTCAGTCGTTGGGATGCGCATGCGCAGACAGAGTGCGCGAGCGGTGGGCCGTGACCTTTCGGGGAAAAAAAAAAAACTCTTTCTCACGGCCAGTGACAGCGAAACGGATAACAGTCTTCAGTACCTGCTGGACTTTTAGAAAAGGTAAAACATTTTCATTAAAACCTTATTACTGTTTTGTTTTTGTTACTCGACATTGTAGCTTGCTGTTAATGTTGTGCTAACAGTAGCGATTAGCTAGATACGTTAGCCGTTGAGGTCAGCGCAATTTACTATCCGGTATACAGAAACTGTTTTCCTAACAAAATCACTGTTATAATTAAGTGAAGCTGCTCCCAGCTAATTTGAACCTTTGGCTTCTAAAATATGTGGTTCAATTGCGTGCTGCGTACATAACCTAATGTCAGGTAGACCGAAATTAAAATTTAATATATTGTTAAAGTCACTAAAATGGCGCCTGAAGCCTGTTGTGACGTGAGCTCTGAGTCTGCTCTAGAAACTCTGAAATTCTGTAGATCTGAGCCGTACATTAAATACTCACATGAACCTGTACTTTGAATTCTGTAAGAGCTGTATAAAATACAGCTATGCATAAGTGTTTTGAATGAATAATTAGATTAGATAACTCTTTATTGTCTAATCGAATTATATAGAAATGAATAGAAATGTGACATGAGAAGGTGTGTCTTTGACTGTTCCTGTATAACTTAGTTTCGGACTAGTTGACAAATTATGCTCCGGTCATTTGATGTTTCCAAGGTAGATGTTCTTTTGTAATATAGTTAATTTTTTTGTATATTTCATTTATCCACCATCATACGTCATACATACAAGCTAAGAAGAGGTCGTTATACTAACAAGAGGTATCAACGCTGGGCCAAAGTTCAGCACATGGTTAAAGTTTGTAATCCAGCCAGGGTGTAAATATCACTCAGCAGCCAGAGCTGAAGCAGAAAGCATCAACACATAAATCTACTCTACCCGGCTTAAATCACAAGAGCACCTCTGACCAAAAAGCTGTAGATTTTTCTTGTTTGCACAAATTAATCCAGATTCACATTAATTGTGTTCACAGCTCCAACAAAATGAGGAAGAGGAGGGGGAGAAACACAATTAGGTTGAGTTACAATTGGATGGAAGGCGAGGACAAGGAGAAGGAAGCTTAGGATGAGGAGGAAGAGAAGCAGCAGGAGCATCTTTAGGGATCCCTATGATGTCATTGAGGTTTGTTTCATTAATATGGTCCTCTCACAAAGAACGATGACTTGTTTTAGTTCACCTACTTCCTGTATTAAATAGTGATGTGCAAAATGTTGTGAAAAACCATGGAGCAGGTACGTATAGTGCATCTGCAGGTAAATGAACATCAAATCTCTAAGACAGACTGAAATCTGTATATTTATCACCCTTATGATAAAACCCACGTCAGCCATTGGTTTATGGACTTTGTATTTTGAAGCCTCAACATTTGCTTTATTGCTGTTGCTATGTTGGGACCATATTAGGATGAGGGATCAGAATCTGGAGTCATGCACACTATTGTTTCATTTAGTGTGTATCCATAAGATTCGTACAGCAGATCCAAGTTGTGCCTTGAAAACAGGAAAGTCGTCTGCATAGAGGAGAACTGTAATAGCAGGCTTGTACAAAGTGAGGCTTTGTGTACTCATTTTACTTCTGTCACCCTGTTTTGATGCAGATTTCACTTGAAATCAGGCAAGAACTGGACTTATTTTTTTATAATGTGTTCTTGTGAACTGATTGTGTATCGCATATGTTTGATTTGACTTTCTGCAAGACAACAGTCGTCCACTGGCCAAAAATGTTTTCCAAATATCTCCACGTGATCTAGCCTGGATTTAGAAAAGAATAGCAAAAAAAATCTGCACCTCCTGCTTCAGATGCAATTTGTGTTTCTGTGTTCAGAGGCAGCGGCGAGAGGGGAGACCTCGGCTCATCCAGCTGGAGAGCCTGACCAGGAGGAGTCGAACATTAACTCAGCTCTTCCAGGGCACCCTGCAGACTCGGCTGCTGGCATCGACGAGGGATGACGTGAACGCCAAACTGGAGTCCATCACAGGTCAACTGCAGGTATGCGAGTCAGACCTTCTGAGGAGGGTTTCACTTTTCTCTCTTCTTTATAATTGACTCTTTTCTCTCTCTTTCAGCTCCTTGTCTCAGAGTGGGAGGGATTTGAAGCACAAAGGGAGGAACTTGTCGTTTGGTTGGCTGATATGGATGTCCGCCTGAGTGAGGTTGACCAGCTGACAGGAAACACCAGTGAAAAACTGAAACAAGTGCAGGTGTGGGCTTGTTTTGATATGACATATTTGATATGATACATACGTCAGAGACATTATCCTAAACTGGACTAACAAAGGACCATGAGTACAACATGAAACGTACATTACATAGCGTAAGGCTGAAGTTCATTGATCATTTTAATCATAAACTTGTTGTTGAAATATTGTTACTGAACATGCAAACATCTGCTGATGAAAATGTGTTGATTTATTGGTCTGTTATGAAGCTATTTCTATTGTGTTTTATCACTTTCTGATGTTTTATTAATTAAACAATACATGTATTATTTGTTGTGTTATCTGTAGCTATAGTATTTATATATATTTATTTATAGTATAGCAAATATATTTAATTATTACTGTTTAAAACACTAATATGTGACATGTATTAGTAGTGATGTTGTGCTGAGGGTTAAAATGCCCTTTTGTCTTTTGGTAACTACAAAATGACAATAAACCATTAATATATGTCTATGCTGTGCTCGTATTCATTTTACCCTACTCAAATTCAATTTATGATGCATTTTATTTTGAAAGATTTAAAATGGTTTTTTAAAGAACCATTTTTAAAAAGGTTCTTTGAAAAACCATTAAAGGTGCCCCAAAGAACCATTTCTTGATGGTTCTTTGGGGCACCTTTAAAGGTTCTTCAATGAACCACTGAAAGAAATGGTTCTTCAAAGAACCATTATTTGAAAGGTTCTTTGTGGCACCAAAAAAGGTTCTTCTATGGCATCAGTCTAAAGAACCACTTTTGGTTCCAGTTGGCACCTTTATTTTTCTGAGTGTGGGCTGAGGAGTGATACAACATGAGGTGTGGTGACATTCCTTTTGGAATGTCAAAAGAGGGAATGTGGAGATACAGAAATTCTTTCATTGCTGCCATATAATCTGCATCATTATAATTGCATTAATAACATTCTTTACAGCATTATTTCATTTAATAATATTTCTTACAGTATTGATATTGCATTTGAGGATCCTTTTATTATGTTTACTTTTATTACAGGTACAGCCAGAAGTATTTTATACGCATTGCATAAATATTTGTGCTCATTCAGAGTTGTTGCATTAGTCTACAGAGGGTCTCAAGCTCTGTCTGGCGCGAGTCCAGACAGTCTATTGTGAAAGGATTAGTGCATAAAAGGATAACTGCAATGCATGCTTACAGTACATATAATACATATAATCTAGGAATGTATCCGGCCTGAGGCCTTAACTCATTTGGCGTCTTACTTACTATACTATACTATATTTATTTTATTATACTTGGTAACAGATGATCAGAGTCAATAATTAGCCTCAGAGACCCTGAGGGCTTGAAGTTTATTACCTTGTATGGAAGATGTTATAGGAAAGAGAAGTCCTATGTCTGCTTATAGCTATTAAAAATGTAATTTAACTGTGACTAATGTCTGGAACCTATTTTAGTCTGCAATTGACGCCATGGCGGGGGCGTGTACCCCACTGCTTTATAAGTATCCACAACATGTATTTTGGTCAGAGGACATATGCTGCTGATGTTTTCTCCTGTGTGTTAATAAACTCATCGTTTGATTGCACTTTTCTGGGGCTTCCGTGGTTTGTGACACTGCTCTACATTGATCGATTTCGCGTCTTTCATGTCCTCTTTAATGAAGCAGGTTGAGATTTCTTTAGACTGGCATATGTTACATTTGTCCTAATCTTTAATCTTTATTACTGGATAACTGAGAACTGACACGGGTGGCATAAAGCAATAAAATCTGGAGAACACAATTGTCAAATATTTGGTATTATTTTTGTATTTTGCTGTGTGCACAGAACGGAAGCCACACATGTGCTGTGTGGGACTCCTCCCCCACCCCACCCCACCCAAAAAAACAAGAAAAAAAAAAGAAATAAGAAAGATTATAACTGTAATAGACAAAAAAAAAGCTTAGATCCCTATTCTTCGTTTTTTTTATGTTTATGCAAAATTAGAACATTTTAAATGACGCAAACAGTCACGGTCTGTTTGCTGGTATGCGTAAATCACACTATTGCTGTCTTTTTAACTCTCGTTTCTCCCTAAGTTTCCTTTTCTTTCTTCTTCTTCTAAAACAGATCCGTTGCTGCGCCTTCTCATGGGTCAAAGCATGTGTCACTCACGTGGTTTGCCCAATGAGAAGACCGAGCGAGGACGAAGAGGCGGAGCGTGACGCAGATCGAGTCTTGGAAAACCACACGCAGCAGCGTTCAAGATTTAGTTGTTTCGTTTCCCACCTGCTGAGCTGACCGATCAGGCAGACAAACATCGATAAAGGTATTGATCGATTGGTTTGGGAGATGATTTCGCAGCGAGCGTTTCTGCCACGCTGTGATCTATTTGAAATCAAAAAGACTACTAAACCTTTTAAACGCAATACTGGCTGCTTAATGCGCATTAACGGATTAAATAGAGTGAAATAGTAGAAACTAACACAGCAGCACAGAAAACGTTTGTATTGTATTTTTAAATGCGCATAATCTGCCAGGCCTGCTCGGAGTGGTGAGGGAATTCTGCTTTTTGCACTTTACAGACTTTCACCGTGCGTTCAACTCAACGATCCGCTGATCATCATCATCATGGCTCTGGATGGATGTGGCTTGTTCTGCAAATATATCCTCATCATTTTCAACATCATCTTCGCGGTAAGTCCGGCTCGATTTTAATACTGCGTGGTTAATTACGGGAGGGTAGAGGGAAAGGCCAAGCATGGCTTTCGTTTTCTTTCGCCTGTTTTGTGATCAATTCTTGAGATAAACGGGCAGAAAAAAGGCGTTTGTTTTTTTACATGAAGGATTAAAAGTTGTAATTTTGCGATGAAACAGGGGTGTTGTGCCAAAAAGTGGTTTCTGGTATTTGCCAAACAATTTGAACTTCTATTAATGAACTGTTGGACTCTAATCTGTAAAACATATTTCAAGTTGCAATAAATATAACAATAGTTCTCCAAAGATATTACAGGTGGTCTGGACTGGAATGGTTACAATGTGGGTACAATAAAAGAGTCTTACAGATACTTACAAAACAGGTCATTTATTTTATTTATAATCCCATAAATCACATTGGCTACAGTTAGTTTACCGATATAAGCAAAGACATTACACAAAATTAAAAAAAACAACCCACGTAGAAACGTAGACTGTTTTGCACACGATCACTTTTTGGAACAACACCAGGTTTCCTTGTGGTTTCGTTTCTTAGTATACCAAGGGAGGTTACTTTCATTTTCAGGAATCACCGTTACCATCAGTATAAACTGTGTGCTTGGCACATCTAGAAGCTGAAAGGAACCCAACAGTATTTTATTTTTGAAATATATATGCGTGTGTGTGTGTGTGTGTGTGTGTGTGTGTGTGTGTGTGTGTGTGTGTATTTTAATAGTCACAAAAATAACAAAATAGGAGTTGTATGGGATGGGATCAAATTAAGACCCACCAATTCATTTTTGTTCTTAGCTATTTAGTGGGATTTCAGAAATGTGAGGTTAAATTGTACAGACTCTTTAAAATAAGGCAGTATCTCCGATGAGTGGAAGAAGAATAAAGCCGTCTGAAAAGAAGAAGTGAAAACTTTCCTAAACAGCATGAACAATGCTCCCGTGGATAGATGATTACCCTTCACACCTCGGTGTTTTGTACAGCAGCTGAGAAACCAAATGCCACCACGTCAGAGTCTTAGCTTACACTATACTTCAAAGTCCATAATAGACTTTGAATCATGTAGTCCCCACTAAGGCTCCTCAAAAGCTGGTATGTCCTCAATCTCAGCTTTCACCTGTTTCTTTCTGACCCTCCTCCACCTCGTCTCCTGACACCACTTCCAGAGTTGTGAGTAAAATCCTGTCAGCCTCATTTAGCTATCACATCGTTCTGTGACCAAACACGACCTGAAACATGTTTCTATGAAACACGATATGTAAATTATATGTAATAAATGTAAATATTTAAAAATAAAATCTTTTGAGTGCCGGACAAAAAGACTGATACAACATGGTATCACTGCGACATTTTCAACTTCTTTAATTCTATAAAGTCTGTCTTATTGCAACATTTGTAGCAGGTTTCAGTGCCAGTGTTGGTATGCTTGACAATCAAAAAAACAAAGTGAGAGAACTTTATGGTATTGGATAAAATATTAAATAATACTTTATACTATAATAATAAATGGTTTAACTTTTCTATTTTAACTGTTCTTCTTGGTTCTGTATGACATCAACGAGAGCAAAATCCTTAATGTGGTCATCACAGCATCAGTCCCGCCCACTTCCTGTGTAAATGTTATGCTTGCGAGGGACAGCCAATCAGAAGAAAGCTGTCTTAAATGCCTGAAATGCCAATTTCTTGGTTGTTTGTCCCCTCTGCCAGCTGTTCTGCACAGTGTGAAAAACACTCATCTGTCACACAGCATGGTTTATAAATATAGACCCTAAAAACCTATATTTCAGTAACCAGAGGATGTGAAAGTAACCAGGAATGTTGTTCATTACGCTTTTGTCCTGGTTTTATTTCCTCATGTGACAGGTGGTGGGGTTTGCCTTCCTTGGACTTGGCTTGTGGTTGAGGTTCAGCGACAACACAAGAGCGATCTTCCATGTGGAGGAATTCAGCTCCAGCGCATTTGTTATTGGTCGGTGCATTTATTAGGTCGAAGAATCACGATGGTACATTTTGCTCCAATGCATATTTAACAGACAGAAACTGCCCTCTTTCCCGCTCCGTTTTGTTAACAGGTGTGACTGTGCTGATCACTCTCGGGGCAGTGATGCTGTTTGTGGTGATGTTTGGAGACTACGGTGCCTGCAATGAGAAGAGATGCGCTCTGCAAGTGGTGAGTTGTTTTGATGGGTAATGCATGTTGGCTTACAGTCTCACTTTTCCGTAAAGATGGGTGTCAGACCAGCTGTTTCCTGTGCTGTGAACACAAAACCCTGTGTCGCACAGTGGTTACACCTTTTAACTGTTATGGGAAAGTTTTAGGTTGCTTTTTAGGTTTAGTCAGAGAAACCAAAACAAAAATGTGTTAGTAACGTTTAGTATACCCCTAGTAATCCCATTTGGTCTCGTTTCTTAGGAGTCATTAAATAAAAAAATAAATAAATAAAATAAAAAAAAAACGCCCTGAACAAGAAGTGCCCTGCAAAGACATGTTCAGAACAAGCTTAAATACCCCGCTGCTTCCTGGAGGACTCCTTTGTTCATTAACTTTATGGCAAATTTTAACGTTACTGTTCAGGCTTTTATCTGTGTTTAACAGGAAGACGGTGAAACGTTTTAAAACCACCCCAGTGCCAGCATCAGAGGTTAAGGTGAATGCTGGAAATGGTGCTTAAATGTTAGAGCACATGCATCACCTACATGCTGGTGCAAATGGTAAAATCTGTGTAAAGTCGTTATTCAGATCAGATCCTTGATTCTAACGTGTACATCAAGTTCAACAAGTTGTTACAACATAATTTCTGTGGAACCACAGAGACAAGTCAGAGTGCCAGAGGAAAGTAATTAATAAGCTGCTCTCCGAGTACTCAGTCTTCTCCATTCATCGATGACACAATGAAACAGGAAGGAAGGAAGGACGGCTATTTACAGAGCTTCTGCTCCCCCCATCAGTCAAATAGTCTAAGATGATATGAGATACAAGGCAGGTTAACATTATGCGGCATACTAAGTGTTAAAAGCTGACTTTGTTTAAAGTCAAACAAAAGCCGAGCGTGGCATTGTGGTAAAAACCAAAAGCTTTGTTTTTATTGATGCTACTGCCATTATTGGTTCTGTTTATATAGTTGGTTCCCTATTGATATCCCCTTACTGCAGGAGCTGCACGGCTACAAGTTTAGAGATTTGCAATGCAAAACTGTCCCAACCCCACCAATCAGACAAGGTCTTCACGCAACTGCATTGAATTGTGCAATTTCATCCACGGATCATGCACTAGAATATCATGACTTTAAATATTAAAAGAGGTTTATAATTGTTAGCCTCAATGACCGAAGTTAGGAACTTCAAGAAAGCTAGCTAATTGCTTTCTTTTAAAGACAGAAGGCCAACATATGGATAAGAAATTTTGGCCAGCTGGATAAAAGAAAAGAATCTGGTCGTTTATTTATTTTAACCACCCAAAAGACCACACTGACTCACTGCTCCATCTTTTGGTTTAGATTGGTATTACATCAAAAGTACAGCACAGCTCTAGCTCAACTTAAGTTGATGTCTCTTCAACACAACATGCAGATGTTTTGCACATAAAGTTGCAGAATTTGTTTCTTCACATCTTGCTGAAAGCTGTAGTTACTTTTGGGAGGTCTGAAACACAGAAACACAGGAGTGTGCACCGGAGCGTGTGCACCATTTGAGCATCTTATATGATGCAGAGGTTTTTGAACCACTTAAACATTTGGCCTTTTGATTCAGACCTTTATCCAGGTTCAGATACACAGAACATTTGATTGCATTGTGTGAAGTGTATTGCCCAGTTGGCCTTGACAGAGGATATTTTGTAACTTTGTGTGTAATCACGCTGACTAAACAGGCAACTGGCAATAATCACACAGTGACCTCTCAGTTTTCTTGGCTGTTTTTTTTCCCCCTTTGCTGTGCAAATGTACAGTGTCCTAACTGTAAATTACATCCTCGGGTCAAGCCCTCTTGGTTTTTAAGGATGTTAAAGTTAAAGGAAATTAATGGATGTCCAGTACCAGTTAAATGTTTTGCTCTGAAATCTTCAGGCTGTATCAAACCTGCAGGAAGAATCCCAGATGCAAGGAAGGGATAGGGAATTTGAACATTTAGTCAAACTTGAAACAGGTCCTTGTTAGAATTTCCTGCAATGTTAAGCCTCGTCTTCTCTTGATGCACCCACATAAAACTGGAAAAGCTGTTTCACTTCCTGTTCCTGTGTTTAAAAGTGTTAAAGTTAACAGAGTTCTTCCTGTCCCTTCAGTTCTCCGCCCTTCTGGCCATACTGGCTACACTGGTAGTTGTTGTTGGAGTGCTTGCCAACATTAAAAGGGATGAGGTGAGAGAAAATACTGATAAAAGGGATGAAAATCAATTAATGTGTCCAGTATGTCCTGACCATAAGATTGTGTTTTGATCTCTCATGTTAAAGGTTGGACTCAGGTTTGCCGAGTTCTATGCTAGCTTGTATGCTCTCTATGTGAGCAATCAAGACCCAGGAATTGCTGTCACACTCACCTTCATCCACAACACTGTACGTATATAAGCTGCTGTTTTTCATTTTTACCTAATACTAAATTTTAACTCTTACTTCCTGTATACTCAAGTCTTTTCTGCTTTATGCATACAAGTTATATGGCTGATACACACCGAGAAGACGTCACTGTCAGCTGTTTCCATCAATTCCTGTGGAAGCAGTAAAGGTGTTTAGTTTCTCCACAGGGCTGCGCAGGGTAGTGTTTAAGACTTGTTTTTTGCCTCCCTTCACCTCTTCCTTCATCTGCCTGCTTTGCAGCTTCACTGCTGTGGAGTGACTGGCGTCTCCATAATAGAGCTCGTTAAGCAGACCTGCCCCGAACCAGATGGGTTTTTTGAAAGATTCAAGATGGATGTAAGTTGGTGCCAATAAATGAAGCCGTTTACAGTGGTCCTGCCACCACTGCTTTACCTCTTTCACTCAGCTGTACTGTACTAGATGCTCAGTTTGTTCGGTCTTCCTGCAGAGCTGTCCTGGCATCATTGCAGATGTCTTTATCGGTAAAGCACCAATGATGATGGGCATCTTCGTTGGAACTGGAGTGCTCCTGGTAGGCAAATAATGCATGTTTACTTTGCAACAAGTAAAGCTTCAAATGAGTTGGAAAATGCTACAAATAGTAGGGAAGAAGATAGCACAGTCTGTTGTTCCTGTTACTATTAGTCTATACACAGTACTAAAGGTTCTATATTGTTGTTCATGTCAATGGCCATACATTAATCACTTTGCACTCCTCTCTCTTAAATACTTCTTTCCCCTCCCTTTTCAAACTTTTTCCTCTCATTTTATTTCCCCAATCATTCCGAAGTTCATCGCTCTGATTTGCAGCATTACCCTCAGCAGAAAGATTGTTTCTGCCACAACAACTCAGTACATTATCCTGACTCAGACCACTTCTACTCAGGCTAACTTTCAGCCAGCTCAGCATGAAGTAGTCACCAGCACACGTGCTGACCAGGAGCCAGTCTTTTTCACTCCTCTCAGCGCAGCCAACATCCCTGTGGCTTATGCTTAGTGCACTCTTCATTCTCACTGCGCTTTTCTCGCCATTTTGATTTTGCTCCACATTGCTTTAGTGTGAACTACACATACTCCATCTGCTGCTCTCAGCATTGTCTCAAATTTTTATCATTAGCAGTTATAGGAGAAATCCAACCTAACACACACGACTCAGCTTACAGTTGACAGGTTTGACAGCAGATCACAGCATTTAGCAAATGAGTTTTCACATTTTTAAATCACCAAAGTTGCTTCATCTGCAGAAGGATTGACATTTGCTGGCAAAACAGTATAAGAAACCCTCTGGCGCTCTGAATATTCCCTCCACCACTAGTCAACTCTTCAATCTTTACTTTAGTGCCTTTAAACACACACACGGCCAGTACATCAACAGGGTTGGATTTGTCCTGTTTGTTTCGACTTCTCTCTCACACTTTCTCAAACACTTCTGTAGCTGCGTGCTATCCAATTGCTGTGGCTGGAAGGTCTAGCCTCCTTCACACTCTCTCACCTGTTGCTGGTTCAGTTCTCGAGGATGATGTAGTGGGTTGGTCATTGCATAGCTCTTTATCCCATCCCTGCTCTTTACTTGCCCTCCTCCTTTGTCTGCACAACAGATGACGGCCATGATCTGCGCCATAGTTCTCCTGAACCAGCTCAAGAATGCCCATCGGGAGAGGACAGTGTACTACTCAAATGTGTACTAAGAGGTGGATTAGGGTTTTACACCCTTAACCACCTCCTGTCAAAGGCCACTGCTTTACATACAAGCAGCACATCAGTGTTTACATATTTTCCTTTAGCTATGATTACATTACTTCAGAACCATATTTTGATTAAAAGGTTTTTGTTTGTTTTTTTTCTAGACATTTAGCTTAATAAATCCTGTAACATGTTGTGCACCGACCTGACAGGCCTCTAGATTATTGTGGCCAAACCCAGCCATGAGAACACATTAACAAATTTAGCTGGTAAAACATGAATTTTATCTTTTTAAACATTTTTTCTCCTGAAAAGTTACGCTGTTTATTTATGAATGAGTATTAGGGCCACGTTAAAGGGGGAAGAGAAACAACGTGGCCATGAGCATATGGACGCTGAAGGTGCAGAAAGATGCATCTGGTTAAAATGAAATAGCTTGAGATGGACCGATGCAAGGACATTTATGGTCACACTTATGCAGTACAGATGTTGTACCAAAAAACACAAGTTTCATCAGCTTAACTCCATGAGGCAGTCTATAGAATAAAAATGACAAAATCTCCACATTTTCATTATTATTAATTTTGAGAATAGTTCCCCCTTCATGTGACCCTAATACTAATAGTTTGTGTCTGTTGCACACAGTAAAAGTCATGGGATATGGTGAGTTATGACTGTTAAAAGGGAGTCAGTGTATCATCTTTGTTATAGTAGAGGTCCAATTACAGCAAGGTGTAGCATGGTGGGTGTCATCGCTCTAATGTGAGCTTCAATTTCACATTACTTTTTAGTGGCTGTATACTAGAGTATTGTTAAGAAGTGCATTCCTTTTAGATTTCTGGTAGAGGTTGCAGAGGGCCAAAGAGCAGGTCAAAAAACAAGAACAGCAAAAAAGACAGCCAGGTACCCAAGAGAGGTTCAGTTTTAGGTCAAACTGTTTAAACATTCCAGACTCAATGCTTCAGAAGACTTGTTTCTGTAAAAGCTTAAAAGCTTTCATCCTGAGACAAGGGGAAAAAAAAAAAATAAGCTCACATTTCATTCCTTTGTGTTTTGCTTGTTATTTTTTTATTATTTTTTTATTTTTAAATGACACAATGTTAACTGTCTTGCTGATAAAAAAAATAAATAAATTTCAAAGGCTAAATGCCTCCAGTTGTCTGTCACTTGTTTTCTTGCCCTGTACTACTTATTTGTACTATTTAGTTATAGAAGCAAAACCTCCAGAGACACTCGTTTCCATTAAGCGACAAAAATCAAGTTGCACTTGTGTAATACTCTTTATTTCATTGCTTACACACCAGTGTTTGGACCTGTGGAGGAAAAAAAAAAAAAAAAAAAAAAAAAAAAAAGAAAAATGTTAATGTAGTCATTTCACGTAATAAATGAGAAACACTGAGCACTTTATTAGGAACACTGGGTAGCTGTGTGAAACCTGACCAGGTGGTTTCTGTGAATGGAAACTCCAGTAATATGAGCTCCAAGGATAATTGATGTAGCTACATTACTCATCACACCATGCTTTACAACTTTGAGGAAGTTTATCGCAGAATGACAGCGAAGCAGGAAATCCTGCCACCCTCCACTTTTTGTATTTAACCTCTTTTTAAAAAAAAAAAAAAAAAAAAAAAAAAAAAAAAAAAAACACCCTGGTAAGGCTTCTGGCTTTGGTGTAATGTCTCAGAATTGTACTTTTGGCTCGTTTAACCACCAAATAACCAGCGCAATGACCCATCTGGGTATTGTTACTGCATGTGGTTTGCAACAACAGTGGCAGCAAGGTCACAAACCCCTCACGGATCAAACAGAAAACTTTGCAATGTGTTAGAACAGGAAGTACATAATGTGCAAGTCTGCATCATTGTGATTTCAGCAGACTAGAATCTGAAAGCATTTACCATCCTTTTAGTTTTTTGGATATTAACTAAGGGTTTGAGAAAAATATTACATTTAAAATGACAGATTTCTGCCATTTCCCCCCCACTTTGTGTATCAAATCATTTTTCACTCTGAAAACATAAACTTAGGCAACATCAGTAATCGGCTGTAAACCCTCTGGCGTCAACGACTGCTGAAGCTCAAGGAAACTGACAAAAAAAAAAAAAAAAAAAAAAAAAAAACCCCAAAAAGCTTAAGAATTTTTACATTTGGCTTCAGATGCTTTCAGGTCCCATTTGTTTTTGAAACTTTCTGCCTTTATTTACCGGGTTCACGTGTTTAGTTATCGCCCATCAGTACCCAGCGGTGCCTTTGTAGTTTAAGAAGTGCCGTTCAGGTTGAGCATTAGACTGAATCTCAATTGAACATAGAGTTCCTTTAGCGCTACATATACACAGTCATGCTACAACACGGCCTCCACCACAATGTACAAGTGATTCTTTAGAGCTCGTTCTTTGCTTCAAGTTCATCATTCTTTCCAAAGAAGGCGTTTATTTAGATGCGATGAGCTAAGTCTCACCTGGCCCCTCTGTTTTTGACTATTACCACATTACACAACGTAAATGTCAACTTGCGTCATCATGTTCTGAGGTTTTCCTGCACATTTGTTAGCAAATTTTCAACCACTGAATCCTTATTGCTTCATCGCCAGTCTACTTGGGTGTCGTATAGAATGAAAAGTTAGAAAACTTTGTTTATCTAGAGTCTGCAGATATCAGATTTTATTAACGAGTGTTTAAATTAAAACTATTTTCAGTCAGGAATCAAACTTTTCAAATTTGGAACAAGTATTTTTATACTTTTAAATGAACAAGCTGCCCAGCGTTTCATTTCTCTTTATGGTCTTACCTTCGAGGCATCTTAGGGTGCAGTCATCAGAGCACAATTCTGTCAGGCACAAGAAGTGGATCTGAGTGAGGAGTGAAAGAAAAACCAAAAACAATAGCATTACTACTCGAGTTCACTTATCTGCACTGGGCCTGAACATGAATGTAACTTATACACAAACAGCTGTTTACTTGTGTGCATCTTAGGTGGGAAATACCTCTGGGTCTTCTCGGAGGGATCCCCCTTTAGTCATGTGTGGTGGAAGAGAGAGGAAGCTGTAAATTGCGATCTTCCGGACCTGCAAGTCCGAGGTCGGAAGCATCTGCAAAACCCCCAGGATGCTGCAGCTGAACGACATAACAGTGACATGCCTTTACAACCAAAGACTGACCAACAACTGGCATTAAAGAAGCCCCCTTCTTTAATGTTGGAGATTTGTGGCTGCAAGGTTGCCTTCACACAGTGTCAGCAGTAATTTTGGCAAGACAATGCAAATCTTCATTAAAAAGATCATGGCGGCTTTAAAATCAAAGCAGTACAAACATCCACACACTGTGTTACTAAGTAATGCCCACCTGACTGAGTTTGAATTGTGGAAAGTGGAATTTGTGACACGAGGCTTTAGTAAAAATCCACCAATCATTTCCTCCAAGATGGTTAAGATTTTTGTTTTGTTTTTTTCTTTGCATATTTTGTGGGTTTCACGCAGCTTTCAGGAACAGGTTTTAACCTCATACTCATCTACTTGCAGAGGCATGACTGGCATCTATTAGTGCACTAATTGATTAGCAAGCTTTGCAAAGTCAATGGCATTTCTTAAATTGCTGGCACAGCTATCAAATTTACAATTAAAATGGCTGTTTATACTGTTAAACACGTGTCCTTTAACATGAACAACCACAGAGAAACTGTTTTGCAATTAAACTAGAAAATTAGTACTTACTAATACAACTACAGTTTCATGCAGTGTGTCCATATCCCCGAGCACACTAAACCACTGATCATGTTAAATGGTCACTGGGGCAGCCAGCAATATGAACAACAACAAGACCATCTGTGAGGACGTCATTTTCCTCCTTGTATAAACATACCCATCATAAACAAGAATCCCACTGGGATATGGAGCGTCAGTGTAAGCCAGGCAGGAGTGAACCAGCAGCACAAGTGTGGACTCTGAGGGGTCCTTCAGGCTAACCTCCACATAAACTGTTCTGCCCTGCAAGAGGCTGAGAGGGAGGTGAGCCTCAGGGTGGTAGCTGGTGAAAGACTCATCTGCAGGGAAAAAGAAAAACGCTTTAATAAAGTGTTTAAGAATACTCTGCCTACTGGCTCCACGCTATGATCTGGTCCTTGAACAGAACACAGATGTTAAAGAAAAATTACCTTTGGCAATTCTCAGTTGCACAGTGACAGCGGCTGGTGTTGGCTGTGAGAGAGGAAGAGGAGGCTGTTCATCCATCACATGAAACTTCACTTCACCTGGAGAATCTGCTGAGGAACTACATCCCACCATAAACCTGTGGAGGGAAGGAGACGGACACACACATACGAATTTTTTTGAAACAATACACATTTGAAAAGCAGCTGTTGATCAAAGCACTGCTTAAAGAACAAAAACAAAATGAAAGAGAACATAATGGAAACAAGAACAAGCTGAGGATGAAGCCTTGATGGCGCACTTGTGAGATTAGAAAGCCTTTTACAAGATCCTGGTATCTTAATTACCTAAAGGCAGCTGGTTTGGTGTCAAACTGTGCGCCACACAAGCAGCAAGTGACTATGTAAATACAGAAGCCGTGGAAAAACATTTACCACCACAGAGAAAATACAGAATGGCCACTGTGCAGTGGGCCAGGCACATAATTCAGTTGTGAAGATCTAATATTTATGAGATTTTGATGAGTGTCATAACAGCTGGAGGAGGCATCTTTTCTGAGCAGCTGAGACAAAGTCATTTTCATCTTTCACTTCCTATTGAACCCATCGACAGCTGAGAGTTTTAAATAGGGATGAGAAATGATGTAAAACGAGGTACTTCTCTTTCATGTTGCAATTTGTCATTAAAGGAAATATAGTTTAAAAAAAAATATCAATGTGTTGGAATCAGCACCCTCCATCTGTCAGCTGAAAGTGAACAGTTTAAAGATTGGACGATGGTCATGGCATCAAAAATGGTGGACATGGATTAAAGCTGAAAACACTTTGGCTCCATGTTGGACACCTGTGGACAAATAGCAAGTACTTTCTTTTTTTTTTTTTTTTTTTTTTTTTTTTTTAAATTGCCCCACAAAAGACTGGTTGAGAAAGATTGAGCACATTTCCTCAAACTGTTGACAAACCACAGAACAATGACTTTGACAGGAATCACTTTGCTTTTCCTCGCTTCCCGTTATAAATAATCACCAAAAAGTAAAAAATATTTCCCAAACAAAAAAAAAAAAAAAAAAAAAAGTAAACTTTTGTACAAGTAGGATTACACATAAAATTCAGTGTCTCAAAACTTTTGGATTCATTTCGATAATTGTAGCTCATGAAAGTCAAAGTCCAGATAGAATCCAGTATAGCATTATCAAGGTATTTCTTTCAAGTTCAAGTTACTATTCAAACAGTTTAAATACTGTATCCTTGTCCAAGCACACAAGCAGGGTCATGTTGAGGTCAAATCAGAAGTCTGACAACCTTCCGACAAACGGGAGTATAAGCCACAGAAGGATTTTGCAGAAACGGCTGTTCATGAAGCACAAGTGATTCATGTTGACTGGAAGGGAAACATTTAGTAAGAAAAGTTGCTGACATAAGACGACCTACTTACGCGAAGGAGAACAGTCAACGGTCCAAAGTTGCCTTTTTAGAAAAAAAAAAAAAAATAGATTTTGGATTTAATTCGGACATCGAGGTCGGGACTCTGCAGTCTGATGATTTGTTGTGTCAAGTCAATGAAGGGATTTACCAGATTTTGGAGCACTTGATGATGACAACCTTGCTCATGACAACAAGCATGGAGAAGAATAACTGTGCATAACTCAGCACCTGCCCACATGGGGCAAAACCTACAAATATTTTGCCAAGCATGCACGGCCAGCTTTCTCACCTGACCTGAACTGCACACAGAATCTGAGGTCTGAAGAGGAGAGACCAGACCCAAAAATAGAAACAAACTACATGCTCCCATCAAAGCAACCTGAGCTTCATCAGGAACATCTCAGCAGCATCATGAGCTGATAATTTGTGATAAAGGAGCCGCACACTAGTTCTGCATTCAGAGTTTAAAAGACTTCTAAAACTAAAAATATGGATGTTTATGAAGACAAATGGAGGAGATATCGCAAGTGTGGTCATCTCAGACACTCACAGCCTCATCCACCTACTGTGCAAGCCTCCTAGTTGAGACGGGCAGCTGGAGGAAAGAAAGACTGTTTCAGGATTAACTGAGTGGTAGCACCAAGATAATTAAGGACCAATTTGAAATTAGATTTGTGAATCATACGAATCTACGCTTTAAATCAAAAAACACAAATGTGGAGCTGGAAATGAGTATAACAGCCACCTGTTATACTCGTCAGCCAAAACAAAGCAGATGGACAATGATTTAAGAGAAAACAATCTTTCCTGCTACAGCTGAATGCTTAACGCTAATTACTACAAGGCTGCTGGCAATGGTTACAAAAGCAAGTTTCCTGTAAACAGCAGTGACATACCTGAAAGGAGAACTCTCATGTGCAGAATCGCCGTTTTGGTAAGGATGTAAACCTCGAACTTCCAAAAGATGAACCACCGTCTCGCCAAGCATCTATCAAATATATTTAAAAAAAAAAAAAAGTTTTAATTTATCCTGCCACAGTGGCGTGTGTTTGTCCATTTTTCCTTCTTTTTGGGGGGTGGGGGGGTCTACATGATGTGATAACAGAGGAATGTGCCTTACATGTTTGTTTACTCCGCAACCATCCAGAGGTATAGTGTAGATGTCAAGATCAGGGGTCAACCTCTGCAGCGTGCAGGAAGCATTAATGTCCTCAGGGGAATGAGCCGGAGGAGCAACTGTGGGCTGTACTACAGAGTCAGGCACCGCAAAGACGCAGTACTGTCCCACTGTACAGCCTGCCGACACACATACAGAGTGGGAAATAATTATTGGATCCCCTGCTAACTACAAGAAACATTGTGCCGCTGTGCTTGCAAACAAGGATCTCACCACCAAGCACCAAGTCATGTTTTGCTTGGGGATCAAATACTTATTTAAGGCTTCAAGCCTGAGAGTCGTTGCATTAGTCATTTGCTTTCCCTCTTTACAGTCGTCATCCTTTTAGACAAGTGTTTACAAGCTTTGTATTGTGTGAGACTCACCCTTCACAGTGTTTGAACAGCAGCCTAAAGAGTTACTACAATCAGTATCTGACACAGGTCCAAGGCCGCAGGGTGAGGTGGAGGGCGTGTACGTGTGGGCCTCGAGGTAATCTGAGAGGAAAGCAAACAAAACAAGGAGAACTTCTTATGGATGACTCAGCAGCATGAGATGGAAAATATGCAATACAGGTGTGTAATTACAGCCACAACATTAGGCTGAGGGTTTCCTGCCCCCTTGTGGTGGTGATCTGAAGTCAAAACACTGCATTTCTGTTTAAGCACAACATTTCAGTGCAGTCAAACTAAAACTGTAAGACCAAACATTTAAACTGCAAGGCATTCAAGATTGATAAACCCTTAAATGTGATCATTTACCTCTCACTTTGTCTAGATTCTCTTTCACATCTTCATCAGGTTTCTCAGATTGCTCATTATGGTGCTGCTGAGTAATATAATGTGAATATAAACTATGGAAAGGATTGTGCAGTGGCAGAGGGATGTTAAAATATCCTGCCATCATGCCATAGTCAAAGTCTGAGGGAAGCTGAGATTTAGGAGATTTGTTTTCAGAGTTTATGCTGCCTGTAGGATGGAGCTCGTTGCCTTCGGGCACTTTAGATGGGTAGTATAGATAATAGAAAGGACTATGCATCCAGTTATGAAAACCATACACTGATTGTGCAGGTGGAGTCAGATGTTGAGCTGGAGCAGAAGGTGCTTGAAGAAGATGGGGTGAAGCTGGAGAAACTTGGTTTCCAGGTCTGTAATACATCTGAGAGTAATGATAATAAGGGTGGTAGTAGTACTGGTAAGGATTCAGTTGATTGATGAATGATTGAGTGTGAGGAGGGCGTTGTTGAGGCTCAAGTCTATGATGGGGACCTTGTGGGACTGGAGGCAGCACTGCAGGAGACACAGATGCAGAGCGACTTGCATCATTGTGCTCCAAATGTACTTTAGCAGACAAATTAGGATGTTTGATCTGCTCTGTGCTATATTTTTCAAAGTTCTTGTGTGCTTTTATGTAGGCATTCATGTTGTGCTCATTTACTGGAAGAATTTGTGAAAGAGGAAGTGGGGAGGAATTCGACAAGTTTGTTTCTCCAGGCATGTCGGGATGTGATGGAACCAGTCTTTCAGCCTCACCCCTTGAAATATGTGGAAAGTAATAGTAGTAAAGATATGGGTTTAGAAGGTGAGGAGCATGAGTTTCAAGGGTTTTGTCAACCAATTTAGCATTTTCCGGTTGGGCGTAGGGATAAAAGGTAGTCTCTGACACAGGTGGAGGGAACTGGTCCGAGGTGACTTTCCTGATGCTCTTAGACTGTTCAACATTGGGGGCCAAAGCTGAAAATTCATGTTTACGCAAGTGAGCTGAAGAGATTTCGTGAGAAACATCCAGACCTGAATCAGGGTTTTGAGGTTTGCCAGAAAGGGGGATTTTGGGGTGATGGTAGTAGTGGTAGTATGGATTGAAATCGTGTCTCAGAGGCTGGAAATGCGGCGCTTCGAGCTGAGCTGGAAAGCCTGTAGGTGTGACACTATGCTTCTCAGAGAACGCCAAAAAAGGAGTTTCTTGATTTTTTCTTCTTTCTGGGTTCTCCCGACGTAAATCTTTCATTTCTTCAACGAGCGATGGAGGACTGTCATACGGCTCCCAGAAAGGCATCTGGTAGACGTAGTAGGGTTGATAATCTGGCTGGAAATCAACAGGAGGGTGAAGCTGAGAGCTAGAAGTCGGCTCAGGAGTCAAAGATGCTGGAGTAGGAGAATCATATGAAGCATGTACTTTAGGACTGGCATAATTATGGTGATATGTAGGGTGAGGATAGTACGGTGGAGCCAGGTAGAAAGGAGGGGCCCATGGAAAAGGCTCCTGAGCCCCCAACATAGGTTCTTCTGCCCCCCTGGTTAGATGAGCTGGGCTGTTGACCAGAGGCTGAGTGTTAACGGAGAGCTCTTCAGGAGAAGACATAGGGCAGGCAAGTGTGAAGATTTCCTTGCCTATCTGGAGAGGAAGTATATATTCTCCATCCTGGAGGAGGAAAAAACAAAACATTTAAAGACCACAGGAAATGACAATATGCACATGTAGTAATCATCAGATACGATGATTATGCTGGAGAACCAGATGGGCTAAAGAGTCTTGTCTAGTCTGTCTTGTGTATAGTATGCTCTGAAGTTCACCTTTTCTGTGATGCCACATGTAATAAACGGAGCAGCAACTACAGTATCTGCATCTTGCTTAGCCAAAGTGTAGCCACACTGCTCAGCCAACAGAGCTAGAGGGGTCCAATCTCCTCTCACTGCAGACAGAAGAGAAATAAAAGTTCATATTTGATTCAACATATGAGGGCAAAAGGCTAAACTATTATCTAAATTAAGTTTGATGCCAATAGAAAGAAAGGGGAGCCTACCATTTACTCTCTGCTTCTCCAAAGGAGTCGATTCATGTACTTTGACAGTCATCCCATGTGAAGAGCAGCAGAGGGAGGATAGCCCCACAGTGTGAGGGCTGATCTGAGAGACTGGACAGGACATCTTGACCGGGGTTCCCCTCCATAGCAGGGGCAGCACATAACTGCCATCCTGAATAAAAGCAGAGAGCATTTATACCACCCTTCACATCATCTGTCAAACACTGTGGAGATAATGTGGCACAAATTTTGTTCAGACAGAAAAAAAAAAAAGAAAATCCAACTACCAGGAAATATTTACAGCTTCTTTTGAGAAGAGCAAATATTAATTTAAATGGTTTTTTTTTCTCAAATCTGGATGCGTGTACCACTGTGCATGCAGCAAAACTGTGGAAGAGTTTGAATGCAGAGTTGAAGCAATGCCAGAACAAAGAAGTTCAAAAAGGAGTTATAAAGATATGATTTTCATGAGAAACAGATGTTGTATTTAAGTGAATGTCTGTTTAGTACGTTTGTTAGTCGTACTTATTCAGATTTTCCTACCAACATCCCAAAACTGGAGGTATTTTGCTTAGATGCGTGAAAGTAAAGTTATAGAGTTGCATAAAGAAAATGTAAATGATCGTTTAAATTTTACATATTTTAATAACAGAATATGTACTCTGTTTAAATCACTTTCTGTGTAATTTTTGAGTTATACTGCTAAACTGATTGGACAGCTCACAGTGTACAACACAGACATCACATCTAGATCGTGTAACTTAATTTACTGTGGTGGCGTCTGAAGGCAAAATTACAAAAACTGTTTCAATTTTTTTTTTAAGAAACGTAAAAAATTAAAATTTAAGTGTAGCACACAGACACACGCACCTTTTGAATGACATGACAAGCGTAATATGGAACCATCAAATGGAGGTCTCTCCATGTGGTCTGAAGAGTGTAACCACACTGTGGTGGTAGCTGGGACAGAGGCACCGATGATTCATTCGCTGGGACACAAATAGACGACACAAAATCTTAATTTTACTAATATTAAGAAACGGTTTGGGTTTCCCAAGAGAAACCTTAAAAAAAAAAAAAAAGGAAGAAAAAAAAAAAAGAAACACTGCAATATAGTGCAAGTATAAAATCCAGGCCACTGGAGCGCATAGACATGCAGAAGGTGTAGCATCACCTCGGTCCAGCAAGAGCTGTGCAGCTCGTCTCCTCCTGACAGTGAGGGTCATGCCGTCCTCCTCACACTCCACCACAGGCAGCAGCCTCTGCCAGCTCTCCACTGTGCTGCTGACCCGGTGACCCCTGAGCCTTGTCTGGCTTCCCAGAGACCGGGCTGGTAAACAAAAACAAACCACCTCTGAGAATATGGTGTTAGTGTGAGGATTATACAGAATGTAAAGTGTGTGTGCGTGAGTGAAAGAGGGGGGAAATTGGGAGTTTCATGTAGCAAACTAATGGATAAGAAAACTGGACAAAAAATGCCTCTTATAGTGAAGAGATTCGTTTTAGTGGTAGAATAGTTTCTAATCATCATGAGGGATTAAAATGTACCAACTACTTTATAAAATGACTAAAATTATCAAACTGGTTTCGTTAGGGGAGTATTAAAGTAGCAAAGTAAAACGCAAGCACAGTGAGGAGGAGCCTGGGGTCAGGTGAGTTCAGGACAGTGGCTTACCTGAAGCAGAGGACTCTGATTGGTAGTCGAGAGTTGGGACGTTTGGCTCCAGCTGGCCAGCGATGACAAACTTGCCGTAAACTACGTGCTTAATTTTCCCCTCTCTGCAGTCTCCATATGAATAAACCGGCTCGTCCTCGGCTTGCCTGGGGTTGTGACGATCACTGACACCTGTAGGACCCGAAGAAGACGCCATTCTGGGTCTTAGTCTCTTCTCAGGCTTTTCTTCGGGGCTGCTGCTGGGTTTCTCTTTCCTGCTGTGGAGGTCGTCAGAGTTTAGGAGGTCTTCTGCGCGCCTTGAGCCGAGGTCCAGCCGCTTTCCGACGTCAGGGCCGGAGGAATGACTGCTGCTGCTTTCCGTAGTTAAATGACCTTTGCTGTCATCAGGAGGAGAATTCGATTGGAAGGAGGACGCAGTAGGCTCACACCGGCTTACTAGAGGCAAAGCGATTGTTGTGATGGTGTAAATAAGCACAACACCGAAGTATCCTTTATGTTTGAAATGCATTGCCAATACGCGTTTTTGTCTTTGCACCAAAACACTGGGACGGGATGAAGGGCGGCAGTGTTTTTGTAGACTTCCTGTCAGCGAACCTGGTCACTTAATTAGCCTTAATTGGCAAAGAGGCACGCGCTCTTACCCGTTACTGTCCCAAGTGTTTATGTTGGCGCTGTTAGCATCCAGCTGCTAATCTAATACCTTTTCCGTCTACTCATATAGCGTGTGGGATATTATCAACTTAGCATACTACTAGTTAGTCTTATTTATATACTTTCCTAAACACACACAAGATATTTCGTGTTTGTTTTGAGGGGTTTTTTTTTTTACTGATTTGGCCACACACTGTGTATAGACATGATTGTGAGTGATGTCTCGGAATAATCTGGGTCTTATTGCCAAAATTAAAATAGCATTGTGTCGCTTCAGCGATCCTAGTTTTGACTGTCACGAATCTTAAACATGTATTTACGTCTCTGTCCACTAGAGGGCAGCACTGCATTGCACAAAGTCACCGAAGATTTGAAAAGCATTATTTTATGAACCCTACTGAAATCATGTAGACTTACTAATCTGTAAGTCTGGCTAACTGTGTATATTTCATCTTCTAATACAGTTGAGTAGCTGATTTTTTTTTTTAAATTAAAACATCTGGACATGCATTTGCTCAGCTACACATGTGGCTCTGTCTTTCTGATAGATGCCATTTCATCCCTGAAATTCAGATCATTTGACCCCTGCCCTCTTTTTTTGTAAGTCATTTATTTTTATCTGCTGACAGAAAAATTAGTCAGAGGCTAAAAGTAACTCACACTGGAAGAATATTTCCCCACATAACTCCTGCTTTTACTTGCAATGACTCCACTTCCTTTCATTCATTTGCATTTTGCATTTTTTTTTCCAAACTGCGTTCATTTTTAATAACTTGCTGATAAACTCCCTTTGGAGAGACCTGCTCTTGGAAAAGACTGTTTAATGGCTTTGTCAGCAGAGAAAAACTGAACCGATCAACTGAGAAAGACGGCCAGCGATAGTTTGCCACCAACTCCATTCGACAGGCAGTGAGTGTGGAGCTGATATCAGTCATGCCATCAGATTGTGGTTCAGATCAACTGACGCCAGAGAGGGGCTGCGTTCTTACAGCATTATCATCAGTGCTGTGTTTCCGCAGCTACCATGAAGTTTAGAAGAGACTGCAGAGATAATGTTAACAGCTACGCTTCTTAAAGAGGACCCAGAGCTGTGTGTGTGTGTGTGTGTGTGTGTGTGTGTGTGTGTGTGTGTGTGTGTGTGTGTGTGTGTGGTGGCGGCGGCGGTGGGGGGGTGTTGATCAGTTGATGGGCGCGGCAGTGGGATGACTCATATTTGGAGTTGCCTAGCTACAGGCACGAGTTGTTTTCTTTAGAGTCAGAGCATGAGTACAGTGTGCATGTCTGGCTTTCATTGAGATCGCAGGGCTTTGTGTGGGAGGCATAAACGCAGGGGTGACACCGAGCAGGAAGCGGGAGGAGCAGACATCGTCCCAAAGAGAAGAAGAAACCACGCGGGGACAAACTGGAGTTAAATGTAGTAATAAGAGCAAAGGGAAAGAAGGGGGAGGGCTACGAAAGAGCGCCCCGGGTGAGGAAGTGAATCAAGAATGAAAACCCCTAGCCAGTAACCATGGAGACAGTTTGGCTCAGCTAAATATGAGGCATTATCTTTTTTCCCCTTCTTTTTTATTAAATGTAAACGGTAGCTAGGGCACCACAGTCGACACACAAAACGTTCACCGCACACAAAGTTGTTCTGCAGCCTTCAAAAGTGAAGTGGCTCACATCCACTGTAGAAAACCTCGGCTGTGTCGAGTTCATAATAGACTCCCGAAGCTGCTCCTGTCTCACTTTTCTATTCAAACCACTGGCAGGCAGCCAGCGGGGCACAAGCAAATGCTCAGAGATAAATTCTCTTAGCTGTGCGTTTAGCCGATTCTTTGATGTCTTAATTTGATTTTGATGGCCCTTCACACAGTGTTTACCTCTGTTCTCAGCTTCTCTTCTCCTGCTTCAATAGGTATTGCAGTGTTTGCTCAAATATACAGTGTATGTTGTAAATAAGACAGTAAATGAATAAATAAATCTCTTATTACTAAGCAGGCGAATAAAAAACAGAACAATATGTTGTAAAGCACCTACAAGTATATGTTTAAAAGGAAATTGTACAAATAAGCATTAGACAGCTGTATGTTCAAAACCACACTATTAAAAGTGAGATGAAATCTTTGAAATTAGATTTTTTTTTTTTTGTAATGTGGAAATTTTGAAATAGATTCAACTGTTTGAATCAGAAACTAAAAACATGTGTGCTTCATAACGTAGTATTTAAAATGTAGTTAAAAATATGCATGAATGAATATGCAATTTAAATAATTTGCATCATCGGGCACCAACAATCTGAAATTATGTTTTCAGAATAAAGATTAGGTTGAACTCAGGATTGTTTTTAAAGAAATGAGGTTATTTTTCAGGTGTATCTTTTCAGCTGCTCGTTAATAGAAATAGCTAATCAGCTGATCAGCATGTAGACATGGAGAAGTTCAAACTGAGCATCAGAATGAAGAATGAAGGTGATTTAAGTGAATGTGGCATGGTTGCTGGTGCCAAATGGGCTGGTCTGAGTGAATCAGGAGCTGTTGATCTACTGGGAAAATGTCCAGAAAGCAGCAGTCCTCCGGGTAGAAATGTCAGTGTTGGGTCAGACGACTGGGCACACTCCTTTGACCTGTGGCATTCAGATAGTAGGGTCTGAATTTGGCGTGAACAACATGAAAGCATGGATCCATTTTGTCTTGTACCAGCGGTTTAGGCTGGTTGCGGTATGTAACGATGTGAAGGATATTTTCATGCCACATTTCTGGCCCCTTAGGACCAACTGTGCATCATTTAAACACCACAGGCTGCCTGATTATTGCCGCCCACCATGTCCATCTCTTTATAACCACACCGTGCTTATCTTCTCCTGGCTGCTTCCAAACAGGACAACACACTGTAACGGTGGGTTCACTGTAGTCAAATGGCCTCCACAGTCACCAGGTGTGGTTTAACAGGAGATTCACATCATGGATGTCCAGCAGCTGTGTGACGCTGTCATGTCAACATGGATCAAAATCTCTGAGGAACGTTTCCAGCACTTCATCGAATCTATGCCACGAAGAATTAAAGCAGGTATGAAGGCAAAAATGGGGTCCAACCTGGTACTAGTAAGGTAGCAAGCTAAGGTTTGGTATGATTTGTATATAAAAAAGAAATAGTTTGTATTAAAAATCCTGAAACCTTTTGAGCTGTTTATGTCAGTAGATGCTAACACTGTGTACAGCTGTGTGTCAGGTATGAAGACTAACACCATATTATAGTGTAACTTTGCTTAAATGGTAACATGTATTTTAAAATTGAAAAACTGGGGCCAGTTTTGTAAAACAATGGTTATTTTTGTCCATATTTATCAGGTCTTAGAGAAAAAGAACACCTGATTAAAAAGTAGTGTCGTAAATAATATGAATTAACCCACTTTTTTACATCACAGGTGTTACCCTGCTGCTCATTTTGGTTCCTAAATGAACGGTATCTTAAATGTCTTTGTCTAAAGAAAGACTTTAAAAAAAAAAAAGTTTTACTGGAAACTGAAACTGATGACCATCTCGCCCCAGAGCAGCAGAGAAAAGGAGGGTGGGAATGGAAACTCTGTGTGTTGGTGCGTTTCTCTGTCTGTGCCGGGTAACTCCCTTAGAAGTTGATTAATTTGGAGTACAGTTTGTTCATATTTGCTTTTCTCAAGATGCTCTGCTCACATATCCCTGTGCTTATAAACGCTTTTATGTACATGTGACTGAGCGAGCGGCTCACGCCTTGGCTGACATGCCTGTTCCGTGGCTTTTCATCAGAACCAGTCTGGTGACACCGGGAGCAGAGATAAGGGTGATGGTCTACTTTTGAAATTACACAATTGCCCCTTGGCAAATCAAGAGTTTCAACATCGACTTTTTTGGGCCCCTTCGTTCGCTCTGGCTTCTTCCAAGGAGTCCCAGTCACTGTTTTTATAGGAGAGGTTTAGAAATCTCAGAGCAGGGTGTGACATATTGTGAGATGGAACAGGAATGAGGCGAGTGAGACACTAACCACAGACAGAGAGCTTTACTATTGTGTAAATACACCAGCGACTTGGCTGTGGTCAGGCTCACTGTGTTGGCATGTAGGCACCGCTGGGATGGCTTTGTTTCACACGGTCGTGTCGAAATCCTCCCTCACTCCTCGCTCCTAACAGCCACCTTCATTAAAGGATTTTGACATTGCCCAACCAAAACGTAGCGATCTGCTCTTTTGTACGCCTTGTTCACATATCCGCATCACGTGGCTGGGCTGTATCTGAGGCTCGTCTCCAAACATTTTAACATGTGTCAAAGTGATAAATGATTAGCAATATCAGTGCCGCAAACAGCCGCTAAATCAAAAATGCAGGGCTTAGCTCAAGGCTTCAAGGTGAGACAGGTAATCCATGATTGAGAAGCCCTTGTCTTGGCCGGTCTCGTGGCTCATTTGCAGTAATGTGTGTTCCTGCGATTGTTGCAGAGCAGATTGAGTTCTGCTTTTCAGCTCTTTAATGAACCCAACAGTGTGCAATAAACTGAAATTGGACCGCCATGAATGAGCCTACGCTGGGGAGGAATCAGTATTAGTACAACACTGTCGATCACACAGTATGACGGCTGTTTTGAGTGATCCAGCACGACAAAGGGCTGTGTGTTGAGCAAGCCACCTGATTGGTTCTCCTTTAACAGTTATGGAGGCACATGATTTGTCGACTTGTGTTTGGATCTGAGAAATCTGCCGTGGCTACGCTCTGACCCCCCTCCCCACCCCTCCTGCTGCATGCACAACTGCGGTGTGCAAAACACCCGCTAAGTTTTTCACTCTGAAAAAAAATGATAGCTGACTGATGCATGACTCATGGCAATTTCCTCTCCTAAAATTACACCGAGAACTTAAAAAAAAAGGGGGGCTGGCATGATTCTTGCATAACTAATGTGGCAAAAAAACAAAGAAGTCAGTTTTCCTGTCCAGGCATTCATTTTGTTTTGTTTTGGGGCTTTTTCCCTCAAACTCCCAACACTTTTCTAATGTTATGGCGAGATGAACAGGCTGAAGGGAGTGGCCTGTCGCGCTGAATAGAACATTGTAAACCTGAGCTTAACTTCGCTGCAAGGTGGGGTCGACACGCCCAGAACAGGAGCAGGCCCAACCGCATTCTCCTCTCACAGCTTTGTCTTCTCCTTTCTCCTCCTGTTTTCTTCAGCCAATATCACTTTTTTTCTAATTGTATATTTTAAGCAGTTGCAGTTTTTTATCTGAAGTCACATTGCACAAATTACAGGATTTGATATGATCACATGCACCGATCTCCCAGCTTTCCCACAGATGATGTTTGGCGTACATTGCTGGATGATGTATGCAACTGCATTCTAAAACCTGAAGTGCGCAATTTCAACGGACTCTGATGCTTTCCCATAGGGCGGGACGTGGAACGTTAGGTCACGTGACCGAGGCGCGGCATCAGAAATAGAGAGTGTTGAAAGAGTGAGTGAATGAATGAAAGACCACTCATTCATCTGAAGGCTTCTGTAGTCTTGATTCTGCTCTTGTCATACTAAAGAACAATGTGAGACAACAGTGTTTTGTATGGAAGCATGCTTGTGTGCGTGCTTTCATGTTATGAGCCACACAGTGAGCCCTGCTGTGACCTCGAGCAGCCTCTGCTCTGGTCTGCAAGTGTGCTATTATCCTGCTGGCTCATACCTGAGGCCGAGGTAGCCTAATACGATGCTAACTCACCGCCAAGCTTTTGACTCAGAAATGTTGTTAGCCATACTTTAATTCTCAGCAGAAGCAAACAAGTGATCTCAGCCTCCCAGTCCACACACAGATTATTTTTGGATGCTTCATCTACATTGTGTTTGACTTTCCTACCTACTTGCATCTGTTGTTATTTTTGTCATCAAATTATAGTTTTTTTCAGGAAGTGCCACCTTCCACTTCCTTCTGCTGCAAACCTCGTTTAAAGATCAAAACGTCCAAATGGTCAGAGATATAATCAGTAGACTAAATGATCACGCGCAGAATACTCTATCAATTTTGCTGCTCATCAGCTCGTCTTTAACCTCGCCATATGCCCTTACACTTGCTGCAGTTGCCTAGTAACCGAATTCAAACTTTGAACTAGTCTCCGCCTCTCGTGCTTCCGCGCGGTTGACATCATCGTGCTTTACTGTAAGTTCACCTGTCATAGGGATTTACAATGCAAGTGGCATTTCAAGTTCTAACTGTGTGGGAACAATTTACACAAATTTAAAATGAGCTAAAATTAAAATATGATGACATTTCATACTCAAAAAGTCAAAGGCACTCGTTGCTGTGATGTCAGCGACTCTTTTAAAAAGAGGAACTTGTGGCTACAATTCATATTTCTTTTTCTGAGTTAGTCACACTAGACTTTGTGGCTCACATGGAAACAGCATGACTGTTGTATAGCGTAGTCGTCCGGTGCTCCATGAAGCTTCTGCTCTTAATGTGCAGCTTCTTGCAGCAGCATCTATATTTGTAGCTTTGTCTACTGTTGTGTGTAAGCCTTTGTTATTCACACATTAGCTCTATTGCCCATTGAACTTGCACACTCATACACTACACACAGAGCAAAACAGTTACAACAGAGCTTAACAAATACAGGTCAAATTAGTTTTTGGTTTTTTTGTAGATGTCAGAAATCACAGAGTATTATCCTCATACTCTGTGAAGCAGACAGCATCTCTTTTCACACCACCAACTTGGACAACTAACTAACATGTTTCAACTTGATTGGTTAATAGAGGCATACAACCATGATGTGGAAATTCTAGTTTTTCTAATTCGGTCTTCGCCTCTTACTGTGTCCATTACTGTGAGGGGAAAACAGGATGTACAGTGTAACTGCTGTTAGATGTAGTTATGAGGCTCTGACACCAGCACGCTGCATTGTTAATGTTTGATTTGCTGTGGGTTGTGTAACACATTTTAGGCCGTAATGAAATAGTTTATGATGATGTGGACTGATAGCCTTTGAAAGGAAACCTGTCATGCTCAACTTCAGCTTCAAATTCTTATTCTTTGACTCAAACTAGGGTGGCTTCAGCATGAGTCACAGGTAGAACGGTTTCCCCTCGTAAACAGAAGGTGGGTCGGGATACGGCTGTCACAACTGAGATGATGTGTACCTGAGATAAGAAATCTACTTATTATGATTATCTATGAAATCCTGTGATTTCATAGTGTTAAACTTTAATTTAACTACAGTGAAACTTGAGAACTGCTTCGCCCTATCATGATTTCAAGCATGGGGAGAACATGCAAACTCCACACATGACCTATATCTGGGGTTGAACCCAGGGCCAGCGCTAACCACTGAACTACCATGCTGCTAGGCTCATTCGAAGGCTCACAAGGATGCTTACACATACCCCGATCCCATACGCCCACTATTCCTACAGTACACACAGCCTGCATGGCACTGAAAATGAGGACAAGCCTAATAGATTCCCTCTGTAAGGTTCTTCCTGTGAGTAATCTGTGCGATCTGCTAAAGAAGCAGATGACTTTGACTCACTGGAGTCATTGGGAGAACCTCAATCATCAGCAGGAACAGACGAGTAATAATAAGTAATAACTAATGAACTTCGAGCGGCGTGAAATACCTCACTGCCACCCTACTTTCTGCAAAGAACCTCCTCCCCCTTTTCTGCTCCATCTTTTTCACTTAAGCAACGAGCTGCACTCGTTTGGGCCTCCAGCTATTTTTCCCTCGATGGCAAGCACCAACATTCCTTTATCCTGAAACCTCTTCCTCTGTAACAAAAGCTGGAAAAGGCGAATGGCAGTGATTAGGGAGAAACAATAAATTCAGTTATGTGTGTTTGTGTGCGTCTGTGCACCTAAGTTATGATTGTTGGTACATAACATACACACACTAGTAACAATGTGATTGTGTTTTGGGTGGTTACAGTCTGCTGCCATGGCAACATGCGTAAAATCACTGTCCAAGGCTTTAACCCCCCCCCCCCGCTGCTTTTCCCACATAATGTCAGTGAATCATCACGTGTGTCCTCCCAGAGAAAATCACCACCATCAGCTGAGTGACAAAGGCAAAACACACCAAACACAGAGAAACTAAGTGTCCGTTTGAGCGTTGGTATGTGTACACATAGAGAGAGAGGGAGGGTGGGACGACGAGTGAAGAGTCGAGGAGGAGGTGGAGACGGGACAGAAAGAAAAAGGGGCAGAGATTATGTGATCAAGTCAGCAAGAGGCTTGTCCTGGGTGTGGACTTAAAAAGAGGGCAGGGTAAAATAGTGGGCAGATTGAGTAGAACTTGTGTTTGTACATTTGGACACAGTCTGAAATCGGTGTCTTTGAGAGCAGGAGGAATTAGACTTGAAGAGACAAACAGCCACCTAACAGTAAGTCAAAGATTCTTCTTCTTCTTTTGCTTCTTTTCTACAGGTGTTTCATCAAGCTTGAGTGATGTTTGAATAGAAGCTTGTTTTGTAGTTTTGCATTAATGTTTTAGGGTTTTTTTTTTTTTTTTCATTGGAAGATAAGAAAAGCTAATGATAAAAAAGGCTAAAGTGTGGAGACGTGTGTGTCTGTGCATCTGTGAAGTAGAGCCTGTTTACCTTTCTTTGCTCTACCGTTAAAGCAACTTGTTCCTCACCAGGTTTTGCTCCAGTCTCAGTTCCTGCATCAGGACTTGTGGTTTTGCTACATTCTCACATCTTGCCTCAAACAAATGTGGTCTATTTTGTGTATGGAAAATATGCTAGATTCAGATTTAGTCGGGGGAAAAGCCCACAGGAGCAGTCAACATGTCTTCTTTGATCAAAGTGCTCAGTGTGCGTGTTTTAAATGAAAGCATCAGCTTTAACTTTGTTGTTATTGTTGTTGTTTTTCTGCTCACAGCTTTTTTTCATTAAAGTTTGGTCCTTCTTTCTGTATTTGCGTTCTCTGCCTTCAGGCTGAGCCGCAGAGCCAATATTTGCCTTCGCTGTCACTAGATTGGAAGTGGGCAAAACGTGGGAAATTACTTTGCGGGGATGTGCCAGTATGTGCGATCACAGTGCGCGAGCCCCCCTCCCCTTTTCTTTTTGTATACGTGCGTGGTTGCGTGTGAAAGTAAGGGAACTGGCGGGCGTGTGAAGCGTGTATGAGGACCCATCCCATGAACACTCCTTTACCAGCCGAGAGAACCAGCGCATTCCAGATGTGCCTCTTTCTCTGTTCACACCCAGAGCAGCCTTATTGTTAGCTACAGCCAAACATAGCTCTTGTATACATTAGATTAGCAAATTCTAAACTAACTGATATCTCATGGGCGGGGTCATCTTTTTTGACTAATCAGTCAGGGGGAACAGTTTTTAAAGCTAGGCTTAAGTTTCTTTTTTAAGTCGGGAGATAGCGAGCGGTCCGATTCAGACTAAGGGGATCAGGTGTGGAGCATCAAGGTGCAGAGAACAGAGTGTAGTCTCTACAGTTATTTTAGGGAGTGGCAGGTTCCTCCACTGTAATCACCATGCCCCGAGACAAGCCTAAACTCATCTGCCTGTCATGAACTTTCCTCCACAGTTGTCTCTATACCAGAGGAATCTGCTTTCCCAGGGATACACTGATTTTGTTTGAAACACAATTGCCCATCAGCGCCTCTGATTCTTTTACTGGGAGCCGTAAACCAGGGTAATTAGACGTTAAGAAGCCACGCCCTGAGCGGGTGCCAGGTTTGGGCCTAGCTTTGGTGCACTGAATGCGTGCGTTCATGAGGATGTGTGTGCGCGCGCACACACTTGGGACTCGCACGAAAGGCTTCCTTTACTAAAGAAAAACCAAACAACACAATGAGTTAGCTGTAGGCCACGCTTGACTGTTCCCTCCTAGTCTGCTTGGTTTATTTTACTCGCCCTGTTACATGTTAAAGTTGTGCCTTCCTCTCTGCAGCACAGTCATCATGCTGATTCTCCTCGCCGCCATCTTTGTTCTCCACATCGCCTGCATCATCATCCTCCTGACGGCCACCATTGACAATGTAAGTGCAATTCTTGTTATCCGTGTATAGACTTCTTCCATGCTCAAGACATAATTGCCCCAGCATTGCTGCTGGCCTCCTCCCTTAGCTTCAGGCCTTGTGCATCTCTGACATGATGGATGGGCAAAGAGTTGAGACTGATTCATCTGTTGAGGAATTCATTCCTTCTCGGCGTGCGGCCAGCTGTTCTTCCGGATGGCCACATGTTTGACATTTCTGTGCGATATATGGTGACGAGCTCTGTGTCATTACCCCATACCGCTGAGCGTCTTACCCAGATACGTCACACAAGTACACATACCTATATGCGAGTCTCACCTTCGTTGCAGCCACTGTTGCATACCTGAGTGAGATTTGTCTCAGTTAAAGGAACGAGTGAATTTCTTCTTCATATTGTCATAATTTCCCCCTGCAAATGCACACCATAACTGCTGCTGCAGTATCTACCTGTTTAAATTCCACTCATACTGATTCACCGCTTTTACTTTAGCACACAAGAATTCTGTTAATATTTTTGCAAATATTGTCTTTGTCTTCCCCGTCAGGCCTGGTGGGTCATCTCAGCCGGAAACATGCCCACTGATATATGGGCCCGCTGGGTTTTCGTGAATAACTCATGGCATTCTGTTGATCTTCCAACATACTACCCAGAGAGTAAGATAACATGTTTCCATGCTTGCACCTCTCAGTGTTACGTTTTCGTATGTGTAGAATCAAAGTAAGAGATTAGTAATAGTTTGATGCTATGACATGTAGCTGGTCAGTTGAGCAGAGCTGCACAGGCGCAGTTAGATGCACAAACACACTGTGACTGCATTGTGATTTTAAACAGTGATGCTCCATTTATAAGGGAAGATAACTAAGATTTAAATATATATACAGTGCATTCTCTTAAGAGTACTATCTGATACAATACTTTAGGGCCTGGAGCTCACATATTAAATATAACACCTATTTTAAGCATTGAGAGTTGAATCCAGGAACATGCTTTTTATCTGCATCATTTGGTGGGACACACAATGAGTTTACACTCACCCAAATTCTGTATTATTTGCATTGCAAATGAAGACTGTTTCCTAATCCTTTGGTATGCAGTTATTGCCTTGAGTCAAACATACAAGACTGTTTTAGCTGTTTGTGATCAGCGTCTTTTTACCATAAAGCATTTGGCGTGTTTGAACGAAATGTTCCTGCCTGTCAGCATTGCAACTGTGTCTGAGATTTTCAAAGGTTCAATGTGACTGCAGTGCTGCCGTTTCCAGGGAGTGTCCTTAAGCTATTACACCCCCCACACCCTTTCACACACTCTGTATCTTCATTGCGTTTGCTCTCTCTGGCTCCGCCTGCAGGTTACCTCCAAGCAGTGCAGGCCAGCTCAGTGCTAGCTTGTATATTCTCCATCATTGGAATCTTCGTATTTGTGGCTCAGCTCTTCACCCTCCCCAAAGGACAGAGGTTCCTCGTCTCTGGTGTCTTTCAGTTCCTTGCCTGTGAGTATTTCTTTTTTCTCTTATGTTTTATTCCTTTCACTGAGGGTGTTTCTCTCTCTGTATGACATCCGCTGATGTGCATCTTCACTCGTCTCCATGTTTCCTTCACTTCAGGCCTGTGCATCATGATCGCAGCCTCCATCTACACAGACCGCTTCCATACTGATGAACAAAATCTGGGTAGTTACGGCCATTGCTTCATTTTGGCGTGGATCGCCTTCGCTCTCACATTCCTCTCCTCCATCATTTACTTCGTGCTACGCAAGAAGACTGCGGAGTAGCTCCAGAATTCAAACCTGGAACCCTTAACTGAATCTGCTCTTCCAGCTAAAATCTGGCTTTAATTACATTGTGTTTACATGTATCTGTTTTGGACATCAGATTTGAGCTGCTAGTGTATTTTCAGCTATAGATATAGTAGATCTGCTGATCCTCCTCAAATACATACTGGTGTTTAACTGAGCCTGCTTTCAGATAATCGGAGTTTCGGGCTTATTTCTGCAGGCTCAGTCGATCACAGCTGTATTTGAGTGTATTTCCAGCCCAGAGTGGGGCTGGATTTATTGAGGGCATCTAATGATAAACAATCCTTTATTTTTTTTAATTACATAAAAAAAGGCCTTAATGTTTATAAGATGCTATCATAGACTAAGACCTATTAATATCCCTCTATTATAAAAAAAAAAAAAAGCAGTTTGTAATGTACATTTATAATATGGAAATGGGTGAGTTTTATTGTTTAGAATTTATTTTGTTAGTTTATTGATTTTTAATTTTTAATTTGCCCTTGTATTACTTCATACAGTGTGCCACTGAATAAACAGAGTGAAAACATAATGCAATCAACCCGTAGCTAATCTGTTTGAAGTCTTACATAATATATAAAAATATAATAAGACTATACAAAGATATACGGTGGAAAGCCGATATTATGATGCTGCTGAGGTTGTGCTGTAATTGTTTGTAATTGGGAAGACACCAAATCAAGTGAAACCCCGGAGATACAGTTTAATACTAAATGTAAAGGCAAAATGAATTTACTTTGTTTCAGCGTGAATGCAGAAAACACATAAAAGCCTTTTGGTTACGTTCTCATGGAGTGTTTGAAAGTTGCCATTTTACATAACTCAAAGACTCAGCTGTCTTTTCTGGTTGTAAATGTAATCACATTAGTTTCTAAAAGCATAGATTCGATCACCCAGATTAAACCTGCTTCCACACTGAAAGGCAACTGGCTTTACTCTTGGTGTATGAGATGTAGTGTGTAAATATAATTTGTTTCCCATGACTCTTGTTTATATTTGCTACCTTTGTACGTCATGATGAATGACACTGACAGTGATTTTTACTATATTAAAACGTGATTTTCAATCAGTTATTGGAGGTGTTTTTTCTTTCTTCTCCAGTTGTCATGACATGGATTTCTTAATTAACTACACTGGCTCACAAAGTGAAGGTTGATATACATTTTATACATAATGAGGAGCTTCTGTATTATGCTCAGTCCTTATCCACATGTTCTTCATTTAAATAACAGACATTGCAGATTGTAAATAACAAATGAATGCACTGGTTTATGAATCACTAAAATGTTATTTTCTAACAAAAGCAGTCCAAAGGAAACACATCAAATGTTAAAATTTTATTATTTTCTAAAAAAAAAAATGTTTATTTTACAAATATTCAAATATTCTGAATAAATAAATTAATAAATAGAAAAAAGTTGTGTAATCTTATAATAATAATAATAATGGATTGCATTTATATAGCGGTTTTCTAGGCACCCAAAGCGCTTTACAATTCCACTATTCATTCACTCTCACATTCACACACTTATGAAGAAACACGGCAACATCTCACAACAGATGACGTCCATTAGTAACATGAATGGGTTTAGAAGGAAGTAAAGAGAGAGGAAAAACTAAGTATATCTTTAACTGCCTCTGTGTATTAACACAAAATTATCCCCATGTGCTCACAGACGTTATAAAGAAGTGGGCCAAAATTCCTCCACAACAAACAGGAGAATGCAAAACTGTGTTTACATTTATTTACAACAAGCAGAAAAAGTTAATATTACATATTTTTTCAGTACAGGACTTGTGTTTTCTAACATTGTGTAAATGTGATTGTTACCTACCTATGGGTGCAGGACCTCAAACTGAGAAATGGAGGGAATTTGGGACCATGTTCTATAAAGTTTAATATTCCCAGCACACAGCATTTCTAAGAGAGGTGTAGGTCCTCAGAGGGGGCTGTAGTCCTCTTCCTGCTCGTAATGACTCTCCTGGTGTCTTGGGAGGGTCGTGTGGTAAGAGACGGGTGGTGTAGGTGAGGGAGATGGTGAGGGCAGGGACAGACGGTGAAAAGGTGATCCAGGTGCAGGGTGAGAGGGGGGAGGAGGGAAGGACTTAGAAATCGAGATAGGAAGTGAATGGGAGTGCGTGAGCCTTGGGGTGGGGGCGGAGGGCGGCAATGTTTCCGAAGGGGGGGCATAGTAGGGAGACAAGTGGGAGATCCGAGGAGGAGACAGGGGACAGGTGAGGTTGGAGGCAGGATTTGGTGGTGTGTAGTAAGGAGCAGGTGGCAGGAGTCCCATAAAGTTAAAGCTGCAGGGGTTGAGGTCGGAGGCACGCCTGGGACCCACCATCAGGACCTTTTTGGTATAGTTGTTCAGGGTGGAGACACCTGCAGCCATGCAGATGGTGAAGCCAAGCCAGGCCACACTGTTGGAGGCAGAGGAGGAGAAACAGAAACGGCATCACAAACGTTTCACAACATTTTGTTTTTTCACAAGTAGTAATATTACTCCGAGTAGCTTTTTGGTGCCCTACTACCATCTTGGATTGTTAACTTCAACGTGGAAGTTGGACTTAAAGGGAAAACTCAGAAACTCTGACTTTTATGCTATTTATACTGGACAAGTGGAAAAGAAGAATTGGCAGGCCTAAAGCAGATAAACAGTATCTGAAAGTCATGTCCTTAAAAAAGGACACAGGACTTTGCTATATTGTATTTCTACATAGAATATACACATATTGTATCCTGTATATGCTGGAATCTGTTGCAATAAATTGATGCACCTATTTCCTAAAAAAATATATAAAGAAATGAGGGATGACTCAAGACTTTTGCACAGTACTGTGTCTCTAAAACGCATCAAGCAACTGTGTGTTTGCAGAAGAACTTATTTCCAGAAGCTGAGAGTTGTAAAACTGTCATTTTAAGTGGGCAAATGATTTGAGGGCATTTCAGTAACGTGTCAAGCTGGAGGGACTTGATCCCCAGCTGATTGAGAGGTCCCACAAAGAATCCCAAACAAACAGCTCAAGGAATTTGGTGTGGAAAAAATTGGTCTGATTCACATAAGTGCCAGGAAAAGAATGTTTATTCTCCTGTTTTCATCCCCAAAACAAGAATTTTAGTCAGTCAGACAAGCACTTAGCAATAGACATGAGGAATAGATTATCATCATACCAGTATGGTCTGAGTCAGAGAGGGAACAACTAATTGGGCTGAACCACTGTGATCTTCTACATCTTCTACGTAATATAAATGGTTAAAGAACTCACTAGAATGCCCAGGAGTACCCGTAGCTATGTGGCTTGAAGTCTTCTGGTCCCATCGAGGCAGTGGTCTGAAACACCTGCATGAACATCATGTGACCGACCATCCCGAGCAGACCTGAGAGGACAAAACGAGGAAATGTGCCACCCTGGTCACTCTGTCGGTGTTTCTACGGTGTTAACAGAAGTCACTCTGATTTGACTATGCATCTAAATATTGTACCTCCCAGGACTGTGAAGACAGCTGCAAAAGCATTGAGCAGCTGGCCCCAGTGCTGCGTAGAGGGAAACCAGGCCCTGATACACAGCTGCACGGACAGCAGTATGCAGCTGATTAACAGCAGACCGATATTCACGAGCTCCATTGACAGCGACAGCCACAGCATTGCTGTAGAAAGAGGAGGAGAAGGAGGAGGAGAGGCTGAGAGAGCAGAGACAGATGAGGGAACGGATTTCAAACGACACAGCAGGAGAAACCGCAAAACTTTACCTTTTTCAGATCCTGGGGGGAGTGTGTAAAAGCCTCGACACTTTTCCTCTAGAAATCAGAAGAAAACATGAGAAGAGTTTGCTCTGGAAATGTTTTATGTAAGACCCATTGCAGCATTGTCTCTCCCCAAAATCCGCCAGCCCCTGTGTAATTACTCTCAGTGTAAATAAACACTGCAATCGAATTACTGTGTGAGAAACCAGATTTGAGATGACTGTTTGCATGAGTGCTGTAATGGCATGAGTTAACCTGGTGATAGGAGATTAAAAGATTAGCTCAGATCTCGAAAGATTGTGGCTACAGGGTCACACATTGAGACTGTTGTGTTTTCCATTTTATAACATTAGATTAGATTAGATTCATTTCAATATTGCCGCATTTTGTTTCCACCAATGAAACGGGCCGTGCGTTAAAAACAGTAGCAACGTGTGCCAGTAGTGGGTTAAGCCTCTTTGTAGCCTGTTTATCTAATTGTTTACATGGCAGCTGAAATAATTAGAGTACCATATGGCTCTACACCGAGGTGGCCCTGAAAGTACAGCATACGGAGACTTAAGAAAAACAGATGCAAATAAAGGGGGAGAAATGAGGAACAGATTTTCACTAACTTGAACACGCATGTGCAAAGTGCATTAAGAAAAACACAGTAATGAACACACACAGCCGCGTGCTCGTGGCCTTCATCACTCTGCGCTCCCCTCTGTGTTGTTATAGGTTTTCTTCATTTGCTTTGTTTGATTTTTATCTTTGGATTGGTGCTCAGAGCTCCCAAGGACACCGCGCCGCACTTGCTTTGAATTATTTTTGAACTTCAGTCGTGTAAAAAAGAAAGTGCAAACTCTTTCTATTCTACGGTGTTATGTGTCAGGACATTATTATAAGTAAACAGCATCCTCACATCCGTAGGAGGTTGTAAAAAACACGTGACTTATTACACTGATATTATTTATTAAACCAACACTAAGGCTAAATGCCTTCCTTACTGATTTCATTGGAATTAAGAGAGTAGAGAATGGTAATCAAACGCACTTGATTAACCGATCATCAGTGAGTGTGAGCACCTCTGTAAAAGCAGTTTTGGAGGACTGCTGGTCTGGAGCAGTCAGGTGTGTTAATACAGTGATGAGGAGGAAAGACATCAATGATCTTAGAGAAGTTACTGCCCATCAATCTGGGTTATAAGGTCATTTCTAAACAATCTGAAGACAGAAGGGACCCAAGAGTCTATCCCAGCTGCCACAGGGTCACAGGGCTAACACAGACAGTAAACCATTCAACGTCACATTTGTTATGAACAATTTAGAACCAACCAGTTAACCTAACCCCACTAACTGCATGTCTTTGGTCTGTGGGAAGAAGCCAAAGTTCCTGTAGAGAACCCACACAGACACTGGGAGAACATGCTCCACACAGAAAAGGCCTGGGCGAGATTGTGGATTTGAGCCCTGCTGGGAGGTGACAGCCCTGACTGCAACCCCTTTTTAAACTAAGCGCTCTCTGTCTAATATTCACACACACGTTAATACTAATAGGAGCAACTCAGAGTTCATTATCTTGCCCACACATACTTTGGTATGCAGACTGAAGGAGTCAGGAATCGAACCACAAATTAGTAAATGACTAATATGAAGGTTGCAGATGACCTGATCTACTTCCTGAGCCACACGCCTCTCCAAGGAGTGGGCTCAGATCATCCAACGCTCAAAGAAATTGAAAACCCCCCAAAGTGCTCTATCTCAGACTCTACAGGCCCCAGTTAGCATGTTAAATATTAAAGTTCATGACAGCATGATTAGAAAATAACTGAACAAGTACGGCTTGTTTGGATGGGCTGCTAGGAGAAAGCCTTTTCTCTCTCAACACTTGATTTACTCTGTTGCAGACATGGTAACAGATAGCTGGAGACCACGAGATTAGGGTGCCTGCACAGCTCGTGTATTGTAATGTGGAGTTTTACTTAATTAACCATATATGTCAGTTGAATTTTTGAAGGGGCTTAACGTAAATATTGATATTCATCCTTCAAATCTGCTGCAGATCAGCTGCAAATGAGACGGTGAATACCCGGTCGATGTTTGTGAATCCTATCAATCTTTCTCTCTCTGGGTTTTAATCCATAATTGAGTCATGCTGTTGAAGTCTAAATCTCGGCTAGCAGAACATAAACACCGATGATAATCCTCTTTGTGCCGAGCGCCCACCCAAATACAGTCACAATCGCACACGTACAAACACACCTGAGTCCTCACTTCACATTACCACCTTGCACTTCCTCTCTTCCTGTGACCCATTTCGGTGTCTAATGCTGGACTAAGGATTCCTTTCGCTTCCTGTTTCTGGGCAGATGTTTGGCTAACCTTGTTTGGCTACTCACCACGCAGTTTAATCATCAAGTATGATCAGGGCGTGCTTATAAAAAACCTTCCGGTGATACTGATTGAATGTTACAAGCGTCACCAGATAAATTAGAGAGGAGCATCGGTGCTTAATTTTAGCTTCTTTGTCCAAATCCAGTGCTCTCTCATTCATTAGTGCCTATTCCTGTTAATCCCCTTCAGGGTCAGCGGTGCCACGTCTGGGCTTTTGTAAGAAACTGAGCAACTTTGTCCTTTGACTCTCCATTGTGGTCTGTAAGGACTTCTGTTTGACTTTTGTTTTTACTTTACACAACAGAAATCAATCACAATATTCTAGGCTTGTCACATTTCTACCCGCTCCCCTCTTTTCTCTCACCCCACTCATCTATGTAGATGTTCTCCTCACAGATGATGAACAGTCCGGTGTGAAAGTTGGGGAAGACAAAGCGGTCGTCGCCGGTCTCCCAGAAGAACTGAATCCTGGAGGAGTTGGAGACGCCGGGAACAGGGATGCAATTGGTCTGCTTGGTGGGCGAACACAGCGGTTTGGGCACCTTCTGCTTACCCACGCACCAGTAGGAGGACATGAGGGCCGTGGTGCTCAGGAGGAGAGACAAAAATGTCTGGACAAAGGAGAGGCAAGGGGTGCGCATCCGCTGCACGAATGCCATCGTGCGGGGGTTTAAATGAGGGCTTGGGCTGATGGAGGAGAAACAGGGAATGAGACACCATACTGAGACGTGTTTGACTCGATTTAAACAGCAAGTTAAAAAAAAAAATCTTGCAATGTAAATGAAATGCTTCATAAGGGAATCTGTTAAATTTGCTTGACGTCAGGTATAACTCCTGTATGCCACTAAAAATACCAGCAGCCTGTTATTAGTTTCCAAGGAGAAGCAGCTCTACCCAACTGCCTCAGATTAGTGAGGCATTTAAAAGAGAGAGTGAAGGGGGCCTGATTGGTTTTACACTACTAATCACATTTAAAGAATAAAAAGACTGTGACAGAAAATCACACACTGCTGGTAATTGGTGGGAAGACAGACAGCCAAATCAGAGGAGGAAAATGGGTGAAAATAGCTGTCGCTATGGAAGCTCTCCGGGAGACAGATGCTCAAACTAATACATCTGAGCACTTTGTGTCAAGCGGTGAATTAAAGCGCACTCACCTGCTTCAGCCTCCCTCACTTTGTCCTCAGTTGCATCATCGAGTGAGTGTGGAAGGTGAAAGAGAAACCTGGCTCCCCTCACAGCTCTGCTCTCCCTCTCACTCCTCATGAGATACTGAGAGTGATGGAGGATTTTGGCCGTCACACTGACCTCTGCGAGCAGTGTGTCTGTCAGTCTTTATGATCCGACCCCGGCAGTCAGACACAACTGTGAGCACCACACACACAAGCACACACTCCTCCTCTTTAATCCATCCTTATAAATCCAAAACAGACAACTCTGTTCCATCTGTTTTTATTTTGGTTCCTAGACTCATTTTGATCTATTTCATTCATCTCTCTTGCCTCTCATCGCCACCCTCCTTCAACACTTTCCGGCCTGTAAGTGCAAGCAGCGCTCTGTTCATGTAGAAATCAAAAAGGACCTTGAAAACAGTGGAGAAAAATTGACAGGGGCTATAGTGCTACCCAGTACTATATGTGTGCACCATAACTCTCTGATTGTAAGACGTGGCTACTCCACTGTGATTGGCTATAGGGGGTCCACTAGACCCCTGAAGGTGTGCAAAGGTTTAATAGCAGAACACTGCTCAAAACATCACACTGCCTCTTCAGGCTTGCATTCTTCCCATATTGCATCCTGGTGCCAGGTTGCAATATGGGAGGAAACACTCACGTGCCCAGACATCCACATGATGGAAAAGAAAAACACATTTTACAGCTGTAACACTAGCGAAGCCATTACGAATATCATCACTGACACTTGACTTCTAGATTAATAACACCACAGTAACCTCTTAAATCTTTTATTTATTCCTCATACAGAAATCTAAACAGCAGAGGAAACTAAAATATACTAAATTGATTTATTCAGAACCCAGAACGGCCTGAGGGAGATGGAGGTCAAGGCCCAGCACTTGGCAGGAAGCAGCTCCTGGACATGTGAATGAGAAAAGCCTTTTTTATTTTTTTTAATATAGGTCTGGTGTACATTCACATGAACTACTCTATTATGGGTGTGTGGCTACCTCAGCTGGTTTAGAGCGCTCAGCAGAGTCAAACAAGATACGCAGGAGAATCAATAGGTTGGAGACCGAAAGGATTTATGAGCTTTGCCATAAGATCACTTTGCAATCATTATGCTGCTGAAGTCAGTGGATGTAAATTAGAAGAATTGTCACCTCATGTTTGTTATATCAGACTAAGGCAGAGGATTGGTGAGCAGATCCAGAAGCAGCTGGAGGAGAAGCTGTTGCAGGATGAGGTGAAAGATCGAGATAAACTACAGATAAGAGAGATGCATGAAAGAATGCATCCAGAATACCTTAAAGTGCAGACACAAGAGGGAGGTGCAGCCCACCCACAGACACCCACCTTTATTGCATGCTCAGACATGCAGCATGTGCAGTACACGTATATGGGATGGGAGTCAGTTTGTTTCTCTGACCGTCTCCTTCCAGGCCAAGGAGGAGGAGGGGGAGGGGAGGGGGAGGAGAAGTTGGGTGATACTGGCAGCATCATGGATGAGGCCTTACGACAACAGATGAAGGAGCAAGAGCGCAAAGATCTGCGAGGAGGCCGACCGGTTGATGAGGAAACTCTCTAGAACATATTTCTAAGTAAATAAATAAATAGTTACACATCTAGTTTCCTGCTCTGCTGTTAATGTGGTGTTTTCCTGTCCACGTGCCGAGCAAAAGCCATCCCTGAAAAATACTGCAATGACATGAAAGCTGTCAATTAACACCTCCATAGCTCAAATTACTAATGTCACTTTTCATATTAAAGAATGTGACAACAACGCTGCCAAAGACGGCTCTTTTGTGCCCTTGCAGCTAGACTGGGAAAACTCTGGCTTCACTTTCTCAGTCGATAACCACGTTCATGTTGAGGTGAGTGAAACCAGATAACAGAAAGATAACCTGGGCTTGATGACAGTACAAGGCCCACACTTATCCTCAAGTATCACCATTTTTTTAAGCTAACTGCTGCATTTCTTTTAGCCTTTAGTCAGTTAATTCTATTTATTTGCTAAATTGTCACTTTTAGTATTAAAGCGTTTCAGTTATCAATTATTTTTAATGCTTAATATTTCAATTGTTAGCCTTTAGCTAATGTGAGATATCTTACCCATTGTTTTTAGGTAATATTAACTATTTCAGCTATTTTTTTAACCATTATTTTATACCAAATCTGAACCACTTATCCTTTAGCTATTGTACGCTATTTTATTCATTATGTTGTAATGTATGCTTAACTACTTTGACCATTTATCCTTTAGCTGCTGTTAGGTATGTTAGCCATTATTGCTAGATCATGCTATTTCACCATGTTGTAGTTGATATACTTTAGCTTATGTAATCATAACTAAAGCATAGCTAAAGCTAGCTCCAGTCCACTGTGTTGCATGTCTGTGCTTTTTCAGCTTAATTCACAGAGGTATTTTGGCTTTGATGTTTTTTGTGTAAAATAACCATTGTTATTATCACCACTTTTAGCAAATGTGTACCATTTATCTAGCAACCCAGTATTACCCACTTCACTCAATATTTCCATCTCATATAAACCATTTTAACCTTCAACCCTTTCCCCAGTGTTAGGTATTTTAACTATTTTAGTCACGTAAGAAAAACCTAAATGACGAATGCATACGATTCAACACAGGTGCACTTCATCATACAAAGCAGGTAACTGACATGCCACGCAGTGTGGTTGGACAGTCAGTTTGCTCAGGTTCTACATGAGCTGAGTGACCTGCAAGTATCTGTGGCAGCCATAAAACAGCCGGTGGAGTTCTCTACATACTAAGGTAAGGTGCTTTCCTTTAATACCTCCTTTAACAGAGGTTACACTAGACTAACCTTTATCTGGTTAGTCTGGTTAGGAAAGTAATACCAGCCAAAAATTCATAGCAATACTTTAAATACTCTTGAAAAACATAAAAAAAAAAAAAAAACCACCCTTTGATTAGCATACTTAGAACTGTCATGAATACTCCACCCCTACACTGAGGGCACCTGGCAATTTTGTAACGTTATAGCAAGGTTTTTTTTTCTTGCTTTATTTGAACATTTCTATCCTGATGGGAGTGGTGTCCCTGAGTGAAAGCGCTCTTATCTACAGGGTATGAGGTGGGGAATAGCTTAATTACTATGAAAAAACATGCATTAGAAGAATGGACTTCCATCCAGAGTTCAGGAGAGTCGTATTAAAGCACACAATGGTTCACATGTTTTCCCCCTTTTTGACCAGTCTCCATGTCCAGCAACTGCTGGTGTTAGAAATTACGGTCCCAAACCATTTGAGACATCTTCTAAAACCTGTCTGATTACATCAGTATGCCGCTAAGCTTCACAGTCAACCAAAGTCAAGAAGAAACAAGAAAGGAAGTGTGCATGTGTACAGAAATGACTACAACTAATGTGGTTATTTTCCAAGACCTCACTGAGAACATAAAAGAGATAGAACGGCTGATTTGTAATAAAAGTAGAGAGAAAAATCGGGGGATAACCATGTTAGACGAACTTGAAACAGGCGGGTTTCCCAGAGGAACAGATGCGAAAACAAATATTTCAGGCATAAGAAGAGGAACATACGTGAAGCATTTTTAAGTGTATTCATAATTCATATACATATTGACAGGTTTCTAATACAGCATGGTTTTGATAGTGTAACTGTCTTTCAGCTTGACCTTTTTTTTCTTTTTTTTTTTACAAGAATAACAATAAAAAATGATAAAGACAACACCATGTACGACTCACTTTTAAATTTTTATGGCAATGCTTCTTTTGAATGGATTTTGCATCTCCCGATTAGAATGCTGCCGTGTCACAGAAGTTTGAAACCATTCAAAAGTACTTGGTTAGGCTCGCCCTCGTTCATATGACACCCTCTCCAAAGTTCGCTTCCAAAAATGTCTGACGTCTGTCAGTCGAACGTAACTTTGCACGAACGTCTTACAAACGCGTGCATCCAGTTCCACACCAATAAAACCTCTTCAGTGTCCTGTCCTTCACCTTTTCCCAGCCAGCGTGGTTAAAGATGGCAGACACACTTTAGTCCATAGTGTTATCTGCTCCTCTTACGAGCGTCTGTCCTTCTCTTTGCACATTATGAACTTTTTGTACTTGAAAAATAAGACTGTGTCCATCATTTTTCGTGAATACTATCTGTACCGTAAAAACCCCGGTGATGAAAAATAAGAACACTTTTCAAAAGGACCAAAAAATGGAATCAAAGACCCAGAAGTCAGCATTTTTTCTTTTTTTCAGTTTTTCCACACGCACTCAATTGCTCACTCATACACGACTTTAGAAAGGCAACAGATGTCCGTTCTCCAAGGCAATAATGTCTTTGTGGCAAACATGACCCTGACATTACAGACAACATCACTCTGGCTCCCCCCTCTCCAGGAATGAGGAAAAAAAATCCAATTAATGCGTAGACTGAATATAAAATGAGATACATCCATTTCATTTCCATGAGTAAATACTGATGAGGTTACAAAATAATGAGGACTAAAATAATAACTGTGATCATCCTAATATCATAAAAGGTAAAATACTAATTGTGAGAGGATACAAAGTTCTCTCCTTTCTTGGGTTTATTACCCAAATTGCTCCCAATATGTCAAAGCAAACAAAAGAAAAATAATAGAAAATACAGATGATGATGATAAGCATGAGTTAAACACTTTAAGGGTGTCACTGGAAAATTAAAGTAAGCCTAGAGAGGAAGGTTGTTTCTTTTGTTCTTTATAGCAGAGTTCCTTTAGTTCCTCTGTCAGTCTTGATGTTTTATTTCATCCCACTTCCATCTTTGTAGTCCTTTTCTTGTAGCTCCATGCCCCTGTGTTGCATGTCCATGGGGGTTTTTTTTGTTTTGTTTTTTTTTCTTTTTTCCGGCTTTTAAGTAAAGAGCAACAATTCTCCTAAAAAAAAATGATTTTTTTCTCCCTCCATTGTCTTAAATGTAAATAATGCTGAATCTTGGTGAGAAATTGTACATTCCCTTTTGTTGTCCTCAGCCGCTGATGACAGGCCAGTCTTTTTCACATTTCTCGGTCTTCTATCCCAAACTAACCTAGGAGAGAAAGAAAATGCATAATGAAGCAAAGAGGATACGTTGCAGTTTCGAAAAACCTTAGCATGCCAGCAGCGTTGTACAAAACAGAGACGAGAGGCATCAGTTTCCATGAGGACAGGCTGGATTGGAAGTGAGGGGGAGGCAGCGACAGGCACAAGTACAGCCACTAAGGTGAGGTGAGGAGGAGGAGTGCGAGAGCTACATGATTTTTTTCCTCAATGCTACTCGAAGAAACCTGCCAACAAAGAGTGGCTGCTGTGTTGCTTTTTGGAATTTAAATGAACAGAGAAGGTATAAACGAGCCAGAGGCAACAAATCCATCCATTAATGAGACAAGAGTGTCTCCACATCTTTTAATAATTAAACAAAAATAAAATGCAGCATGTGTTTGACCGTTTCTGTGGTAACTGAAGCCCTTTGTTGAGGCAGGCTTTCACACTGGAGCTGGTTGCGAGACAACGTAACATTATACACCAACATCCACTTCTACATGATTACATATAGATGACTGCTCCTAGCACACAAGCTCACAATGTGACAACTACGAGGTTTGACCCTTTAAGATCTAGCATAGAATCAAGAGCCAGAGCTTATCTCTATATTCTTACATGCTGTAGTGCCATTTCTGGCAGCATTTCAAGTTGCTATACACCAATACAACCATTATAGCCCAAACTTTAATAATATGTATGCATTAAGTGCATAGTAACTACACAAATTGCAAAAAAGTGCAATAAACTACAAAAAAAAATAATTGAAAATCATTTTTGTTTTTACATATATTTCTAGTTAGAGAAATTTAAGAGGCTTATCCCTCAAATATGTAAATACAAAAAAGTTGCACAAAATAGTTTCCAACAACAGGAAATTCATTTTGAGTGTCTTAATAGTTTTATTTTTGAGATACACCAATTTTTATATACTGCAGGAAAAACGAAAATAAATATTATAATGCAAATTTGCAAAAAAAACAAACAAAACAGCATGTGCATCAAAATAAACTATTTAAAGCAGTGCAATTTGATTTCTAAGCATCCCAGAAACTATACAGAAAAGCAAAAAGTCAAACATGACTTTTAAAAACACCAGCATAAGGCTTATAAGGCCCTGGAGGTTTAAAAAAAAAAAGAAACCTACTTCCGGTTTCGGGCAGGTAATGGCGAACATGCAAAAGTTCGCGCTGACGTCCTTTTCCAACGCAGGAAGTGTTACGAACAGCTGATCAGATCGGCAAAGCGTGTTTCTGGAATATTATGTTTTTGCTGCTGCAAGTGCTTTTTATGCAATTTTTGCAAAGACCGGGTTAAGAGGCTTTTTTTAAAGAAACAAGTAAACATGTAAATGGTTTTGGATGAGATCTGACAACGTTTGAAAGGATGAAAATCATTTTAAGAAAAGTAAACAGTATCGCTGTATTTTCTTTGAATTTTGCGTTTAAGGAGACAGACTAATTTTTTAAAGTGTTCTTGAGCATTGGCTGGTTTTATTTACTCATATTCAGTGCAGTTCTTGTGCCTGATTATTCAGACAAATGTTTGGTTTTTTTTGTGTTTAAGGCACTTAACACTGACCTATGAACCATTCAGACATTAAAAAAGGCAATTTTTAAAATGTATTTTTGGGCACTCTGTTACTAGCAGCCTGTTGCTAAAAAGTGGAATCTGTGCAAAAGTATTTCGAAACATCAACAAGGTGATGAGGTATTAGTCATAAACTCAGGGTGGTGTGCAGTTTGTGCTTTAGGAAATGGAACAAAGAAAGAAGGAAATAAATCAAAAGAACAGAGAAAAGGCGACCATCGTCCAAAGAAAAGCTTTGAATAGAAGAAGAATAAAAGTGGTCGGACTGTATTGCATTGCATCCATTTATCATTTTACCATAGCTCAAGACTTTTGCACACTACTGTATCTTACATATACAGCTGTAAACTTACAGCTCCCAGACTCCTGTGTCTCTTCCTCCTCCCTGTTTCTCTCAGCCTCTCTCTGACTGCTCCAGGTACACTGACTTGGCAGGCCGGATGCTCTGGGTAAACTGAAAGAAGGGAAGGTTGGGGGAAAAAAAAACAAAAACAGGACGAGACAAAAGTGTGAATTAAAGAAGACTGAAGATCCTGAAAGAAATGAGGGGTTCAGGCACCGATTTGGACGTGAAAAGTAAGATATCGCACTGAATTACAAAAAGAAAACGAACCTTTCCTTCTTTACCTTGTGCTTCGGACACCGCAGCGAGAAGTTATCTTCATTCAGAGAGCAATCTGGCAAACAGACAGAATTTCAAGACTCTAAGGACACTGCCATAGACTTTTTTCTTTCTTTTTTTTTAATCCAACAACAGACTTTCACATCATTTTACTATTTCCAGTGCACTTGTGCAGTAATGCAGACACTCACCTGCTTCAATAGCACATAAGTAGTGGTAGCGAAGTGTACAGCCTTTACTATAGCAGCCCAGGGTTGAGCCAACCATCTCACAGTATGAGCAGGACTGAGAAAAGATGATATAAATACATAAAAACCGTCAGATACAGAAAGACAGATACAATCTGAAAAAACTGATGAGCAAGCACACTTGATATACTGTATAGTACATGATCCACTGCAGTACTGGGTGTCTTATCAACATGCATGTATACGTGTGATTTTATTAAGCAGTGAAACCTACATAAATTTAAATAAAAAGCATAAATTTGTAATTCCCCCCTCCACCTCACCCCACCCCAAAAATGCCAAATATGTACAACTCACTGTTTCTCTGCCGCCATCTAGTGCTTCCTGCAGGCCATACAGTCTTCCATTGACAAGGTACACTCCACTGGTCCACACTATACAGCCTTCATGGACCCACAGCTCCTCTGGATCCATGGGCATCTGAGGCAGTTGTGCCAGCTGTGCCAAGGGTCCCAGGGAATCCAAGGCCGGTGGAGGGGGCTGGAACGGCAGGGAGGCCTTACTGTTGGCTGGCACCATTCTGGGGGAATCCTCACTCGACTTGTGTCTCCTTTTAAAACGGGGATGCGAGGTCAGCTTTCTGTGCTGAGGTCGCTGCTGAGCTTCATCTGCAGGCTGCTGTTTCGGCGGCTGCTGCTGGTCGGTTTCAAGGTCTGGCTCTCTCTTAAGCTCAGGGATAGGTCTGATATCCAGATTCATATCCCAGGTTAGAGATGTTTTAATGGCAGCGGACGAGGAGGAGGAGGAGGAAGAGGAAGAAGAAGAGGCAGTGTTACTGTGCTTGTCAGCCACATGCGTCATCATTTCCTCCCTCCCAGCTGGAGAAGCAGTTCTGACTGTAGTGTTAAGAGAAGCAGGGTTTGAATCCAGATTGAAGGCATAGTCGCTCTCAGATGAGGGCTTGGTAAACTGAGCATCTTGTGTTTGTGTGTCTTGGATTATAGTCAAAGGGTTTGAGCTCACGTCTGAATTTGGTCCTGTTTTGTTTGTGCCTGTGGTTGCCTGACATTGCCTGACCTGGGGCTGATTCTTGGGGAGCTTTGCAGCATATTCAGCTGGGTAGAAAGGCCCGTAGAGATCTCCGAGGTGTTTGTAATTTGCCCATTTCTGACACAGGCAACACAGCAGGCGGCCGGAGTGATTGGTCTCCGTAATCACAGGGCCTGAAACAACATAGCCAGATGAAGGAAGTGCTTTTCCTGACTGAAGTGTAGTTTCCACCTCGTCCGTCTCCCGTTTCTCTGATTCTCTGTCTCTCCTAGATAACTGGGAGGAAAGAGCCGAGGTCAGGAGGCATTCAATTCCACTCCCACCAGCTTTCCCTCCAACTGCGCTGCGCTCTCCTTTCATCTTGTCCTCCTCAGCGTTCACAATGGTGCACACCGCCCCAATCTCTGGTACTTTTTTCTCCACGTGTATGTGGGGAACAAACAAGCCCTTTCTGTTAGGATCTGCAAAAGCTCTACTTGCGCCTAAAGGTGTATCTGGATCATCTTTGGCCACTGAGGGCGTTGCCGCTGCTGCTCCTCGCCGCCTCCTCCTCTGCCGCCCTCTTGCTTCCAGGGGCTCGTCTTCATCTTTGACGCCTCTGCGTCTTCGCCGCACAGGTTTGACCTCGATCTCCGGCTGGGTGTCCTCGCTCTCGACGTCCACCTTCACTACCTGGGTTAACACAGGTGGGGCCAGCGGAGGAGTGGTTTTACTGTCTGGCAGAGGGGGTGGTGGCGGGGCTGTTGTGGTTGTTGTTGTTGTTGTTGTGCTGCTACTGCTGCTGCTGCTGCTGTTGGTAGTCTGCATTGTTGGTGGAGTTGTGGGAGCAGCTGTAGCTGGAATGGGCGGTGCTGGAGGAGCGCTCAAAGTTGCATTCTGTGTTTGGACTTGAGACTGAGCGCTGGCTTGTGTTTGGACTTGGTTTTGGGCCCGTTTTTGTTTATTCACACTCCCAACAGGCCTGCCTTTTTTCTTGCCAGATGGGAAATAGCCTTTAGGCACAACACTCTCTAGCGGCTTTGAATCTTGTGGTGACAGACTGGACCTACCGGAGGACATCTGATGCTGCCTGTTGAGCATGTGCCCTTGAGCCTGGCCGTGGTGGGGCGGAGTGGTGCCATAGTAGTCGCTGCCAGGATAATCATCAAATCCCATGCCAGATTCTTGAAGTTTCTGTCGAAGAAGGTTAGCGGCAGACTGCTCTCCTCTCCTCGTCTCAAGCTGCTGGTACGTGTTGGTGAAATGCTGAATGTCTGACAGGGCAGACGAAGATGGAGGTGGGGAACCCTGAACCGGGCGAGGAAGAGGTGGAGGAGGAGGCAGTGGTCCGAGCAAAGCGAAATCCTCCTTGTCGCCAGATGCCGATGCCACAGCAGCACCTAATCCAAAGTCAAAGTCCTGTTGTTTGAGGGGCTGAGACGTCTGGTGGGGATCGCATGGGTAAGCTGATGGAGGTAGAGGCCCAGTTTCGTCAACCCCTCTAAAGGGAATCATGTCGTTTAATGAGTGACTTTCATCCATGTAACTATCATCCCCTCCTGGAACCCTGGGGAAATGTGGCAAGTCTTGGTCCTGCGAGTCATTAAATGTTGGTATTTCGGAGTGAGAGAAGCCTGGGTAATGATTTGACTCATCATCAGCATGGCCTGCTGGCTTTTTAATATTTGGTGTGATTTTCTGCACTATTGCCTCTAGTTTCAAACCGCGTCCTTTTCTGGGAGGCAAAGCCTTAGTGTTGCCACTGGATGGAGACAGAGGTTGGGAATAGGTGCTCTCTCTTGGCAGAGGGGATGAGAGCCTGGGACATGGAATATCTGAACTGGATGAGTCATCTTCGTTGTGATGGCCAAGCTCAGACTGGGCCCCAGGAGAGTGATGTGAATTTGTGGCGCCCCTCTGTTGAGACACATCCTGGAGTTGCCTTTTGGCGGGAATGGGAGAGATAAAAGAGCGAACTCTCCTCCGTAATATTAGCGGATTTGTGTCTCCGGAGCCCCCGGCTTTGGTCTGATGCTGCACCTGTGGCTGGGTGGAATTCACGTCAGCAGGAGACTTGGTGGAGCTGGGTGGAGGAGGTGGGCAGGGATGTTTGGCTTCTTCTGTGGCTACTCTGGAGACCTCAGGTTCGGCGGCATTTTGGCCGTGAGGCATCTGTGGCAGAACGGGGCCGTGTGAAACAGGAGTTGGAGGAAGGAGAGGGGGAGGTGGTGGGGGAGGAGGAGGAGGAGGCTGCGCTCTGAAGTAGTCCCCCTCCATCATTCGAACACCTTCTCTTCCGGAGTGTGTCGACTCCCACATTTTCATGTCATAGTAGGCGCTTTGATGATGGAGGGAAGGTTTGCCAGCGTGCGTTTCACTTGGCATGTCAGTTTGAGAGATCATCCTCTGTCTCTGCTCTGACTGGCTGACTTTATGTCTTCCAGGGGACAAGCTGGGCTGCATCATCATCTCCTTGGTGGGCCTGCTCATCGCTTTTACCCAGTCACTCATTTCATGGTGATGAGGAGGGCCGTGAGGGTGAGGATACATTTGAAGCTTAGATGCAGCTTGAGCTGAAGGGGACAGACTGTGGTATGGATGATGGGAGGGAAAATGAGGATTGCTGCGTGACATCATATTGCCCTCTCTTGAATCTCCATATCGATATCCAGGAAATGTGCTGCTGCTGCCAGCTGACAGATCAACGCCGTGAAGGTACGGCTGATGCCTTGACGGCGAAGTTAAAGGATTAGTGTTCATAGGATGAGAAGGCAAGGGGGGAATATCAACATTACTTCGCCTATAGGGGTCAGCATTCATTACAACTGATGAATGGATCGACTTGGAATGATACTCCGTGTCTGCCTCATTAGCCCCACCACTGCCTTGCTGCTCAGTTTGCAAATTTGGAGCTTCCACCCCAGTCTCTTTTGATGCAGTTTCCATTTTCATTACTTGTTTCTCTCCCGTATCCTTTTTAGTTAGATCACTGGCTGCTGCTGCTGGAGAGGAAAATGGCTGTTGAATCACAGAAGCTCCACTCTGACTTTTCTCCCGCTCTCTCTCTCTGTCGCTCTCTCTGTCCCTCTCTGGTGTGCTGCGTCGGTTTGGCGACACATCACAGATGACAGAGCGTCGCTCTGATGGGGCTAATATGCAGCCTGATGATTTCTGAGGCTCAGTTTGACCACCGCTGCCGGTTAGTGGCTCTGGCTCTTGCAAAAGGAGCTCCTGCACAGCAGAGGATGGAGTGGAGACATTAGATAAGGCTTTTCTTGGTGGTAGAGAGTAGTCAGCTAAGTTTATGTGTTTTGTTGCTGCTTGCTGAGACTCGGCCTGTGGTAAATGGCCCTGGGACACACCCACCTCTGTTTTCTCAGCATTTTGCATAATCTTAGCGTTTGACATTTCTGACTTCACTGAGGACTGAGGCTCTGTGGTAAAATCAGGCTCGCTTCCATGCCGCTGGCTTTGGGGTTTTCCAGCGCTACCCATTTGAGCTGAACCCTCAGTTGCTCCACTCTGCATTCTCATACCTTCAGCCATGCCATATGATGGGTGTCTGGACTGAAACTGCTGATGAACTTGAAGATGTGAAGAAAATGCCTGTTCTGGTCTCCCATAGCGACGATCTAAATTGTAACCTTGAAGGACCTCTTGCAAAAGGCTTGGGAATTGCTGGAGCTGTGCATTCTCCTCGAGACCTTTAGCCCCTGATCCCTGGCCTCGCTTCACCAAGGCCTCTGCTACAGAACCACCGTCTTTCTGATGCACAGGTCCGAAACTAGGTTGTGACTGTTGGTATCCTAAATATCTTGGATTTGAATCCATCACACCCACTGGGCCAGGCCTCCCTTTGTTCTTCAAGGATAAATCTGAGCCATATGTTGATTCAGGGTAGCCATACTTATGCGGGCCAGACTGGGAAGGATTATGAGGCCGTCCGAAGTTTGATTTCTGGTAATGGGATGAATACAGACTGAGGTCTACGCCTTCATCGCCATTATGACTGCTCGACTCTCTTAAATAAGAGTGTGAGTGTTTCTCTTCTATACAGTTGTCCTGGGGATTCTTGCTTTTTTCTGTGAGACTTCCCTCAGACCGAGCGGAAACAATCACTCCAACACTACTGGCGTTCTGCTGCTCCTCAGACGTGTGCTTTTCTTCCCTCTCGTTACTGTGTAATCTGGATGTGGAGTGAACCCTATTCTCTTTGTCCTGTCCATTTTGTGTATCGACTTCCCCATCCCGCTGCATTTGGCTGCTGCCTTTCACGGTTTTATCAGCTACACCTTCGCTTTCGTTTTTAATGACTTCATTTTTAATTTCTAGTGTCTTCTTATTGCCACCTCTGCGGTCATTGTATGCTGCCCCAGACTCTGGGACACAGTTTGGCTGAGGGGGAATACTGGAGGAAGTGGATGAGGGGGATGAGGAAACTGGAGGCACTGGATGTGAGCTTGGGCCAGTCTCTGACGACTGATACACAAAGGATGGAGATGACGATGAAGCAGGAATATGAGCTTCATTTGCCTTCGCTTCAGAGGCAACTGGATCCTTTGATGAATCAGAGGTGACTACTTTGACATTTGATGTTTGTCCAGTCTGTGGTTGGCTTTGGCTCTGTGACTGAGGGTGAGAGCCAGCTGCTTCAGATCCACTGCTTGCACCGCTCATCTGCCTCACTCTCCCATGTTCCCCCTCAGAAAACTGCTCCTCTCGCTCCACCTTGGTCCCTGAGGAGCCTTCGACTGACAACAATGAGGAGTCTTCATCCACCCCGACATCTATGCTGGCTCCATCTCCGGCCCCTACTGCACTTCCATCTTTGACCGTGCTGGTGCTTGAGGCTGCGCTTGCATTGCGACTCCTCGGCTGTGATGGGAGCACGCTATACGTCGCCTGTTGCATCTGCCCGCTTTCTTTCTTCTTAGGTGAAAGCACTGTGTCAGTAAGGACCATGTGCTGAACTGTGTTTGGTAAATTGGCTACTTGTGAGCTCAAGGCATTAAGACTATTCAAGCCGGCATCCTGCATTTTGTCAACTGAAGAGGATGAATAAACAGAAGAACCTTCGTCTCGGGATCCAATTCCCGTGCCTAGCCCCATTTTACTGCGGCCTGTTGGAGGGAGATTGCTCCCTCCGGCTGCACTCATGCTGTGAGGTTTATGACTGCCACTGCTACCACAACTACTGATGCTGCTATTAGAGTTGGGTGTGGGACTTAACTGAGGCATAGTCTGCAGTAATCTACCATGACCATGGCTGCTACGAGGGTTTGATGTAGGAGGATGTGAAGGACCATGACCTGAGGGGGTTCCATGTGCCTCTGAGACACCCATCAAAGGGGAAGGAGAGGAGCTACAGCTGGGGGAGTGCACTGCCGATGCAGCTGGAGAGGGATTGGAAATTGGGCTAAAGTTTTGGTTAATTTGAGTTTGTTGCGCATTGGGATGCATTGGAGATTTGGTTATTTCTTGGGATGCTGGCTGAGGTATACTGGGATTGGAGGCCTGATGATGTTTAGCATATACAGAGCCTGGAGACTGGCCCTGCATCTTGAGAGGTGTGTCATAACCTATCCCTAAATTGTGCTGCGAGTTGCGGTGCTGTAGTGTGGCTTGCTTGTGAAGTGAATGTGTCTGTGGGGAATATCCAGGATAATTTGAAGCATGGTAACTTTGTTGAACATTCTCCATTGGGCCCACATTGTTAGCAGCAACTGAACTGGAGACTGAGTTTGAACTGGAGTTGACACTGGGAGAACTGTTGACTTTGGGATCGAACCCAGTGATGGCAGCCCCGTCGAGATATCTCTGTGGAGGGGGGCTGTACATTCCTGATGACCCCGTGGATGCGCCACCCTGGGGAGAGTAGTGCGGGTACTGATGGGTCATTCTATGTCCAGAGTGTGGATAGCTCCTATGCTGCTGTCCATGATGGATAGCTGGGAAGGTTTGCCCATGCTGGCGGTGCTGCATCTGAGAACCTGGCACTGGCTGCATTGCAGGGTTCTGACTCATATTATACTGATGAGAGGGAGAGAACGCTCCAGTACCTCCTCCTGAACCAGCACTAGAGGCATAGTCTACTGGATATGGCGACATCAGGCCAGATGACGGTGCAGAGCTAGATCCGGGATGCCGGTACTGGTGAGGTATATGTCCATCAATATTGGGGTACCCAAAACCTGCCCCGTAGCCCATACCTCCCCTTCTGTGCCTGTCCTTTCCACCCACTGGAAAATAGTAATCCATGGTCTCTTTCCTGTAAGGGTTATTACTGCTGCCACTGTGAATGTTACCCTGTGTTGGTGTTGGCTCCACAGCTCCTCTGTTTCTAGCACTGTAAACAAGCATGTGGCTGGCTTGACTTGGGTGGTGATGGCCTCTGTGCAGGCTCTGCTGTTGCATCCCTGCATAATCATCTGTCATCCTCGGGGATATCTGGGGCTCTGCTGGCTGTGGGGGATAGGGAGGTACGCCTCCACCCCTCCCACTGAACCCAGGGGGGAGAGAGGGGGGAACTGGACTGTTAGGAAAATTCTGCATTGTTCAGAAAACTAAAATATCTGTTAGTGTTTATATCAGGGAATGATTCCGATCAGAAACTGGAAGGCTTATGACAGTATGAATAAATGACAAAGAGAGAGTCTACGGCCTGTCAGGAAAAGAAAGAAATGCTTTTGAAATCCACCAAAGAGCAAAGCAATACATACACACATACATATATGTATATATTGCAGCTGTAATAATCACTTTTGTAGTGCCAGCAGTGGATCGGGAGGTTAAACTTAGGATGACATCTCCAGTTTTGGAAAAAGGTCAAACTGCAAAAACTGTACTTTTTAAATGTGAACGTGTACTTTCCAACAGGGGAAAATGTTCACTTAACAGCTGGGTCTTAGAAAACAGATTCTTCTTTAAGATTTATGTCGTGAAGCAGCTTTCTACTTCAAAAAAAATAAGAAGATTAAAAATGAGCAGTCATTCCCATGAAGCTGAAGCAGTTTGGCACCGAACAGGCAAAAGATATGGATGATTGCCACATCACCATGTGAGTTTTTCAACCTTAAATGTCTTTACGCATATGAACTCCACACTAATAACAGCTCAAGCAGGCAGAGTTATTTCTGGGTTTAAACGGTGTTACGATCCAACACGGTCTTGCAAAATGGAAAAAAACAAAAAAACAAAAAAATATCTCATTAAAACCATCGAGATTGTGCTCCGTCGCGGCAATCCTTCAGTTCGTCAAAGCGTGTAAGACTGCTGGGACTTGACTCACACCTGTGTGAGACAAAAACTCCAGTAATGGAATCAAGTGGTCTGAATCAAGACCCTCACTCAACATCATCCCAGAGGCGAACGCTCCATGGATATATTCACATCGGCTCTTGGATACAGAGTCCAACGCTTTTTCAGGCGTTCGTTTTCTCGGTCTCTCCTTTTTGGATGCCGGTTTCCTTTTTTAGTTTTTTGCAACTGCATGCAATCATCTGGACTGTAGAAGTATTTGATCCCTATATAGTGACAGTTCTCTCCTTGCCTCCACACATCTTGATGCTTTCCTGTGTCTTCAGCACTTAGCCATCTTACCTTTGTTTTTTTCTGTCAACCATCATTTAATTCTACCTAGTTCCATGGCAACAGTTTTCCAAAAGGAAGGTAATCCATTTATTCCACTTCAGGTTGAGTCAATTCATGCTCCTGTTTTTTGTTTCTCTTCAGTATTTCCATGCAGATGTGTTCATTTCCCATGAACTGCTGACCAGAAAAAAACCTGTTGTCGAAAAAAAAGAAAAGATAAATCAAATGCGTGCAGACGTAATGCGCCAACATTTATTAAATATACCTCCTGCTAAAGCTCTGTTGTCGTAGTTAAATATTTATAACTAGCAGTCCACTGACTGTGCTCACAGGGCAATAGCAAAATGCATTTTGGGCTAATTGACAGTTTTATACTTATATATTGCATATATATTACTTTATTAATTAATTAACTGCAACGACTCAGTGGTAAATACAACATATACACTAACAAAAAAAACCCTCATACTTTATTTTCAAATGATTGATCTGGGGTCACATATTATCTCAGCATTTCTCATAAGTGCACTTCATTTTCCAGTCAGCCGCATAAATATTACGCTGCACTATTGCAAATGCATTTGCAAAAAAGGGCAATAATCTAAACCTGACTTAATGTTGCACAAGCAATCTCATTCAACTTCTGTCTTCTCTACTTAAAAGGCTTTCTGGTCTCGTATCATCGCTTCTCTTTTATCATTCTCTGCGAGTACAGCTTTTACTTTGGTCCACACTTTAACAATGCATGCTTAAGGCGTCTCTTGTGACTGATAAACAGGCTTGGTGGCTGAAAGGAGGGTAATCAACAGTCTCTGAGTGAGGCAACAAAATACTCATCCTCACAGGTAAACAACCAACCCTGTGGAGTCAAGACAGAAGCAGTCCATCTGTCCTCTTTTTAAAATGAGAAAAGGAGACCATTAACCTTAATGTGCTTAATTTGTTTTTAAAGGATTTAATTGTTATGGGTGATAATTAAAGGGACGATGCCACCTTTATGGGGTTAGTGCCTTTAATTGTCATGTGTGACATAAGCCTCAATTGTATGTCTCTAATACACTGTAAAATTGTTAATGGCCCTAAAACAACTTTGGGTGACTTCTCCCACTGTGGGGACTTTAACTGAGCAACATTATTGGGCATCACTAGAAGCTGCAAGCAAAACATGACAATGAGCAGGGACCATGTGAGGTTGCAAAACAAACCGATCACACCGTGTCAATCGGACTGAGTCAAACCACACAGCACCATCAAACAGGTCTGATCAAATGCTCCGAGGGTCACAGTTAAGGTACACCGGCGATGCAGAGCAACAGCTAAAGTTAGGTGGAGACACTTGGTTTCCATCCTTCTGTGAGCTCACGCTTAGGTTATGGACAGATTATTAATTAATCAAAGCAGCTCGCCGAGCACGACCAGGCGGCAGCATTCATAACACAGAGAGCAGTGCAGCAGCAGCAATAATAAAAACTGGCTCAGTGCAGTCTGTCAGCAAGTCAATCAGCTGCATGGCTACCTAATTGATACGCAGACGCAATGTTTTTGCAGATAATTATCAAACGCTAGCTCAGTTTTATCTGGACAATTTGTCGTCTCAGACTGCCATCAACAAAACACAGGCTTTTGCACCACAACCTTAGTTGCTATATTAGCCAGTAGCAAGGTATACGCATTACAATTAGCCTTGTAGTGCTGCCTCTTTTTTTCTTTTTAGCTCCTTTAGGTTAGCGTTAGCAACAATACCTCAAATGCTGCATATTAAAATTGTAAGCTAGCCGCATATGTTGAGAGCTAGCTAAGCTAGAACCTCTAGTTAGCATTGTAGCAAGGCAGCTAATTTGCGTTTCTTGCATTTAAGACCCTGCACAAAAGAGTAGTTACAGCAGGCTAAAGGAACAGGGGCAGCCAAGCAGCGTTTAGCCACAAAAAGAGAAGTGATTAGGTGCAGATGTTCCCCCCTCACATTATTCAGTGGGGCTGTGAGTAAATGGGTTAGCTAGCATAAATAAGAGACCTGGTGTGGGCACTGCAACAGAAAAATTGCCGTCACGCAGCCAGATATTTTTCTTGAATAAACAGAGCTAACGTTTGCCAGGGAGAGGCAAGTCACTCAGAGACAGGCTAGCTAACACACTGTAGATACCTGAAAACGTAGCAATACAGGCCCCTCGAAGAGAGAAAGGCTGTTTTGTGACAATCCCGCTGCTGTGGCAGGAAACCCCAGTCTAGAGTCGACTCCTCCGCCGCTTTTCCCTCAGCGCTTTTGAGTCCAGACAACCCCGACCAGCGGCGGCGAAGTCGGGGGCCCCGTCACGACACTTAGATCCCGGGCCTTTCTTCCGATCCCCCCTTTTTTCTTTTGTCCTCACCTCCAAAAAATGATGAGAGCGGAGCACAATCGGGGTGCCTGTGGGTCCCGTAACCAGCGAGGTCCATACACCCCCGCCCCCTCCCCTCTTGTTCCCTCGCCTCTCGCTCTCTCTCTCCCCCCCTCTTTCACACACCGCTTAGGTGATTCCACCTATCTCGAAGTAAAATTAAACACATTGCCCTCGTACGAGCCTCCATCAGCACGCGAAGCTTTCAGACGTCAGTTTCCGTCACTAAATTGCATTTGCATGCCTTCATCAGTAGCTCGACTCATTCGTTTTCCTGTTGGACTACTGTTTTTTTCCCCTTCTTCTTGCAACAGAAAGACCGCCTTAAAAATGCATACACACTCATATTCCTGCACCCCCTCCCTCATCTCTCTCCATCACATCCCTCCCTCCCTGCCTCCCTCTCTCAAGCTTTTGCTATTTCATTGATTTTTACCTATGTCTACAATCAAATCCAAGACTATCCTAATATAGCAAAAGGCAAATTTTGCATGTGTGTCTGAGTATGTTGCCTCTGCCCCTTTGTTCTTATTTCATCTCAAGTGAAAGTGAATTAGCCTGATGAAGGCACCATGGCTACAAAGGCAACATGGAGAGGAGACGGGGCTGGATGGAATGGTAGGTTAATGAAGAAGGCAACAAATGAAAGGCAATTTGTGAGCAAAGAGGTGCGCCTGTATTAGAGGAAGATTGCAGTGCAGTGGACGAAGTTCACAGTGGTCTCTTAATGCTCAAACAGATCTATTACACACACAGTGCAGCTGTATTTCCCCTGTTTTGGCACAAAGAAAAGCCACTTAAGTCATTATGATAATAATATGTAACCATTGGTTAATGTTTGACAGGACAGACTCAGAATATCATCATGGCCGGGACAACAATGTAGGTGCTACAAACAATCCTTTTCCCATTAAATTTATTGTGTTGTCTGTGCCTCAGCTTTTCTGCTCTCACACAGGGCCACTGAGTGCAGTACAGACCCACTCACACTCTCCTGCCATCATAATTACGTGCCCTATGCCCTCCATCCATGGTGCTGCACTTTTAATATACTGCAGTGTGTCATACATGCAAACACGCATTCTGCCTGTGCCTCCGTGTGTGTGTGTGTGTGTGTGTGTGCAGCTCTCTTCATTCTCTCTCTTCCTTTCACCACATGCATTGAAACACACACACGCACATACTGGCAAAACACAACACAATCCCAAAACTCCAGTCTGAAACTCACAAGCGCACCGTTTGCACACAAGCGTGCACATCCGCATGCAGCCACTCATTTAACCTGCCAATCACCACGGTAAAACCTCTCTTTTTCTAACCAGCAGTTCAATACATTTCATTCCCTTGCAGATACACGTCTATTTCTATCATAGTTGCCATAGCAACTGCATCACAGAGCCTTAACTGTGGATAATTTTTAAGGCTACGTATCTACATTTCTGTGTGTGTGTGTGTGTTTTTTCCCTTCTATGAACGATTTCATGCAGACACTGTTGTTTGCTGGTAAAAGAAAAACGTTCAAGCACGAATCGCTCGCGAGCAGTTGTGTACTTGTATCGCCACCAAGTCGAACTGAAAGAGCTGAGAGGCGACATAAAGGGCTCATACTCTGGGCTGGCAAGTCAGCCTAGCCAGGCCTATCCAATCAACACGAGCACCTGCTGGGATGCACACAGACTCTTTCCATCATGTACAAGGTCACTAAATCTTGTACAGACGAGTGTCAAAGGCACAGCTGTAAAGAAAGCAACCGGTACTGAATACACTTATATGAATAAGCCAAACCCCCTAGCATTAAAATGTTATACCCACATAACCTGTATTAACTTATGAAACTTTCTTTAGATATCCAATTTAAATCATCGTATATTTAATAATGATAATTATACTTAAACATATGATATGTATGGGGCTGGGGGGGGGGGGGGGGGTATTCTGATTACATGTAATTGGGATAATCAACCTGTATAACCTGTGAGGAGACATGTTATCCAATTATAGCTACATTGTCACAGATTGCTTCATTATATGATGATTAATTCTTAGAACTGTGACATTTATTACATCTTTCTTTATGACAACCAGCGCTTTTAACTCATGAACAGTGCATCTAAACTACAGTAGTGTGCAAAAGTCTTGAACCACCCATTCACTCGCTGAGCCGCTCGTTTATTTAATTTTTGCTTGGACAATGGGAAACAGGTGCAGTGACTTATTGGATCTTGCACACATAAATGAAAACCCTGTATATAAGGAAAAATCTCTACAATTCTAGCAGACTTTGAAAGTTAATATTTGGTATGACCACAAGCTTTTCTGTAACACAGTCTGATCTCTCTTCCTTAAGAAGTCTTCAGGAATAGTTCTCCAGGCTTCTTCAAGGACATTCAAAGCACTTCTTTGGATGTTGGCTGCCTTTTGTTCTGTCCTCTGTCAAGATGACCCCACACTGCTTCAGTAATGTTGAGGCCAGTCCATCAGTGACGGTGCTCCATTGTGTGTTTTTATTTTGCTATCCAGGTATGCTTTCACTGCACTGGCTGTGTGTTTGGGATCATTGTCATGCTGGAAAATGAAGCAGTGGCCAATCAGACAATTTCCAGATGGTACTCTATGGTGGATCAAAATCTGATGGTACTTTTCCATGTTTGTAATTCCTTCAGTTCTGACAAGATCCCCATCGTTGCTGGCCTAAATGCAGAGCCAAAGCATAACAGAGCCTCCACCATGGCTGTAGACAGTGTTGTCCCTCTCTACTGAACTCCTCAGTATAGATCAATGACAATTTGAACCAAAAATATCAAATTTGGATTAATCACTCCATCAGAATTGTTAATGCTGATTTTCAATCCAGTTCTTGTGTGATTTTGCATACCTCAGCCTTTTCCTCCTGTTTCTAAACACTGTCTTTTTAACTGAGACCATTTATGATAAGGGTTCAGTGAACAGTAGACGGATTAGTTGAAGGCCCAGATGCACCTCTCACATCTTGTTTCAAGTCTGCAGGATTTTTCCTGTATTTCTTATAGATATGAATTTCAGATACTGTTCAGCTACTTTTCTTTAGCCTGCCACTTCTTTTTCTTCCAGATTGAGATTTTACAGATCCCGGAATGAATCTGAGAACTGAACCATAAGCCGACTACATCACTGCAGCCTGACAGAAGCAAAACAGGCACGTTTTGACATTATCTACAGAAATTTGAGCCAGTATTTCCACTAAAGGCATTTCCCTTGAAACGTCAAAACTAAGTACATCAAAGCATACAGAAGGTCTACAGCTCAGATATGTGGACAAGATAATGCCATTACGGCAAGCAAATGGATAATTAAAGCTCAGCTGGAACTTAGCTTTATAACAATGGCACATGCAGAGAATAGATGGTTGCACTGTGCTCTCACCGCTCGCTCTGAATACAATCCATTCTCAAGTGTCACCTTTATCTAGAAGCACGAGACTCATTAGAAAGTTCCTATTGCCTACTGACTATTTTATAACATTTCTTAGAGTCAGTGGTTCCCAGAACAGAGCAGCCAATTCTGAGAGGACAAATGTACTGTGTACATTTGGTTACTATTGCTTGAAATATGTAAGCTAATATTTATTTGTTTGCATTGAGGATTGTACATTAAAAATAAATCGCTCTTAATTTGAAGGTTCTGTTAGTAAAAGTAATTGGCTTTAATCTTGCAAAACCGTGAATAACAATTGGTTTTGAAAATCGAAAATATTTGGCACCTCATAGGTGAAGGTTTACTGAAAACATGGCACAGTCCCAGGCTACATTAGCATCCACGTGGTTCACACATCAGCATCTAGTGATCTGCCCCAAGGTAGCAATAATTTGCAGTTTCCTTGATGACCACATGGAGTCAGAGTCATACAACAAACATTCAGCTGTTCTCAAATGCTCAAGAGCTGGCCTTGCATTTCAGCAGTGGACTGAAAAAGATATATATATATATATATATATATATATATATATATATATATATATATATATATATATATATATATATATATATATATATATATAGATATATAGATATATATATAAATCAGTGTCCATCTATCCCTTTGAAGTGCATGCTTCTAAAGTTATGCTCTAGTACAATTTCACAGTCTTTGATCCTTCTCCGTCCCAAGTGTCTTACAATATCACAATTAGTGTCCCACGGACATTAACTGTTATATCAGTACAGTGGGGCTGCTTTGATAATGTATGGCTGAGAACATATTTCTGAGGACAGAGAGAAATGAGATCTTGATTGCTCCTAGGTGTGGTGACCCTCTCACAATCTCAGTGAAACTCCTTCAGATCAAAGAGTATGATGCAGCCCAGTTGAAATGCAGCAGCAATTCTCTGAATCTGTGACCTTAACAGTCTGGTCTGATGATGCAAAGAAGAATTCCCCTGAAAGGGACATGCTCAGTACTCCCTTTGTCCACCAACATTAAGGTGATTTCCCCCCATCGAACCAGTGATTTTCAGCACAAGCAGTGTAAAAGCACACACTCTAAATTTGCTCGTTCTCGCGCAAACAAAGAGATACGTCTGCACTCACCTGTTTCTGATCCTTTTGCTTGTTCACCAAAATGAGAGGTAGTTTAAGGCACTGAACGGATCCACAGCACTGTCAGTGGTGAGCAGTGGTAAGCAGTGGACAGCAGGGAGCGCTCTCTCCTAACATCCCTCGGCGCTCTAGCACGACTCGCTCTCACACTGAGGCCTGCTGCCACACTCTCCCCGTCTCCTAGCAACCTCCGAACCCTGCCTCCAATCACTACGGATACCGAGAGGGAAGGAGGGAGGGTGGGATAGTGAGGAAGAGGGGGGAGAGGAAGAAGAGGTGGTGAGTCTGGCCTGGCATCAGCATCCAAGCTAGCAAAACTGAAAGTGTGCAGAGCTTGAGGTAGCAAGTTGAAGCAATGGTTTTCTAGAGTGGGTGGGGTAGGGTGTGTGTGTGTGTGTGTCAGTAGGGGGGAGATGAGCAAGGAAAGGTAAATCATGAAGCCGAGGTTCTCAGGGACAGATTGAGATCATAATTCAAATCAGCCATATTACAGATTGTGAAGTGGAGGAGAGTGATTGCCTCAATTAAGCCAGTTTGTCTTGAGGGTCCTCTTTGCTTAGTCTGCACACCTCACAGTCCCTCCTCTTTCAGCATCTCCTCCCGACTCCTCTTCTTCTACTCTCACCCACCTTCTCCTGTAGCCCATTAAATTTGATGGTGCCATCATCATCTGTGTTCTGTCCTTGTGAGTCGCGGCTGGCCCCTGTGCTTTATGACTCCGCTCTTCTTCCTTGGGGGGTCCGTGCCCTATCTGTCTGCGTAATCTATGTTTCTCGGTGACCGCGCGCGTGTGCACCGAGATAAAAAAATGTGCACATACATGGATAACATGCAGTCCCGCATGACATCACGCACATGTCGCGTGTACACGTGCAGCTGTCCGCACCGCCACGTCACGTAGCATCATTCTGCGGATATGTCATCCACGCACGCAGGCCCACACACAGTACTCGTCACTCACAGTAACAAAACACAAGCTTTCACACGCTCCTTGTGCGAGGCTACAGTGACCTTAGACACTGCCCTCCCCCTTCCCAACCCCTGTGGCAGCTGTCATGTGGGGATGTGGCACACAGATAAACGCATGACAGAGTTTAGTCAGGAAGACGGAGCCATGATCCGTGTCAGGTTGATGCACAACAGGAGTCACCCGGGTGAAGGCTGACAGGTTGTGTGCGGCTTGCAGCAAATGCAAACAAATACGATGCTTGAAGAGAAGGTGCAACATTTTGCCTGCAGGAAATGGAGAATACACAGAGAAAATTATGAATGTTATATTAAAGAAATACAGATGAGTGGGGGTGTTGAGAGGGGGTGTTGTGGCACTGCAGATAAACGTTGCTAATACAGTTCAACCTATACGATTATTATGGTTGCTGTATTATTTACTGTACCTACCCTGTAATTCATTCTCAACAGGACAGCATTGGGTCAGCAATAATATATATGGAGAAATAATTCCCATGAAGACATGAGAATAATGATCATAATCTTTGAACTATTAGTAATATTATTAACGTTGTCTGACTACAGCAACTGTTTTTTCTATTTATGATAGCTTAGTTGAGTTATGTGGATCAAATATGTGGACACATGGATTCACAAAGCATTCAGAGAGCACAGAGAACAGGTTTACTTTATGGATATGCAGAGCTAAAGAACAATATCAAGAAAACTTAACTTACATATAGCTTTTTCAAACCATACCTGTACATATACCAGTCAGCCTCTGTTGTAGTGTGATGCATTATGAGATATGATAATATACAATATAGCTCATCTTTGATATGCAAACTAATGTGATGTGATATAATAGGAGATTTTAAAATATACCATATACTGGCCCTTAATAAACATGAAGCAGTACCTTTGACTAAAATGCAACTGAAATATACCAAATTAAAGGTTTATTTATTCAAATAATTATTTATTAGGGGAAATATGCTTGCTATTGAATGTATACTAATCAAGTAAAGTTCATTGTTTTTTACATTGTACCGAAGTAACAAAATTACATTGAAAATTACATGTAATCAAATTACTTAAAGTCAACATTTCAGTCATAGACAGTTTTTTGAGTGTACATGATATCTTTGTATACAGTACACACAGTGGGATATGATGTGATACAAAATATGATGCAACATACAATATGGTGCAATACGACACAATATAGTATGATACAGTGTGTTAAAATACAATACAATACAATACCATGCAATATGGCATGAGATGAAACAATGTAATGCGAATTGATACAATGTAAGCCAAAACAATGCAACGCCATGAAGCATGAGATGAGCCAAACAAACTGAAACAATGTGATGCAAGGATACAAAACTACAACTGTTACCCTCATTAGTAATTATTAAACTCTTCCTCATTCTCTTGCTTATTACTCCCAGCCAGTCATGGTAGATGGTTGCCTCTCCATGCTATAGGTTTCTTCCTGTTTAAAGGGAGTTTTTCCTTCCCACTGTTGCCAACTGCTTGCTCACAGGGTGTCATGTAGTTTTCAGGAATCTTTCTAATATTGTAATATAAAGTGCCCCGAGGCAACTTCAGGTTGTTGTCGATTGGTGCTATATAGATAAAATGTAACCAAATCAAATCAAAAAATTCAACAGAACCACTGAATTAAAAGTGTATCCTGTACTTCCCAGCATTGCCACAACATCAGAAAAACAGCCCATCCTCTGGAGAAATCCAGGAAGATATACTGTGTGCCTGAAAAACTCCACGCTACAGAGGAGATAAAGGCGAAAAAGAGAGAACATGTGTATGTATCTGTACGCGTGTATCGTGTCTGCATATGCGTGTGAGACATTGATGAAGAGTGAAAACGCTGGCTGCTGTTGCCGAGGCAACCATCTCTCTCCCCTCTCTTCTTTAACCCTTTCTCCACAGCACTTCCTTTTCACCTTCTGTCTTTGTATCATAGTGATCTCTCACTTGTTGATGTTCTATCACCCCATCTGTCCCTCTCTGTGTCTCCAGGCATCTCTCTGCTCTCCAGCTCTCTCTCTCTCTACTCGCAGGTCTACTTCTCCCTGTAATGTAAAATCCTGAACCGTGAGCTACTCTGTATCCTCTTCATCTTGATTATTCATCCTCGTCATGTTGGCCCACCTGTCATGTCTGCACACATGTGCTTTGATGACTGTGAGTCATTTCGTGCCGTATCAGGAACTAAATATTTCAAGTCAGGTTTCAGTGATCACTTGAAAACTTCAACACGCAGTGCAAGAAAGTCACTGCTGGCACGTGGGAAGGTGACTGTCTAGCCTGAAACAGTAAAAAGTGCAGATCTTGAAGTATGTGAATTAGTGTACACATTAAATGTCAGTGATATGGCAAAATATTAGAAGTACGCCACCTTGTTGTGAGTACCACGTTACTTAGACTGTGATATTACATGTAAGTCTTACAGTGAAGGGACTACTAAGAAAACACCTGACATTCAAATATGTTATGACAGGAATGGTTTGGGATTACATTTATTTGGCCCTTCTTTTTGCCTCATTTATGTCCTCAGTAAACACTTGTGTTAAGGTCTTCTTTAACACTTTGTATATGTAATCAATTTAAGACTCTATCAAAGTCAAAAGGGAGGCTAAAGCACTGCAGGCTTAAGGCCTCTGCTATCTGGACTGACATGTCACAATGTCACAAATATGTCACAATTGGATCTTCCCTTTTTCGTCTTCATTAATTTAAATGGTGAAACGAAAAAACAATTAAAAAAAACAAGACGATCACTAAATTTCTGATCTCAAGGTTTCAGAATGAGTCCCTTCAAACCAATGGGCAACATCACACTGGCTAGGATTGTACCATTTTCCACCTTTAGGACCTTTTAGTTATCTGCCAACCAATCCCAGCCAGTGAACAGACCTGATCTATGGATCTGACATGTTCAAACTTTTTGAACATGTTAAATAATCTGAGCCTGGCTAGATTTCCTGCTTCTGTTTTTAAAATTTTCTATCATTCCTTTATCTTGACTGTATTTTGATCTAATTTTGAATTGCAAGAACTTCAGGCCAAATCAAATCAAACTGACATTTGCAAGTAAAATAAAAACTCGCTCCTCTATTTGCTTTGATGGACGTCTGCCAAATGGAAAGCTGGACATTTAGAAGTCATAAAAAAACCGTGCCAGCGACCACACTGACTGCTGCTGACTTCCAGTATTTACTATTCAGGTCTGCAAATCACAGGATCATGAAATATGCCGTCATTCATTAAGCCACAGACTTTGCCACATCGTCTTGCTCCGCTGCCCGCACCGTGAATGCTGGTGTGTGCGCTGTCCACCTGCGGCGTGAAATTAGCACCTGATGTTCTTCCAAAAGGATCTCGATGCATGGTAACACAAGCGATTGCAGCGGTTCACAGTGTGCAGTGTGTGTGTCTGTGTAACAGGCACGTGTCAAACACAATGCATCTGCCTTCCATTAGATCAAAAGCAGGAATTAGGTTGAGTTAAACAATTCAGCTGTCTGTCTTACATTTACTGCCCAGTGAGGCCAAAAATGCATTATTGGCATGTCATTATTGGCTGTGAATAGCCTCCTGCACTCACTTTTTGACATAATACAGTATATCCTGTTGCTAGGTAACTGTTAATTGTTAATATGCAGGCACTTCATGAGAAGTAGAAATCGAAGGGACAGGCAGCGATAGAGGAAAGTAAGAGAGAAAGCCGAGCAACATTATGCAAGAAAATTACTCCTCTAAGGACGCGCGGTTAAAGGATGAAGTGACTTGCATCACTCAGATGGAGGCTTGCTTTATTGGACTACAGTGCTGCAGCACCTATACTATTTTAATCTGCCCCCTTTTACCTCTATTTTCCCGCCATCCAGCTCGCCCATTCATTCTCCATAATCCAGTGAACTCTCATCCATAACTCACTGGCCCCTCTTTCTTTTATTACCACGATGGCCCCTCCACCTCTCTCACCATCCTAATAATTCAGGCTGACGCACAATATAAGGGGGTCTCGGAGAGACAGTGAGTAAGAGTGGGATAAAGAGAGTATAGGGTGATGGATTAGGTGATAGGCAGATAAATAGGAAGGAGCGACAGAGCGCAGCAATGTTGAGAGGCAGGCAGAGAGCAAGGTTTTGGCTCTGAGTGGCTCTTGAGTTGTGAAAGCTTCAACGAGGCAAAAATACAAAACGGTGACATATTTCATATTTAAGGTGCGCTACCTCACATGACTTTTACTCGTGAATCTTACTAATATATTTCTCTTTTTTCCCCTTCCCCTTCACACCTTACTCCCATCATCAATAATTAAATAAGTCTTGCTTGCCAGTGTGACTGAAAAATTAATGGGAGCTAGAATTGGTGGTTGGGTGGGTGGAGGTTCGAGGGATGATGGATGGGGAGGTGGGTGTCATCATAGCCAGGGCGGGTGACAGGAGGCCTGCTGTGTGGAGGAATATGCAAAAGGCTCACAGACAGAGAAGAGAGGAGGCATTTCAGGTTGATGCCAGAGTAGTTAGTTGCAGACTCGCAGCCACATGCATTGCAGTTGAAGCACCATCACCACTAGCGTGTTTGAAGCACCTGACTGCGTTTGCCAAGGTTGCTCTTGTCAGCAGGTTTGCTTTTGTCTTTGGCAGATTCCTGTTTTCATCCTTACTACTTTGGAAGGTAGTAGAATTGATGGTCTCGAGTCTTACATGCATCTCACTTTTCCTTCATGACTTACACTCTCTCCCCCCACCCACAACTTTTCTTCTGTAAACCGTTCATTCCACCACCTTCTTTCTAAGTGTACTTTTTTGGTTATGGTTGCTATGCCGCTTTGGTCAAAGCTAAAATTTCTTAAAAACTATGACAAACCTTTTCTTTAAACCAACATCCATCCCCAGAGAACCAATCACAGTGACTTTTCCTTGAAGTCGACTTTTGTCGTGTCCAAATTCATGGGCTGCATCTTCCTGAGGACCCGGCCTTTGCGGTCTACGTGGGCCGGGTCCTCAGAAGGTCGGGTAGGCCGTAAAATTGGACAGTCTAGCCTTCAGATATGCGTCACCACAATCTCGGTGGAGTTTAATAAACTCGGCCGTCTGCTCCTTGCTATCTAAAATATAACAGGACACTGGTGTAAATTCTCGACCATCTCACACTTCTGTCTATTCAGCTGTGTGAAAACCAAGGAGGAACCCACCCGGGGGATTAATAAAGTTTTATTTTATCTAATCTAATAACTTTAATCTCAGCCAAACAAATTTACTCACGAAATAAATAAAACACTGAAAAAAGCCAAACAATAACATTTTTAGGTTGTGTAAGTGACTTATATATTACGTTTAACCTGAGTAGCGAAAGACCTGAAAATGATGTGCCGGGAGTTGTGCCGTTCTTGGTGGCTCTAGTGACCCTCGAGCTCCCGGCTAGCTATCGAGCTGGTGGGTAACAGGCGTCTCCGAAAACTTCGGAGCACTTTTGCAAATATGTGATATCTTGATAAACCGAGCAGATATTTGAAGCTTAGACACCCACATACTCGCCTGAAAATATGTTAAAAGTTTATTTTGTGACCCAGAAAGAGTAATAAGAGTAATATTAAAAACTCTGTGAATTCTGGGATATGGTGGGCCACGAAGGATACACCTGACCCATCCTTCAAATTCGGGGAAAAGGAGGACTCATTTGTTGGCTGCATTCAGAGGAGTCTATGAATTTGGACAGCCTTCGTCGCGTTGCTGTGATGTAATCAGCCTACAAATGCGTCCTCAGGAGGATGCAGCCCATGAATTTGGACACCCCCTTTGATTAAACTGAGCCACTGTTTCTAAGTTCCCATATTATGTAATGTAATGGTTTAGTTTATTTTAAAATAGTGCAAATCATGTTTAAATCCCATTCAATTGCTTTTTTAATTCATCTAATTTTTTTACTACCCCCCCACCAAAAAAATAAAATAAAATAAAATTAGATGAATAAAAAAGAAAACAAACAAAAAACAAAGCAAAGCAAAACAAATGTATACTTCTGATGTTAGGTTAAAATAAATAAGCTAAGATAGTGACGGAAAGTGCTTTCTATATAGTAGCATTATCATTATGGCCTATGTGGAAATCACGCTTTGCCTCTAAATTGATATGTATGCAGAAGTTGCAGTACCACCAGGGGGAGGCAGAGAGTCACTACTAACTAAAGAAGGTATGACGTACAGGCTCCTTCTATCCCAGGTAAGATTAAGCTAGATGACTGATAAGTATTTATGTGTAAATGTGTTAGTAATGCGTCTTTAAACGTTTGTTACCTTGTAAATAAAGCAGCAGCTCACTCAAAATTCTGCATGTGTGTCTTTTACATTCTTTGCTGTGATACTGGGTTGCATTATGTCAGAATTCCCACACTGTGTCTTTTGTCCTATCTCCCTCCTTTCACGCACCAACTGGTCGCAGCAGATGGCCCCGCCCCTCTCTGAGCCTGGTTCTGCTGGAGGTTTCTTCCTGTTAAAAGGGAGTTTTTCCTTCCCACTGTCACCAAGTGGTTGCTCATAGGGGGACATCGGCTTTTGGGTTTTTTTTCTGTTTTTGAAAAGTGAAACCAGATGTACTTAAAACTGACATTTTTTTTATAATTGCCATGGGTCAAGCGCTATCGCTGGGAAAAGTCTTTGGTTGCTATAGGAATCCATGGGAAAACAGCCTTCACCCCAAAAACAGTAACAAACATTTTCTGATGTTTGGAGTCACACTGAGTAGTAAGTCTGTTTTATAAGGTCATTCTACGAGTCATAAACGAAGAGTAACCAAGAAATGCTTATTGGGCCCTGCTCCGATTGGTGCATGGATACACTGCCCTGACGTGACTGGTCCCAGCTGGAGGACCCGCCCATTAAAAGGATGATGGAGTGCCATGGCAGGAGAGGTTCTCCCGTTTCTCCTCACGACCCAGCAGTGCGGCTTGAAAGTTGTGGAAGTGGAGTGGGTAGGCGTGAGCTGCCGTTTCTTTTGATCACCCATTTTTTCCTATTTTGAATTAGTTAAGGAGGTCAGACTGTCTTTATTTTTGACTTTGTTTTGGTAAGGTCAGGAGTGCGGGATTTGTGTTGACACTCCCGTTTGTGTTGTTCCTCTTTTTCACTTTATAAATAAATGGCATTTAAAGAACGAAAAAAAGAAAAAAGAAAAAAAGAAAAAAAAGAAATGCTTATTGACTAACTACTTCTCATGTGTAATGCTACCGTTGCCATGTCCATCTTTTATATACAGTCTATGGACAGAACATAGAGTAGATATCGACAGAAGTTCATTTTGAAAAGAATCGTTAAAAACGAGAAAGAAGTCTGACCAGAAAGGCCACACACAGGTTAACTCGACATGATATAGACCTGATGTTGAAAATGTGAGCAGTCGGGAGTTAGTGTGCACTGGAGAGGGAAAGCGTGTGCTGTAAGTCTCAGTACTGTACCTTGTGAAGCAATCTTTGAGTCACTGCTACTGACAAACAACCCTATCAAACCTCTGCAGATATATATATTGCACTCATTCTGTACTATGGAGCAGTAAAAATCCTAATGCATCTTTAAGTCACTCTGGATAAGACGCGCTTGATAAAATGCCAGAATGGGAAGTTTACAGCCCAGCTCGTAACAAGAGTGAAAAACAAAAACTTTTTTCTTTTGGATTGACGTCGATTTTGAAACAAAAAGGTAAAAAAAAAAAACCAGTGTAGTGACGAGAACAGTTAATGGCTAAATGAATTCAAATTTGACTAACCTTGTAGTTGCATGCAAATCCTCTACAAGACATGAATCCTGCATCAAATGGAGTTTATATATCTCCAGACATCAGTAGCCTAGCTAAATGCAACTTTTTTTCTGCTTTGATTTCCTCCGGGAGGTTTTGTCTGTATCCGGCTTTACAGAATGTCCTGTTTATTATTCATACATTTAAATAAATTTGCACAAGGGACCTGCTCAGTACAAGCACAATATAACACTTCTGGAGACTGCTGAAAGATAAATGCCCTTCTCAATGTCAGTTTGATGGCAACTGTTGAGACAGGGGAGCGTTTTGTTCATTTACTTTCATCATCCAGATTTTGCAACCTGTCCTGCTATTTTGACCCGAAGGAACACTCTAATTTTCCTACTATCCTATATATACTATTACAGTGGTGGATACTCATATTAAACATAAAGTTAAAAAATAATACAGTCGTCCTACTTTACAAAGAACCTGCATTAACAACAAGCTCAGGCTTGAGACTGCAGATAATTGTACTTTTCACACAGATATCAGTAAGAATGCATATTTCTAATATTGCCACTGGATCATATTAGTATCTATCTATCTATCTACGGCAATGATTATAAATTACAAGGTGAAAACGAGAGGACTCTATCTAGGCACAGTATTAGATAAATAAGGATATTTTGAACAAGTAATTATGTAAAACTGGGTGCACATATTAAAATATGGAGCCATAAATGAGCATAACAGGCACCTTTTATGTCTTCTAAAAGACACTGTGGGTACATTGTGTTAAAACACTTCATTAGAGGTGAATTAATGAGCGCCAGTGTAGTTTGGACCTCTTATATTTGAGAGCAACAGCTGTGCTTAAGGACAGGGGTCTCTCACTTTGACAAAGTCCTGTGAGGGTCCATCAGAGCAGAGTTAGTGATGGGGTAGAGGAGAGAGCAGCCTGAGAGAGCAGCCTGAGAGAACCCCGAGGGGGCTGGACGGGATCAGACGAGGCTGTGCGGCCTGCCAGCAGCAGTGTGGGTTGTAGAGAGGGCAGACCCAGACCCAGGCACTCCACCATACCGTCACCATATGGCCCTGGTTTCTCATGCAGCCCTCTCCATCGCTCTTCCCCTCTCCCAGGAATTCCTGTCATTTCTGCCAGATATGAGAGATAGAGAGCCAACTTGTGTGTGACAGAGAGATGATGCATTTGCAAGCACCATGACGAATGTGTCTATGAACGAGAGCGGGAAGAGAAGAAATACCCACATGAAGGGTTTTAAATTAGGCTGGTATGCTCAAACAAGGGGGGGGGGGGATAAAGGAAACGTATAGAACTAAACCGACTGCTTCCAGCCCAGTGGAAAGACCAACTGTGTGAAAGCCTGGGGACATGAAAGCCATACGCAAGAGATGCTTCTCTTGCATAAAACTAAAGTAATGAGTGTAAAGTAAAAACTCAAATTACTTCTTCGTAGCAGCATAAAAAAGGGTTCGTCTCAAATAAACAATCTGTTACTGGGTGAAACTAAGCACCTGTCAGCTGTTAAGGGGCTCTAATTCATATTTAGTAAAGCACCTACAGTATATGCTGAGTGCCATCTCACATCCCTGGTGGTGAGGCACATTGAAGAGGAGATGCCAGCCCTTCAGCTCTGAAACCATGGTGGCTGGCATTCAGCCAAAGCTGGTAATCTTGTGGTTAGTGATGTAGTGGAGGGCACGCTGCAAATATCAACTTGCTATGCAAAGGTAAAGTTATCACACTCAAAGGTACAATAGGCTAAACACCCTGTGGACTATAACCAACATGAGCAAGCTAATTATGGTAATGTACTCTAATGAGTTAGGTAACGCTGTAACAGATTCATCTTCAGTGACGGTATTCTTAGTAAGTCGGTTTTGAATGCAGCCTTATCCAAGCTTGCATAGAAACATATTGAGTTGAAGGGGGTCCAGAAGTGTGTTCATGTATGGTTCAGTGCCACAGACTGTATATAAAAGATGGACATAGCTTGGAAAGTGAAATCAACATTCAAGTGCTGTAACTCTTTACCGTTTGGAAGCCTAATAGGAGTAACTCTTGAAGCTCTTTTCTAAACTCCACAGTTTCTATGACATTTCAGGCCAGCTTATAGAACAAAATGATTGGCTGTGACATCAGAAGTGAGCAAGGGTGATCCCTGTCTATGCAGCTACTATTGAAAATGGTCTCATGGTCGTCAAACCACATTTTTATTGATATATACCAGGTGTGGGCAACTCCAGGCCTCGAGGGCCAGTGTCCTGCAGGTTTTAGATCTCACCCTGGGTCAACAAACCTGAATCAAATGATTAGTTCATTACCAGGCCTCTGGAGAACTTCAAGACATGTTGAGGAGGTATTTTAGCCATTTGAATCAGCTGTGTTGGATCAAGGACGCATCTAAAACCTGCAGGACACCGGCCCTCGAGTTGCCCATCCCTGATATATACTGAGGTGTTGTTAAGGGTACAAAGAAGAGACTGTGGGAAAAGAGCCTCGTGGTTCACTGTTCTGACCTCAGTAAACACCTTCTTGGTGACTTTATGATTATGGTCCCCATTAGTGTCCATAAAGACCATAAAACAGGGTTTGCTGCACCTAATGATTGCCAAGTCACTAGCATGTAGGCACACTCTATCCCTCCTTAGTCAAGCCCTCTCTTTATCAGATGCTTAAATACCAAGATGGTACTGGGCAAAAGCTCAGAATGAGACTTCCCAATGATGTCATAGTGGTCATGTCCATCATTTATCTACAGGCTATCACCAATTCTTTGAAATTCAGATAAACACCAAAAAGCTTAAGAAGAGACCACATACGCGTGAAACTTATAGTTTTTTATTATTAATACTCAACACTTCATTTTGTTCATCATGTACAAAGAGAAAGAATAGTCTTATGTCAGCACTTATAATTGTAGATATCAGTATGATCCTTATTAGAAGTACCTTAATGATGTTTTTTTGCAACTTTGTCATGATGTGGTTAATTTTGTTATTGAGATTACTTTGTTTCCATAAAAAAAAAAGAAAATGAAGGTAAATATTTTCCCCAGTATTCAGTATATACACAACCTGTACAATTATTTGTTTTTGTGTGGTTTTTCTGTTTGTACGGTGTAAAAATTTTGGCATTGTTTCAAAGTAAAGGGCCACAAAAAGAGAAAAGAATGGCCAAGAATAATATTATGTATACAATTGATATTATTTCTATGTTACATTTTTTTTGTCACCCACAGTTAATTCAATCAGGCTATGTTTGTGATTTCATAAACCTGTTAACCTTGTGAAATACATTTGGTAGCAACCCCTTATGTCATCGGCAATTTTCACCCAGTTAGCGCGACCGATTCTCAATCTGTGAAGGATGACGGTGGAAAATAGCAATATTAAAAACAAAACAAACTGTACACAGTTTCGTAGAAAGTTTTGTGTGCGTCAGTAAAAAGCGAGATCTGTAACACACATTAAGAGAGGCTTAAAATATTTTCTGTCATGAATAAGAATGAACAAATCACACGGACCTTCAGAATAAATCAGCTATATAACATCACAGTATAGTTCCTTCTGTCTGCACCGGGTGAAATCACACTTATTTATTACAAAATTAGCAGTTCAGAGTCAATTATGAAAGCTGGAAATATGAGAAACTTCTCAAATACCCTTTATCCAAAACATACACATAGAAAAAAAGAAGGGGAAAAAAAAGCATTTTCAACAAGTCAGATTAACCATTACATCGCTCCCTGCAGACGACTGTCAGGCTGGTATTTGGTCCCATGTGTCATTAATACTGACAAAAAAAAACCCCACACACACGTCATCTGGGGTGATATTTACATCCTCCACTCTCAGGATGTTCCAGCCTGCTAATTTGCTCCCCCAAAAAAGACAAGACAAGAAAAGGAAAAAAAGGGGGAAAGTGCCAGTGTTTTTCCCTACGTGAACTATCTGAACAAATGTGTGCAGAGAGAAGGGAAGCTGGGAACAATTTGGCCTTAAGGGAAATAAAGGCTTCCAAATGAGCCCTGCTTACTCTGCAGCACTGCCCGATCTGAAGCTGGAGGTGCTAAAGGTCTGATGATAGCATGCTCACCGCAGCGTCAGGTACACCTCCCAACCAGTGGTAGCAAACTAGTTACCCTCCAAATCCTGACAAAATGAAATGAAATAAAATAAAATGTGGCATACAGTAAGAAGATTTTCTGATTGGTCATGCTGTTTATTGCAAATGAGGAGAATAAGAAAAAAAATCTGCAAACCTAACAGAGTCTATGTGCACACCGATACTTTTTTCACTTTTCTATCAAGCCCTCTAGAGATAAAAAAAAAAAAAAAGGGGGGGGGGCAAAACAGAAGAGAGATGAATTTCTCCTCTCGGGGCTGATGAGAAGATTATAGAGACTTATTGGCATCAGTACCATACAGAATAAGAGCGAGGGAATCGCTTCTGACTGTGTGAAAACAAGAAAAAAGAAAAAAAAAAACCTGCATATGTACACAACAGATTACAAACGATACTTCCTTTCTCAAACAGACAAATACAAGGTGGCGCACAAAACAAATCAGGATCCGAAGCATATGAGTTGTTTCCAGCTGTCAAGTAACACAGTTGAGTAACAAGCGAGCGAAAACGGTGCAACGGCAGTTTATTCACCCATAGCAAAGAGAAAAGAACAAAGAAACCGCTGCACAGAGACATGACGGAAGAGATGTTTCACCTTTTAATAAGGGGTTGTACAAATGCATTTCAGCTTCACATAACTGAGATGAAACTGCACTCGTTCACGGTTTTCTCCACAAGATTGTGCCTAAATCCTCAGCAATATCACAATATCAACACTGGGGCAAGTCCAGTGTGCATTTGTGTGTGTGTGTGTGTGTGTGTGTGCATGTGTGTATCTTCCTTATTTACCACAGTGATGTCTATCCCAAACAGAGATATAACAGGATAGGCCGGACTGACAATGGCTCTAAATTCTGTGTGCAATCACCGTTAGAGCCCACATCGAAAAAGAAACGGGCAACAAAAACAAAACAAACAAAAAAAATCCACAAATGTTTTTTAGGGTTTTTTTTTTAAGTTTTTTTTTTTTTTAACAAGGATCGCTGCTTAAAAATGAAGGATCACAATATACTGCCTCTATATGCAAATATCATCTCTGTATACATGTAATATTGTATTACATAAATGTGTAGATAATTGAACTGCGCTCGAAAAGCATGAAGAATAGCTTACCTTAAAAAGAGAGAATCTAACACAATCCAAGGGAAACTTAGCGAAGACTCCTAAAACTAAACTTTTCCCCCTTGTTTTTTTTTTCTGTTTTTTCTTTTTTTTTTTTTCAAATCACCAAACGTCTACACCTACAGTAAAATTATCCTCTGACACTTTGAGTGAAAATAAGAGAAAAAAAAGGGGAAAAAAAGCATAATTCTTAACATAATCAGTATACTGATTGGTAAACTATTATAATTAAGTAAACATGAGATCCAAAGAAAAAAAGAGCTTCAATTATATCACTTATGATTAGTAATATCTGTGTCTTAACTATATTTTGCATATTTTTGTTTGTGTGATTTTTTTTCAGTTTTTACGAGTTTTTATGTTTGTTTTCTTTATTTCTTAAATTGCTGTAAAACATATTGAAAGTTACATCCTGTCTGTCTGTTTACTGTACAAAGTGAAAAGATTTTTAAATATATTATTATTTACAAGGTAAAGATTTAACATACTAATGCTGACGCTGATTGATACCCACTGCAAAGTCTCCTTCTTCTTATTTCCTTGTCGAATCCCCCCCCCCCCAACTCCCCGTTGGCCGTTCTCCTTCCTATACCAGCTTGCTTTTAATGGTTGACCTGAACTTTCAAAATGTGTGCATATAAAAATTCCAGAGATCCCAATCTGTTTATTAGGAGGGTGTGTGTGGGGGGCAGATGAGTCGGATTTAAGGCTAGCTCGATAAGTCTCGCTTTGACAGTGTGATCTGTGGAGCGAGGGATGAGGAAGAGGAGGAGGACAAGTTTTTGAATTTATGAATAGTTGTCAGCAGAGTTAGTGTTTAAAAAAAGAACAGCTGTTATCACTCGATCCTGATTCGCTTCCCTCCACGCGTGTGCGCGTGCATATCCTCCCCAGTCCGTTCCACTGGTGCCTTAAGATATAGTGGTCGACAATGATAAAGATCACACTCCTCGGACCGGCGCTCCCCGCGCAATCTCCAGCAGCCCTTGAACTTTTTGACACCAACTAATCGAAGATCAGACCTTTAAAGAACTACCAGGGCTCCCTCTGTTCTGTACAGTAATGCGATGAGTCATCATCAGACAGCTCAGGGTGGGGGCGAGGGCAATGGGATGATAAGGCATGTCTACTGAGTGCCTGAACCTACACTGAGTAAAAAGTCCTGTCCAAGAAATTAGGCCTCTTCAGCTAAAAAGACTATGTACATCAGTCAAAGTAAAAAGCAATCAGCCAGTCTCTCAAATAGACATCCTCCTCTCTGCTCAAACTTCCATCAGCATTGTTGTCGCGGGACGACAACACTCCTCCTACACATTTCTCTTTTCTTTTTGCAGCGTTTCGCCTACGTAAACGACAGCGCAAATATTAATCACACGTGATGTCCAAACAAAAGCTTACTGTGCGAGCCCCTCGGCCCGCTTAGCGAAAAGTAACGCCTTCGACAGGATACCGGTGAAGAGGCCGAGAAAAAGTTAAGTGCCTGATGACTGTCATTGTGTAACCTGAATAAAAACAAGTGTTCTAAAGGCTGCCAATGTTGTGAACTGAGACTCATCGGTCTATCCGTGACAATGGGACATCCTGAATACAGGTGGCTCATAAAACGCTGCCCACACTTGACATATGAAATACACTGTTTTACAAAGTTATAAAAGATCTTAAACGGTATCTTGTATCTAAACCACCAGCAGCAGCAGCAGCAGCAGTGCCTCAAAGCCCGCTGTAAATCTTTGATTTTGTTTTACTGCAGTTTTGGCTCATAAATGTGACCCCAAGAACGCCGAGTGGCCTTTATGAAGCCTGCCGGTCCGTCCTGGTGGTAGCTGCTGCTGCGCGAGGGCCGCTTGTGAACTTGGAGGACACTTCCACCGGAGACCGTTAAGGCACGTCCTTCCTCCCAAGCATCCTCAGCTCCCGTCGGCACGTCATCGTTCAAAAGAACACAAGTTCAGACGGACAGAAACCGAACGTGTGTGCGCGCGTGTCTGTGCACTTGTGATGCCTTTAAATGTTAAGTGTCGTGTTTCTGCCGACTCCAAATACATCTTCAAGATCTTGTTTTTCTACAAGGAGCAAATAAATGCATGAACATGTAGTAAGAGCATTCTACAGAAAACCAAAAACAAATATTTCTTTTTTCAAATTAAAAAAAAATCAGTTTTTCTGGCTTGTTGGTTGAGCTGAGAACAACTTTCCTGCTGCCACTAGGGGCAGACAGACTGCAACTACAGATGCTAAAAACAGCAGTGAAAGATTTTACGGCGAGAACACAAAACAAGTAAAAACTTAGTGATATTATAAGCAGTGTTATTATAATCAGCACTAAACATCTCTGTTATTCACAACTGTATCAGTATTACTGTTGTTCTTATACCCTGTTATTTTTTTCTATAAGAATATCTTATTATCATTCATTGATTGTATTTCTCACAGCAAACAAGATCAGCTCTTTTGGCGTCGAGGATAAGGAGGAGGAGGAAAAGCATGGGGGGGTGTGGGGCGGAGAGAAAGAGGAGATATTGAGAACTGAAGTGCATTGCGAAAAGAGATGGACAGACAGGGCTGTCTCCGTCCTGACTGAGCGTGAGAAAGACGGGGAAGCAGCAGTCATCGTCCCGTGTCGCCGCTCCAGCAAACGTGACCCTATCTACTTTTTCCGCTGTGACACTGGGGCAGATGGGCAGTTCAATCCCGTCTCTGCTCTCGCTGTCCTTCCTCATGAGCGCTCAGCAGGGAGCCTTTCAGACAGCCATGGAATCGCAGCAGGCTCGACACGTCCCATAGCAGACTATGAAGAGGTGTCGGCCTCGTCGCGACGCCGACTGAGTACACTGACTTCTGCCACACTGGTGGATGGAAAATGGTAGACTTGAGTTAAGGGGAGGATGTTTATTGACCGTGTTTGGACATAAAAGTAGAGTAGCTTTGGCCATTTCTGAGAGAAGGGGGCAATATCCCACACTTCCTCAGGGTGTCCTGATTTGTTTCCCATTATTTCTTGCAAAAATCAAAACTTCTACGCATTATTTTATATTTCAGTCTCCACCTTTCAGTCTTTTCCTCCTTTAATCCCTTACCTCCCCTCCTCCCAATCCTAACATCTCAATATGGGCTAGGGTTAAAGTGTGTCTACAGCGTCTTTAAAGTCATCCCTGATCTCCTAGAACTAGATGCGCCTCTATTGCTCTCCTCACTCCCCCCTCCTTCGCCTCCGCTCCTCCTCCCATATTTGTCTTTCACACGTCAGACTCAATGCTGGAGAGTTTCTCATACACATGGCCATTGCTTCCGTTGAAGGGACGCGGGGGTCCGACCCCCAGCATGGAACCGTGGTGGTTCATTCCACCGAGGCTGAGCTCTTTCGGGAACCGGGGCGTCGCGCTGGACATCACCCCGGCCGCCGTGGCAGATGTTGGCAGATACGAAGTTGCACTCATCTGGCTCCTGAAGTCACTTCGGCTGTTTTTGGCAACTTGTTGCTGCTGCTGTTGCTTTTTCATGTAATATTGTTTGGCGCCGTGCATCAGACACTGGTCATCGCCAAAAGTGGGTATAAAGGGGTTTTGGTTTACCCGGTCGGGGTAAAGTGATTTGGATAAAGAGAACCCTGCCCCGCCCCCTCCTTCCATCAAAGACCTGTCCCTGTCTCTCATGTCTCTTTCCCCTATTGAGCGGCGGTGGACACCATCTCCGCCTCTGAAGAGGCCCGACCGGCTCTCACCTCCGTAAAACAATGGGTCCCTGTCTCTTTCCCTTTCCCTCTCGGAGCCCCCGTGGCGTTCAAACATGTGCGCAAAGGGGCTGCTGCCCTCCATGTAGCGTTCTTTTTCCTTCAAGCTAACACTTCTGGGTGGGGGCAGCATTCCACCCATGCCTGCACCGCTCATGCCCCCACCTCCTCCTAAGCCTCCCATCAAACTGCCCATCCCACCCAATTCGTCTTTCTGCAGGTCGACAAATGCGTCATACGAGTGCTGCCGCCGAAGTGGCTTACCGAAACCGCCGCTCTTCCGCCTCTGCTGTGCCTGAGATTGAGACTGAGGGCCTGCGCCCATGCCACCCCCTCCTCCCCCACCCGCCCCGCCCCCCATCTGTTCCAAAAGGTGGTTGTTGTCCTCGCTGATATCGTAGAGGTTTCCTGTCTTTTTACAGCCTTCACAACGCATGCAGGTTGCGGAGCTGGGACGACTGCCTCCCCCTCCCGAGGACCCACAACTCATGCCGCCACCATAGCCACCTCCATGCAATGACATCTGCTTGCTCCCCAGTCCCCCACTAGCCCGACAGTTCCTGCACTCCCACTCTCCCCCAGCCAATCCAGAACCTCCCCCGCTCTTTGAATCAGACTTCTTGGGTTTGCTCTGAAGAAAGTCATCCACTGGTACCAGGGAGGTGCAAGTACTTACTCCTCCGTCTCTGTTCCCGGGACCCTCAGTCAAGTCCACATGTTCCCACTGAGGGACACCATCTTTGGGCCGAAACTGGTCCAAATAAAAATCTCTAACGCTCTCCTTTTCTCTGAAAAGATAAGAGTTCCCATCATTGTTCCCTCCTCCACCTCCCCCGCTTCCTCCGCCACCCCTCTTGCGTTCAGAGGGCAGCAGCGGTGGGGAACCAGAGCGGTGCCCATGATAGTGGTGGTGACTGATGTGGTAAGGTTTCCTCCTGTAGCCCAGCTCAATCTCGTCTAGCTCCCGTCTGGACTTGGCAGAGGCCGGCCTCTTCTTCAGGCTGTCCCGGTACTGTTTGCGCTTTTTGGCGTTACCCTCCAGGTTTCCGTACGTTACCGTGTGCGTGGAAATGTCTGACACATCTGAGCGTATATTCCCATCATCATCTCCTCTCCCTGGACAATAGCTATGTCCAGGGATGTAAGTGGAACTCGAGGCACCTCCTTTGAAGGAGAATTTCCCATATAGGTCGGGCAGGCCTCCCTTGAAGCTCTGGCCCGAGGGAGGAGTCTGTCCGGACAGCAGGTCAAACTTGCTCATGTTCCTGTGGGTCAGTGCTGAACAGGGCTGAGTGGTAAAAATAGGGGTCACCCCTCCACCCAGGCTGTCACAGTCAAACATGCCGCCCTCCAAAGAACTAGCACTACCCAAACTATGGGGTCTGTTGGGAGGAGGTCCGCTAAGCCCTAAAGTTGAACCATGGTGGTGTAGATAATGGTCCTGATACAAATTGCTGTCCTTAAGATGCAGGTTGCTAAACGTCCTCTCCACCTCACTGATGTAGTCGCTAAACATGTTGTCTTCTGGCATGTAGGGTGGCTTGCAGTCAGAGTGGCCCGCCAAGCTGCGCCGATGTTCGGAGATGTCGTAAACAGAAGATTCACGACGGATGAAGTCCAAAGCGCTGTGTGGTGAGCCGTTCACCCCTGACAGGGACGCCATGTTCTTGGCTGTCCGTAGGAGCCGCATGATGTTCGAATGGGTGTTGTTCATGGTGGCTGATGGCGAGTTCAATGCAGAGCTGCTTTTCTCCTCGATCTGCACCCCATGGATACAGCTGTAAATGCCCTGTGTGGGAGAAAGACAGGTGAGAGGAGGCATTAAAGGGTGCACATTTCAAACATTTGTTATTTGACACTGCAAAATCCTTCTCCTCACATATAAGGTCTTAAATAATCAGGCCTTATCTTATCTTACAGACCTAATAGTATCACCCCAATAGAGCACTTCGCTCTTGTACTGCAGGCTTACTTGTGGTTCCCAGAGTATTTAAAAGTTGAATGGGAGCTTTCAGCTTTAAGGCCTGTCTTCTGTGCAACCAGCTTCCAGTCTGGATTCAGGAGACAGACACTATCTCTACTTTTAAGATTAGACTTAAAACTTTTCTTTTTGATAAAGCATATATTTAGGGCTGGATCAGGTGACCCTAAATCTTCCCTTAGTTAGGCTGCAATAGGCCTAGGCTGTGGGGGGGGGGGGGGGGGGGGGGGGGCTTCCCATAATGCACTTCTTCACTGATTTCTTTTCACTCACACTGTTTATATGCCAGTCTGCAGTTAATCATTCGTTATTATTAATCTTTGGCTCTTTTCAACAGTGCGTTTTTTATCCTGTCTCCCTCCCCTTCCTGTCAAAAGGGAGTTTTTCTTTCCCATTGTCGCCAAGTGCTTGCTCGTCTGATTGTTGGTTTTTCTCTGTATTATAGTACGGTTTTTACCTTACAACATAAAGGTGCTATGTAAATAAAATTGAACTGGACTGAACTGAATTGAATTGTAACACAAGCCAACAGAGGTGTTTTGGCCACAGTGTCCACCCATCCATCCCACATATCTGACAGAAGCGATAAAGTTTTACATCAGTCAATCCAGGTTGTCTACATAGACCAGGTAACCAAGGGCACTAGATTTATGATTTATTTTAAAGAAGGGGGGGTGAAGCTACCTGGAGAGGACAGGATAGGCCTCACGACTGAAAAACACACAAACCCACCAGCAATCAGTCAATCTTATTTAATGTCGTATTTTATGTCATCTCTTCACAGTGGGTACAAAACTGGAAATGCACTGATATGATTCAAAATTTATGTTTCGTGGTAGTTAATGGCACAGAAACACAACCAACAGCCAATGACATCAGATGTGTCGTCTCATAAAAAAGATGAAGGGGAAAAAAAGAGTCGGTGTGTTTAATGAAAAACTTTGAGACGGCAAAGCAAGCAAACGTAAAAAAACGCTACGGCTTTCGGTATCGATTCTGTCAACACCTCGCTGTATACGGTAAGGGAAATAGATGTCCTTTATATACAGAAATGTGGCATATTCACTGATGTGAAATAAAGTGGGGCAGTGCGAGTGAGCAACAGTGTGAAGATTCAGAGAGGATAGTGTACCTTGATGGGTGATGATTGATAAAGGCCAAGTGGCTGGAAGAACTCCTCGGACCCCGCCAATCAATACTTTTAATCAATGTAATTAGAATTCAGCTGAACAATATCCTTCGGCAGTTATTAGGGATGAAGAGAAAGGCCAAGCCAAGGAGACACTAGCTGAGCATCATAGTGACAGAAAGACAAACTGCTCCATTTGCATTCAGTGATCTACGATACAATATTCAGATAAAAATGGATGTACAGCAGAGCGCAAACCAGGCTTGACAGATGGGGACTGTAAAGTATCGGATCAATTCCCGACAATGATTTTACTCATTTTTTTCCCTGCAGATGACGACGGGAACCACTGTTAGAGATCAAAGATCATCCCATTGCAGAGGTCAAGGTCCCGTCATAAGGCGAAGTCTGTCTTGAATGTCAGATCTTCTTCTTCTCCTCCTTTTACCCAACAATATCATCACCTGAGCCTGACTTTTCCTTTCCCAAGCCACTTGTTTCTAGTAATTAATTAGTTACATGGACAGTGGCTGCATTGCAGCAGAAAGGCTTCATCCCTCATTCTTCTTTTTAAATAATGTTATTACTTCTTTTAATTTCACAGTCGGTTAACAGCCAAGTACGCGAAGCTTGACAGTGGCTAAAACTAAGAGGTTAATATAAATACAAAATGACTCAACAGTATTCAGGAAAGCGCACACGCCCACCTTTGTGAAATTCCTCTTTTCTTTTCCCCCAACTCAGAACCATCTTTTAATGTTTATCCGGTCCTTCTCCATGTCATCTGTGTTTCCTTTTTTTCCATCTGGCTGTTTGTATAATTAGTCATCCCTTCATCGCTTTTGTTTTTCTTATTTTATTGTTCTGATTACACCCCACCTGCTGCCGAATCTGTCACATCCTCCCTCCCGTGACATCTATGATATAATCAACTTTTGGGAAGATTTTTTTTCTGCGACATTCAGCTTAATTTGCCGGCAAGCTTCCCTCATTAGCACTTAACCTGATAGCGGAGGGTAAAATTAACATTGTAACGATTTGCAGGGCGAGATCGAGATAAATATTTGCACTTTTTTTTTTTTTACATTTCTTTTATGCATGAATAAGCAGTAGCAACCAGTCAGAGAAAGAATGAGAAGCATTGAGTCTAGGACGAGACTGCATGCTTAATCTTCACCAGCAGATTTTGTCTACTCTGCAGGCCCACATAAAGTAACAGTTGGCAGGGCTGGTTCCACAGTAGCTGATTGTTTGGTCAGGATGTGTAAAAGAAATAACGGCGGCCAGAGAACTCCTCAGAATCCAAGGTATCACATCAAAATCTATAAGAGCTCCTGATTGCAAATAGAACTGCGTCTGAACAGGTAGCGGCGTATAATTTAATACAACCTGAGCGTGCTGTAAGCATGTGTTCCTTAATGCTAACGAACTTAGCCATGACGCGATCTGAGGCCTGTGAAAAGTGGAGCGATTAAACCTCTAATACATTTACAGTTCTTAAGTCATTAGAGGCTTTTAAATCAATATAATTAATTTGTTTCAGTGATCCAGGTGGGACCTGGAGGAGCAGGTAGCCGGGGGGAGAACTGCTCACAGATCTGCCGAGGGGGGGAGCGCTAACCGACCGTGAAGCCATGACCGGAGCCACGTGACTCACACCAGCCGTGGCAGATGTCTCATTTTTTACACCGCCGAGCTTAAATGTTAATTGCTGCAATAACAATAAGGTTTATTGGATTATGCTGTGAAATTAAAAAAGCGGAATCAATCGGAGTGGCAGAGTAAGAGAGGAAAAAGAGGGAAGAGAAAGCACACGGCTGGAGAGAAAACACTCAAGTAAATGAGAAGGAGACAATGCGACGTCTTGGCCAAAAGATAATAAACAGCAGCTTCCACTGTTCCACAATTCCTGTGATCTGTGCTACACATGCAAATCGACGCTCCCAATGAATATTTCCCCTGAATATTTTAACATGCTGAATCATCTGGCTGTATTTGCGGACACACAGCGTTCATTTATTTTGTCACATCGCAGCAAAGACGCCGATAATTTCTGTAAATGAGAGCAATCGCTGAATGTTACACAAAGCCTAATTGGTCTCTGATCCGGTTCCCATACAAATTGTAATGATGCAATAATGAACAACAACAACCAGCCTGTCTATGGAAAGGAGAAATCGGCTGACATTTTAGCAACAAGTATGCCATGCTCGTTCTACAAAAAAACAGACACGGACAGGCGTAAACGACGCTACAGCACAGGCGCAAAATTAACACCACACAAAATAATCAAAGTTGAGCACTGGAGCGGAATATGAGAGCAAGGAGGGGTACTTTTTTCTCCTTTTTTTTAAAATACAAAGCCTTGTTTTCTTGGCACAAGCCGACCCAGCACCACAACAGCATATCAAATGGAGGCAGAAAGCAGCAGTGTGTGGCTTCTCTGCTGTAAATTAGCCACGTGGTTTAGCATGCAGTGTTTCACCTTCACAGGCGCACAGTGAATTACACCGGAGCCATGTCAAAACAATTGGAATGCAAATCAAATACCTTGGGGGTGACTTTGGTCTCCTGGGACCCAGTAATCTACCCTCTCCGGTTCCGTGGCTGATTTTTTGTTGAGTGAAGTATTGATTTCAGCTCAGCATTTTGTAAATATTTACCTCATGGGCATCAGAAAGGCCAAGGCATCAAAAGTAAAGGAGAAAGCTCTCTCTATATGTGTGTGTGTACTTTGGCAGCGGTAGTTTGATTTGGGTAAGTGGAATGCATCTTTGAATTTTTAGAATCTCTTAGGCCTTAAAGAGTAAAGCACCTTCATTTGTGAGCCATTAGAGACAGTAATGAAGTAATGAGTAATAATGGTGACTTCACAGACGAGGACGATTCAGTTACGCAGAGGTTAATTTGAATTATAGCCAGCTGGATGTCTTGTGCCACCTAATTTAGAGCAGCCTTTCCACGACCAAATAAATGTACTGTTTTGGCTGCTGTCATTCATACCTGTGAGCTGACAATAATAATTATTACAATGAAGAAAATTGTGGAAACTGTTATCACTAATCGCTAAGCCTTCAAGAGGTACTAGTCATTTAATCTAATTGTTTACATTTTAATTGATGCACCCCCGACATCGTTGTAAAAAACTTAAAACTCTGTTAATTGAGGCCTTATATTGTAAGTTAAGCATATTGTTGTATAATTGCCTTGTTGCCAATACAAGCTAAGGGCTCAGTTACATGGGCCTAGAGACTGGTTGGCAACCATCTAGCAACCACAGGGAAAAAATGTATATTTCCCAACTTTTAGGCAATTGCTTGCTGGCTGTTGATGGGTGAAATAAATGGCAAAAAGGGCGCTACACCAAACTGTGAGGAATTTTTGAGTTATTTTTGACCAGAATATGTCCCTCTGTGTTCCTATATAGCGAACGAATATCCATTTGTGCAGTTTCTCTAAAATTAGAAATATCCTGTCTCATATTGATGCTCAGAAGCTAGTTCATATATTTATTACTTCTAGGGTGAATGTTGCGATTTATTATTATAGGGAAATCCTAAAAACTCCCTGAAAAGCTGTCAGTTGATCCAAACGCTGCACCTTGAGTACTGACAGGAACTAGAAAGACAGCATGTTTCTCCCACACTGGCTTCTCTTCACTGGCTTCCTTTTAAATCTAGAATTAGTTTAAAATCCTTCTCCTCACTTAAAAAGTTTTTATCAGACTCTATCTTATCTTAAGGGCGTCAAAGTATCTTGTCACCCCAATAAAGCACTTCCCTCTTCCCAGGCTTACTTGTGGTTTCTAAAGTATTTAAAAGTAGAATGGGAGGCAGAGGGTTCAGTTTTTGGGCCCCTCTTATTTATTTATTTATTTATTTCACACTTGGTACAACAGTTTCCACAGCTAGTTCTTTCAGACAAACCAACCACACTTTCTATCAGTAAAGCACTGCAACCATGTGTGAAAAGGAGCAGTAGGAAGAAAATATTCTTATTAAACCCTGCCTCCTATCTACAATCCAACTTATATTGTAAGTCGGCACCAAAAATCAAGGAACAAACTAACATTAACACCTATTTCAAGTCCTAACTCAAACCAAACAACAAATTTACAATCAGAATATACCACTCCACATAGTAACAAGGAGAAAAGATAAGTAAATAAAATAAATGAGGCAAAAAAATAATGGATCTTTTTTCTATTAACACCAATTTCATTCACATTCTTCATATTGAGTTATCGTTTTAGACATGTAACACTTTTTAAAACAATGTAAATTTATACAATTCTTTAAATTATAATGAAGAGAGTTCCACAGTCATATACCCCTAACCGTTGGACTCATTAATCTTTGTGTAGTCCTAGCTAACTGATGCTTAAAATAAAATTTCCTTCTGCTGTCTTCTCCCCCCGAACACGTTAAAAATACTCTTTGTAACTTAAAAGGCAAAATATTATTTTTAGCCTTAAACATAATTAATAGTGTCCGTAGTTTCACTAAATCTCCTAATTTTAATAATTTTGATTTTATAAATAATTTATTTGTATGTTCTCTATATTTAACGTTATGAATCATTCGTATCACTTTCTTCTGTAATAAGTTTAGAGGTTTTATATTATATCCTCATATGTATTCCCCCAAACTTCGACACAGTAACTAAAGTATGAGAAAAACAATGAAAAATATAAAATGCGCATTGTTTTGTAGTCTAATAAATCTCTTACATTTCCCAAAATATAAATGCTTTTAACCATCTTCTTTCTAATGTACTCAATATGTGATTTCCACGTCAAATTTTCATCCTACTATTACACCCAAAAAGCGAAATTCAGTAACTCTTTCAATCAATTCTCCATTAATGGACATAATGACTTCTTCCTCCTTTACACAATTGCCAAATATCATGAATTTCGTTTTTGTCAGATTCAAAGATAATTTATTTACATCAAACCATTTTTTTAATCTTAACATCTCAGAAGTCATAATTTCAAACAAATCTTTCAAATTCTCTCCTGAGCAATAAAAATTTGTGTCATCTGCAAATAAAAGAAAATGTAACCTTTTTGATACGTCACAGATATCATTAATATATAAATTAAAAAGTTTAGGTCCCAAAATAGAACCTTGAGGAACGCCACATACAATCTTCAATCTTTCAGAGGTATTGCCGAGATAATGTGCATATTGCGACCTATTTTCTAAATAACTCCTTAAACAATTCAATGCCACTCCTCTCACACCATAATTATACAATTTAGAAATCAAAATAGAATGTTGTAATGTGTCAAAAGCTTTTTTTAAATCAACGAATACCCCAACTGTGTATTTATTATTATGGGTTGCAGATGAAATATCGTCAATGAAAGTCAACAATCTTAATGCCGTTGATCTATTTTTACAAAATCCAAATTGATTTTCATTTATTAGTTGATTTTTTTCAATAAAACTATCAAGTCTTTGCGCAAAAGGTTTTTCAAGCACTTTTGAAAACTGTGACAAAGAGACACTGGCCTATAGTTGTTAAAACTATGCTTATCTCCTGATTTATATAAGGGTATCACTTTTGCCACTTTCATTCGATCAGGAAATACTCCTGATTGTAACGAGAGATTAAAAATATAGCAAATAGGAATACTTATACAGCCTAAAGTCTTTTTAATTATAACCATGTCTATACCATCACAGTCAGTAGGTTTTTTATTTTTAAAGTTTTTTACAATTGCTACAATTTCTTTTATGGTAATATCAGCTAAGAATATAGAATTAACCACTCTACTTTCTCCTTTCTAGACTTCCTCATATTCTGGGTCGTCATTTTTTCTAATTAAATTTGCTAAAGTGGGTCCAACATTTACAAAAAAGGAATTGAATTCGTTTGCTACTTCAGTCTTGTCATCAACAACTTGATTATTCTTAATGAAATAAATAGGCCGATCTGAGGGTGTGTTCTTGTTACCCAATACTTCTTTAAAAATATTCCAAATGCCCTTAATATTATTCTTGTTTTCCTGAAAAAGTTTATTATAATAGTCTTTCTTGGCTTTCCTCAATATCTTCTGTGGAACCAGCTCCGAGTTTGGATTTGGGAAAGAGACACCCTCTCTGCTTTTAAAATTAGGCTTAAAACTTTCCACTATGGGTGACCAAAGCAATTGTAAATGGGTTTTTGATGCAACACTGTATACTGTGACTAATTCTACCTAGCGACAGAAAGCAACATCCCACAACTGCTGGCCAGTCGGTTAGGGAATACACATTTTTTCCTAGTGACCAGTGGTTACCAGGGGCTTTAGGTCAGCATTCCCCAAACCCCAGGCAACGGACCCGTACCGGTCTGTGAGCCGTTTGGTACCGGGCCGCGAAATTTGAGGCTCAGGAGTGAAATTTATGGTTTTCAGGGTTTTTATCGTTAACTTGGTTTACCTGAGAGAGGAGGACGTTACTCTCAATGTTGCTGGTGCATTTCAGGAGGACGCTGCTAATAAAGTTACACAATTACACAGTGAATTCACGTTTATTATTATATTTACAACATATCACAGTTTTTGTCTTGGTTATATAATTTTACTTTGTTGTATTTATCCTCCGACACCTTAAAGGCCGTTCTGTGAAAATATTGCCTGACATTAAACCGGTCCGTGGCGCAAAAGAGGTCAGGGACCACTGCTTTAGATGACTTAGCTTTAGCAATAGATTTTACAGCAACTACCATCTACCACTTGCAACCAGTCAAGGTTGCCAACAGGTCTCTAGGCCTGTGTAACTAGCCCTAACTCAGAATATTTGATTTATTTTTAATATTTTTTGGGGCCCTTTTATGGCTTTCTTTTTGATATAAACAGTGAAGACTGATAAGAAAGCGGAAGACATGCGGCCGCAGCCCTTTGCTATGCGGCATATGGTTGCCTGCTCATTCCAGTGAGCTAAACCAGCACCCCAACTCACAATGTTTACTACATAAGTAAATATGTAGCAATGATACGAAGGGTACAACATGAAATACACATACTGAAGTATCTGAATTGAAAAATTGTGTGTTTGATGGTACTCCAACATGCAGCTATTATCTTATTTGGATAGCTAGGGTCAAAGTATTAACAAAGAGCCTTTTCTTGCTATAATAGCCCACTTTTCCCCACCCTTTCTCACCCTGCTGATTGAGAAGACGAAGCCGGGCTGGCCGGAGCAGACGCCCATGAAGCAGAAGCGCAGCTGCCAGTAGAACCAGTGTTCACAGATGAAGGTAATGAGTGAAAGAGCCATGGCAGCACCTAGCATGTAGAAAACGCCAGCCATGTTGTCCACATCCAGCTGGCTGGACATCACCTCATTCTTCTCATGGTGGCAGATCCCTGTCAGCCAGAGGGACTCCAGCTCCTCCATCTCACCTGGATAGAGGTATTGGCATGAGGTTTTGGGAAGAAGACGAAGGGAGGGAGAAAGTGACAGGACGAAGGAAGAAACAGATGGTGAGAAGAGATGGACGAGGAGCAGGCCAACAAGAAGGAGATTGGATGGAGGTGAGACAGGAGGGGTGTACGTGGACGGACAAGAGAAGAAGAAGGAGGGCACAGTGAGGATATGTGGGGGAAGTGTTTTTATGTTTGAGATGTGGAATTGAAGTAAAGAAAGGAGTGTGAAAAAGAGGGAATGGAAGTATTATATAAAGTAGAGAAGAGGGACATGATGTAATAACAAGATGGGTATTGGAGGACATGAGGGATGGAGAAAATGATGCAACAGAAGAAGAGAAGACGGAAGATGGCGGGCAGAAGAGAAAAGGGGGGTCAGGGTGGTTAGAAGTGAAATACAGATCTTAAATTCTGCAGCAGCTTCACAGCAGACAGAGGAAGAGTAAAACACACATGCCACCAGTCACATGTTAATCACATTAGTCTTATTTGCATTGTTTTCTCCAAATAATTGCATATATAGGTATCTGGTATGCATCTGACGCTAGTCCCCGAGCTTGTGCTTGCTTTTGTGGGTAACCTTCTGTTTCATCACGAGCTGTTCTCTATCAAAGCTGACTGTGGCAGGACAGGCGTCGGTTAATTAATCATACATTCAGCCGCTGTCGCTCCACGTCAGCGCAACTCCACCAACACACAGCCCAGCCTGGCCTCTGAGCATCAACAAGCGTCTCCGCAGCATGTAAACGTAAAAAAAAGAGGCACTGCACACAAAGGCATAAATACAGATACATCACCCAGCTGCCTCTACTTGGATCTACTGATAAACAGTAACTGGAACCCTTGTGCAGCTATTCTGACAGTGGCATCTCTAGTTAGGGCTGTCTCCTGGGAGTCAGTATGCCATTTTGTCATTAGTTTTCATTTAGCGCTGATTTTAGTGGGAAAACCTGCTCATCTTTTTGTTGTTCAATGGACATCAGAGAATACAGAGTGAGAGGAGACAACAACTGTAATTGACTGGCTTAAAATCCAGGACACGGTTACAGTGTTTCACACTCTCATACAGAAACTGTCCTCCTTTCACACGGATGAGACTGAGACTAAGACACTATTTAATAGATCTTTTACTGAGTCTGTTTTATCTTTTCCTTGGTATCATGGTACGGTAACCTATCTCTGAAGGACAGAAACAAACTGATGCAAATTGTGAACTGGTTAGGGAAGCTGCGAGGTACATCACAGCTCAATTTAGAGTCTCTGTATACCAGACAGCTGCAGAGAAGGACCAGCTCCATCTTAAATAATGACTCCCACCCCTTTTGTTGGGATATTCAGCTTCTTCCCTTTGAACAGAGGTTTGTAGTCCTTAAATGCAGAAGAAAGCATTTGTCTTAGTTGATATTCTTTATTAAACGATAGCAAATTTTCTTATATGCCTTTTTTTTTTTACTATTTTTACTGGAACACTCTCACTTTTTTCCCTTTTATTTTTCTTATTGTGTCTATGTTACAATTGTCCAGTATTGGCGTTTGATGTCTGGTAGAAGGGTTGCCTGCACTTTGAACTGCAAAACAAATTTACCTATGGGTATCAATAAAGGAACCTGAGCCTAAGTGTTTCTTTGATTTTTGTATGATATAAGCTAAGCTAATAGCTTAGCTAGTAGCTTAGCTAGTAGCTTAGCATAATCTGTTTGTTTAATCTCCAGAAAACATTAAGTTGCTATTTTATGCCACGTAATGAGCCAATACTGTAAATGATTAAAATGCAGACTAAATATCTGAGTTGGCTCTATCGTCTCATCTAAGCCAGAAACTACATCTTTAACTTCTATGGAGCTTTGCTATGTGATAAACAAAATACAGACATCTTTCCTATTCTTAATTTTAGTCACTGTCTAAAATCTAATAACCTTGTTACAAAATGTCATATAAAATCTTAAAGAAGTATATTTTATGACGGAATAAGACGTAACTATTACATCACCGATGCCCGGTATCTCTGTAATGATGCAACAGGTCTTTCACTGATTTCAAGGGCAAAAAGTTCATCAGAAGCAAACGAATGATTCCGTTTAAAAGTGAAACGGGAAATTTTGCAGTTTAACTTTCAGGACAGCTGTGATATATTTTTTGCTCGGGCCTGCGTCAAACTACCCCGACTCTCTTCCAGCCTGCATATCAGGCCACTGCACTCGCCACTTGAGTCTGATCACTTTCTAGGCCACCAGGAGGGGAGTGGATGGCAAGGCGTGGTAAAGTGACATTGAAATCCTGAGAGGGGCCAGACAGGGCCGCTCAGTTTCTGTTTTAATGCTTTTGCAGTGGCACACGGGGATGTTACAGCGAGCCGACCCACATTCACATTTGCAAGCAGACACATAAATTACTCTCAACTAAGTTCGACGGGTTATTAAGTTAATTCTACGACTAACCTAACTGATCATCAATAAGCAACAAGCACACAAAAGACTCTTCCTGAATCGCATGTAGGTTGATAAAAATAAACCTGTGTCATAAATAATCAGAATCTCTACACTGCTTTTACTTTGTAGCCCATTGCACACACACACACACACACAGGCAGGCACTCATTTTTGGAGGGCTGACCCATATTTACATGTGCACGCAAACACACACACACACAAACCCGCACACTAATGCACACACGGTTTAGAAATACACCAGGAGCTATGTTGGCACCTCTAACTGGGACACACTATAGCAGGCCCCTGAGGGCCCTTGGCTCAGGATGCTCACAACACTCTGGACCGTGCCCAAATAAACTAGCTACACCACACGCACTTGAACCTACACACACACAGACACACACAAAACTTCCATTACACTTCCCATACTGAATTAACTGTATATCAAAACCAGGCTGTTAAAGTGGTTAAACTTCACAACTAGCCATTGTTGGTGACGTTTTAATTTGTGCGTGACGAAGAGCTCAGAAATGGACATTTGGAACGCATTTTATTTCCTGCTCATTCACAGACTCATTAATGCTGCAGCTACAGCTGGGACAAAGTGTGTCTCTAAAGAACAAACCCCGGAGAGCTTTGCACAGTCTCCCATAAACGGCAAACATGATCATAAACCACCAGCTTCCCACAGTGGGAGCTAAATTTCAACTTGTATTCCTAACGTTTTACTTTTTCACTCTGCATTTGAGATACAATATGTGGGAGTGGACTTACAGTACATTTGACTCGCAGAGCCAAGCAGACGCACAAGAAAAAGTATGATTTTTATCCTAGCTCTCTCCAAAATCCTTTCCTGAACAGATGGGAGTGGGTGAGATCAACAATTTTACAGTCTGAGAGAGATTTTTTTTCTTGCATGAGTGAAGGGAAGGGATTTCAAACATTCATGAAAATACTGTATTTCACGTTAATACAGTCCAGACTGTAAGTATATAGACAGTTACACATTTCTTAGTCTTCAGGCTCTGTGCCTCACTAGTGATACAGAAAGAACTGTGTGGGAGATATAGCTCTTCTATCACACAGTGCCAGAATTGTAGCAGTTTTAAAACGAAATTGGCTTTTCTTTTTTTGGGGGTGTGGAAGAGTTCACATGAGGCTCGTAGCTAATTCAGTTACCATTTAGTTTGAGTGGGAGCACCCTGGCAATATGCAGAGCAAAGAGTCAGCCGAGCAAGTGAAGAAGATAAGAAATTATTAGAGCCGTATCAAAGCTAGTTGGTTTGCCAAAATCAACAGTTGGGTTCATAGTCAAAAGCAAAAGCAAAAAAAAAAAGAACGCCTGGTAGATGGAAAGGAGCACATGGCAAGAAAAATCTCAGTATAACAGCACAGCAAGTCAAGAATGCTGTTGAGGATTGAAAGTCTATTAGTTTAACCTCAGTGGATTCACCGCCGCCAAACTCATGAGAGAAAAATCAAGAGAGGAAAAAAGGCAGTTTGTAAAAAATTGTGAAATGACCCTTAAAACTAGCCAGTGACAAACGTACGGTGTTAAAAAGGTATAGCCAGTGACCCTGACCCTCCTCCTCTGTCAAATGTTGGTGGAGATTCTGTTTAAGGGTGCACGGCTGCCAAGGAAACAGTCAATCAAACAGCAGTTTGCACGATCGGATTCAGCAAAATTCACCAGAAGAAACTTTGTAGTTTTTTGGACAAGACAGCCATAAACATACGTCTAAGTCAGGGGTCGGACACCTTTCTGATGATGAGTACCATCTAAAATTTCCTCAGAAGTTAATGTGCCATATCAACCATCCCATTAGCAATACATTTAATAACGCTCTATATGAACAGTTACACACTATATAGAACAACTTTATAGAACTATATTTGTTTGCAGATGTTGGCATAGTGCAGTATTGTATTTGTGTGTATTTCTGTGGTACTGATGCTGCGCTGAGCAGACAGCTCCTGAAGCATTTGAAGTAGCAGAATGTGGAAATTTCAACATCGCTTGAAAAAACTGCCAGCTAGCAACGTCCCTCTCACCGGTAGGCTAAGTGATTTTTAACTAATTATAAGTTGAATCTGGTAGTTGGGGTTGATAGCTAAGATACCGTTATTAAGAAGCGGCACAACTAATGTCTCTATGTGAGCTAATTTGCGATGTGCACCGGTGGCACGGCCATTTATTTTTTTAATGCATCTTTTCAGATTAACTCACTGCGTGTCGTGCCATCAGTTAACCCTTCGCGTGCCAGCTGTGGCACGAGTGCCCAGGGTTGCCGACCCCTGTCCTAAGTAATCTAAAGGCTTTTCAGGCAGAGGAGCATCCTAAACTTCCTGCTTCAGTCACATGATCTCACTTAAAGCGAGCTCTGTTTCACATGCCAACAAAAAAGCGGGGGAGGAATTAAGTCTGAGAGGACTTTAGAAAGCTGCTGAATTTACCTGCTTTTGTCTGAGATCTCCAATTGGTGGTCAGTAAGTATAAACAGAGAATCATTGCTCGTCCAGTTTCTTTTTTTTTTTAAATCAAAAATGCAGAACCTGAAGAATAAGAAAGTCTACACTGGACAATATTCATAAGAACGAGCCTACAGCAAAGCCTCGAGCTGTTCATATTGATGGAGCTTTAGTTTTCTTCCCCCCATTATAGCTCTTACTTAAATCGCATTTTCATACGTTTAGTTCTTTTTCCTGCTGGCAATGATGTATGAAAACTGTAGACATGAAGTCATTAGCTAAGATTAGAAAAGTAAAATGGTGCAAAAACACATGAGGCACTCAGTCATTCAAATAAACTCACAGGTCAGCCACGTTTGTCAGATCCGAACTCTCAGCTGCTTGTCTGGGACTTTATCTGCTCGTTCATATGTGACAGGGGTGGGCAACTCCAGGCCTCGAGAGCCGATGTCCTGTAGGTTTTAGATCTCACCCTGGGTCAACACACCTGAATCAAATGATCAGTTCATTACCAGGCTTCTGGAGAACTTCAAGACATGTTGAAGAGGTAATTTAGCCATTTAAATCAGCTGTGTTGGAACAAGGACACATCTAAAACCTGCAGGATGCCGGCTCTCGAGGCCTGGAGTTCCCTACCCCTTACATGTGAGATGCCCTCAGTACTGCACAGCCGTACACACAAATGGTTTTCGTGTCTAACAAGGGATCGTAAGGTTTTTCAGGTGCATTGAATTTCAAATTTGCCTGATAGTAACCTGGGTTAGCTCATCTGATAATTGTTTTTCAGCTTGTCCTGCTGTCATAACACAGTTTAAACAGTTTGGTGAACACAATGTTATCCCAAAAGAATAAGTCAACAGAATAAGTTGGGCACACCTATCCTTTAATATTTGCCTCAAGGTCACGGAGAAGTTTTTGATCTGTTAACGTCTGTGTTAAGCTGGTCTTATCTCTGCGTCTATCCGATCCGTTTATGTGTAATTATACAACTCATCGCATCAGCACAGCTGCGCGCGTGACATCATTAAACGGTGGAGTGTCAGCTCGCTCGCTCACCGTCTCCAAAGAGCTGCAGGATGGCCAGGTCCACATGTCTCTTCCAGAGCGACTCCTTCTGGATGGCGATGCCGTACCCCGTGGTGGCAAAGATGTAGCCGCTGCCAATGGTCACCAGCTTGCAGCCCTCGTCCCTGCCAGCCATGTAGTTCAGCACGGCCGCATCGTAAATGAAAGCGTCTAGTTTGCTGGAGAAGAAGAGAGCGAGGGACAAAGAGGAGGAGCGATAGGTTACAATTAATTAGCACTTGGGAGTCAGACATCACAGCTACAACATTCCAATTAACCTGCTAAATAGCTCTAAGCTGCTGATAAGTCTAATAGACTTCCACTTGGTTTGCCAAAGGCTGGGGCTGGCACACAAACTGGCGAAAAGGCGCACTTGATGAAACTGAAGAGGGGGAGTGATAGTATTATTGGACGTATTCAGCTGAGATATATTTACATGAAGCAAGACAAACAAGAGAATTTCGCAGTGATTACTTTTTAAGTCATCGTAGCCTGAATTTTACACTTCTATTGAAACAGACATTCTGATCATCGTAGTGAGTCCAATAGTGCTTCTGGGTACTTTAAAACATCATTAGGACCATTCCAAAAAGCATTCAATCAATTGAAATGAACAAAAAGCAGATTGCACCATAATAAATAATACTGTGCCCAAAACAATGAAATGCACACTCAGTTTAATTCAGTTTTTTTCATATAATGCCAAATCACAAAAACAGTTGCCTCAAAGTGCTTTATATTGTAAGGTAGACCGTACAATAAGACAGAGAAAACCCCAACAATCGGACAGCCCACTAAGCCCTAGAACTTTGCAACAGTGGGAAGAAAAACTCCCTTTTAATAGGAAGAACTTCCAGCAGAACCAAGCTCAGGGAAGGGCAGTCATCTGTACGACCAGTTAGGGGTGACACTGACCGAAATACTCTTTTCAGTATCTCAAGTAATATATTCTAACACAATTTGCCAGTAATAGATTTGTGAAGTTTAAACATAAATGTGGTCATTTTCATTTTGACATTTTTCTTTTTTAACCACTTTGTTGCAAACATGCTTACCCAGACTTGAGACTCTGCAGAGCTTCATTGACATTTCTCTGATGAAACTTTGTCATGTAGGAGTGCATTTCTGGGTAGTTGTTTCTAATGTTTCTCTCTGTACTTCCATTGGGGACGGTGCCAAAACGAAACGGAGGCGAGAAGTCGTTGGGACTCTGGAACTGAACATAAAAAACAGAGAACGGAGAGGCGTGTAAAACTCTGATAAGTCTTCACACAACATTGGGTAAGGACGAGCGAGTGGCACAGCATCAAACAGAAACCTTTCACCTTACCTTTTTGTCTGACAGACCGGATACCTGGTCCACGTACTCCTCCTGGATCATGAAAGCAGCCAGGTTGGCAGTGTAGGAGGCCAGAAAGATGACAGCAAAGAAGGCCCACACTGATACCATGATCTTACTGGTGGTGCCTTTGGGATTCTGCACTGGCACAGAGTTGTTGAAGACCAGACCCCACAGCAGCCAGATGGCCTTGCCGATGGTAAAGGATGGACCATGGGGCTCTAAATTAAATAGAGTTATTGGTTAAAGACAATAGATCACTTCTGGGGCAGCTGAACAATTCTCCAGGACATCAGTGATCTATTTAGAAGAACAAAACCAAAAATTAGAATTAATTTGCTACATATATTCATTTTAGGATTTCAGTATGATCAAGGAGTTTCAATTTTTCCCCTTCTATGTTTCTGATAAAGAAATTTATCCAGGACTTTGCTTCATGACAAACAACTAGCTTTGGTTTAGTGCTGAGTAGCCACTTGGATCTGGCTTCAAAATAGAGTTTGTAACACACTCAGCTTTAAACTGTAACTTTACAATATGTTATTTGTATCTTACTGAGCACTGTGTCAGTGCTTCGCAGCCATACAGTATACGAACTCACTGTATTAACCAAGAAGCTAGATTTAGCTGATAGCATGACACTCCACCTTCTTGTCCAAATACATTCCTGTGTTCTTGTGTCCTTCACAAACCAGCCACCGTATTATACAGTCATGTGAAAAACAAGGTTTTCACAGGACTCTATGAAAACTTAGCATGCTCTATAATTTAGTAGTTTGTAGAATCTCCTTTAGCATCAGTAACATGAAGTAATGGTTTTCTTTATGATGTTATCTCACAACACTATGGAGGAATTTTGGCCTGCTCTTCTTTGCATAGTTTATTCTGTCCATTTAAGTTTGCAGCCATTTGTGTATGCACAGCTCTGTTAAGGTCCTATCACAGCATTTGATACAAGTTGAGGTCTAAACTTTGGCCGTTGGACCAACTTGATTCTTTTCTTTGTCATACATTCTGTTTAGATTTGTTTCACTTGCTCGTTTGATTAGATTTGTTGCTGTTGGATAGCATTTTGTATACAACAGAGTTCATGGTAGACTCAACAACTGCAAGGTGGCCAGGTCCTGTGGCTGCAAACCAAGCCCAAATAATCACCCTCCACCGCCATGCTTGACAGTTGGTATGAGGTGTTTGTCCTGTTATGCTATGTTTGGCTGTCACTGTGGATTATGGACAAACCTGTCCAAACGGAACTGTTCCAGATGTTTTGTGGTTTATTCAGAGGCAACTTTACAAACCTTTTTGGAGAGAAGAGATTCTCTCATGCAAACCCCTCAAAAACAAGTGACACTTGTTCAGTCTTTTTCTAATTTTACAGTCATCAACTTTCGCATTAATATTTGCTAAATGAGGTCTGCAGAGTCTGAGATGTAGCTCTTGGTTTGTTTTTTAATATTTTTATAATATAATACAGCTTTACATGATGACAAGGAAGACCTGCTGTTTCATGTCACCTATATAATCTTATATGTGACTGCAGTAAGTACATTTTCTTTGTTTTATGTAATTTGTTGGAGCGCTGTTGGTTCCATTCGTCTATGAGTTGACAGACTGGTGCATTACAGCCATTATGCTGTGATTAGCAGTTGGTTCATAATTTGTGTGGGTATGTGTGATTGTGTGAGAGAGAATGAGAGGGTGTTTGTGTGCAACCATGTGGGTGTGTATTGTTGTGTGGACCGTTTGTTCATGGACAAACTGTCCTTATCGTGCCAAAAATCTCCTTTGTGAAGTTTGCAAGAAAGTTACTTCAATGAATTGGGGCAGAGATTTTACAAATCTGCAGCCGAGTCATTGATATGTTATTACATCAGATCTTCTGACTCCAAACTTCGATCTGCACTCTTCATGATACCAAACTCCCATGGCGCTACAAGCAGATAAAACAAGGAGGCACATAGAAAGAAAACAGCGCTTCAGGGAGGAGTACATCTTCTCCAGAAGCTGATGAAGGATGAGAGGAATGAAAAAAAGATAACTATTGTCTATATATAGCCACATTAGAGATAGAGAGTTGAGGGAGACATTGATTTTTTTCCCTTGTTTCTCATCTTTTCAGCTGAGGAGATCTAAGACGAATGCTGTCAGAGTTGACGCGTGAAATATGAAAATGAATGCAAATGACTTGTCCGGTGTGAGCAGCGCTGGAGGATTTGCTGAAACCTGTGCACTGCAGACACAACTGTAAATGATAAAAAGAGAGGCCGGTGAAGGAGGACGAGGAGAATGAAGTCAATGGGTCAGTGAGGACAGCTGGTCTAGGCTATATGTGGAGGTGGCCTGCAATGTGTTTCTGTGTCTCATTCATTTTTTGTGAACAACGAAAAACATTTTGTACAACACGGGCCAACTCTTGTATTGTTACAGAAAGGAAGCATCTGTACCTGCACTTGTTTATTTGGAGAAAATAGCTACTCAGACTGCAAATCTCACTGAACACTCCTTCTCTGAAGAACCAAATTACTGGCCACCATTCTCATTCATAAACCTCACCAGCTAAGACAAGTAACCTGTGAACCGATACTGATCCACAACATTTATTTATTTCTGTGGATCTTATTAGGTGTTTAGTGTCATATCCACAATTTCCAACTTGGCTGTCAGTTCAGATGCTTTCAAGAAAAATCTGAAACAAAAAGTGTCTGAAAATAAAGCCGACAAGAGACAAGTAAATGCTGGGTAAGTGCTGGTAAACATGCAAGTGTGTATTGCGTATATCAAAGTGTTTATCAGCTATTCCTGTACCTAGTTATGTGTGTTCAATACGTGTGATATTTGGACCCAAGGTCACTAAAATATCATCTCACCTATCAAAGAAATCTGAATAGACCTGCTGCCTGGGCTACGTGCACAGGCAACATGTGTACATGTGTTTTCTGAAAATCTTCTAGGTCACAGAGAGCAGCTGCAGCACACAAAACAAAGTTTTCAACCAGGATGTCATTTTGTTGTGGTAATTTTAAGAGTGAAAATGTGACATTTTCACCCGTGAACTAAGTGCTTTGACACACCTATAATCAATATAAATGCTGAAATGCAGAACTATAAATACTGCTGGTCTATTTATTGGTGGATATTAAACATAGATAAACAGATGAAAAAGGCAACCCAGCTATAAGACTGTTTACATCTATATCACTGAATGGTTTAGTCACCGACAGGTACTGTGTGTGTGTGTGTGTGTGTGTGTGTGTGTGTGTGTGTGTGTGTGTGTGTGTGTGTGTGTGTGTGTGCGCGCGCGCATGTTGCGCTGAAGCCTCTCACCTCTGCCGTCAGCCAGACACCGGTTGTAGCCCACAGGGCTGAAGTACTCGAATATAAACACAGCCACTGCTGACACCAGCAACAGCATCACGAACATCATCACCCACACATCCGCACTGAAGGGCTCTGGAGGGCGAGAGAGCGAGAGAGGGAAGAGGAGAGAAAGATGAAGGGAGAAGGGGGGGGGAGCATGGACAGAGAGAGATAAGTAAACGGGTGGGGCGGCGGTGGGGTGTGTAAGGAGGCAGAAGACGGGGAATAGACAAGGGACATTAGCAGAGAGCGAGGGAGAGGGAAAAAGAGCGAGGGCGGTGGAGAGAAAGAGAAAATGAAGCAAGAGAGAGGAGAGGGCAAGAGAAATATGCAAATGTGGTGCGCCAGATTGAGAAGAGGAAGGAAGCATCAGAGAAATGGAGTGGGAGTGGGAAATATAAGAGGGCAAAGAGACAGGGAGCAAAACAGTTAGTCGTATTATCATGCACTCCAGTGTTCGCTGTGCAAATGTGCTGAAACTTGGCTCCTATCATTTGGCGTGGCCACTAAATCTCTTTCTGTTCAACTTTTAAAGGGGAAAAAAATCAAACAGCGGAATAAAAAGTCATCACTGTCCGTTTGTCAGGAAGGCTAACGAAAAGACATTTGTGCAAAAATTGCTTTTAAACTTAAGATTTCAAGAATTCTTGAAATCTTTAAGTCGAACCATTTAAGTGAAACTGAAAAAGTCTGTACAGTTCAAAAGGATGCAGCTTTACTGTACGTGTAAATATAAAGATATTAAAATGCAATTTGTCCTCTATGGTGGACTCTATGGATCATTTTGGACTCCACCACCAGTACAAACTGCATACACTATATGGGTCTGTACTATAGAGGGGATTTTGTTCTCTTTAAAGGGGCTTTGGTGGAGCTGACTAGGGACAAAAGCACCATTGGTCCACATACAGTTAAATGAAGGAGCCTGTCTATGCTAGCTTAACAAACATGCATGCTTTTTCCTCTTATTTTTTGCCATTTGATAAAGAATAATGCATTTTAAGCATGACTAAATTAAACTCCACTTCCTGAACACAGAATGTCTTTAAAATCCTGATTTTCATTTGTGTGAAGACCAAAACCTTTCTGATGGATGCCAGATTTTATGCAAGAAGAGCCCTACAGTTTGTGCACTGGCCATTAGGCCATCCTACATTCAAAATGCTGATTTTAAAAGAAATAACTTTCCAAAACCTGCCAGATCAGAGCACAAATGAAGATCAATCCTTTAAGAATAGTGCTTAAATGCCTGGTGGCTTATCCATTATTGTGTTTTTGTTTAGTTTTTTTCAATAAACTGCACAACAGAAGACATTCCTACAAGTTTGAGTCTCTCCTGGATCAGTGCTCACACAGGTCAAAACACAGCCTTTGGTCTCTTCCCCTGATCCATCTCTGCCGCCCTCCCCCAACCTTTTACAGCTCGCCTTCCTCACCTAAGAAAGCCGAGGGCGAAACGGTGCCATTGCTGCGAGAGACCATGACGCTGATGCCTGTCTCAATAAAGGGGACGGAAAAGTCAATGACCTCTGACCTCTCCTCGTTGATGGTCAAGGAGCCGACAGCCATGTGAGCGTTTTTTAACACCACCTAGGCAAGATGCAAAAAAAAAAAAAAAGCAGAAAGAGAGAAAGTGTGTCTGTTATCTGTTTCTCAACACATCCGTCAGGCAGCTATCAATAACAGAGGCAGAGTAAGGCAATGAATGGAGTCTTGTGTACTGTGGCAACAAACACATTCCAAAAAACTATTTCAATGGAGATAGTTAAGAATAGCTTATGATCATAAAACAGCATAAAAATAGCATATCACAGCCATCGGTTCATTTAAAGGTGACTGTGCAGTCTTTCTAAATGTGAATCAATCCTGTTTGGTGATGTAACAGAGACAAAGGTGGACATCCTTATAGTTTAAGATCATTAATGTGGAAAGCAAATACTGTTTATACCGTCTATTCAGGTTCCCCTCTGCTTCAGGATGAATGAAAAACGAGCCTCTTAGCAGAGAAGTTCTGGATTATCTAACATGTCAATGGTAACGAGCAGGTTTCACGATAGGACATGTTTTTGTACTGACTTTAAGATCAACGTTATATCACATGATCACATGGTCAGAATTCATAAGCATATGGCGGCATCCTATGTCACAGGTCGTTATGTAGATCATAAACAAGGTCGGTGTAATCACAGAGTTAATTAGTTAACAAGAGCACTCAGACAGCGCAAAAAATAAAAAGTGTGTTGTACAGCTGTCTCTATGCCCTTTTATGTGATGCATTACTCAATATGTGACTTTTTTAAGGTCAACTTTGACCTCTGGCACTAATAATAAAGGTCGAGGTCAGATGCTTAGCCAACTTGTAGGTATTCATGTCCCTTAAGGCCTAGTATTTTGTAAATTTTGAAGATGACCCATCAAATAAATTGTGAGTAAAGGTTTTACTGATTTTCACTTTTGGTGTGCAATTGACCTGATTTTCACCAATCAGCTCGAGCTGTTATTGGTATCTAGCATCACACATAATTTGAAAATGATATCTCTGAAACTGTGGATGCTAGACTGCTAACAAACAGACAAACAAACAAACAGACCTGATTATGTACTGCCTCCCTAGCTCCAGATATCTAAAGGTCATAGAAAGCATGAGTTAGACCTATGCTTTGTTTATGGAAGACATATTAAAGGGATTATTGGGACCAAAATTAAATTTAGGGTTTTTTTCTCTGTCCTGTATTTATCCCCTAGTGTTTTTTGTCAGTTTCACAGTTTTAAAGATATCAGCTGAAGGGATGTCGGCCTTCTCTTAAATATAAAGGATATAAATGGGACTTGATTTGGCACATTCACCTAACAAACAAAAGATCCCCAGTTTGATCCCAGGAATGGACACAAACTCCTTCACGGTTGTGTCAGGAAGGGCAAATCTGGCAAATCAAATATGTGGCACCACCTGCTCTGGTGACTCTTTTTTTAATAAGGGAGCAGCTGAAAGCAGTTTTCTTTCATGAGGGAAAAAGTTCCAAAAAACACATTTGAAAAATTTAGCAGTAATGTCTCGCTGTTGTACCCACGAGCCTCTCCTGAAGGGAGGATGGATGCTTTCTTCGGCTGACTGATACAATTGCTGGGTGTAGTTTGATAGAAGGAAATTGGTTCCTATATTAAACTGCTCACAACAGGGATTGTGGATTTTTTAAAGTGATTTTTTATTCAAGAGAATATTCAAGAGAAAGCAGACATTTCCACAGCAGATATATTTTAAAATGCACATTAAAAGAATCTCAATGACAGACGGCACTGCAGGCTGGAGGAAAAAGCATGTAGATTTGATTTCTGGTTGGTGAACACTTTAAACTTTAGAGTGGACCTTATTTTCGGTCTTATTGTCAAGCTGCTCACTTCCTTCCAATAACATCTGTCCCAGAATACATACAACACTTTACCCTCGTCTTCAGTAACCACGCGGAGCAAAAGAGGCTGAAACACCAACCTCTCCAAAGAACAAAACCACAGCTCAGTTCCTCAAGTTAAACTTTGTTCTGAGAAAGGGAGAAAAGTTGTAGTTCCTTTGTAGTTCCCTTCTCCTTGTCCATTAACATGTATAAAACATGATGCAGACAGGGCACTCTCTATCTGCTAGCTGTCCAAAAGAGTTTTCCGGCATACGAGGGAGATTAAATTTGATATGAGGTTAGGAAAGAAAGGATACAAAAGTGTGCAAAGAAACATGAGGCTAAGAAAATGGAGGCAATGGAGACAAAGATGGAGCGCGGTAGATCGAGACAGCACACTTTCCACACATATAGCACTCGGACTGGACACTCGTGACGCTCGCCAGGGGACGGAGAGGGGGAGAAAGACACAAAGAGGGAGGGAGTAAGTGGGTTACCACAGTGGGTCAGGGCTGCTTGAAATAGCCGCCCCAATGCCTTCCTCTACCTGCCTTCCTCCCCTTCCATACCTCTGCACAGGTAGTATATTTAGCCCCAAATTTCTACAGCCCTACAGCACAAGTGGGACAGGACTGTCTCTCTGAGTTAATAAGGCGTGTGTGACTAGTGTGAGTCAAAGCTCCGCTGTGTGCTTCAGTGTTAGAGTGAGTGCGCGCACACAACAGTGAGTCATAAAAGGGAAAAAGACAAAGAGAAGCGAGTGAACCTTTGTTCGCTACCTGTGAAGTGGACCTTTACAGGCAGGGAGAATATTCCACATCTGCTCTGCACATTATCTGCAATGCTTTTTTTTTTGTCAAGTGTTTATGTGTGTGCAGCATGTGTGCAGCATGTGTGCATTTGTAACTTTCCGATCTTGCTTATTCTGCCAGCATATGAGTATGGATGTGCGTGATTGCCTTTGTGTGTGCGTGCCTTAATGTGCGAACATCTCCCTGGGGAAGACAGCGAGTCCAACCAGCAGCGTACTCACTTCCTCTCTCCCCGTTCGCTCTCTCCATCTCCCTCCTACGACTTGTTCTCTCCGTGTTATGAAAGTGACCCATGTGGGTGTTATTGAGAATGAGTGAGCGAGGTTCTGCGTTTGCGATTGTTTATGTGTCTTGGCTGGTGCGTGCGTGTGTGTGTGTGCGCGCGTGCCAGTCTTTATGCGTCTCTGCTAGCGAGGCTAAAATTCATGTAATCAAGCGTATTGCCTCTAATATTTTAGATTAGGTGCACTGGGGGCAGCGCAAGTCAGTGCAGCCCATGAAATGTGACACTAACTGCTAGAATTGAGTTAGGACAAAATGTAGGACTTCTCATCACATTCATTGATTTTCTTTTTTCTTTTTTTAAATTTGATCTTTTGTCTTTGTGAGCTGTGGCAAATTGTGAAAACGCCCTCGATGATCTCTGCGAGATATCCGGGAGCGCGCTCAGACATGTTTCGTGCAAGCGTGCGTCGCCGTCGGTCCAGATCTCGGTCCGCCGTCAATGTGAGATATGCTGCAGTTTTGGCTGTTCTCCAAGCGGAGAAGGACGCAGGTCGGATTTAGTTAGATCCAGCAGTTATGGCGGAGCTTTGCTGAAGTGTGAGAGTGTAAATCTGACCTTACAAGTGCAACATAAAGAAACGGTCTCACCAAACAGGGTTTCTTTGTTTTCTACGTGTCTGCTTTGGTTCATGTTTTTCTGTGCTTACTCAGACATTAGAGTCTGTTGTCTGCATGTGCAAGAGAGGTGGATAAATGCCCCCCTCCCCCCGTCTATTCTCCTAATGACCATTCATCTGTGGAGGTGAGAAGGAGATGGTACATTACGACGCTTTTAGTCAGGGCGATAGAGTTTATTACAGGTGGTCACACTTACAGCTCGGTGCCCACTAAAGAGAGGTTGACTGTAATGGCTTTATGTAAGAGATTAAATGTGTCAGTAAATTGAATAGCAAAAGTGTCCACGCAGGAAAAAGCAGACACGTAAACTCATCTCGTCTCTGTCTTCTGTGACTTCCGAAGGCTGCTCAAACTTTATTATCCACGCAAAGTTGGGCAAAGCCAAAGTCCTTCAGTAGCAACTCTGACAAAACATGTTCTCAACCCGTGACCTTTGGGGTCCTATTGATCTGTTTGCCTTCATTAACAAATGGCCAACGTCAGACAGCACAAGTGCAGTTCGCTCTTATAGGTTGAAGTATGAGAACTGACAACGACCTTAGCTTGGGAGCAATGTCGATTAGGAAATGTTTCAAGCCCGCAGTGAATTGTTGCAGCTGACTGAGCTGAACCTGGGGTGAGGTGCTTAACCCATCTGACATAAGAATTAGGCCCGTGTGGCAGAAGCTTGACCCGGAAAGGGAAGCTTATAATTCAAGGTATGAAAACGAACTTCAAAGAGGAAATGAACCCTTCAGGCAGCCCCTGTGTGAGTTAAATATAGCTCAGGACATTGAAAGCAGACAGTAACTTTGTTTCCCCTTTGATCTTTTATTCACCTTCACCTCCAACTTGGCAGTAACTCCAAGCATCCTAATGCGGTCCGCTCATCTCAGCAGAGCAAGAGAAAAAAGAATCACACTGGCTGCATGGTAAAAACAACAAGCAGCTGATATAACGATGCAGTAAGAGGCAAAGGGTACACAGCTTTGACTTTATATTTCTGCTGTCCAATTTATTCATTTTGTAGCGCCAATAGTTTTGAAATGGCACCTTTTATTGTTACTTCAAACCGAGCTCAGGCTGTTCTCTGAGCAGATCAGTGGATATGAGGAAGCCTCAGTACCAGTCCACACCAGCTGATGGCTAAGCTTATATACTTCATACTCATTCAGCTGGGTTTATAGAGTTGCTTTAGCCTGCCTAAAGTTGATCTTGCATCTCTAAGCCACTTTGCAACCCACCTCCACCCCCAGCTACTTTTTTCACACTGTTTTTCTTATTTTGTGTTTTTTTGGTTATGTTTGTGCCCTCCAGAGAGGGCTTTTTAACCTAAGGAAACATACTTGCGTCCAATCCTCCAAAAACACAATGCTGACTGACTGGAAAAGTGGGTCAGAACAGGGAAGAACAGCGGCCATTACCACAAATGGGTGAAGCACGAGAAATAATAATAATAATGGATTGGATTTACATAGCGCTTTTCAAGGCACCCAAAGCGCTTTACAATACCACTATTCATTCACTCTCACATTCATACACTGGTGGAGGCAAGCTACAGTTGTAGCCACAGCTGCCCTGGGGCAGACTGACAGAAGCGAGGCTGCCATATCGCGCCATCGGCCCCTCTGGCCAACACCAGTAGGCAAGTAGGGTAAAGTGTCTTGCCCAGGGACACAACGACCAGGACAGAGAGCCCAGGGATCGAACCGGCGACCTTCCGGTTACAGATGCGATTCCCAACCCCTTGAGCCATGGTCGCCAAAAGCAGAGAAGCCTGGCTGGTGGCTGTAGTGGACATTTTTCATTGTTTTTAACATTCGGGTTCAATTCAGCTCTATGTATCATATACCTTTGTTCTTGTCCATAGCTGGTTAATGGACCAATAACAACACAAGCAAGAGTCCACAGACTGTTTGTCACACTGCCCCCTGGTGACAGTGAAAAACTACAACATGTCGACAATGGTCTGCTAGGCCATGATGTATGTATGATGTGTCTAAACTGATTGTGATTGTTTTTTGGTAGTTCGTGACCTCCCTGGCAGAATATGCCAGTGCATGTAATTGGTTGGTGGGTAGTTTCTGATTTGCATTGTGCTTTTTACTCAGAGAGTAAATCACAAGGAATTTTTGGTGCTAGCATCAGACAGCAAACTCCACCAATCACTCGCAACTGGTCAGGAACATCCATTTTTATCTTTCCGTCACAACTGGTGGTTGACAGTTGGTTGGCCTCCGGGTCTGTATGACTAAGCCCTTATTTAATCAATGCTGTCTCTGCTGTCATTGATGTCTGCTCTGTTTTGTATGGGGGGTCTTGCAAGAAATGACTGCAGATGGGAATAATTTTATTTTGACAGTAGCAGTCCTGATGGAAATAAGTGCAACTGTCATATAATTTGCACATGCATGACAATGAGAAGTTTCCGTTTCCCCAGAACATTATTAGTGGATATCCTTTTTGATGATATCGTCTCCATTACATGCAGAACTGTCACTTTCTGCAAGTAATGGAGTCAAGGTGTGCAAAATTAAAAAATAAGACACAAACAGACGTATTGCATCCTTACCTCTCCCACCATGCCGTTCCAAGTTCCATTGACTTTCTTGCCATGTTTTCCATTGGTGACCAGGTAAAGGTCATAGGTAAATTTGACTGACTTGGCAATCTTCTTCAGGATGTCGATGCAGAAACCCTTACAGCAACGCTTGATGTAGATCCCTGACTCTTTTGTCTGATTGCTGCATAAAAGGACAGATGGACAATTATTTAATTAAAAATGTACATCTGTGTGAATGGCCATGAATCATTAATTGTAAAAGTGATTTGGTGTTTCTGGCACTGTCACTGTCACACCGATGAAGTGTGAAATGATTCCACCTCGGGCTCCGCAAAGCTGCCGTGGGAAATTAACATCATTCACAAGCAAATTTTAGGCAGTTGCCAGGCTTTTCATTTCTGCTTCGGTCAGTTCTGCAGTAGGTGGATCTGTGAGCTACAGTGGCAGATGGCAGGAAAGATATGTGTAAAAACTCACACTAATCTAACCTTTTACTCGGTGGAAATTATTTTTTGTCTTGTAACGCATTCTTACGTTTGATTCTCAGGCATTTCAGCATTAATCTGACACAGATTTTCTACACGTGAAATTTGAGACTCACACTGATTTGATCTGTTTCCGGCAGGGTACAGTGTTCCTCATGCACGTCCCACTAAGCGGATCCACGTCTTCCACAATGACGAACGGAGCCTCCTCCAATGTCACGATGGACAGGTGGTCATCCTCTCTGTTTGCTGGTCCCCCGTATAGTTCATAGCGAGGCCACACATGGTACTTCATGGACAGGGAACCGTTCTCCCATTTACCCACCTGGAGAAACATCGAGAAAACAAAAGAGAGTAAGTCTGCCTTTAAAATCACACACCAAGTAAGACTTTATTCATTTATGTAGTTGCTTAATAGTAATCACGGAGAGACTTGCAGTCTTTTTATTTTTGTCTTTTGTGATTGAGCCTTGAAGTGCCGAAAATAACAGTGAAACACATCAAATGGCAGAAATCAAAATAAAAACAAGAATTTGGATTAAATTTCACACTGCAGTAACTCAAGACCATAAAAAAATAACTGCAGCTCTGCAACTGCAAACAGCTCTGAAATATATCACCAGCGATCCTGCATGGTGTTCAAGCAAAAATATCTCAATATAATTTTAGAGCTTCTTTTTCTACTTTCTGTATTTTTGTGATTTTGAGATGAGAGGTGACTTTTACCTTTGACAGATTCTTTATCGGTTAAACTTTTCATTTAAAACAAGAAAATTCAAATGAAAGTTTAATATATGTACAATTGCTCCACCCACCCCAGGAGAAACCCGCTAAAATAGATGGCATATCCTTTGATTTTCATACTAAAAAATTCATAAATTTAACATTTAGAGATCCTGTCCCATTCATTAGGTTACTCTTCATGAGCCCATGCTTACATTAGTCTATTAGATGTTCATTAAACAAACCTTCCTACACTGCAGAAAGCTTAGCTGTGGGACAGACAAGCCACAGGTATTTCAAAGTTTTCTAAGCCTAACAGAAAGAAAACAGTTACTTCCTGCTCTTGGATCACATGTCTGATTCTAGCCACACCATTCTCTGGTGAACACACCACTGGAGATCCACACGGCATTTCTCTATGGGAGGTTTGTACAAGGATCTCCAACTGCCCCTAGGAGACGACCCCAAGCCAACACGCCAAACCACCTAAAGCGGCCAGTGATGCTTTTTTGACAACTTTGCCAGCCACGGCGTACAAAGCTTTCTTCAACACCAGTTAAGTAGTTCAGGTTTAAAAAAAGATAATGGCGATCCTTCTTCATCCTGCTTCCCCACTGTAGCACAAATGAATAATGATGGAAAGTCAAGCACCAAGATCCACCTGTTGTCTGGAAAATGAGTCCCTACTTTCTCTCTAAAGATACCAGGATGGCTTTTTAGAGAGGCAATAGGGACTTCTAGAGACTTCTTCTCGTAGCTTTTCCAGAAGTCATAGAGATCTTACCCCAGTTTCCTGAGTTTTAATTAAATCACATTTTTAGAAGAACCCCACCTAAAGCCACTTCCTGCTATCCCAAGTCGTGTTTTCACTATCAAACTAATAATTCTACCCTGTAACAACCTGATTTCCTTTTCTAACTCCTGAAAACAGTTTTGTCCAATAGCTATTGTGTCACCGTGTATTTTTGGTGAGAAGAATTCCAACAAAACTAACCTGTGTTTTTCTTAGATCTCCCCATTGAGACAGATTGTCAACATCTTTTTGTTTTCAAGTCTCCAGTGACTCCAGAAGTCAGAGAAATCCTGCCAGAACTCTCTGTTATGGGTCAGTCGCACATTAAAGTGACAATATGGTAACAGCATGCCAGCAAAGAGATGCCTAAAAATCACTAAATGGTGATCAAAGAAACCAACAGGTGGTATTGCTGCTTTAACCAGCGTATTACTGTAAAATTGATTAACCTAAATTCTATCAAGCCTGGCTGCCCTCCAGCTGCCTTCAGAGATTCCACATATGTGTATTTTCTCACATCTGAAGCTTCCTCCAGATGTCTTTAAGACCATTTTTAATAATGACGGTGGACAGAAGGGAAGCTGAAGGTGTATAAGGTTCCCCTGTAATTCTACTAGCTGAAGGATGGGTGGTACGTTTACAATCCCACTACTACTGAGCCATTATTTAACTGTTTTAATTATCATTAAATTTTTCAGTTCATGTCAGTTTTATTTATATAGCACCAAATCCCATCAGCAGTTGTCTCAGTGTGCCTCAGAAAACCTCAACAACCTGATGACCCACAATGAGCAATCACTTGGTGACATTGGGAAGGAAAATCTCCCTTTTAACAGGAAGAAATCTTGGGGAGAACCAAGCTGAGGGAGGGGCAGCCACCTGAGCTTGCCCCTCCCTGAGCAAGCTTTGTTTCTCTATCCCTGCCCCCACTGATATTTAAAGTTCCAATCCTCAAATCTTCCATACAGAGCAGAGAGGAAAAAGAAGAAAGACGGGACAGTGAAACCCTTCCAAGAGCAAACTATCTTCTGTTTTTCACACTTTTTATTGTCACAGGAGCTTTTCCCCGTTTTTTCTTCCTGAGTTAAGTCAGTATCTTCTTTACACAAAACCCTTTTTGTTTACTTAGCTGTTCGTGACCAACCGCTCTCCTCATCTTTAAAACAGAAAAGTCTGGGGAATAGTCTGACTCCCACAGACGGTCTTCCAAGGGTTTTATCAAAAAAGTAACAGGAGTACGACTGTTGGCGCTCGTCTCGTGATACAATATCTGAGGATTGCTACAAAGACTCACCCTCAAGCATTTATTACTCTTTATTTTCAAGATTTATGGCGTTCAAACAACCTGTAGTTATACTCTGATTTTCAGCTTCAGCTGCCTTTATTCTCGTCTGTCCACTACCTTCACTGTCCTCCGCTTCTCTGTCATCCTGACCAGAGCTTCTACCTTTTGCTTCGTCAGTCTTGTGCACGACTCCTTCCACTCTAGCCTCGTGTCTAACAGGAGAGCAGAACACTCACAGAGAGAGATGCCATAACTTTTTTGTTTTGTTTGTTCACCTCTCAACTCAGTAAGTGAAATTAATATTTCAAGAGAGTGTGTAAAAAAGAGAGGAGAGGAGAGGAGAGGAGAGGAGAGGACTGGGACACAGAGTAGAGAATGAGAACAAGGTTATTCTGAAGGGCGAGACTGAAACAGAGGGAAAGTGCAGAATTCAGATAGAGCGTAGAGGACGGGTAGAGAAATACAGAAGTGGATGGAGAGATTAATTGAAGAAAAAAAGAGATGAGAAGCAGCTAATTTTGCAGAGAGAAAGGGAGAGTTTAAAGGAAGAGAAAGAGCCAAGTGAGTGTCTGGATGACAGAGAAAGAAAGCCAGAGATGGAGCTCATTCAAATGCAAAATACAGGCTCTTCTGTAGAGGAGTGTCCAGCTGTAGGTCTGGAGGACCCTCTAGCCCTTGTGGCTCTACTCCACTGAATAAGCGTCATCAATTAGTCAATTTCCCCCGGATGGCTCTCACATAAAACCATACCTGGAGACTATGCCTGTGCCCTTTCCTCCGGTTGTGCCAAGTAGGCCATTTTCATGAGCGGAAAGACATGGGTGGAAGTGGGAATGGATCATCAGCTAATTGGACTCGGTATAATGCGAGGCAGGGGAGGACAGGGAGCTGTGGTGTGAGTATGTAAAGTTAGGTTTGCACTCTCATTAAATATGTAAATGTGCTCAAACACATTGGACTCTGGGGAGCACAAACTTGGCAAGGCTGCCTGGAGTGGACAAACTAAGGCTGTGTATCTCTGGGACACAATGCAGCCTTTTTCCTGTTGGGACAAAAAAAAAAAGGGGGGGGGGGGTAGTGAGCTGGAGCAAGTGATGGAGAGAGACAGAGATGGAGATGGGGGACTAAGAAATGAGTGGGGTGTATTGGAGGATAAGGGTTAAAATCAACCAGCCAGGGCAAAAAGCATGACTGGGTACTACAGTATACCTGCTACTTCAAAGATGCAGTGGAAGGATGGTTGTAGCTGGAACTCATTAGGATCCAAGAAAAGTGGTTCAGCTGGAAGTCAAGCTAAGAATTAAACATGAGCAAGGGAATAGGAGGAGGAGGAGGAGGAAAAGGGATGGGGTGGTTCAGGCTGCAAGGGGAGAACGGGATAGAAAGGAGAGAGAGGAGGGGAGAGTTTCACCTTGTTCTCCGATCAGAGGACAGAATATAGATTAGAGAGGCAGAAGAAAGAGAGAAATACAGAGAATAAAGAATAGGGAGAGTCAAAGGAGTCAGACTGCAGGACACAGAAACAATAGAGGGTAAGCATCAGGAAACACAGATGCATGCCGGTGACTTGGCAGGTGGTGATGCGTCAGGTTCATTTAAGGTTGTGGACACGGGATTATTGTTGCCATATGTTCACTACCATCTTCTTTTCCACCTGTGCTTGGAGACTTTTTCCCCAGTCTGTACAATGAAAAATCTGCACCTTCATTCACTGAACGGAAGTTTTACATTTAAAGTTTGACTGACATTTAGTTGTTATTCATTAAGTCGTACGTTTCGATACGCGAGTCAGCAACTCTCTCGCAGCTGAACTTTCAACCTCTCAGCTTTAAAGGCCTGTGGCACAGTGCAGTGCCTGAACCATTTCTGTGCATCAGACTCAATCTCATCTCTCCATTCTTTAGCTATAACTGCTTATGTGTGACGGTTATAAGGAGGCGGAAACCAATCCCAGTTTGCATTATGCAAGAGGAAGGATACAAACTGGGCAGGCTGGCAGTCAATCACAGAGCTGACACATAAACGGACAGCCATTCACCTCTGTGTTCACGGGCAATTTTACCACACAGTTACTCAAACCTGCATGCCTTTGTTCTGTGGGAGCGTGGAAGCGTTAGCAGAACATGCTAACAAAAAAAGCCACTGGAAGTTGGGAGTCTACTTTTGTCCACAGCAAGTAACAGTTAGAATATTATCAGTGTCTGAGCAACTTGTTCTACACACATTGTCTTAAATAATGTCATCATAATCACGGCTCAACTCAACGTTGTGTCAGTTAATGCTGCTAATGGCAGCAAGTCCAGATCACACCCTTAAGGCGTTCTTTGTTTCAACAGGACCAAAATTACATTATTTTATGAATCCATAGTTTTCAGTCATGTGATCGTCATGTGACCGTCTCAACACCCTGGCAGGCAAAACAGTACTCCAACATGACCGCAAATAGTGGACGCAGAACAAAAGTGTTGTTTTTTTCACCTGTCTTGAGTCAAAATCTATCTATCTATCCATGGAGGAAAAACGAAGGCCTTTTTAGTGACTTGTGTTCCATATTCTGCCACTGCAGAGCTCAGTGAGAATCTTAAAAAAAGCCCTCACCTCACACTGCTGCCAGGATGAAAGCTTTCAAAGTAAGGACAGCTCTCTAGTTTTTGTTGTTTTTTTAAGGTGAAGAACGAGAAATTGTTCATTGTTCAAAACGCTACAGAGCTAGCTTAAACAAATGTAAATCTTGCGTTTTGTTGGGCATTTACAAAGTAGGGCCAGTAAAGTTTCAACAGCATTAATTTGTCAAATTATTGTTGCCCATCCTCTGTCAGTTCTAAGTTTTAAATATCTAGTCTGCACGAGGTTTAGGTAAACAGAATGAACCAGAATAGATGATTCATTACACCGTATCGTTATTTATTTGACAAAATTCAAGCCAAAATGCACGGTGAGAAACTACGTAGACCACATGATTCACTAGCTTGTAGAACCACATTTAGCAGCATAACTTGTAGTAATTGTTTTCTGTATGACTTTCTCTCATGTCAATTTTGTCCCAGTCTTTTTTGCAATGTTGCTTCAGTTCATTGAGATTTGCAGGTGTTCATTCATGCACAGCTAACTTAAGCTAAGCTAAATGCAGCTAACTGCATTTTTATCAGGTTGTATGTGACTGGGCAATACTTTTCTTTTCTTTTTCGTATATTTGCTGTGCTTGGGATCGTTGTCCTGTTGCACGGCCCAATTTTAAGCCAAGCATTAGCTGTCAGACACATGGACTCGTATTTGACTCGAGAATACTTGGGTATGCAGAGGACTCATGGCCGACTCAATGGCTGTAAGGTCACTGAATTGACTTTACAGCCACCTCCACCACTGTGCTTCACAGTTGGTATGAGGTGTTTATGCTGATATGCTGCATTTGAATTTCTTCAAATGTGGGTTGGGCATTATGGCCAGACATCTCCACTCATGTCCCATCTGTCGAAAGGACATTGTTCCAGATGTCTTGTGGTTTGTTCGGATGCACCTTTGCAAACCTGAGCAGTGCTGCTGCTGTTTTTAGTGAAGGAGCTTTCTCCTGAAAACCCTTTGAAAAACCATATTTTTTCATTCTTTTTCTAATTGTACTGTCATGAACTTTAACATTTAACATGCTAACTGAGGTCTGAAGAGTCTGAGATATAGCACTTCTGTTGTTTGTAGCAATTTCTCTGAGCATTAAACAATCTGACCTTGGGGTGAATTTACTGGGACCTCCACTAAGTTTGGTGTTGGTCTTGGGAGTTTTCCACTTGTAAATAACAGAATGATCAATCTCAGATTGTTTGGAAATGACCTTATAACCCTTGCCAGATTGATGCGGAGCAACAATTGCTTCTCTAAGATCATTGATGTCTTTCTAGCCTTATACTTTTTTATTATCAGGATGTCTGTAAATGTATGAATGGATATCTGTATGTATGGGATGGGATGAAAAATGACATATTCTACTCAGAGAATACAGTTTCACTCCATATATTTACCTTGATCTCCTTGTCCCACCCAGTCTTTACAATAACTTGCTGCCTGTTAGTTCTTAAGGGTGTCTTGACATCTTTTTAGTGAAACAAACAGATTTTTTTGGAGACAGCGCATAACCAGGATTTTGTAACAAAAAAAAAAAAAAGCTGCATAACAAATAGGCAACTGTTAACCAAGTTTTGAAATTAAAACAGCTGTGGAGCAGCATTCAAATAACACATCACCACTCTGGAGCCTCTGCTGCAGTGCATTGCTCAAAGGCACCTTCACTGAGCTGATAATATCTAATCAGAGTTGCGTCTATAAGGCTTAAGGCTTAAAATGCTTGAAAAGTGAAAATCAGACGATAAGAGATCCAGATAAAAACACACAGATACTCGCGGACTTCATAGGGAACAGCTAACTCATTGCTTCTATTCATTTTAACAGTTTACAAAATGTTTTACTGTTAACAACAGAGGACAATTAGGTTAGTCAGGACTTATAATTTTGTGCACATCGGCTGTTTTTCTTTTCATTTGAGTGTCTTACCCTCCCCCCCGACACACACACAGACCGTCAGTGTCTCCCTCTGTCTCACCCTGTCCCACTGTCTCTCCTTGTTGAGCAGAATGATGACCAGCTTGGGATGCATCTGGTATCCGTCCTCACTGAACGACAGATTTCGTCCCTCAAACGTCACATTCATCAGGTACCTGCAGAAGAAAACATTGAGGAAAGAAACAGACTGACGCATATATCACTTGCTGGAATATATCCTTGTCACTGGCATTTCACAAATGTCTTATTTGTTCTATATATCTACATCCATTCAGGTTCCATTACTCAGTTCTCCAATCATTAAAGTTTTATTGCACATCGACTTATTTTTTTAAGCATCTTTTCTGACAAACCCAGTGATATTGCATAAATTCGTCATCTGCCAAGAAACAGCTATCAACTAATGTCGAACCAGCTCTTCCATAAATAGATATACATTAGTCATCAACAGAACAGCAGATGATGTCTTTAAGACGGGACTAAAGAAAATGAATTTCAGCAAATTATGTCATCCCTAAATGTCAAATAATACATTTCAATCGCTGCCAATGAGTTCACCTTTTCTGTTGTGACATTCAGTGTGAAATTTTGTGTATTTGCCCTCTGATATTTCCCCATCACGAGCTGGATGAAAAAGTTCATATCAAACCTCTATCTGTTAAATAAAAGCTACAGTCAGCAGGTAGGTAGCTTAGCACAAAGACTGGATACACAGGGAAACATTAGTCACTCAGTACTTCATCCTTCAAACGTAACAAACACGGAAATTCACACGTTGTACAAGGTGTGAGAAAAAAATTCGACATCTCCAGCATTAAAAACAATTAACAACCATATCAATCAGACTTTGAAGGCTGACCCTTATCATTCAGTCTTATACATGTACCCATCTACAGATTGTTTTGATAGTAGCTGCTATTTTCTTTTCAGACCAGTCTCTCCATTTGAGTCTTATACATCATTTAAGAACATCTGTGTCCAACTGAGTCAGCTACCATGCCTCTGATCATCGCTGGTAATGACAGCTGGTTCTGCAACTACAATATTAGAAGCAAACATGAGTTTTTACATGGATGAGTCTGCAGTGCCTGAAGGTGACGGTTAAGGTCAGCGTGGTCAAGGAATATGCTTGTTTTGTGACATTTACCAGTGCACACACTGTGAATTCATCTCACCGGATCAGACTGTCAAAGCAGAGTGAGTGCAACGAAAATGATCAGAGTGGCTTAAGTTTGCAGAGAGATTCCCAACACGTTGCGATCAATCTGAGTAAGTCTGCAACCAGTCTTGTTTCAATTGGAGACTCAGCTAGTTGTGTCCTGGTTTCATTCTTAAATTAAAAAGAAAGGCTGCCAAGCTCCTTAATCATTTTACAGTTAAATCACAATCCTGCCACAACGATGTCTCTATTTGTGGAGGAATGTCTCAAATCTCATGTTTTGTCTGGACTCTGAATGTAATTAGTTTCTGTGAATTTCTAATTAATGCGAAATTCTGTAAGCTAATTTATCACACTGCATAAGACTGCATGTAACTGCCAATTCGACCACGATCAATCAAACTGATAGCAGACTGACTTCGTCTTATTGCCATTTTATCATCATCTTAATGTGCCAAAGTCGCTTTGGAGACGACAACTGCGAGTGATTACAAGTTCTTTGTTTACGGCCTTAACTGCGGTTCTGCTACAGTCTCTATCTACTGTTCTTCCTATGGTGACTGTAGCACAAGAGACAACCTTGAGAAGAAAAGAAACTTTTGTGACTGTCGCCGAGGGGCAGCACACACCATTGGCAGGATTTTCCTTCTGTGGTTAATGTTGCTTCTTTGTCCTCTTTGTCACAGACCCAAATCGTAATCAAGTCGAAGGGTTGCTGTCTAACACAGTCGAGGACCAAATCCAGTGCACATTACATATGAACACGTGCAACAAGCGCATGAACAAGAGATTTGAAAATAGCAGTCATTCTGGGCTGAAATCTTTTGCCATGCAACCAGCAGAGATTCCACGAAGTTACTGTTTCTGACCAAGAAACAGCAGTCAGACCACACACTGAAAACGTATGCTTCAAAAAAGGAGCTCATTAGCGAGCTTTAGAGGTTCTGGCAGGTGGATTTTTTTTACCTTTATTCACACAGTCGGGGTAGTTGCTTCACTCTGTTTTAAGACTTTAAGCTAAATTATGTTCTCTGTCGTCCTGTCTGGGGGTTGATTTCTGCATGAACGGCTGCCAAACACAGCCATGAGAACTGTGATTAAAAAACATTATTAAAACCCAGCTTATCCATTGTCCTCATCATAAGATAATTACAAAGAGATGAAAAAAAATCTATAACCAAACAGCTTAAATATTCACTAAATATACAATTTGAAATAACTGCTCAGACATAATTTAAAATCTATGAGCGATTTGAAGTTAATTTTTCCTGGAGCTGAAGGGACACGCATATGAGCAATGCAGTTTCTATCGGGTGTCAGAAGTGTGTGTCAGGTGGAATAATTTCACTTCCCTGCAACTAAAACAACACACACACACACACAGCACTCAGCAGTGCCATACCCTCATGCAGAGGGTATGGTTATTGTGCGTGGGAGTGTGTAAGTGCATGTACATGAGGACAGCAATGTTTATGTCAGATGAACTTGAATTCACTTCACTGTCATCCCACACACACAGACACACACTCTCTCTCTTAACTATTTCACTCCCTCACCCCTAGCCTTCCCGCTCTGTGACTGTTTCCATGGAAACACTCTACCTCAAAAGCATGCACGCTATATATATATATGGAGAGAGATGAATAAATACATGGCAAAAGATACTGCATCTGGAAGTGTGTGCATGTAGAGGATTGTATGTTGATGGGATCTATCTATCTATCTATCTATCTATCTATCTATCTATCTATCTATCTATCTATCTATCTGTGATGAAATGACTTATGTAATCCAGCAATTACTCTAATGCCAGCTTTCTTATTCTTTCCTCTCTATCAAAAATTGATATTTTCAATGGGCTGTGATGATCACACTCATCCACCATCACACCGTCTCATGCAGCCCCATGTGTCCGGCTTACAGCCGCTCCTGTAGAGCCTTGGCAGTGATACAAAGTGCATAGAATCTGCTGCATAAATCATAAGCCATTTACAAAATGACTCGACGCTGCGGTCCCTTTAATCTTTACTGAGCAAGCTATTGTTACATGCTGCAATTCAGAGCCTGTGTGTGTGTGTGTGTCTATGAGTGTGCACGTGAGCATCCTACACACTGACAGCAAGGAAACACAAGCATATGTGTGTTGCCATAGCAGCCACAACCACTGTTACTATGGTAACGGTAATCTCGCAGAGGGTGGGAAAGAGACACAGAGAGAGTGAGAGGGGTGGGATTCAAAGAAGAAGAGGGAGGGGATGGGTCATAGTACAGGCAGATTTCAACACACGTCTCTCTTCCCCTCACCATCCTGCAACTTCTGTGTTTACAGGAAAGCAATCTGTGTTCACTCTTCATTCAAGCGCATTCTCTGAACCTCCTGTAAATATAATAAAACTGGACCTACACGTATCTCCAGACACAGTGATAACAGCTTAGTAAGCAGCAGTCTCTGGGAGTGACAAATGAAGCCAAAGCAGAACAGCAGCTCCTTCAAAGACCACTTGAGACTTAAAAAGAAAGAGAGTCAATCCCCATAGGGTCCCTTGTTAAAAGTTCAAAAAAAGTATGTTTCTTGCTTGGTCCATTTATAACAGCTGTACCAGACAATTTTTTTCCTATTACTTAGCCTTTTCAGGTTTTGAAGGCTCAAAATTAGGGGCGTGGCTGCTTTGACTGTATACCTACAAAGGTGACTAGCCACAAGTGGTGTAGTAGACATCACCTCAGCACATTCTGGTCACTGAACTGAGCTTTGGGTCATGTTTTTGGTGCCCTCTGGAGCCTTTTAATGCAACTATGACATTTAAAATGGCTTTCTTTTCAGGTGTTTGTATGGTGTAGCTTTGCCAAATAAATGTGTAGCATTTTAAATGTATGTAACTTAGCACTAAATTAACAGTTGTCTGCGTCTGTGTGTTGTACCTATATATTAATCAGGTATAACATTATGAACACCTTGCTAATGTTGTGTTGGAATTGGAATGAAATCTGGAGAATTTGGGGGTCAACTCAACATCTCAAACTCATTGTTGTGCTGCCAAACCATTCCTGAACTATTTTTTGTTTTGTGGCAGGGTTCATTATCCTGCTGACAGAGGTTACAGCCATCAGGGAATACAATTTCCATGAAAGAGCGTATGTGGTCTGCAACAATGTTTAGGTAGTTGTTACTTGTCAAAGTAACATCCACATGGATGGTAGGACCCAAGGTTTCCCAGCAGAACATTGTCCAAAGCAACAGACTGCCTCTGTCAGTTGTATTTCTCCCCTTAGTGCATCCTGGTGCCAGGTGTTCTCCAGGTAAGCAACGCACACACGCATCTACATGATGGGAAAAAAGGCCCAATTTTCCTGCGTCTAACACATCAACTTTGAGGACAAAATGCTCACATGCTCCCTAAGATATCCCATCCACTGGTGAAGAGATAATCAGTGTTATTCGCTTCACCTGTCAGAGGCCTGATTGGTGTAAAGTCCACAGATGCAGCTTGTTAGCATTAGCTAACTACCAACACATTCTCACTCCCAAACCGTAATATTTTATGTTAGGTGACAAATCGTCAACATATTACGCTTCCGGGCACCAAACACGTCCCTAAATGACGAGATTGGAAACATGAGAACCGTTTGGACTCAATCTACACATGTTCGTCATTTTACTTAAATTGCTTTGGAAAACACTATTTGATGTCATTAAAGTGCTGGTTAAGGTTTGGGATAAGGTTATGGTTAGGGTTAGGGCTGGAATACATGGCTGGAACGTGTATTACCGCGGGACCGTCATTCTACTGGATTTCACCCATAACCCGGCGCTTAGCATAAGATTGCAGAAGGTCACCTTTCGCGTTCCTCAGGAATGCTGCAGGACGTGACAAATCGTCAGGATGTTAGGCCTCGGGAGTGAGAACCAGCTGTGACTAATAAGGTATTTGCCCTCTCCTCCAAAAATGGTCACTTCTGTCTCTAAAGAACCAAGAGGAAAAAGCCCAAAATGGCTCAAATGTAGGCTTGAAAACAGATCTCTAAAAGACAGTGAATAACTCACGGTGGCTATCTCCATCTTTTATTTACAGTCCATGCAGTTTACTATGCAGCAAACCTCACAGAGGCATATAAAGACTAGAGCTGCAAGAATGCGGTGACTGTTATTCCAAAGCTGAGTGACAGGATGATTGCATGTCACCATCGCTGCCTTCCTGTAATGTGAACACAAACCGATCCCTGCTTTTCCATAAGTTACTGTAGGTGTCATGAGATGGTATAAAGTTATGTGGATGGTAGGAATCTGAATACGCAGGTGTGACTAGCATAATAAGACAGAATTGCATCCACCTTCCCCGCTAAAATGCATGTTTTGATATCCTGTTGAACCTGTCAGTTTCCTGCATGAGCCGGAGGACAGTATCTCAGCTGTGCTGTACACGAGGTGAATTAAAATTCAAACAGCAGCAGCTGTCGTCACCTGGCGAACAAAAGCTAGTAACACTGACCGGAGTCCGACATGTACTACTCCAATCAAATCTACAGAAAACGATTTCTACATTCAGGAAACGCCTCATATTTTTTGCAGCATGAACCACAATGCAGCGAATCCATTTGCATGCATAGGTTTATCTAAAGACAAACCAGAACAACGCTGTGCCACAACAACACGGCACGCAGCAGCACACTTCCCATGCTAACTCCATGGCCTGACAAAGATAGGTTTGAGCGCATGTTCTGGTGTGAATAATGGAGGAGTTGTGTAAAATATTGATAAGTCAGTTTTAATAAATTAACCCTGACATGAATTAATTATGAATTACACTCCTTAGCAGTTACTGTGGTACAGTGTAATCACTGGATCTGAAGAGGAGGGATCTATACTGAGAGTGATAACAAGCCATGTAGGGCTCCGTGCGGCTGAGGTAGAAAAACATACTGAGGCTTTGTTGCGTGCACACTTGGGGTATAATGTGTGAATGCGAGGGGAGGTGTGACTATATACATTCAGCGGCATCCATATACGACGAGTGAATGTGTAAACAAAGCTGCGCTAATAGGAGCAGAGGGAAGAAGCGTGGACATCAATATGTGGCTTTGACACATGATTGACAGCACTTAATTAAAACTAATTACAGTGAAATTTCTTTAAAGCACTAGCCCTCGAACAGACTGCATTGTCTACATTGCAGATATAATGGATACCTGAGGCAATATTCTCCTCCTCTTGATTTTCTAATTTCAGAGCATTTTGGAATAAAACTTCAAAAACCTTAAAAGACAAACCTATGTACTGTACTGCTGTACAAATTGAAAATTATAATAGCCTGCAGCAAAAAGGAGGTAGGTGAAGATGGGATGCAGCAGAGGGGAGGGAAAAAGAGCGAGAAGGATGTAATAAAAAATACTGGGGAAAGGAAAAGATTATGTGAGATAAAATAAGAAACACAGAAAAGCAGAGGACTGGATAAACCTGGCAGACAAAAAGAGATTTAGTGACAGGACAGATGAAAAGATTTAGGAGGAGCAAGGCAATAAAGATGGAGAGACGGGAGATGGAAGAAAGAGGAGAGAGGATTCCTGACCTACTTCCAATCAAGCCCCATCAAAAACAGGTACCTATCTGCCACCTCCCACTGCCTGCCCCATAAACACACACATCCAGCTGGGCTCCACAGACTCACACGCACATGCACACAAAGACACGCGCAAACACCGAGTCGGACACGGACACACCGGTCCCATTGAGTTGGCATTTCTCAGCGCAACAGGGTCAAATGCAACTGCAGATTGTTCTGTATCCAGAGCATGCGTGCAAGCACACACCAACACACTGACGCACACACGTGTATGTGCTTAAATATATATATATACCCCATATTGAAAGCCTTACTGAGGCCACAGAAGTTCAAAAATGCCCACGGAGCTTAAAAGCACTTGACACCTTTCCAAGACCAACCTCATCTGGAACCTGTCCACGCCTGGCAAGGTCAGGGCCAGTGTTGTCAAACTCATGATTCTCACACTGTTGTGTATTGCTCGCTGCTGGCCTCTACTGCCACCTCTCCCTCGCTCTGTCCCTCCCTCTCCTCTGTGCTTTGCACTCTTCTTCTTCCCCTTCCTGCTATCTTCATTTGTCAGGCTCATGCTGTAGAATTAGCTGGAATGTCACAGCGCTGGCTACAATGGACTTAATTTACTTAGTGGAGTGACGCGTCCTTCTCCTGTGGTATTCTATGAGGCACTGAGGGCCGAACAAGAAAATGCTAATGTATGGCTTATAAATTCGAGTAGATGACCGTGACCTTAGAGTCAGTCTTCCTCGTTCACCAGCAGATTGAAATGTAAACTAGATTCAATTTACATATTCCCATGCATCTCTTACTGACCTAGCTCGTGTATAATCCACAAGCTGGACCAACTTGTGTTGGAGCTACAATACAAATTTTTCACTCGTACTTTGGGACATATGTATTTCCATATAATCATCGGCTTTTAAGAAGGTTTAAAAATGCATAACTGCCATCGTCCTTCCTTGATTTCTTCACCATCTGCTTCAGATTCTTAATCACGCACTTCAAAGACATCCTAAAAAAATGTTGTGGAATATATCTAAAGCAAGAAGAAGGTACAGGTACTTCCCGCTACTCGTTACGACGCTTTAAACCTGAGATCCCCAACTGAAGAACTTCTACCCTGTAGGCTATCTGCAGCGGCCGTGGTTTATAATGTACCAGAAACTAAGAAATGCAAAGGATCACATGGAGAAAAGAAGCTGAGGATTCATCTATGTTGTCATATAATACTGTAGATCAGGGGTGAGCAATCTCAGTCCACGAGGGCCGGTGTCCCTGCAGGTTTTAGATGTGTCCTCGAACCAACACAGCTGATTTAAAAGGCTAAATTAGCTCCTTAACATGTCCTGAAGTTCTCCAGAGGCCTGGTAACGAACTAATCATGTGATTCAGGTGTGTTGACCCAAGGTGAGATCTAAAACCTGCAGGGACACCGGCCCTCGTGGACTGAGATTGCCCTCCCCTGCTGTAGATACATGTTTGCTGTTAGCATGTTTGCTTACTGTTAGCTTCACTTCTGCAGCTGGTCCGACACATTCTTGTGTCCCTAAAAACACTTCTGTTGTGTTTTGTGAGATTGTTTTTGGTTTTTGTGAGCGTTTGCTGTGTATTTTTCTATTTCCGTTGTGGTTCGTGTGTTTTGCTGCACTTTTCTATTTGCTGCTGTTTTCTTAAGTACGTTTGACCTCTCAGGGCCACCGTAGATCACAGTAAAAATATGGGTTTACAAGTAAAATCTGTAGCGTGTGTGTGTAAACATTAATACACCCAATTTTATAGCACTAATAGTTAGTTTATTTACCTAAATGTTTCAGATTGGCACATGTGGACTGTGACTTAGCAGTGGGGCAAGCTCGGGACCTATATTGATCAGTGAATCAGTTTCTGATTGGTCCATTTTCCATGGATGTTTTTCCAGCTTAATATGTTGAGATGACAGCTTCATTTTCAGGTTTAGCTGCTAAATGCCATTTTCGACAGCTTAGAATTAATTGTGCCCCTGCTTGATTTATTAATGATTTACTTTAAAGGTCTGTTTGAAATTTTTACAAATGGAGTTTGTATTCACTGGAGAGAACACAGAATGTAAGGCTTCCCAGGCGCAGGAAAGAGCTTTTTGATTGAGCTGCCATCCATCCATCTTTCATTCGTTGACTCACTTAGTAGTGAACGAATCGAGCGGGTGGGCATCGGTCCATGCAGCCAAGCAGCCACGCAAGCCGGGCAACTAGGCGTTCGTTCACTTTCTAATATATAGACTCTAGGCCAAATGCTAATCTCTTGATTGAACACTTGAAGACAAAGGTTATCACCAAACAAATTTAGTTAAAGCAGAAAAGGGGCAAAGGATCTTAGCAGTGTTTGCAACTGATCTAATCAACAACACAGCTAAGTTGATTATAAAACTGCAGGTCTGCAGCGCAGGCACCAACTAGGGAGGAGCAGAACGGTAGAGATGAGAGGAAAAATCACTAGAGAAGAGAGGAGAGGAGACAAGAGGAGAGGCGAGGAGGTGTGAGAAGATAAAACGGTAGAGCAGCCCTCCACAGAACAGAATAAAAGTAGAACAAAGCAGAGCAGATGTAGGGGGAAAAAAGCAGAGCAGGGCAGAACAAAAACAGAAGACTACGGGGCGCGAGAGGACAGCCGAGCAGAGCAGAGAGAACGCGGCAGAGAGACCACAGCAGAGTTGAGAAGAACAAAGCAGTGCGCAGCAGACCACAGCGAGGCAAACACATGAACAGAAGAGAGAGGAGGGGGTTGTATTCTGGGGCAAGAGCAGCTGCCATAAACACCACTGTTATCTCAAATGCAGTAAGCAGTGGTGAAACAAATGCAAAAGGTTCAGAAAGGAGAGAACAACAGGCAGGGGCTGAAATGACATCCAAAGAGTTGACTGGAACAGACAACAAAGTTTTGTTGCCTTTGAGCAGGATGCAGTTAAGCTTGACCATGAGCAAAAAAATTACACAAATCCCAAAAGAAGAGCCCGAGTTTCCACAGTAGGCTCCACGTTTCTCTGGCGTCTTATGAGCGTGAGAAGAGTATTTCGGGATGTATGCGTGCTTGCATTCAGCAGAAAAATTGCAGGAGAAGGCAGAAAAAGACTATTTGTGCATCTATACATCTGTCTGAATCAGCCAAAAGGGGTCAGTGCATTTCGTTTTCTGTGCAAGTGTCCGTGATCTGCCACCGGTGTCCTGAAGCGATACTGACAGTCTCTTTAGCAAGCATACACACATATGCTGCCCTGTACGACACCTGTGCACACATGCACACGTGGCTTTCCTTGACAGTTGGTCTCTCTTTAGGGCAATAAAAACACACATACCCACGCACATCTATCTCCAGCAGACGCGCAGAGTGGCGGAGGGGTGAAACCGCCACTGAATATAATGCTGCGCTGAGCTCTGGAGCGCAGCACGACAGGGGATAGTGTTCGCCGACTGAAACGCAATTGGGACCAATTAGGCGGCGCGCAGAGCAAAGCGCAGCCCAACGCTAGGCTTCACATCCAGTTCAAAAGGCCTGCTGCTGGGACGGACAGCTGAAGGGGTGGGGTCGGTTTTCCTGAAGATGGCAGCATGTGAAGGGGTGTTTGTGCATAGGGTATTATTACGTGGGGGGAGGATGATCACAGCGTGCAGGGGATGGAGATGCTAACACGCACGTGCTGCAACATCTGCTGCACCAATGATGACGGTGCCATGGTGATCGTGGGGATGTTAGACCACCAGAACGTTGCAATTTTAAAGCAACATCCACAAATGACTCCCACATCAACTCAGACACATTAGCGTGAATAAACAGCTTTAAACATATTGTACAGAAGTGTATGGTTTGCACCACAGAGCTGGTTTTCGTGAGATATGTGCTGACTTGCTGCAGGGCAGAAAGCAAAGGAAAAGGATCGTGGTTCCTAGAGAACACCGAGACCACTGCAGAATGACATATTCAAGCAGCGCGCAAGTGGCAACATCCAGCAGAGAGCTGAACGTTTTATGGGAAAGCAGGCTTACTGATAAAGAACGCAAACCACACCACCAGAAGCTCTGTGATTAATAAAAGTAAGATCCAAGATGTCACTTAATGCTATTTAATCTTTTTGTTTTCCCTGCTTAAAAGTTTTTTTGCGGTTTCAGAACTGAATGAAGATGTGCCAGATCATAGTTCAATCTCAGACTTCTGTTAACTAACAGGTATTTGTCCAGGTAACAGTAATGGGGCATGAAATTCTGTTTCTGGCTGGACTCTGAGTATAAGTGGCTAATGTGAATTTGTGATTAATGCAAATTTCTGTATATGCAGACAGCAACAGACTTGTGATTTTCACTGATTTAATTCACTGTGTTAATCACCGCAACAGACTGCATGCCATTGCCAACTCGACTCCATTCATTGTAAACTGATAGCAGACGGACTCTAATTATTTCCAGCGTCACTGGAAGTTGTGTCACAAATGTAGAAAAAGGAAAATAAAACTATAATTTCGTTATCCTTGCATAATGACAACAAAGACCCTCGAATCGTACATCTAAATGTCACAGTGTTGCTTTGCGTGCAATACTATAAGTGCCGACGAAACCAGATAAACTAACTGAGACTGCTCACCAGGGTCCATGAAGTGTGATCATGCTGCTCTGACATGCTACGCCCTCTCCACCTTCACTCACCTGAGCACTTCATTGGGGTTGCCTGAGATGGGGGTCTTTCTGTCAGGAGCTCCGTGGCACTGAGACTTCAAGAGGGTGTGAGGCCCGCGGTCCATCATCATGGTAGAAGTCGCCATAGTGATGATCGCCACACCATCGCGAACCCGCGCCTCTAAGCCGTAGTCCCATTCATCATAGGAGACAGAGAGCAGGCCTGGAAGCAAGAAGAGGAGAGAGATCGTTTAGAGGAAATGCAGAAAGAAGGTAGATGAGGGGTTTTTTGTTTTAAAGGGAGGTGAGAAGGGAAGGAGTGATTCTACGGAGGAAAGTGAAGACACAGCGAGACGGACAGATGGAGGAAACTAAACCGGGGAGACAGGGGGATCAGTGTGCTAGGATATATAGAGTGTACATGCTTTGAACACACTCCAAGAGACAGAGCATACACTACGTAGTGACTCAGGGAGCAGATGAATAGCACTCCCATTCTGACTGACTAAGAGTCTATCATCTTGCTGTGTTTGTCCATCTGTCTGTCTAAAGTACGTTCTGTACGGTCTGTTTGTCGGCCTTTGCACTCTCCGCACGCCTGCTTATCTGTCCTTCTGTCTGCCCGACTCCTGTTCGCATTTGACAATCTGTCAAATGTTTAGGAACATTTATTTGCAGGTCTCTCTGTCTGTGTGCCTCCATGCCCATCTCTCCCGATGCCCTTCCAAGTGCCCATCAGCCCATTCAGCTGTTTGCCAGGATACCTGTCGCTCCTCCACCACGTCCTTCTCTGTAGGTATTCGAAGCATTCTCGAGGCTGAGGACAGCCTGGGGGCAGGCAGCGAATCGCAAACACAAAATTTCCTGTAGGTATCCTAAAATCCCGACAATAACTTGCATGAATGTGAAAATATTTTCTTAATGTTACATTTTTTGTTAAAAAAAAGGCATTAACTTACTGTTAGGCTCTTTGGGATGTATTAAACACAGATGCTATGAAAATGAGTTTCACTGATATTAAACTGCTGTTATTGGCAATAAAATCCATTACAATATTCAATTTTAATTACAATAAACCCATGACTAATAGTCATCATTAATTGATTACTCATGGTGCATGTTTCCCAGCAATAAATCTTTATCTCTTTTTAATGACCAGTCATTAAGTTCCCGTGTTCAGCGGTTCAGGACTTCATCATGCTGGATTTAACAAGGGGATTGTCCTTAAGCACGGTACACAAGGATTCATTTTGGAGCATCATTTGGTAACAACTTCATGCCTTCTTGGCTTAGGTTACAGTTCAAAGTTGGAGCAGGTGTAAGTTTAATATTAATTGGGTGGTTTAAAGATGTTTACCACCCAATTATTACTAAAAGGATCCAATCAGCAAACATGCAAACATGGAAATCTTTTTTTTTCTTTTAAGAAAAAAGCAAGCGTTTCTGTGTTCAGTGGTCATGTTAGAGAAGGTGTGACAGCAGTGGCTGAAGCAGTGGTAGGCATTGCCGAACAAACAATTTAACGCTCAAACCTTAAGTCTAGTTAAGTCTTAACTACCTCCGGGTTTAAAATTGGCTACAAAAATGCCTTTATGACTTCTGAAAACAGCCAACAGCTGATTGTTTAGGAGCCATTAGAGGCCCCCTGGGTTCAAGCTCTCAGGGTTTATAAGCTTGTAATTTATCTGACTCTCTTCTATTTAATCTGTCCATCTTTCTGTCCATCAGCAGGTCTGCATCTATCTGACAATGTATGACCACATGTCAGCCAGCCCGCTACCATGTCAGCGTGCAGAAATAGACAGGCAGCCTGGCAACCTGCCTTCCTCACGGGGCCTCTGCACTGACAGCTCGGGCCCTTCAGGACCACATCTCATGTCACACATTGTCGACACTTTCTCACCACTCGCTCCGTTCCCCGTTCCTTTTTACATGCTTGACTTTTTATTGCTTTAAGGGCGCGACTTTCTTCCCAGGAAGACATAGGCGAGACGTGTGTGTCGGGAGCACGCGGGCGGACGGTTTGATGTCTTATTGTCGCAGCTCTCTTTTGGGCGTGTAACAAGGTATTACAATGTGGCAGGACATCTCCCTCTCACACATACAACCTAAATCACACTGCGGACATAACGCATCCACAATAAGCAAACTGATCGGAAAGCATAACAGCAGATATTTCTGGAAACAGTTTATTAATGCCAGTGATGTCAGACTGGGTGGTTACGTTAACACAGTGTGTGTGGCAGTAGTGTGCAACTTTGATCAAAGGAAAAAAGAGACAGAGAGGCTGTTAGTAGGAGAGAGAGAGAGCTGAGAGGGAAGAGGAGGGGAAAGAGTGACAGAATGAGCAGACGAGAGAGAAAGTCAGGCAGCAGCAGAGACACAAAGATACAGACTCAAGAAACACAGGAAGATGAAGGGAGCTGAGACTTGGGAGCAAGTCAGAGGAGGCTGAAATAGTAACACAGAAGAAAAAAACAGAAAAGTAAGGGAACAGCAGCAAAATATAGAGAAGCAAGAAGGAAGAAGGAGTGGGTGAAGAGATGGTTTCCCAAAGCGCTACTTAAGGAAGGGATCAGCGGAATTACCCGTGAGATTTGGAGGCTCTTCATCACACACGGTGCAAATTATTAAGTGTGCCTTGTAAGTAAATTAGGCCCACAGCTAGCATGCACCTCCTGGTGAACCCTGAACCGCCAGAGTCCACAGAGGACACAACCAGCGAAACCAACAGTCACATGCGGTGTCGCGGTGTCATTTCACTCTGTGCTGATTCAGAAGTTGGTGCGCTTGACTGCCACTTGCTGCAGGCTTAATTTGGCTTTTCTGATCTCGATGCTTACACAAGGCATGTTGGTTTTTCCAGAACTATCCCAACTGATGCCACAAACAAACATGCAAGCATGTCCTACATACACACACTAGCTGCTTTATTAGGTACACCTTGCTAGTCCCAGGTTGGATCATCTTTTGTGTTCAGAGCTGCTTAATTCCTCATAGATTCAAACCAGACTGATATGGTTTCAGCTTTGTCACATGGTGTATTATCCTGCTGAAAGCATCCATGGACATGGTCAGCAACAATAATTAGGCAGGCTGTGACATTTAAGTAATGCTTAATTGGAACTAAGACGTCCCCAACACCATTTCCACCAACACCACGAGCCTGAACCACTGATACAACGTGGGTGGATCCATGTTTTCATACCTAAACGGTATGAAAGCTGACTCTCACATGGAATACCTTAAGAAAGATCAAGACTCATCAGACCAGACGGTGTTTTTCCAAACTCCTATTGTGCAATTTTGGTGAGTCTGTGAAAACAATAACCTCAGTTTCTGCTCTTAGCTGCTGTTGAAGCCCATCTGCTTCAAGATTTAATGTGTTTTGTGTTTATATGAATACCTCGGCTGTAATGAGGGGTTATTTTCATTTTCACCTTCAGAAAACCTGTTTACTCGATCACTTTTTAGGCCATTCTCTGTAAACCCTAGAGATGGTTGTGTGGGAAAATCCCAGTGGATCAGCAATTTCTGACAACAACAACTACGCCACGTTCGGTCACTGAAATGACCTTTTTATCCCCATTCAGATATTCAGAACTTCAGCGGATCTTCTTACTCGTGTCTACATGCCTGGAAGTATTGACCAGAGAGCAGTAGGCCCGGGTTCGAGTCTGACCTGCAGTCCTTTGCTGCATGTCTTCCCTTCTCTCCCCTCTTCCCTGACTAGCTCCACTGTTTCTACCCAATAAAGGCTGAAAGGCAAAAAAATAAATAAGAATAATCTTTTTTTTTTAAAAGGAACCGGCAACAAAGACGCTGCTTCACTCCAGAAAAAAATAACGTTTTTAAATTGGCGTCTTTCTGGACAACTCATATGTTGTCATATGTAGACTCGTGTTTGTTATAGGCCAATATGTCATCAAGCTGATAAATATCTGTCAGGGCAATATAGAGTTAACAGTTGCTAACTTTCTTAGGCTGCTAGGATTTTGATGTTGTTCTTCTACGTTTTTGCACTTCAAGACAAAACCACAAAGCAGAGGCATTTGGAAAGCTTTAGCATTTTTGTGATTAGAAAGGTGAGGCTGTTCCCAGTACAGGTTTTACAGACTGTCACTGCTGAAGCTGTTTAAAGGAAACTCATCAGCCAACCATCACTTTCATATTTCTGGCAGGAGCAGCACGAACAAGCACAGATCCTACAGGAGAAGAGCTGTGAATCAAAGCTTGGCCATCTGGATACTCATGGTTTCTTTGCATGCTGTCTTAAAACACTGTATTAATGACATTTTAAGTAAAGGTATGATCTAAATAATTATGTTTTTGACACAAGCGACGTCATAAAAAGTCGTCTTACTTTGAGAATTCTGTGCGGTTATTTTGGCACATTCTGTATCCTGTTCATCACGCACGAAACAGGAGGACGACATTTAGCCTGAAATGTGTCATTTTGTCCCATGTGAGTCATGTCATGATAATTGAGTGTTAACTGAAAGAGTTTTGTGTGTGTCCATCGACGCAGCTCTACTTTGCAATCATCCAGGCGGTACATGAGCGAGACGCGATTATCTCAGCGGCAACATAAATCAAGAGGGACGTTGTTGTGTGATTTACATAACTGATACGGTGATATATCAAACTTTATAGAGTGGAACCCTAATTTGTAACAGACAGAGTGACACAAACGCACACGCACGGACACAAACGCGCACAGAATTCGGTTCACCCTGTCCAACGAGTAAACACCGGTCGTCCTTCACCATATGAAGTACACGGCAGTGCGCAAACACAAAACCCATTTGATTACATTCGCTCATTATTTTCTCATGCAAATTAAACCCTGAACCAATCGTAACTTTCACAGACAAATGCACATAGACATCACACACTGAAACAAAAACAAACGCACACACACACACACATACAGACTGGCCTGCAAACACACTCCTAGCTCCCACTCAAGAGTAAATCATCTGTGGGTGCCAATAGGGGAACAGAGGTAAAAGGTTTGAGTTACGGTGCCTGAACGGGACAACGGTCTCAGGTTCCGCCTGGAAAACCATTTCCCAGAAACTGCTGAGAACAGGCGGCAGTGTAATTTCGCCCCTCCGTTGTAAATCAACCAGCCAAACACCAACAAATTACAGCGCTCATACGTCTAGCTTAGATATACTACCTCCTCTACAGTTTTCTCTCCCACAGAGAGCCAAAAGTTGAGGAAAGTTCCATTAGTTAGCACGGTGGGGACATCACTAACAGTTAAAGGTTTGATTCCCACTGAGAGATGGCCTTTCTAAAAAATGTCTGTCCACCCCCAAGCGCTGAGTGTCGTTTTCGATGAATCAGCCTGACAGGTTTGCCTGACAAATTGCGTGAGCAGGTTGAGTGTTTTAATGTGCCCCAACTTAGACATCACTTTGGTTTCACATTTGACCTGAAAAGGTTACCTCCGGTGGTGCTGTGGAGAAAAGAGGCTCCCTCATTTCTTGTTAGAAAAGGTCAGTTTGTCTTACAAAACAATCCAACAGTGAACTGGAAAGAAAATTTAAGGAATAGCTTTTCAGTGGTTCTGCCGTCCGTCTGTGTCCGTCTTTGGTTTTGTTTCTACTCGGATCATTATGATTTTCAAATACAGAGAGTCGGTTTTAGGACCGATCTAAAAGAAGTTTACTATATCATTATCACTGTTTTGGAAATGAAACAAAACGCTTTTCTGTAATGTGGTGCAGTATATACCACAGCTCGGCTGCAGCTTCTTCTTCTTATGAAAAATGAAGCAAATGAAGAAATTAAAACTTGTGTTCTTTCTAAGTGCCAGCAGGGGGCGAGTCCTCAGGCTGTCAACTTGTAAGGACGTCAATGGGCGGAGAAACTCTTTGCCTCATTTGAGTGGCCATCTTTAACTTTCATATATAGTCTGCACAATATACATTGCCAGTCCCGATTCAAGTCTCAACATTAGCACAGTGTGCCAAAAGAAATGAGACAAGGAAAAAAAATGTGATTGAAGTATCTTTCTGGAAAGGTTTATGAGACTATTTCTAAGGCACGTCCACAAAGGATTTATCTATAAAAGAAGATTTTGAAACAAGATTGAACTTTCAAAGAGGTGCTTGACCTTCCAGAATTCCTCTAATACAGTGACAACTTCTGGAAAGTCTCAAACAACCCAACAAAAACATCCAAAGAAAGTCACGTCTAAACTCAACAAAGGTCAGTTTATTACTCTGCTAACCTGAAGGCTCTGGGCTAAAATGGCAACAAGAAGTGGTAAAGTGAAAATCAGTGCTATCCCAACAATACATTAAGGCTTTTATTAATTTTGCATCAACAAAACCTTTTGGAAGAATACTCTATGGATTTGATCGAGGCCAAGAGTCTCATCACAGTTTGCATAAACCAAACAAAGACAAACAAATCATTCTACCAACGGTCAAAGCTGAGGGAAGCTGTATAAAGTGGAGATGCTATGTTGCTACAGGCCGACTTGTGATTATTGCAGAAAACATGAATTCTGCTCCCTTAAAGAAAGTCTCTGACAGTGACAGTGGGGACAATGGCAGGTCATCAGTCTGTCACTCTGGGGTATGCAGTGGTGCAGTGATCCTGAACACAAGAATTACCCCCCCCTGTGAACGGCTTAAAAGCAATAAACGAAACTTATGGTGAAGTCAAAGTCAAGACTTGAACCCTACTGACATGCTGCAGCGTGAACTGAGAAAACAACAGATCCAGTGTGCATCCACTATGCAGTTCTGCAAAAATTTCCACAGCAGCCATGCAGAGGCCGATGTTTGATTATCGGAGGTGTCGGTTGCAGCTTTGTTGCTAAAGCTGGCACAACTAGCAATAAAAGCTGGGCCATTTACATGTTTTGGTAACTTTGGTACGTACAATTATGATTTAAAACAAGCATTTTAGGGCAACATCTTTGTGGCGGGCGTGGTTTGCAGTGCCGCTGCAGGGGAGGCGGACACACCTGAGCAGCATCCGCGATCACGCCTTGTTGTTGTTGGTAGGTGTATGACTGCAAGCTGCAAAGCTGCAGCTGTGTGATTGTGAACAGCAATAGTAATAACAAAGTATGCTGAAAAGCATAAAAATGTTATCGGGTCTGCCGTGGTTCATTTACAATCTTCTGTACTGAAAATGGATGTATTTGTAACACTCCAAATTCTCACCTAATCACTGAATGTTATGTAAATGTTAAACTCCACATGTGTAGGATTTAAGTTGAAAGCAATAAAAGATCATTTATTATGATTTCATTGTGATCCAATTTTAAGTCCGAACTCTGGTTCAGTTTCAGATTTCCTACCTGTGGGGAACTCGGCCGGCACTACATCAGTATCTCCAGCAACCAGCGAGGGCACGATCCACGTGTAGCCATAACCCGTGATTCCAACAGAGTGGGCCACCTCAAAGATAGTGTTGGCCTCTTCTTTTGTGCAATAGAGAAGAATAACAGGGCTCTGGAGTTTCTTCAGCTGGTTCTGGATCTTCGAATCGCCGTCGTCCACAGACATGTCAAGTAGTAGAACTTCCTCTAATTCCCAGCCCACAAAGCTGTTCTCGATGGTACTACGAATCTGCAGTAGGTAGAAGGGGCTGATTACCACAATGTACTTTGCTTTAGTCTTTAACAAGACAAAAAAATTCAAACCCTATTATTTTTGTCAACAGTGTGTTTCAATGTGTGTTTGACTTGCATTTTAGTTTATTGTTCCAAGATGAAGCAGTTTATTAAAAACAAAGTGGCTACATCACTAGATTGAATTGGAATTTCTTTTACTTAGCACTTCACTTCACAGATCAGGCATTTGGGTTTATACAAATTACTAAATGTTTATAAAACACATCTCTAATCAGCATCATACAGTTTGTGTTACAAAGCACCTGAAAACCCCTGGGACTGAAAAATACAGTCATGCAGTTATTCAAGCGCTTCCAAAAGAAAGTCAGTCTCCAAAGACTCCCATGTTAAAACTTTGCAGCTGAAATACACGTGTTTACAGTCTGGTACACAAAATGCTTTTAATTTATCTTTCTACTCATGACAACTATACAGAGGGTGATTTTTTTTAAAACAACTTTTAAGGCTTAAAGTCAGGCCTCTGTAGCTGATAGCTGACTGCTAGGCTAATCAGAGTCACTGAACACTGAAGTGCGTTTGTCGTGTCTGTGCCTTTTGGAGCATCCATCCATCCATTCGCTTCCACTTATCCTTTTCAGGGTCGCGGGGGTTGCTGGAGCCTATCCCAGCTGTTATAGGGCGAGTGGTGGGGTACACCCTGAACAGGTCGCCAGTCTGTCGCAGGGCTAACACACAGTTGCTTGTGGTTTTAGTGAGTAAAACTGTAGTGCTTTATGTGTTAAAATCAAGCGTCTAAATCAAATTCAAAATTATATTATATATATTTTATCTGTTTGTTAGTACATTTATGTTTTAATCTTACTTGTAACTACATTTATTTTTGGACTTTTTTTGAATTATTATTTTTATTATTTAATTGTTATTATCCCTGATTGCAAAGATTTGGGAGTATAAGTGAATATTCTGACTAATATCTAACTTAGATATTAGATATTTAAAAATGCCTAGGCTTTTGGGAACACATCCACATCATAAGTTCTGCATCTCTTTCATCCTGATTGATTGTATGTGTTGTATCAGCTGCACGGTTACCTTGGTGACAAAGTCCTGATAACCCGGGTAGTACGTTGTGACAATGGAGAAGATGTACCAGTCGTATTCCTCCATGATGTTCAAAATGACTGATGCCTGCTGCTCGATGGAGGGACCGAACTGAAAGAACATGGAGTTGTCATCCTGAAAGTGACAGAAAAACACACAGAAGGACAAAGATGTGGAGTGTAAACGGTTATGCAACAACACTGGTCTGAACTTTAATTTAGGTGGCTGCACACACGCAGAGGAGAATAGCTGCTACTTAAAGGACGGCTGTGTTTTTGTAACATTATTGGTGTGAACATTAATTTAGTTGCCTTTATTCTCTCGCTCGCAGAGGGAAAAGGCGAGAGGACACCAGTGGTCTTGTAATGATACCGGTCATGATTTTCATTAGTTGCCTTTATGACTCTGTTAATGAGTTTGTACACGGGGGTGGCTGGAGCAAATTCTGAGGGCTTCAAGCTGCTGTCCTTAATCTCTCAGGTCGTGTTCATCATTTTTGTTTTATTAAAGCCAACAAGGCCATTTTTTTTAGCCCGCACAGTACTAGATTTAAATAACAAACAAGAAATGGCACACAGTAACCCCTGACTGAGTCTGTCTGCTGGGAGAAACTCAGTCTAGAGACGTTAAATGTACACCAAACCAAACAGCATTACAGACACTCCAATAAACACTGCTTACATACTGATATCCGAGCCTGCATCTTGCCGTGAGTGTTGAAACAGAATACCGAGGTGGACAGAAGAAGAGGAGGAGGTGAGAAATACTCGTCTAGACAGGACTCTGCAGTTCTGCAACATGAGCAGGTTATTTTGCATGTGTGTTTGTGTCTGTGAGTCATTCTGCGAGTGTCCAACTTGCGTGTACACAATGTACAGTAGTGTGTTTATGGTCACAGCATTCATGCTTCTAATGTGGCAAATGATATGAATGAGAATGAGGCTGTTTTTTGTTTTTTTTTAATTGCATGTGAGCAAATTGAAGCTGACAGTAAGACCAGGCAAACAGGCAGAACTGGTGCCGGCGTCTTAGGACTCTTTATGCACTTCATTCATCATCAAAGGCTAACCTGGCCCTCCCAGGGGATTCACGTGGGTTGATCTGTTACCTTGTTGCTGCATTACCGAGATCAGGGCTGTGCGATTGAGGCAGCATGTCGAGGTGTACGGCGAGCATGTAAGATGAGAACTCTTGCAAGTAATGAGGGTAACGCGTTGCATCCATGAGGGTGAAAACATGTCATTATCCCCGTGCTGCTTGAAATATAAACACAGCTCCGGTGCAGGAGCTGTGTCTCGAGATCATGAAAAAATGATGCGAGCTCTGACGTCGTGCCGTGTTTCGCTGCTAACTCGAATCCATTTGTTGCTCAACTTTCTGTCTCTTCTCCGCCCCTTCTTCTCTCATTCTTCATCTCTATCCATCTCGTCTCTCGCTCTGCCGTCCCATTAATACCACTGGAATTACTGCCAGGGCACGGTTATAATTGAATTTCCAGACTTGTGCACTCCCGCTCCCCCCCACTTTATCCTCTATAGAGCACCCCTGCCGCCCTGCCTCCCCACCACCATTTCCTCTGGCCTTCTCCTTCTATCTCTCTTTTCTTAAGAGCAGTATTAATGTGCTGTCCAGCACACTCATTCAGAGTGCCAGAGGTCTGCAGAATTTTCATTAGCCTTTGAGAAAAGTACATGCTCAAAGAAGAGCAAGGCAAATGCAAAATCGGGAGGTGGGGTTTGGAGATACTGGAGAAAGAAAAAAAAAGAAAAGACGCTGGTAGCTTGACTAAAATGAAGTGCTGCAAACCCCACTCTTCATTTACAGCAACAATAATTAGGGCCTGGCCACATTATCACCTCTGCTGGCATGAGGTGATCGATTAGCGAGCATTAAAATTCCCACAGGGGGATTCGAGGGCCAGCAAGTCAGTCAGCCAGGCACAAGAAGCCGGCCAGCAAGGCTTTGAAAACACCTCACAGCCGCTCACTGTCCTCTCTGTGGATCCACAGCTGACGTCAGTGCTGGCTACTGTACACAGGCAACAATACACTATACAACACAATACGCTGGGATGAATGGCCGGTGGAGACAGGGGAGAGAGAGAGATGGAGAGATACAAGGAGAGGCAGAGAAAGAGCAGATAAAACCACAGAAGAGAGAGCTGATAAGAGAAAAGAGCAGAGAGAAACCAAAAGGAGGGAAAAGGAATTAAGCAAGCTAGGGAAAAAAAGATAGAGATGTACAAAAAATGTTTTTAAAAAAAGCAGTGGGGATGTAGCTGAGATTTGAAGCCTCCAGAGGGACAGAGGCAGAGGACAATGTGGTGACAATGGGATGAATGGAGAAGAACAGGGCAGGCTGGCAGACGGCTGTGATCCTGCATGGAGCGAGTGAGGGGCAGGAAGCCAGGAGTCAGTGAAGGAGCAGGCAAACGGAGGTGTGTGAGCGCATATGTGAATGTGTGTGTATGTGTGTGTGTCAGGCAGTCAGCCACCCATTTACAGAGGAGGCTAAGCCTGAGTTGTTCAACCACAGAGACAGGACTTCTGCTGTCAGAAAGAGGAAGAGAGAGGAGAGACACGTGTGCCTTCCTCTGTGTGAAACGTGTGTGTTTGTGCAAAATAGAGATGTATGTACGCGAGCATATGTTTGTGTGTGTGTCGATGGGAGAGAAGTCAGGTATTACTCAGGTTGTAGGGATGCTGTCACATTATGGGAGGCATCCCTCTAATGAGGACAAAAAGCAAGTCCCATGAAAAAACTCTAATTTGTATCCAAAGGCTGGCATAAGCTTAGGTTTAGACTCCCCCTACCTCATCCATCAGCTGGGCAGACTAATAAGGAAACTAAAGGCAATGCACTGGCTGCCGCATGTCATCTGCAAATCTCCATTCCTATATGATCCACTGAAGTTAATGTAATGTATTCTGGGCATACGACTGTGCGTGTGAGCACCTCTATTAATACATATGTGTGTGATTTTCTGCCTCTAACGTTGCCTCAGTGTGCCTGCGTGTCTGCAGTTGAGTAGATTTAGCCTCATAAAGGCTCTGTACTAGGTATGCACGTGTGTGTGTATTCTGTGGTTGATAGGTCTTGGTCTGCCAGAGTTGCCTGCTCTGCCCCAGAGCCTCCAAATGAGTGCACTCACACACTCCTGGAGCAGTTATTTGACTTGGAGAGGAGGGAGAGTCAATAACTCAGGTATTTCAATTACACACACAGGGGCACATCAGTGACTGCAAAAGAAATAGACCCACTTCCAATCTTGCTCTGCAATATGCACACACACATACAAAAATACACACACATAATTCGCTTTAAACACACATATAAACACATTTAGGCAGGCACAAAATCTCTTGTTAGCATACACACATACACAGCAGCAGCAGCGGCAATCGAAACCCATCCTCCAAGTGAGGATTCCAACACAAAAAGACAAATCAACACCGCAATCACAGAATAATACCAGGGTGCTGCTTTAGACACACACAGGCACTCACGCACACTCCACACAAATAATGACATAGTAAAACAACATGAGGCGCACCGTTAAACGGGAAAGTGCATCGCAGCGTGATCACATAAAGCACATACTAAATGGGAACACAGGGGTCAAGAGCAAGCATTTTTGGCTTACATTAGCTGCATTTTGCTTTCTGTAGCTACATGTTTACGTGCAGCTACAGATGTAATGCTCACGCTCCTTTATGTTTTACTGCAACTGAAAACCAACATAGCGCCATTTGCGTAAAGATAAATCATGGCTGTCGGAGGATACGTGTCAGCTGAGGTTTTAGTGGGAAGCAATTTGGACTAATGGAGTGAACTAATATAGTTCCAAGGTAAGGTGTGCCAGTCCATTCGTCACCTGATCTACTGTGAACATTTTATTTATTTTTGGTTTAGTTTGTGCTGATGTAATGTGGCTCTGAAGATGTTTTTGTGTAATTCAATTGTAATTAACTAACTATTTGTTTATCATTTCAAGCAGGCTTGGAATATATTGGAAATAAATCTTCTTGCTTTGCTATGTTATCCCTGCACGGCCCTGTAAATGCATGATTCACCATTTAAAAAGGAAAACTTAACTTGTTTTGTAACTGCAAGCTTTCTGGGTAACTGTATCCTCATAATTATTACATCACAGCATACCATCCTGGAAGCAGTTAGTATTTCCTGGCAAAGAAAACTAACCTTCCTTCCTTTTGGCTAAGCTAAGCTAAGCTAGCCATAGTAGCTAGCTTAGCTTAGCTTAGCCAAGCCGATATTTCAATACTAGCCAAGCTAGTATTGAAATATCAGCAATAAAAAAGACATAGTTTAACTTTGTTTAACTTTAACAAGATCGAGAGTTAATATTTTGTATGATGAACTTTATTCTTCAGTAGTCTGATCTCTCTTAGGCAGCTTCTTGTTATGTCTTTAAGTAGTCTTCAGGAATAGTTCTCCAGGCTTTCTGAAGGACATTTAAAGCTCTTCTTTGGATGTTACTGCCTTTTATTCTGTTCTCTGTCAGGATGGTCCCCCACTGCTTCAATAATGTTGATGTCTGGGCCAATCCATGTGTGTTTTTCTATCCAGGTATATTTTTCCGACAAGGCAGTGTGCTAAAAATGAAGGGGAGTCACTTTTTTTTAGCTCAGTCTTGACCTCTTCTGAACAAATTGATGATGATTTGAACCAAAAATATCAAATCTGGATTCATCACTCCATAAAGTTGTTCCCACTGATTTTCAGCCCAGTTCTTGTGTAATCTAGCATGACACAGCCTTTTCCCTGTTTCCCTTCCTTAATAATGGCTTCTTGACAGCCTCCCTTCCATTGAGACTTCTTTCTAATGAGGCTTCAGTCAACAGTAGATGGATCGACTGAAGGGTCAGATGCATCTCGCAGGTCCTGTGTCAAGTCTTTGCTGGTCTGTTTTTCCTGTTTCTTAAGGACATGACAGATGCAGATACTGTTTATCTGCCGGAGATACTTTTTAGTCCCACCACTTCTTCTTTTGTCCTTTTGTCCAGGTTAAAAATGTTTAAGGACACACTGTACACCATGTCGAGATATGCCAAGTTTTCAGCTAATAGCTCTTGGTGCTTGTTGCTTGTTGGTGCAAAAATACTAGTTTATGCCTGTCTGTGTTATCTTTGGCATTTTTCACAGATTCAAGTAAAGAAATGGGAACAAATTATGTGCCGTAGTGACAGGCTGCAAGTAACAATTCACCTAAAGATAACATTTAAAATAGGTTATTTGCTAAGCTTGCTGTTATGTGTAGACACAACACTCCTTTATCACTTGGGTAAGGTCTTTTTTTATGCTTGAATGATTCATTGGTGGCTTAACAAATAAACAAACATTTCCCTAAAAATGATCAGGTGTAAATGCTGGACTGAAAATAAGTAAAAAAAGCAGACCTTCAGAAATAAAGGGTGGCTTAAGACTACTGTGCAGCACTGTAATTTGTGCCTGTAGGTTCGTATTTACTTTACATATCTTTAACTATGCCGTGTCTATTCCACGGCTCACAATGAAACAGACTTCATATTAAGAATGAATATTTATCCTAAATTCACAAGCATAAAAAAGCAAGAAAACCCCTTAACAGCATGTGAGAATGTGGGGCAAGGCTTAGATCCCAATTAACTCATAAGAACTGCTATTTTTATATAACTTTATGAGCATTATGTGTCATTGAGGCATCTGTTTTTAGTGAGGAAGTAGCATTCGGGGAAAAAAAGAGGAGTGTGTGTGAAAGAGAGAGAGACAAAGACTGAGGTAGAGAAAGCCAGGGAGAGTGAGATGATGGTGTCTGTTGCTGGGAGGTTTTTGGCAATGCATATTTCTATCCTGCCTATAAAGGATCTTTTGAACTTGAGCGAGGGGGGTGGGGGGTTGTGCTATTGACTGCTGCTGCACTGCCTGATGGAACGAGAAGCCAGCCAGAGAGAGAGCGAGCGAGCGACTGAGACAGAGAAAAAGAGGATGGAGGGATGAAAAACAGAGAGCTGGAGTGGGAGGTGAGGCGGGAGGAAAGAGGGAACAGCTGGCCTTCGCTTGAATATAGTGAATTTAAAAGACAGTGGGCAGGAGATATAAACTCGCCACAGCCACAGGCCTCCACACACACACACACACACACACAGGCACGCAGTGGAGCTAGAAGCAGGGCGAGGCAACGCACACACAAACACACAAGTGTTCGTTTCCGATAAGGCCTGTGAGCATAAGCCACCATCACCATATGCACTACGTATTGATGACGAATCCTCCCTCCCCCCCTCCTCCACCTCCCCGTCCCTCGTGCACTCTCTCTCGCCCTCTCTCGCTTCACCCACAATTATTATCTCTACCTCAATTAAACCTCGCCTCACTCGCGGTGTCTCGTTTCCCCTCCCGTACTTCACTCTTCTCATGCTTCATCATCCCTTTTCTTATCATGGAAGTCTACTTATCTTTAATCAAACACATACAAGCTTAATTAGCTCACACATTTGTCAGACCATCATCTAATTAACACTGACCTTATTCTAAGTACTTTTCAAGTTAATTAAAAAAAGAAAAAAAAGAGCCCAGGTCGCACTTATAATTTTTGACAGATTTTTCTTTAACATAATTGCGTTGCGACGTGACAGCTACGTCCCCTTCCAGGTATTTAAAGGATGAAAAGAACAAATTTAACAAACGGGTGTTTCGGTTCACGTCTTAACACAATCAGACAGCGTCTGAGTGAAAGGTAATAGCACTTAACACTCAGACTCGCCACAAACTAAGGCACAGACACACAAATGCACAGATTGTTTCTCTCTGGCCCATTTCTGCTCTAAGTTTAGCAGACGACCCACAGAGGGGCCTCTGCAGTCTGATGCCCTTCCTGCTGCTGCTCTTGTTTGTCCCCTGGTCCTTGTAGAACGGTAATAGGTCTTTCTTTGTGCGTGTCTGTCTGTGTGTCTCATAGAGTTAGGCTAAGAAGACTGAACAGGGTGGCTAGAGGGAAAGGTGAGCCTACAAATTAAATTGGTGTACTCTGGTTTTTATATCTGTGTCTCTGTGAATGAGCCGCTGGGAGAGGCTGAGTGGATAAATGAGAAGATGGAGGTATAACTTTGGCAAGACTGATTTTTGTACGAGATCACAGACATATCATATTAGTCATTAGTCATTGACATTAGTCAAACGGTCCATCGGATCAGATCTGCAGTTGCTGATTCATCTTTACACCTGTGTGACTGAGGCTTTAAATGAGAAGCTCTCTTGCGTTGAGGTTTCATGTGTAGAACCTTAACAAGTTGTAGGTATTTAACTCAGATTAAAGACTCCTTTAAATAGCAACACACAGCTTTGGGACATGCTAGCAATTTAGCTAGCAACCGATAGCTAGCTTACTTGTTAAAGAAGTTAGCAAGTGTAAGAACCGAGCAGAGTTTCATTAGCTGATAATTTTTTGTGGGAAAGGTTAAGTTAACAAAAAAGACAACAGATAACCAGGACAGGATAAAATATACCAAACACTTGGCTACTCCTCGCCCTAAAAGCTGTTTATGTTGTTTTGATTTGGAAAATATGTCCTGTGTGAATGAAAGAACAGGCTGCTCTGGCAATTTTTTCTTGCTCGTACTGTCTGATACTATTAATTACTTGAGGTTTGTAGTATGTTGCACAGCCAAAATAGAGACCTCACACAGGCAATACAAGTTACATGTAAAAGACTATTAACTATTTAATTTGAATTTAAGGTCCAAAGCAATGCGACTTGCTCAAAATGTATACAAGTACCATTAAAAGTACGAACAAAATAAAAATGAAGCGACAGTAAATGAAACAAGTAGGAAACATCCAGTGCAAATACAAAATTAAATCACCTCAAGCTAATCTGTCCATCATATCAGATCACGATGACTGAAGCATTGTGCCTATAGATACTCAAACGATTTACCCAAAGCCACCATGGTGAAAGTTAAAGAAGCGGTATGGGGAAAAGATCAATGATTCTTTGTTTTCGTTTCTCTCATTTGCAACTACACAACCATCATAAAAAGTGTGAGTAAGTCACAGATTCATGAGTGGAAGCGGGGACAGAGGAGACTCTGAGGTTCACCACAGAGTGTCCCAAAGTGGCTGTAAAGTGGTTTAGAGAGTCAGAGGGGTGAGCATGCTTCTATAGTCAGACATATTTGTTTTGTCCCTTGTTCAAGCAAAAGGGAAGAGGGGAAAGGTGATGCTAGCTTTAGCAAAGGGAAGCGACGCAGACAGGAGGAGTAGGTAGAGGAAGGCACAGGTCAGTGAGATCCATATGAGGGATGTTATTAATCCATTCATTCCATTCTTCTGCTGCTATCTCCACCATTCCAGGCATATCTACCGATTTCGATCTCCAGCTTTGGCTTGCCCTCAGCTTTCCCCACTCTCCCTCCTTTGGTCTCCTCTTTTATCCTTCTAACCTTTCCTCTTCCCCCTGTATTGTACAACCGCTAACTTCCTTCCTTCTCGTCTTCGGCCTCCCCTGCTAAAGTCCCTGTCTGCTTTCTTTCTGTTCCTCTCTGGCTCAATCCCTCTCTTCCTCCCTCTGTCCATCTATCATGCATCCCAGGGTGCACCTGGTCCGCGCTGTCAGCCGAAGGCCCCGAGCCATCGTCACGCTGGGGTTGTTTCTCACCACTTCACACTACAAAAACCGAATGCTCAAACACACACACATACATGCGCACGCTCAAACAGATTCCCATCTCCCCACTATCGGGCTTTCTTCACCTCACCCACAGATTCACAGTTTATCTACAATACGTCAGTATGTGGTGCAGTGAGAAAACAAAGGCCCGGGTCACCGTTTATCCTTAAGAATCATAGAAACCGGCGAAATGCGCAAAACGCCGAATCTTCACAAGGAAGAGAACGATGGAGGGGTGTGGAGGACGGGGATGAAGAGCACGAGAAAAATAACAGTACTATTGATATGTGCTTCTGTGTTCTTTTCCTGGCAACACGATAAAGGCTCGCTCTCAGTCACTGTCTGTAGCGAGACCACCCTCTCTATCTCCGCTCGCCCTCTTCCTCCTCCTCCTTCTCCACCTCCTCGCCCCATCCTTTCCAAAGCAAAAGACTACCCTCTCTATCTCCCTCGTCTTTTATCTCCACTGCTCTTTTCCCATGCCCTGTGTTTTTGCCTTTACATTTGGGGCATTTAGCTGCTGCTCTCATCCACAGTGACTTAACGGGCACAACTACAGAATGAGTCTCATTCTCTGACACCGAATCTAACAAATATTCTCGAACGCTGAAATTATGAGTGGAAGAAATTACTGAGAACACGTGTTAAAAATAAAAAAATGAAAAATAAAGAGGTTGATGCTTTCATCTCTCATCTCTGACTCACACAGACCACCCTCTCTGTCTCTGCTACACAAGTGAGGCTCCCCCCAGTGAAGACTCCTTTCATTCACTGTGATGACAATTAAAATTCAAATCTGCTTTGCTGGCGTGACAGTGGCAGGGAGTTGTCTCCACAACACAAACATGTAACAAGACTACGGCTAAGACAATAAGCCAATCTGCACGCTCCTCTTCCCCTACCTCACTCATACTAAAGTCGAAATCTTTCAAACGTAGCCTATTTTTGACAGCATGTTTGCCAAGTGTGGTCATTAAATGTATTTACACTCAGAGTAGTCGTTACTTGTAAGAAGCAGACATAAAAGCATAAAATTCAAACTGCCTTCTCCTGCTTGAGCAGTGTTGGGGTTGCTAGTCATCCCTTTGCAGTTTTTCACAGATTACTCATTGTTTTTATTCATTTAATCCATTACCTTACTTGTTTACTCTGTTCTCATACTACTTTTGCGTCACTCGGCGATACTGCCTGAGATGCCTTGTCACGTAACTTCCATTAACAACATATTGCTAAATCTTACATGCACCCACATATCGGCGCAAATCCCTATTCTAATAACGACACATACAAGATCTTTCTCTTATGCGCTTTAATAATGTATTAAAGCTGACAGCAAAGTTGGTAAAAACCAGCTCAAAGGGCACTTGACAGAAAAATGTAGCGGTGGGAACGAGGCTCAGCTGCATGCCTGATGTCGGGTTCAGGCTACGCAACATTTTCATAGTTGAAGAGTAATAAAATATGGCCCTTTTGAAACCAACAGACAAGACAGACAATACGCCATACGACTGTACCCGGTCATTTTTTGTTGTTGAAGCCCAGTCTAGCAATAGCTGAGAAAAGAATATACACAAACAACAGCAACCAAAGTAGTTTTTAGGTAATCTTGCCAAAGACTGATGAGTTGCCATGGTGAGGCATCCGCAATCCACAAGGATCGCTGCTCCTGCTAGAGTGTTGGTCAGATATTAGTGAAACTTGTGCGCAATAATCCCCCACTGGGTCAAAGCCAAGGTCATGCTTGCAAACTCGTTGAAATGTTTAATTCGCATTAGTTAATGCAGTGATACCAACCAGTGAGAAGCAAACGTATCGCTTTCTTTCCACACTTCACACTAGGGTTGTGTTGATGGACGATGATGTCAGAGAGCTGGTCAAAGTTAATGACGATGGCTCGCCAATCAAGGCAATTTCTATCTAATTTCCCCACAGATGCATTAAATTAAAGCTGTCATTACGCAGAGATTCATAATAAATTAAATCTGCCAGGCCACAGTTTCGAGACGCACCTCCACATATGACCAACACTTGAATCACAGACGTGTCTGCGAGTGCACGGGCGCATACATGAGTTCGTGACCAGACTTCTGCGTGCTTTAAAGTTAATGCGCGTGAAGCAGCTACACTGATCTATCATCATCATCATCATCAAATGAAGAAAACGAGGATTTCTGATGGATTGAAAGTAAAATCAGAGCGCAGTGGGATCGCGTTTGCAGAGACCTTGTTCATCTTGTCTGTATATACACATATACATGTGCGTGTGTGAGAAGATGAGATGAGATATAGTTTTACAGCTAAATGACAACAGTGAGAGCAATAAAAGAGGATAAATAAATCATTTTAAAAGAAGAATCAGCGCAGTTTCATATGTTGTTCTGCTGGTTGGTTTTTCCCCTCCGGCTGTAAGAGGCTCTGACACGTTTTGCTTCTTCTTCGGCGATGTCAGGTTTTCTCTTTTTTTGGTTGTCATATTCTTGCAATATTAGTTTGTTTCCCTTGTCTTTATTCGTGCTGCAGGGTTTATTCATATGGAAGAGCTGAACTTCTCTCTCTGGGCTGGAAGATTCAGCTTTCTCCACCAGTTAGAAAAGCCAGTTTGCGGTCACTCACAGTGTCCACACTGGTAATGTTTTTGCTTTGACTTCCTGTTTGAGAGCGGTTGACTTTGATGTAGTTCTTTTTGTCTGGCTATAATGTAACTTGGTTGCACCACACTGTGCTAAGGTCACGTATTGTTAGACAGTTTCAGCCTCATAGAAGAGCCGGCTAAAATTGCTTTTCTTCATTTTCCCCTTTTGGAGGTCATGTTACATAACATTACCCCTGTGCTGCTATCAGTCTAAAGCTAACATGCTAACTGAGGCCTGTAGAGTCTGAGATGTTGCTCTTGGGTTTTTAGCAGTTCCTCTAATCACTCTAATCCTCTGACCTCCGAGAGATTCCACTGGTCCATTCTGGGAAGACTGGTTGCTGACTGGAATGTTTTCCACTTGCTCACACGTTCTGATCATCAGTTAATCAACTACATTTGATTCATGTGCTGTTGTACATCTGATGTTGTATTTACCACATTTAAAGACCTGTTAAGGAACAGATTATTTTTATTATGTCCTGACATGGAAAACTTTAGAATTTAAAGACATTGTACTTTCTTTTTACCACATCTGTACATTGTTTCGGTCAAACTGTTATGGTCACAGCTCTACAAACCACGAAAACCTCCAGTGCTTTATATATAGATTGAGAGAGCGAGACACCTGTCTGTGTCTCTGCTTTTGCCCCACTCCACTTACATTTTGCTGTGCTGTTTGTTAAAAAAAAAAAAAAGAGGGAATAACTGCATTTTCTACTTCTCGCATTCACAACTCTGCACTCCGTGCTCCATCTCTGCCTCTCTCTGCACACATACCCATCACCTGCATGCACACACGTAGCCCGTCTTTCCTCTCCCTCCGCGTGCCGCCGTGACAGGCGTCCTCTGTAGCTGCCAAAGCTTTTTAACCACAACAACATCAAAATGGCACACAAAGACCCATTAGAGTCATCAAGCCGTTAAACCAGCAACCGGCAACCTTGGGCTTGGCAATTAGGAATATTTCATTCAACCTCGCTCCCCTGCACACACACACACACACACACACACACACACACACACACACACACACACACACACACACACACCTTCCACCCATCCATTATTCCCTTCCTGTCTCTCTTGCACATGCTCCCTCTCTCTTTCATCTTTTCCTCTCCTCTGTCTCACCCATCCTCTCACCCTGCCAGCTGCACGTGCACACTCAATCATATTCACTATGCCTCACACCAATCAACTCTCTTTCTCTATCCCCCCGGTGTTTTAGCCTCTCTCTCTCTCTCTCTGTCGCCAAAGTCCCCGTACTAGAGAGCCCCGCAATCAGCGTCACGATCGATTAACAGATTTCACACTGCTGGACACGGTATTTACAGAGAATCAGATGAGATGAAAAGAAGGAGCGGGCCAAAATAATGAGGAGAACAGGGAGAAAAGGTTCAGCGTGCCGCTGTCGTGAGCTTTGTCAGTCGGATGCAACGGCCACGTAAGCACGTCAAGCTATAGAACGTGAATTTGAGGCGACCGATACATGTTTAGGAATAAAAGAGAGATTTTCCTTTGGTCGTGCACTTTTGATCCAACAGCTTCGGCCACAGCACCCGTCGGTCATGCTAATAAAGCTCATCCTTGAGCATTTGAACTAAGTGTGAAAAAAGAGGAGGGAGTAAAGGCCAGATGAGATTCAGCTGGTATTTTTTCCCTTTCTTTTCTTTTTAAATAAATATGCATTTTGCTTTTTTTTTCTTGTAAAACAACCATAAAAGATATCAAAAAAAAAAAACCTTACATTTTTAATGCCAACTCACAGAGAGTAAAGAATATTTTGATAATGAAAGGCAGACTTTTGCTCCATCTCGCTCATTTCCTGTTCTCTCACTACTGCCTGTAATAAACACAGCTAAAATTCCCCGAAGCACTTGTAAAACCTCTTTAGGTTATGCTAGAAAATAATTGGAATGACTTACTTTAAGTGGAACAATTAATCACTTTGTTGTTATTCCATATAATTAGATTTCTAAAAAATTATTTACAGAGTTACTGACAAAGAAGCATCCAGCTGGTCTGGTCATATATAGTGGATTATTACATTTTAACAGATTTAAAACCTCAACATAAAAAAAATCACATCTTGTTTATTTGAGCCAAGCTGAGCTCCATAAAGAAAGTAAAAATAGTCAGCTTGACCTGATTTGGGTCTTCCTGATCCATGTGAACCTACCTATTTTAAATCTATTTACTCAGAATGTCAGTGTTTACTAAAGATCTTGAAACATCCGGCAGACTTAAAACTCAGTGGCACATAAAGCAGCGGGGATGGGAGCATTAACCAAAGGTTTTGGGCATCGCATCAAACATTTTAAGAAGAAGGGCTCAATCTTCCTGAATGATGCTGGTTAGAAATACTCAATGAGAGCACCTCCTCCCAGCCTCTGATTTACAGCTCGGTTTATAGCGAACAGTGAATGCCCACAAACCCTTTACTGACCGATTAAGCCCTTGGCTGTGATTTCGCACGCATAAACACCTCTGATGTATGGTTTTCTACATCCATAAGGACTGGTTATGATTTCACACAAAGTCATTCCGCTCACATTCCTCCCTCCCTCTCCCCATCCTCTTCCTCCACTCTTGACAGTTGGTTGCAACAGCAGCCAGCGAATGCTCACAGCGGAGGTGCAAACTATTCTTCCTCTCCCTCGCTGAGGCTCCGCGCGCACACGCGGATGAACGCCGACACACGACTTGTGTGCTGCAGGACGCGCGAGCAGGCACATTTGAAATTAAGCGTGCATATGCATAAGGTGCACCTATGTATAATTTCACAGGCACACCAGCTGGGACACTAGAGCCAGCTTTTGGCTTTCGAATTCGCTGTTTTCTTGCCTGCCTAAATGCTGTGTCACACAACTGAAGCTGCCTCTGGAGCCCGCGCTGGTGACTCTCTCGCTCATTCACGTGCACGCTTAAAGAGCCGATTAAATGCCAGTGGCAAACGCTTCACTGCTGTGCATGTCTATAGAAACAAGTATTTGACATACTGGCAGTGCGATATCTTCCAGTTTTCATGTCAGAATGTGAAAAAATAATTACAGCTTCTTTGTCTGAATGGATTTCAACACCGGCTTTTTTCCCAGCTACTACACTACAGTTTAGTGCCGTGTGTGCGTTGCCTGGCTTTAATCACCTTGCTAATATTACTCTCCTGCTGTTTTTCATTCATCTGTTTGCTTCATCACATCTCTGCTTTATCTTTGCCTTCTTCATCCAGACAATCTGAATTCTTCATTAAAATGTATCAATTAAAAAAAAAGATCCTAAAAATATCAGGAGCATGATATCACTGTGGAGTTTGAGCACAGTTTTATATCCATGCACCATAAGAGTAAAGCTTTCAAACACAAACACACACACACATATATATATATGAAAATTATACAGGAATACAACTATACTGTAAGTATATTAAACTTTGCTTATCATCTAAAGAGTAAAAGCAATGCATGACATGAATCAACCTGAAAAAGGTCGGCTGGCATTCACCAGACAAATCCCACAGCAGGTAATGGAGGTACAGTCCTGCACCGTAAGGCGGTGTGCTTTGCATTATTGTGAGTTTGGGTGATGAGTTACCTCACCTCAGAGTACTTTCAGGGTATGAACTCTAAAAGCAGACATAATGTATTGCACAATTACCAGCTGAGGGTAAGTAAGGGTAACAGTATTTACCGAGCAGGCAAGCTGGGCTTCAGTCCAGTAAAAAAGCTAGCAGAGTGGCAATAATGCATTCATGTACATGCTCATATACACATTCAGCATATATTCAATTAAAGACTTAATTAGAGCTCACAAACACAAACACTTGAGCGGCATACAGTCACAGCATATACAATGCTTTATTAAACACAACCTTCTAATATGCTATAGGCATTTTTTCATGAATTCTATTATAACTCTATGTCATACACGCTTTTCCTCAGATAATAAATGCAGGCTAATTACGCAAACTCACACGGCAAAGTGGCAGAGAAATGAGGAAATTATGAACAGAATTAAAAATCAAGTTAAAAACAATCTCCAAAAAGTAAACGATGATCTCGGCAACGCTCACGGCTACGAAGTCAGGTCACACAGGGATCAGCTCAAATGAGCAGCGTTTGCTGGCTGCAAAACGATCTGTTTGAATGCATCATGAGACGAGCGAGCTTCAAAGAGGCCAAAACGCGTGCATAAACTGCAGGTGCACAGGACACGAAAAAACTGCATGTCTAAAAATAGATTCTTACAAGGCTGACGCTAACCAGCTGGGACATGATGGACGTATACAGTTTGTCAACACAGGGCGAGTGACAAATGCTAAACGACGTACTTGGCATGCAAACTTCAATTTGCCTTCAACAGCTGTGGAAAGTGCCTTAATAGATACACTTTTAAAATTAGCTGCAATTTAAAGGAAAATGTTCACCTGAAAATTTTACCCGGTAATAGCATCCTGTTTTTTGGTGTTTTCTAACATTTTGGCACCATCTTGTTATTTTATGCCCGTATGAAGCTCTTAGGAGGAGCCTGAATCTAAAAAGTCAAACTACAAACAAAACAGTTAAAAGAGCTAAACACTGCTTGCATCAATCAAATGACATTATATAATATAAAATGTCATTTCACAGCATAACAAGTGCTTCTACGTGAAATTGAGTACATTTAGCTGATCATGCACCTGTAGCTTTACATAAGTAAGATTTGAGGGTAAACTGTGATCATCTAAAAATCTGTTGAATTCTTCTTCCTGGAAGAGAACTATAATCCGAAATAACCTGAAAACCCTTGGCCGGATGTAGAGCATCCTGGCTCCTCTCCTGTCCCTTCCTTCTCTGTGATATTAAATAACCACCTGACAATGTTTCTCATTAGACTAAAGAGGCAGGTGCTCCATCATTTGGCATTTTCATTTCCATCAGGCCACCACCTCGTCCTCCTCAGAGTAATGTGCTGCTCGTGCGGCTAAAGCGTGGCTTATGGATGATTTAGACTTCTGAGGTACAGTAGGCTATGTCTTAGACATAACCTACTGTACATAAGTAGTGTTTCATATGCCGTGCCAGCCACAATACAAACACATAAAATATTGTGAGCTTCTCCCTTCTGGGTCCCCACTTTCTGCTGTGGTCTTTTTTTTCCTGAGGCAAACATATTTGTCCCTAAAGTTTTTCCATTTTGTACATTTTTTCACATCCACTTGGATAGTTTTGGCAATTTCACCATGGAATTTGCTGTGATCTTTAAGTCTATATATTATAATATATCCCTTGTATTATATTTTCTGACAGACAAATTAAAAAAACTGTGCAGCCAAAAACACAGAGGAAGAATTGAGAGCAATGAACAGGCCAATCACAAAAGCTGGGTTCAAGCAAGGTGCAGTAGCATTGCATAGAGGTGCATGTCGACATGCACAGCATAAAGTACCGCATAGCTTACACTATAATGTGGTGTGAGGTATGGAGTAGGATATGGCTAGAGGTATTGCATAGTGTACACTGCACAGTACCTCACAGGATACGGCATAGGTTACATCATAGCACAGTGCAGGGTACAGTGTAGGGTTTCAGAGGGGTTTACCATTACTACATAACTACATCATAGATTTAACACGAAGCACAAAACCCCTGTTAATGTGTGGCGTGTTTTCCTGGGCTCGGGGTCGCTCGTCTTCAATCAGAAAGCAGGTACAAAAGCAGGAGGTGGAGAGGGGTGAAGAAGGGTGAGGAAGCAAGAGGAACGAAGCAACTCAGGAAAGAAAAGGTCAGATGCCAGAGGGAGCGGGGAGTGAAGGCAGCAGAGAAAACAGACAAATGCTCTAAATCTTGTTTAACTTTACATGACGTTTTTTTTCCCCCAACACTCGTCACTCTCTTTGTTCCTCCAGCTTTGTCGCTTCACATCCCTCTCCCTTCCTCCCATCTGTGCTTGTCCTGCACATGCGTCACTCCCATTCCTCCATTTCTATCAGTCTTGTTTGCATGTTTTATCTCCAGCACACACACACACACTCTTCATCATTTCCCACGTTGAAACATCTCTACTTGTATGTCCTCATTTGTCCTTACCCTCCATTTCTGCTGGAAGCACACTGAACACCATTCCCCTTTATATCCGAACTCGATCCAAACCCATCCGTCCATTCTTAAGTTACACCTCTCCTACTTTTCTCTCCCTCCCTCCTGTTCTGATTGGATTATTATTATCCTCTAAATGGGCTTTTTTGTTCGGACGATTCAGCGTTTTGAATGAATATTTAAACTGGAGTTTCTAAAGTTATTATCCTCCAAATGGATTATTATGCACAGCACCCAGCTGGAATGTATAAATTACAGTTTAGCGTGTTGATTTTTTCAATTTGGCTTGTCTTGCGATTCTTCGGAGCCCTGGATGCTCTTTCCTCTCTCACGCTTTTTCCCTTTGTCCCTTGCCATCTCTCTCTTTTGTCCTACTTTTGAACCCAGTTATTCTATCTATCTCTCTGTCCTCCCTCCAGACCCTCACTCTTCCTCTCTGTCTCCCTGCCAACCCACCCCTTCATCCCCTCGCCCTCCTTACTTCTCTTTTTCTCACTCATTCCCACTGTCTCTCCCTTGTCCTGCTTCTCTGTTGTTGTTTTTTTGTTTTTTTACACCCTCAATCACTCTCCCTTCAATGTTAATTCAAATTGCCTGGTTAGGGAGGACATTACAGTTCCAATAATGCCGAAAGCACTTAGGGGAACATAATCAATCTCACTCTCTCGCGCTCAGTTCCTGCCCTCCTTCTCTTTGTTTTCACACCCTATTTTGTATTCCCTCCATATGTGGAACAGGACTCAAACTGCCTGTCTCCTCTAATTCTCAGCACTATCTCAACACTGCCTTCTAATATACCCCTTTTCCTTACTTTACCCCTGCTGTCTCAGTGTATTTCTCCAGTTGATGGCAGCATGATATCACATACAACACGACCTGGCTTGACCCTTGTTGCAATTAAGAAAATTTGGGAATTAAAGGGAGCGCTTAGATGTCTGTTTATATCATCATAAGCAGGGATGATACTGGGCGCATGTGCAGGTGGGTGACGCATGATTTACAGCCTCAGTAAACACTTCCCGGATGAGTTTATGGTCTTCAGCAGTAGTGTAGGCTGATCCTTGCTTTGGAAATTACTGTTAAATAAAGTTAAAGCAGCGAATGCTTAAGGATGTAGGCAGTGTCTCACTTGTCACGGCCAAAATACCAAACATGAGGGCCTCATTACAGGAGTTTAGAAATCAGTGGGTGACATCGTGGTGGAACATCTTTTATATACAGTCTATGTGAAGGACATGTGATGCGTGCTGGTGGGAAACTCAAAAAAGTATAGGACACGTTTTTTTCACAGCGGTTCCTCCATCTACAAAGCATGTATGAAGCACAACGAAATCACCGTCACTCACTGTTTCCTGTCCTGAACCACTTTGTCATTTCTCCTTTGGAATGACCGAGAACATGAGCTGAAGTGCACTAATAATTCTGTGGATTAAGTTAACCAAATCCTGCAGAGTCCAAAACATTTCACAGGGTGGACTCGGAAAATTGGGCTATAAAAACAAAATCTGGGATCCTGAATCTGGAAAAGTCATGAATCAACAGTTAAAATCAACAAGTGAAACTTAAAGAACGTACATAAATCTTTAACTCAAGCGTATATGTAACTTACGTCGTAAAATATCAGATAGAGATACTAGATTCCCTGTAACATTAAAAGCAATATTTTTTTTTACTAGTAATATGGAATTGATTGCGAAGGTTCAACTAATTAATTTAGACAAGTGATGGAAAAATAGTTACATTTTTTAGTTGAATGCACTGGTTATGTTGGCTTCAGATGAAACTGTACCAGTACTTCAGGTAGTTTAAAATCAATTCAAACAGTCTGAACAGGAATGGAGAAGAAGTAGTGGAGTAGACAGGCATCTGTGGCTGTGTCTTAAAAAAAACAATGCCCTCACTACCCACACATTAAATGATTTGACGTGACATACTCACATTCAGCCATCATTGTACTTGTGGCCTTTTAGTCTTTTTATTTTTTACTTATTGCAGCATCCTTGTTTCTATATTTCAATCCCCCCCCCCCACACACACACACACACCCACACACACACACCTTCCTTCACGCTCTGAGAGTTTTTACCTCACCAAAAAAATTCCACTCTCACCACTCTTCTCACTCTCACACTCTATCTCTCCCTATCTCTCACGTCCTGCATTTCCCTTGTCAGTCTGTCCCCTCGCTCTTTCGTGTACATGCAAACCTCTCTTCAGGCGTCAGCTGCTGTCCTGTCAGATTTAGGGGGAGACAGGTGGAGAGGAGAAGCGGAGAGAGGACGGAGCAGGGCGAGGGAGGCTCATAAAGACTGAGAGAGAGAGCGAGAGAGAGAGAGAGAGAGAGAGCGAGAGGGTGACAAAGTGAGAGAAGGTTGAGAGAGGGAGCGAAACGCTTCTAATTCACAGAGACGGGCTGCGTTTCCGTGGCAACGTGGTTTCCATCGTAACAGCCCTGCTAAGGATGCCATTAGTCGGGAACAAAAAGAATGCCGCTCACCACTTGTGTGTCAAGCGTGTGTGTGTCTCACACACGTGTCGCGCACACACACATACACTCAGGGAGCACAACAATACACAGAACACACAATTGTCTTCTGCATGCATTTTTTTCTTTAAGCTACACAAATAAAACATTCAGAAGCACTCAAAAGTCTCACACACACGCACCCACCCACACAGCGTTGCATCCCCCCCCCTCCATTCAACTCACAACACACATCCTGCTGCCACTTCCCCACTGCCCACACAGGAGTGAATACAGACATATATTAATCTATCTCACACCTGCAACGTGTCCTACTGTGCCTCCTATATAAAAGTCTTTCCACACTTTGAGCCGCTGTGCTGCGGGGGCCTCTATATTCTGTGTTTTTTAAAAAGAAAGATGCTAAAGGAATGTCTGATACACATGTTGTGCACATTGCTGACCTTAAGCACACATTTAAGCCTTCAGCTGGCTCGCTTATCAAAAGAAACACACAAGAAAGCTTTTACATTTGTAAATCACTGGCGTACCGAGCAGACAGACACCAGTAAGGAGTGTGAAGGTCAAAGCAGCGGCGCTAAGACTGCAGGAGAATCATGTTCCTACCTAGAATATTCATGCCTAATAGAGAAGCTGAATAAACAGGACTCTGACAGAAAATGGTTTTCTTTAGTATTCAGAAGAGAAGTGGATAGTTTGTTATACAGAAGGCATGCTGCTGACCCTTTGCATCGCCACTCAGTGATGCTCAACAGCATCTCGAAATGACTGACAGCACAAAGAGGCCGAGAGGAGGATGCAATACAAGCAAAGCTTTTCACCTTTTGTAATGTTGATTTATAAAATCAGCCAAGTCGCTGAGTCTCTTGTTGGGTGTCGGCTCTGATTTAGAAAAAAAAAACTAATAAAAGTGATGCTAAAGTAAAAAAAAAAACAGTATGTTGTGTGATGATGCTAAAATGTGCGCTGTGCAAAATTACCCTCTCTAAGCCTGGATACAAGACAGCATGTTGATATTACTGTAGGCAGCAGGCATGTTGCTCACTCTCTGCTCTGCTCCAGGGCATCAGAGACAATAACCCAGTTTCCACTGCAGGGGCCGAATAGCCAAACAGAACTTGTTCGTAATCTACTGCATGTCAGTGAAATTCCATCTCAAAATACACTGTGATTTGTTTTGTTCCTTATTGCCAAAGGAGATCAAACAGACAAATGTTGAAAACGGTCTCATTCCAAAATGAAACTGGAAAAAAAAAAACTGGCAAGCGCTTTTAAAGTAATGGCATGAAAATAAAACATGACAGGGGTTACTATCAGTTACTAGAGCACTCTGAAATGAAATCCCTGCACTGTAAATCTGGCTATGCTATTACATTTACATTTAATCATGCACCCTGCAATCTTGTGATGGAAAAGTGATTGAAGATTCGCTGGCTACGGGTCAGATTACTCGTGAAAATGTTGCTTGAAGTGGTCAGAACAAATAGTAGGCCGATACTGCATGGGTATCTGCACTGTAATCGGACGACTGTTACTGAGAGTCAAGATGCTGATATCGGTATAGGAAGCAGCTCGTTCTCAAACCTCAGCACTGCTTTGGGCCAAGGGAGACGTTGTTTGTCTCCATACAATCATGCACTGCTCCCATATAGAGCCGCAGAGCTACAACACTGTTTAGATCCATGTAGGTCAGGTGCAAATCTATGTACAGTGATGAGGAGAGAAATAAAAGGACACTTTGGAAGTTTCAGCTGTGAAATCACAGTATTGTTGTGGTCAACAATGAATCCATTATACTGCATAAAAACGGTGTAGCTTGGCAACCAACACCAACAGAAGATAAATGCAGTAAAGAGTTAGCAAACATGCAGTTCAGACATACAAAACCAGCGAAATTTGAGCTGTTGGCTAAAGCTGCGTTCGCTTATAATGAAAGCAGACGTTTGGAGCTCGCAATTTAAAAGAAGAATCTGCCGTGCAATGCAAAAAAGAGACATCAAGAGACGTATCATTAACAGTTGTTGAACTGCATAAAGCTGGAGAAAGTCAGAAAAACGCATCTCAGAGATTTTAGATACTGATCAGCCCACAGGTGCACAAACTGTCTGTAAAAGAGATGATTAAGTTTTATGGGCTCCAAAATGAAAAGAATCCAAAAGCACAGCACAAAACTGCTCAGTCAGTTAATTTTGTTTTTAAAAAAGCACAGATTAACAGACCGGGGCTGGGTAAAAATCTGACTTTATTACTGCTCCGGTCACAGATGGGTGTTGTCCTTGAAGGTCCACAAGATTTACTGATGAAACTGAGGTTGAGGAGTGTGTACGGCATAAAAAGGGCTTCATACAGTGCCAACACGAAATCTTCCTCCATACAGTGAAGAGAGTGTCATGATTTGGAGGCGGTTTGATGCCTCTACACAGCTCGCCATCAGTTTTTATCAAAGCATATTAACCCTGTGAAGTCTGAGCGATGAAAAAAAGGCCAGAAAATTCACATTTTTAAAACTAGAATATCAGTTTGCATATATGAGTGCAAATTATTGCTCACAATAAACAAACGCACATATGTGGGGGTTATGGTTTACTCATAAATCAAATATAATACACTCGAGGTTACAGGGTTAGGCTTTTTTCGCACATGCACTGCAGAACTTCCACAAGGATCTGAGCACAGAGCGCTTAATAGCCCAGTGATTTCACAGCTAGTGGCCACCCAGGCGGCTCTCTCACCCAAACCAAACAGCAGTGAAAAAGCAGCTGAAGCAGACCGCCTCCTGCTGTGTGCTGCCTGTAAGAAAGGACAACTTTGGACAGTGACCCCGGCTGATTCTCCTGACCGTGCACAGGGTTCAGCTTTGCAGGATTATGTCAGGGTGGCTGTCTGCCACCGAAAGCTCTGTAGGAGTTGGCCGATACACCAGGACAATAACCCAAAGAAGTAAATCTTCTGTGGGATCACTTTGACCGAAGAAAATCCATCATTTGGAGTGGCTCCACCAGAGAGCCCGGAGATGCTGTGGAATTATCTCAAGAAGTCGTTCACAGCAGATATCCTGTCTGAGCTGAAGCAGTTTCTTTAAAGGAGAAATTCTTGCTAAAATGCTTTTAGTTGTTGCTGCCAAGGAGGCTCGCCTTTTTATTAAACCCAAGAGTCCACTTACTTTTTCCACAACCACTATGTGTGTGCATTGTGCTTTTGTCGCTTAAGCGCACAGCGCCTTTGTCAGTACTTGGGACTCCAACACAGATCTGATCATAGATTACAACCACCGCAGTTCATGCCAGCGTACCACATGTACTGTGTACACAAAGGCCGGCATAAGAAGAGATGCTGCCGTTGCTAAAGCCAGGGTTGGTGCATGAGCTGCGCGTGCAAGGTGAAGGTTTGTGGCGCGGTTGTGTGAGCAGCCTGTTTCATGGTTACATCCATCGGCGGCACAAACACTTCTGTCGACGCAGTCGATGCTGCCGGCTAAGTCAGCAAGAAGAGACGCGGGACAAATTTTGTTGGAAAAAACAAAAAAAGAACACTTAAACAGAAGCACGAAGAGGCTTCTTGATAACAGAAACTCCTGCAGGGTGTAAACAGGGGTGGGGGGAAAAAAAGCTGTGCTTGTGCCCAGAGATAGCTGAGTGGTTAAAGTCGGCCACCCCTGGAGCCTTGTGCGTCCCCCCCCCCCCGCTGACCTTGGATCAAACGCTGACAAAATCCTCTCTTTTCTGTTTAACTCCTTGCTTTTTAGAGTCAAAGGAAAAATCACACCACTAATGAGATATCCATGTAACGATTATGATTTTTAACACGCTAGTGAGCCAGAAAAGCTCATTACCACTTTAGGTACAAACAAAAAAGGGATAGGCAAGAGGCGAGCGCAGAAATATCACTGTAAAAAAAGAACTCGATCACCAACAGCAAAAACACCTGAACAAAAGAAAGGGCCATTTTAATTAGCTCAGTCAGTTTTAAAAGGCATCTGACAGTCCACACATATTAATATGGATGCCTGAAAGACACAAGATTGAACTAACTATAGATAAAGGGGGAAAAAAGAAAGAAAATCACACTCAAAAATAGCCTCAAAGTCCACCTGACACCAGGAACACAGGCAAAGCTCGACAAATTAAGAAATTAATACCACAAGTCACTTTCTCAAATTGAGGTTAATTAACAGACTATAAGAGGATGTGGCTGTTGGCTCCACTGACCGCGGACATTTTGGATCTTTCAGAATTTGCACTAAGAAGAGATGGTCAGCTATAGAAAGAGAAACACATCATGTTTACTTCAAGTTGCTGTAACAGCAAAAAAGAACTTTGTAAACTCTACACGCACAACCCCAACCCCAACAAACCCTCTGTCCACTGTTAGCACATACAGGTGTTGAATATTGATGTTATTCTCCAAGAACAGTAGGATACTAAGCTCTGTGTTTATACCCGGAGGCCTAAAAATAGTGTTAAAGATCTATAATACACAAGCAACCATCTTGAGGGAATCATCCGCTGTTACATAACAGCCAAGACATACGTCTGTACGACCGCTGTTTTGTACCTCGAGGTGGAAGCATGTTTCAAGACGATAATGGCCTTGATACTAAGTGCTCTATGAACACAGGAGAAACCGGAACATCGCTGGAACTTCAGCAAGCACAGAGAAATACGGATTTCCAAGTAAAAAAAATACTCAGAAGTTGGACGGCAGAAATCCAAGGACATGTTAAACTCTGGGGGGAAAACATGACCCTTACATTTTCAAGTAAAACGTGTGGTCGCATAAATCATGTTGTACAAGGAGCAAGATCTAATCGCGCAAACCTGGCCTCTTGTCTTTCTCGCTGGCTTCGCTTCCCGAGATAAAAGTTCGGCTCAGCGTGCTGGAGAATCAACGGCGATGCCCACATGCTGTAGGTAGGTGCTACTATCGACTGGCTCTCATCCAGACCGAGGAGATAATACGGCACAGACGTGATGTTATTGCTTCCACGTTCCTATCGAACGAGGTAACCTTGGCATGAGTAAGAGCACAATGCTAGTACAGTATCAGCTGTGATTCTGTCTGTGTAAGAGATGCACACCACAACGTTAGAGGCATAAACTTTAAACACGAATTACGGCCCATTGTTTGCTGAGAAAACACAGTTACAACGCGTTTAACTGAAAGCGTCTCTTTAGAAAGCCATTGGGTTCGTTTATGAGACGCATGCATGTGTATGGGATTGGTTTTTTTTGTGTTGTTGTTGTTGATGTGCTAGTTGATGTTCTAGTACAGAGCGTTCTTTCTATTAGCATATTGCATTGTACAAAAGCCCCCCCTCCGTGCCCGGCCGCCTCATGCCAATAAAAATCTATTAAGCCTGTTTGACTTTGGTAATGCAAATCAGCCTTCAGAGGAGAAGAGAGGAGCTCTGGTCCACCCAACAAGTGCTTGACACAACACTGATGTGCCAGAGAACTAATCCAAATAACTTTAATGCCCAGTGGGGGTTGTCTTAGTGATAATGATAACGATCATAACTTCTGGTACTGAACATTGAAATGGTGTTAGAGATGATCAAAAAAAAAGCTCACAAATGCTTGTAGCTGTGTGCAGCTACACTGTACTGCTTTCTACTTCTTTAATGCCTCCTTCAGTTCTTCATCAACCATTTTTAGCTAAAACGGCAATGCATGCGCTAGTCTGTTGGTTACTCCACCACTTCAATAAGGCTTCATGGATTTTTATGGCACTGGGTATAAACACTCTTGCTGGCTAATATTGACTTTCCAATCAGATGTTATTTAATGCCACTTACAGACAAAAGAGTCAAATATATCCTGCAAAACATATCATCAGCTACCAGACAGGTTGGCAAAGCGAGCGAGGGTGAGTGTCTTCTTCTCTAGTGCTTGCCATTTGCACGACTTGAGGAGTTTAATGTGGTGACAGCTGTTTTTCAGGCAGCATGTCAGCCATATTGGCAGCAGATTTGGAGTTTTTTGAACATCACAAGGGCATAACTGATTGCAACAAAAAATAGTCACCATGGGTAGCAGCACGCACCAGCGGCTACATAACTTCCTACAGAGCTGAATTTAATTTGTAAACTCCAGAAAGTTATCCTGCTTTCTGCCACAAGTTGTTTAATGGTTAAAAGGCTAGGGTAAAAATAAAAGGGAGCATCCAAATTCAGCGATTTCCCCGTGATTGTGTTTCGTTTTTGCTGTCCGATAGCATTTGAAAGCACTTGCAGCTTGTATCATTAGGGTGAAGGAAACACAAGAGATTGAACTCTATTACTTGTGTGACTCTGTTATATTTAAGTATCCTGTTTGCAGTTTTAACAGTGTGATTATTTATTTATTTTTACTAAATCCATTGTCATTGTCACATCAGAGTCTGAACATTCGCAGAAAATTGCAATCCCGCAAATTGCTGGAGCATAGTGAATCATTCCAGTAATTACAATACAAAAATATGGCTACCATCTATTGATTATCAATGCAAGGATGAAGCGTATTCGTGATGTGCTGGCAGCCCAGTCCTTCGCGCTGTACTGATAGTGTCCACAAAGTGAGCAATATACATGCCGGAGGTGTATTTTTCCTCTCGGAGTATTGTCTATTTATCACGTCTGACTCATATGTCTGTGTACTGTATCTGTAAATGTGTTTGTATGGAAGCTGAAGGCCGGGCAGATTGCCTGCCGGTCGACGTGCTAGGACGAACTGCGGGGTTGTGGGTAAATGCGGAGAGACAGAGGGAGTGAAGACTAAAGAGGAGGTAGTGTTTGCTGTAATTTAGGAGAACAAGGGAGGGGATGGGCAATATTTACATTCATCACAGGAGCTCGCCTCGCTTCAATTCACATGACGTGAGAAAGTGAGAAAGGGGAAGGAGAGCGCCGAGCGGTTTGAGATAAAAAAAAAAATAGAGAGGGAGAGACGAGACAGAATGGGGTTGAGCAAAAAGATCTTTTTTGTGTTTGTTTTCTTTTTTTTAAATTCTACCCCAGAAATACTTTAGTGAAGAAGCATCTATGAATACAAGGCACCGGGCTTTCAAACCTGAGCAAATATGATACTCTTGCCAGTCAAACAGTGCATTTTTCTATTTGTAATTATCGGGTAAACCACAGTGCCCTTTGAGCAGCTTTTAAAACAAACTGCACAAAAAAAGAGGAAAAATGAGCTCGCTCCTGTGATTTCACCATCTGCAAACTCACATCCGAGCACAGATTTCGATTTATTTACCGTAATGATTACATTCACTGCAGAGCTGCGTTTCTCTTCCCTCCTGATCCGCCCATACGTTGCGGGGAACAAACGGGGTCTGGCCTGCTTCTTTCCCCCCTGGAATCCATCTTGGGGAGAAAACCTTACACACCCAAAGAGATTGGACTGTCACCCGGGAGGCGCACGGCTTGTGCGGACGTGTGAAAACGTTTGCCATCACGTTTAAGGTATATGTGAGCTTGGACGGCTGCGAACATGGAGGAAGGGGGAAGTTAAGTCAGCATAAACGTGGAAGACAAGGGTGTCCAGGGTTGAATAATTTTTACTCTGCGGGTCAGCAGGAACACATCTGAACATATTGGTCTGATGTATAGGCTGCTGCGTGCAGCTGCAGCTGTGTGTGTGTCACAGCATGTGGCTCTGATGACGGCCAGCTTGGCTCAGCATTGGTGAGTAATTGAGTGAGCACATTGTGGTCTTACGCCTTTCTTGTTCCACATCCCTGCCTCTTGACTACATATCCCCCTCCTTTATCCCTCCATCTGCATTTCTCCTTCCCCTCTAGCGTCCTAATTTTGTCTATTTCCTGTCTTCCTCCTCTGCTATTTTTTCTCCCACCAACCGATGCAGGGCTTGTAAGAGAAGAGGCCAAAGGTGAAGCAGAGCATGGACGCCGTAAGGGCAGGTGAAAGGAGGCAGAACCTGTTGACTAAATAAAGCATCAGGGGGAAAACTTGGATTAAAACTGTTCACAATGACACATGGGCGATAACATTTCCATGTATTGACTGCGCTCAAAGCTGTTACTGTTCTATAAAATGCTATTGTACATATAAATGAATCCAAGCAAACTGCAATTAAAAATAAAATCGACTTACTGATGTCGCGCGGCAGATTTGTTTAATTTATGACCAGCGCAGCGTGACCAAAAGCCTTGATAGAACTTAATCGAAGGTGAATATATTTGCTATTATGTGGCATCTATTATTATTAGAAATGGTCTTGTTGGATCATCTATGATGATCCAGCACTATGAGTTTGCAACCCAAGGAAAAGGGAGTTGTTTTTTTCACTTCCTGTCCTCTTCCGGATGGTTGAGGATGTAGGATCTTCACCTTACAGTACAAACTACCTTGAGAAGACTGTTGTTAAAGTTTGGTGCTATGCTAATTAAAGTAAACTGAATATTAGCACCGGTTTAGCTCGCCAGCTGAGCAGGCGACCAGACCGATCGTGACCCGAGGCCCTCCGTCTTCTCCCACTCTCTCTCTCTTCACTGTGCCTTCTAATAAAGAAGCCCAAATATTTAATCTAATGGAAATGCATTCAACCATCTTCTCCGTATTTTCTCTCGCTCATATCCAGAGCACATTGAAATCATACTTGCTGAAGTCGTGGAGGATTTGAGCGCTGACATGACCAGACAGGCAGTGTGAGTCACACAGAGCGATCCTCCTATCTCAGACTGTACCTCTCGACTCGCAGACTCTGAAACCAAGTTGCTACTGCATAAACAGACCTCGAGTCTCAGCGCCGTGTTCAACGGCAGTTCCATTTTGCTCTTGCGCCTCGTCACGACGCCAGAAAAAAGCGCTCAGAGACTGACACGCAGTTTAAAAGTGGTGAATATTCATGACTATCCTCATGAATATGTATGTTTTCTTAGAGTAATTACTATTATTTCTGTTGTTTTGTTTTTTATTTCTTTAAATGCACGTGATGATTTCCATCTCGTACCTTTCTAACAGACTGGGAAACATGAGCTGAATGTTTTTGTTTTTGTGACACAAAACTTGGCTAAATTTGACCAAGTAGTACAAACTAAAGTCTAATTCAGATGCTGCCAAGTTTTTCAGTGCTCCTGCGCCTTCCCAGTAAATATACTCATAAGGCAACTTGAGTGAAGAGCCGATCTATGTTCAAATCATACTCACTACACCTTTGACCGGGACTCTGATCAGTGAGATGAACAATCATGGATCAGCTGGGAAATGTCAACAGGGCAATGTCATAACCTTGCACTGGGAAGAGCAGCAGAGATTGTGACTGGACAGATGTAAAGACTTGGAGGGAAAAGGATCATCCTAGATCCTGCAGATGTAGCAGGAAGGTGTAGCTCTTCATCAGTATCCCAAGTGTCGTTAGACAGTAATTAACTAGGATTCAGAATTTGCACCACTTCTGTCCCCTCTCCATATATACTGTATAGAAAAGGACTGACTCATCCCAGCCTATGAACAGATAGCGGTACATTCCCTTTCCACCCCTGAATCAGGGCGGAGGCAGGCAGAGATAAGACTAATAAGAGTCCCAGCAAAGGGCTGGTGTAAAGGTCCACGAGAGGCTAGGAGGGAAGGATGGAGGTTGGAGAAGGGGCGGATAAGAAGGGAGGAGTTGCTTAGAGTAGATCATGGTGGCAGTGGTTGGTTGAAGTGGGAAAAGGATGGGAGTGTTCGATTATTTGTGTCTAGAGGAAGGAGACGTTTGGGTGTAGAGGCAGTAATCATGAAAGGAAAGTACAGAGGGACAGAAGATGAGGCTGATGCAGGTAGTAATAAAGTAAGAGGGAGAAGAGGAGGAGGAGGACGGGGAGAGGCTGAGGCAGGGTGTAAAGGCATGTCTAAAGGGATGGCTGGTGTGGAAGGAAAAGGTGTGGTCCCATACCGGGGGGACAGAGAGTGAAAATTAAGAAAAAGGAGGCCAAGTGAGGAGGAAAAGAGAGGGGAGGGGCGAGACTGAGACAATGCCTGAACCTGAGGGGAGGTAAAGAAAAGGAGGCGAGGGATGGATGAACTGTCCCGGTTTAATGCACCATTCCTGACAAATTTCGCTCAGTTCTGCCGGCACCTGAGAACAGGGAGAGGCAGGTGAGTGACAAGGTGTGGAAAACAGGGGGCAAGGAAGGGGGATTAACCCATACATCTAGTGTAAATCTGTCCGTCTGGCTCATGAGCTGCCACGGGACGAAGGAGACCATCTACAACAATCCAATTTCACAAATCAAGACGGAGAGGAAGAGTAAAACAGCAGAACGTTACAACCTGATGAATGAAAAGACCGACAAATCAACATTCAGTGTTTTTTTTTCTTTAATCAATCTTCAGGTATTAAAATAAATTAAAAATCACAGAGTGAAAAGTGAGTCAGGTTCAGAGAGGGAGAGGTGTAGAATGAAAAGTTGTGGAGCAGGTTTAAAAATGGCCACATTCTAAATGGTCGGAGTAAATTGAGACCAACAGGGTTAGAAAATAGGACACATAAATTTAGGGCTCTCGATACTTTTCACTACCTCTTCCTAGCTCCCTCTCTCGCTCGAGGAAAGGAAAGGGGAACACACACACAGTGGGCTGTCACATTTTCTAAACCAGGACAATGAGAAGGTAACAGACTACCGAGGGGACATTTCCATGCAGAAATTAAGAAAACTTTCTATAGTTTTGGATTTATCCTCTTCCTGTAAAGCTGGGGTGTCAAATATAAGGCCCGGGGGCCAGAATAGGCCCGGCAAAGACTCCAACCCGGCCCATTGGAGTGTGTTGGAAAATGTAATAGGAGGGCACAAAGTTGGAAAATTTAACCTTGTTTTAAGAAGTTTTGCAGCTCCCCCATATTTCATACTGATTAAGGTAATTAAGTAACAGTTAAACAAACAAATGGCTGTTTTTTCACTGTCAAACTGAGAAGTTTCTATTTTCTTACAAAGAGTTACAAAACAAAAAATGTTTTCTGTGCATTGACCAAAACTATCTGTTTTATTTTTTATTTTAAGTCTGGGCAATGACATGCGTTTTTATGCATCATTACACATTTATTTCTTATAGTTTAAGCCCAAAAAGTCATGCTGGCAGATTTCTTTCATTTATTACAGCAGTATTTCTTTATCATGAGGCATACAGTTGAAATTGCACTTCTTTTTTCTACGTTATGATATCTCAGGGATTAAGAGTGTAATTAAACTTCTTTACACTGGCAGAAAGGGTGAGCTACAATGGTCTGGCCCATTTAAGATCAAAGTAGGCTGTATGTGGACCACGATGTAAATTTCGGGATTCAGCTGAGCGTTTATATTAGCATTTTTTTGTGTAACAGTAAAAAGTATATATACAATCTCGAAACACGTGCAAAGTTCCAGAAAAGGAACTCTCCCAGTAATCTTTTTGCATTTGAAAGCAGCCGTTTGGGACACTGCTACAGGCACACAGACAGTAAATGAGCTGACCGAGATGCACCTGGGGATGAAACCAAAAAAAATAAGGAAAAGAAAGTAAAGAGAACATAGCTGGGATGAAAGGATAGATCAGAAAGCTGTTAGATGGGGTTCAATATGCTTTGCTGGACACAAAAAAATAATAAAATCCACAAATGAATTGAACAATTAGAGGCGAGGGACACAGATGAGAGACTGGAACAGACAGAAACAGAATGGGGGGGGCAAGAAATAAAAACAGACAAAGAGAAACTCGGAGAGAGAGAGAGAGACGTCAGGCAGAGGAACACTCGCTTTTTAATTCTCTTATCGTTTACAAATTGCTCCTAATTGCATCTATGTTTTAGCGAGGACGCGGTCCTGCCAAGCCGAACGGCACATTACATTAATAGAGTACAGGACCTCGGTGATTGCTACAACAATAGGTGCTATTGTAGGACATTAATTGGGAATATAAATGCAGAAACGTTTATGTTCAACCGCCCCGGATAAAAACCCCAAGAGGGCACGGTGAGCGCACAGAAACGACGCCTAAACAAGTCTGTTTCTTTTCGGGCCCAAAATTTGAAAGAACAGCTCCTCCTAACTATAGGGTAAAACGTAAACACAGAGAATGACCGGAACATGCTTCTTCGGAGGTACGGGCGTTAATTGCACCACTGAACTCCCTCTTGGCGCTGTGATTAAATGGTTCAACTGGCTTACTTGCGCACTCCACGGCAATTACGCCTGGCTCCGGTTCAACATCAGCCCGGTCTCCTCTGAACACAAAGGCACGCAGACGGGGACGACTCGCGCTCGTACACGAAATTGCTCTCTCTCTCTCCCCTCACAAAAGGCTCGGGACACCCGCAGTGCAAATGACCACGTTTGGAGCGGTGAAAACGGCTGAATTATTTGGGCAAAAGTTAATTGATCGCATCCTGCTGTTTGGCTTCTGAAGAAAGCTGCCAGTCGCACAATGGATGCGAGGGAACAGATTTGTTTGTGTGCCCGAGCGCCCGAGCATCCCCCCGTGGATGCTTTGTGTGTGGATGCGATGGTGTCGTAGAAACAGTTTAGACTTTCTTAGAATATCTGTTAAATATGCATCCATTAATCCCCCTTGTGACACATGTTACTGTACATTTATGGAGGGAAAAAAACATGTGTGCCATCATTTTGCATCCTCCTGCATGTGTGCAAATGTTATTCATATTATATTACAGTTTCCAGTAATCAGGGTTGGCTGCGTTCCCCTTTTTCTCGTTAATTGCTGACGATCTTATAGCTAAATCCTATGCACAAGCAGATGCTATCTCCCTCCTAATCTACAACGACTGCCTCCTCCCTCAGATTGGTTCACTATTCTTGTTGCGTAGTGGCCCTGGGGGTGATTGGCAACAACTACAGCTATTTGTGCCACTACAAAGCCGTACCTTCTAGACAAGCTGAGGAAAATAGCGCCGCATGTCTTGATAATATGAGCATTAGCCAGAGCTTTAGATCATGCTGATTACTGCAGTCCAACAGACACTGTAGTGCTACAACAAACAGGGTGGTGCTGGAAATCACTAGTGACAAAAGGACTGGCAGCTACAGTCATGTTGGCCACATAAACACAAACACACAGATGCCTATAGACCCGCACGCACTTAAACAGTTAGATGAGTGCCTGTGTTTTCTCTTTGGTTATCTTATCCAGTCTTTCACAGATGTGCGGACAGCTGTGCTCGAGCCGTCTTCTTCTTCTTCCTCTTCCATCCTCCTCCATCCAGGCGTAGGCAGATTCTCTTTTTGTTTGGATAGATGGCAACACCACTGCTGCAAATAGGTCTGTGTCGCTCCCCGACTCCCCTCTCTCCCTCTGTTTTCTCAGTCATGTGGCCATCCACACAAAGCACTCATCCTCTTATTTATCGTCATGCCCTCCCTCTTTCCCTCCCTCCCTCATTGATCTTACTCACTGATATAGATGTGAGAGTCTTAATGGAGGCTTAATAGTAAAGGTAAGGAAATCCCAGAAAGTTGATTCTGTTGTGGACACAGTCGGGTTTTTTGCTTTTGGGTGGGGGGGTACCACGAATCTCGGGATGTACCACAATTCATTGTTCATGTTAACTTCCTAGACAAACACATAAAGTTAACCAGGGAGGGACCAACACATACAGAGCAGTATTTAAGGTTTGACTCGCATCATCCACTGGAGGATAAACTGGGCGTCATCAGGAGGCTACAACACAGAGCGAACACCGTCCCTGCCAGACACAACAGCCAGGGAAGGAGGAGAACAACATATCAAAGAGGCCCTGAGTAAATGTGCTTATCCCAGCTGAGCGTTTAACAAAGCTGCGAAGAGGCCAAAAGAAAGCTCCGGGTGATTCAGAAGAGAAGAAGAACGAACGCTGCCCAAGCAAAAACCATTGGTGATCCTTTATGTGTCAGGAGTATCGGAACAGCTGAGATGCATTTGTTCAAACCCCAAAATGCTACAAAAACAGGTTCACCCGAAGGATCAGGTCCAACAGCATAAACTGGGCAATACAGTGTTTGTGGTTCCTGGGAATTATATATCAGGGAAACCAAGGAACCTCTGACAAAGTGGATGGCACAAAATAGAAGAGCAACCTCATCAGGATAAGACGCTGCTCTGTATTTACACCTAATGGGCCTGTAAGTGTAAAAAGAAGGCCCACTGGTTTGAATGAGGAGTCAAAGAGTCCATTTTACGTGAAAAGGGAATGACCATCGTTGAACCAAGGAGGGGATCTACAATGTGGTTACGGTTAGTGGTTAGTTTGTTGGTGGTTTGATCTCTGGCTCCTCCAGTCTACATGGTAAAATACGGCAGATACTGAACCCTGAGTGTGAATTTTAGAAAACACTTAGACATGGAAGAAAACGCTTCTGTAAATGAGACATGGATAAAATGCCTTAATTCTTGAGTAGAAGACTCATTTCCCGCAGGCCTCCTTGTATATTGAGAATCAAGAACCTAAGCTTGTGACTTATTGTTAGGCAAAGGTTTTACTTTTAGTTTTAATGTCCTAATGGAACTGTGTACTGTTTATATGAGCTGGGAATGAAGGAGTCACTTGGTAGAGTGATGAAACTTTCTGGGAGATGTGAGTGCCCTTTGCCTTGATCCATCTCTCACCTTTCCCCTCTTCATCCGCCTTCTTCCTCATTTTGTGCTAATATGGACCCACCTGGATTCCTCCGCCCATGCCTTTCATCTATTTAACTCTTCCACTTTCATGCTCATACAAGCTTAGTTTTGTTAAAGTAATGCACTTACAACTAAGAGCTATTCGGAGATACACAACAAATGTGGAAGCTAGAGTCCCACTTATTCCTGGGTAATTCCTTCACTTGGAGCTTTTTGCTTGTTTACGGATGTCAAACAAGTCTTAGTGTTTTGGGTAATGATCTCTGACTGTAGGCTATATCAAAGACTGCTGTGATGTCACCTACTGCTTTGTGAAACCTTGACTTGAGCTGGAGTTTAGGATAAGCTATTACTAAAGTTAACTGCACATTAAAACAGATATTTGGTGTTGTCCACGTGTGCACATGTATTTTGGTAAACTCAGCTTTTCATTTGCATCTTGGCAAATGAGATGAGCTACTCACCATTGGCGTCTCAGCTGCAAATAGCCAGATATGATGGCGAGTCTGACTGAAACCACTGTGTGCAGTTTCACACCACAGATAATCCTCCATTTTGAAACATAGTATCACCGAGATTACTAAAAATCAGAGTTCAGAACAGAAAGCCATTATCGCATAGACTTTTATAGGACGTCTTTGCGCACCCACAGGTATCGCCATCTGGTAGTTTTCAGATAGAATGCAGGTTTTTAGCATTGGCGTTTTTCCGACCCCAAAGCTACGTCCATGTTTTCCGCTGTCTACTGTCTACTGAACATGTGATTCCATGAGGATCCGCTCACTTCTGGAGTCAGCCTCTAGTGGAAATTTAGGGAACTGCAGTCAAAGGAGCTTGCAAAGAAAAGCGTCTGGACTTCTTTAAGTTGCTTGAAGACGTTTCACCTCTCATCCGAGAAGCTTCTTCAGTTCTAAGGTCAAATGGTGGAGAGTCCCAGATATAAACCTAGTGGGAGTAACCCCCCACAGAGGGACAAAAGGACCCCCTGATGATCCTCTAATCGCCTGAGCCAAGGTGTGAAACTGGGTGTGGGTCCCAATCAACCAGAGTTTTGGATGAGTTCATTGTGAAACCTGGCCCCACCTTATCATGCGAATTCCTGAGGTCAGATGGCCCCAGATGTGAGTGGGCGTTAAGGCGTCTGGGAAGGGATCTCAAAACTGGATTATAGATGGCAGAGAGTTGGTGTCGTAAACCACCGCCTCTGTTCAAAGATGGTCGCTCACAGTGGACATAGATGGCTTCTTTCACTCCTCTTTCAAACCATCTGTCCCTTCTCAGACGCCTTAACGCCCACTCACATCCTGGGCCATCTGATATCAGGAATTTGCATGATAAGGTGGGGCCAGGTTTCACAACGAACTCACCCGAAACTCTGGCTGATTGGGACCCACACCCAGTTTCACACCTTGGCTCAGGCGATTAGAGGATCATCAGGGGGTCCTTTTGTCCTTCTGTGGGGGGATACTCCCACTAGGTTTATATCTGGGACTCTCCACCATTTGACCTTAGAACTGAAGAAGCTTCTCGGATGAGAGTTGAAACGTCTTCAAGTAACTTAAAGAAGTCCAGACGCTTTTCTTTGCAAGCTCCTTTGACTACAATGACCTGGATGACTGAGAACCTTCACAGACACTTAGGGAACTGCAGTTTCTGCTTTTTCTGAGTCATTTTCAGCCCCAAAGCATGTTCCTTGGTAATGATACTGCTTTGTAAGTAACACTCATGCATGCATGAAAAAGAGCATTTTTCTGATAAAGATCCAGTTTGACTCTTCACACTTACTCTCCTGCAGAGTGCCCGTTTTATGGAATTATCTTGTACCAGTCCTGAAAACTCTCCTCTCCAGCACACACTAAAACCCCAAACACAACATTCCCCACCTTCTCCGTCGTTTCCTGTTATCATCTTTCCTCGGATGTGTAATGAAAAAGGAGGGGTTATCCTGTCAACTGTAATAGCAGCATTTGGCCTTCAGTCTTGGCGGATGCACTCATTTGTGTGTGTGTGTGTGTGTGTGTGTGTGTGTGTGTGTGTGTGTGTGTGTGTGTGTGTGTGTGTGTGTGCGCGCGAGCATGTGATGATTAGGAGCCCTAAGATAAACGCCCCGTACTCCATCCCTATTTCCCAATCTTTGTCAGTCCATTTCCTTGAGATGCTCTCTCAGAAAAAAACACACAAATACCAAAAGCCAATTTTTCTTAAGCTCTATAACTCTGCCTTTCATTTTATCTTCCATACTTTATCGCTTTTTCTCCATCGCAGCTGTCCGCGAGAGAGGAAACTTTCCCCCTTCCTCTTCCTCTCTCTTTATCTCTCTCAGCACCTACCACTCACTTTTAGACACAGTATCCCCCCCTTCCCCTCAAGTCTGAATGGTCTTAAACTGACTACTTTTGTGCCCTCTGGCCACATCTGCCCGTCTCGTCTACAGGCAGCCCCCATCTGAACCCCACCTGATCCACATCCCGCCTCTCCCTTCCTACCCACTTTCCCTCAAATTAGAATTTAGTCCCCTCAGTCTCATTTCCTCCCCCCGCTATCTCAATTTCTCTATTTTCACTCATGTATTTTGCGTTCCCTCCCTCTCCTGCCTTCTGATCCTTCCCTGCTATACTTTCGGCACTCCGTTGTCTCAGCCCATTAGGCAGACACAAATCCGTTCGGGGACACTGAGCCTTGGTGCGACCTCGTCCCTCCTGACTCCCCCAGACCTCAGCGCAGCCAGGAGGAAGCTCTCAGGGGAGGCAGTCTCTGGCTTGCAGTTGGGGGAAATCCATTTAATCCTTCTCCACAAAACGCTGCTCTTTTTCCACCGCGTGGTGCACTTAGGGCCACGTGCACTTAATTAACAACACCGCTGCTGCACACACACACAAACATGTTCACACGGGCCCATTCCTTCTTTCTCGTGGATTTTCTTCAGCCTGTGTTTTTGCATTCGGTGAAGCACAAATAGAAATTTTAATATTTAACACAGTTGGATGACGATTGGAGTTCTTGAAATGATTTATACAGTTTTGTTTTCTTTAAAAAAAATGTGATTAGCAGGTCTGGGTGTGGGGGTGCGTGTCTGTACGAGGACTGAACTGTGAGCATAGATGTGTCCGCCAAGCAGCAGTGTCTGCAATTGGAGTGGAGCAGTTTTAAATGGGAGCAGACGGTTCTCTGCCACTTCGCTCCTTAGAGCTCTAATGAGAAGGAACAGAGAGAAGAGTTTCAGTGGTGGCCGCTGGCCTCGGCGTGTCACTGCAGCTCACATCTCTGCTGGCGCAACGACCTGTTGCCACCAAGAGGGTACGCGGACAAACTAGAGGATGACTACATGAAGACGTGGATGGCAGAGATAAGACTGAGACGCCAGGTTTCACTCTCCGTCATAGATCTATACTTTTTTCCTTAACTGTGTGTGTGTGTTTTTTCCCAGCCAGCACCAAATGAATGAGCTGATTTTGAGAAGCGGAGTCCAAATCCAGATCCCAGGCGGACACAGATAAAGCAGCAGCAGATTGTTTTATCCCATTAGGCAGGGTGTAGTAAATAGGCAGAGATCTAGCTCTCTATTCTGGTGCAATCTCCAGCTGATCCTGTCACTGGCATCAGCTCTGTTGGCACTTTGTCTTTCAAGTGAGACACCCCAGCTTAGCATTGCTGTCTGTCTGTCTGCATGTCTGCAAACAGGAACAGGAAGGTGGTGGAGGAAGAGTCAAGAAGCCCTCTGTTACAGTCAAGCTATGCTTTCTCTGTTTTATTGAGGCTTCATTATAACATAAAATTACACGAAAGTGCTTTATGTCATTTTTAAGTCACACTTGCACACATGAATAGTGCAGAACCACAGTTTTTTTACTCTTACTGCCAAATACAAACTCACCTATTTGATAGCAGACGTTTAAGGCCAGGGTTGCTTTCCATCACCTAGGCTACGTCTGGAGACTTTAAATCCATCTTTTGTTGATTGGAAAACGTAATCAGTCCGTGACAAGATTTCACGGGGGGAAAGCAGCGGGAACAGCGTGATTGACAGCAGCCAATCGGAAATGAAACGCAGCTGAGATTTAAGGTTAGAGTGAGGACTGGCCTTGTGAGAAGCAAAAACAGCGTTACCTTCTCCTCCAGCGTGCCAGTTTGATAAGTTGTCTGTGCCGGTCACCCAATAACAAGACAAGAATTGGAGGTGTAAGTGTGGTTTGGCATAATTGGATATTTTGTATTTTAATATTAAGACACCGCCTACACATAAATGGTGCTAATTCCTTTTTACAAAAGCTGTCCTCTTGTGTGGAAGTGACCTACCTTGGCAGCCATGATCATGGAGGAGCCTCCGCGTACTCCGAGAATGGGGATATGCGTCTGGGCTGAAATGAAGTCCAGGATCTGGGCGATGGCCTCCTGGTCAGTGTCATCCCCAAACACCACGCCCTGTAGCCAGTGCTCCGTCATGAGGTCGCAGATGCTCTTGATAATGCTCTTAGGGTCAGTCTCATTCATGGTCAGCACTTCAACATTCGGCGCCATGTGAATGAAGTCTTCCTTCTCTCGGGCCCCGGCCAGCGCTACTTCACTGGAGTTGCCCACCAGGACGACAGCGATGCTGAAGACATGCAAGATGTTGGGCAGGGCCATGTGGTGGGGAGGAGGCTGAGGGATGGGAATATAGTGGCTGCCACCGCCTCCTCCGCCGGGCTTGTCTCTCCGTGAGTGGCAGGCCGGGGGCAGGTGGAGAAGGCAGAGGAGCAGGAGAAGGAGGGACAGGCAGAGAGATGAACCGGTGCGGTGGTGGTGGAACGACGTCGGGGGTGGATGTAGGGTTCGGACCCGTTCTTGCTCCTGAGCAACCGAGGGGGTGCCAGAGCAAGCCCTGGCATGGCCGCAAGGTGGGGAGCAGCCGCGGCATCCGCAGACAGGCATGGTGTAGGAGTGGGAGAGCAATACCTGCCGAGACAAGGAGGAGAAGAAGATGGAGATAGGAAAGAGAAGAAAAGGAGGTAGGCAGAGATTTGACAAAACAAGATGACAGAGAAGAAGGAAAGAGAAAAAAAGAAGCGGGAGATGAAGAGAAACAGAGGTTAACAAATGAACTGCCAATCAGGGCTGGATGCATCATATGAATCAAAGCATAATTTAATGTCAGTTCAAAGAAATGGGACAAAGAAGGAAGAGAAATATCAAGACAAAGCAAACTTTAAAAGGAAAATAGAGATAAGAGATGAGGTCAAATTTCTGGTATGGATACACAGATCTGATATTTGGATCAGAAATTGGACTGACAGCGATTCGAAAAGCTACATTTCTGCCTTCAGTTCATGCAGTGTTTACTCCACCCATCATCACTTCACACCGACTAGTAGGGAAGCTAACACTGCTTCAGTAACACTGATAGTGTTCCCCTGTGTGCTTTTCTATCCGGGTATGATTTTAGTACATTGGCAGCGTGTTTGTGGTCATTGCCATGCTGAAAACGAAGCTGCTGTCAATAAGATGCTTTCTCATGATTGTTCTCATGACTCATAGGTCAGTTTTCAAAATGCCTCTGAAAATGGTTAAGTACAAGGACTGAAAGAAACACTTTCAGAAAGTCTGGAGAACTGCTGTGCATGATGCTTTAGAAATTATAACAAAGCCTGGCTACTTGGAACCAACATGCAAAGAAATAAGGGATGGCTCAAGACAAGGAAGTGACAGCATGGAGGTTTTGGAGGTATTTCAAATTTGTTATGCTAATTGTGTTCTGTTTGTTTGGAGTAGTTTGTGATTTAACTGCAAACTGGGTTCAGGTGAGCTGACGTGACTAAAAGTGTCTTATTACGTTACATTGGGTGTAACACTTGTTAATGGTAAACAGCCTGTATTTTTCTATAGTGCTTTTTCTAGTCCCTAAGGACCCCAAAGCACTTTACACAACCAGTCATCCACCCATTCACACACACTGGTGATGGCAAGCTACATTGTAGCCACAGCCACCCTGGGGCGCACTGACAGAGGCGAGGCTGCCAGGACACTGGCGCCACCGGGCCCTCTGACCACCACCAGTAGGCAACGGGTGAAGTGTCTTGCCCAAGGACACAACGACCAAGACTGTCCAAGCCGGGGCTCGAACCAGCAACCTTCCGATTACAAGGCGAACTCCCAACACTTGAGCCACGATCGCCACAGTTAGGAAGCACTTACACTTTATTATACTTATGCTTCCTTACAGCATCAACTAAATCATTGCTTCCTTCACTTCACCTGTGAGTAGTCGGATCTATTTTGTGTATGCGGAAGTAAACAAACACTGATTGCAGAGAAAAGAGGAACCGCTGCAGCAGTAAATGGGAGCAAAGCAAAAACCTGAGTTGGAGCGAAAGGAGTGCAAATGAAAAAAGGCGAATAAGCCAAATACAGTTTTTGATTCGAGGTGTGTTTCATGTATTGTTTTACTAATAAAATCAGTAAATATATTCTTGGATGTAATAATTTTGTTTTACAACGCTGCGTAATATCAGCAAAGATCCAAACTGTTGGTCATTTTATATTTCATCTTAAACATAAAGCACTGCTTTAGCTGCGCCTCCTCTCACACACCCACAGCGCTGGTTGCTGTCGTCATGATATAGCTTTGTTATATTTATCTTTTAATGAATATCTAGCTAAAAAAAAATAGATGATATTGATTAATATTCCAGTATCAACACTAACAGAGACACACGCGACATAATGGAGCACAGTTCAGAGTTTTCAAGTATAATCTTACAAGCATCAATTATTCATGTGGACTCCTGAAGCAGCACTATAGTATAAGGATGATATAAACTCTCCCTCCAGATGAGACGCCTGAGAGTGCAGCAGAGGAAGGAGGGACGAACGAAGGAGGGACGAACAGAGCGAGCGAACTCAAAAACCATAAAGGGCAGATGGAGGGAGAGACGGCTCCTCGCCAACTTCAGCTGACTGACTAACTGTCTGGAGCGAGATGACTGACACGCCGACCTGAGACGAGGACAAACCGACTAACGCCGGAATTGATTAAGGGATTGACGGCAAAGGTGCTCGGAGCAGCTCGCGAGGCTTTGATATGATACCCGCCCACCTCACTCAACCCCTATTGGCCTAGTTTAAGCACTTTCACTCGTCTGCTGTCCGTCCCTCCATCCTTTCACCTCCCTCCCACGTTCTACTTGACCGTATCTCTCTCTCTCTCTTGCCTGCTGTCTGATTCCCTCTTCCCTGCGCATTATTTATAGAGCTTTTCATTAACGAAGATGCAGAGGGGCCAGGTGAGCGACCGAAGGAAAGGAAAAGAGAGAAATCAGCGAGATCCAGAAATGATTCGAGGAGAGGTGAAAAAGACAGCTGGAGCGATGACGCCGGACATGAAAAAGAAGATGTCTGTGTTCTCTGCGTGTTTACATCTGAGTGAGTGGGAGGGCATGCGTCCTCTTGAGCTTATCAGCATATAGCTGGTGTAGGTGTAACAGTCGGAGGGAATAGATGTTCACTTTGGTTTCGTGGGCAGACATACCCAGGGCGATGGGGGTGTAGCTTCTCATAAACTTGCTTCTGAGCGGTGTATTGTGCGCGTCTCTTGTACATGACTGCCGCCAACGAGGCAGATGGAAGGTACAAAGAAGAACAAAAAACGCTAAAACAAAGCGACGCTGACAGCTAGTAAGACAGGAAATGACAGAGAGGAAGGACGAGATTGAAAGAGGGATAAAGGGACGGGCGCAGAGATGACAGAACAACTTCTTTAGCCGAGACTAATTGCTGGAGGTTCGTCAGCGCTAATTACAGGTCCCTGTGTTAATAGTCAACTGCACACCACTCTCCAGGAAGGACCCGAGAAGCGGGAGGGATGGATCGAGGGAGGGCTGATAAGAGGCATGAGGAAAGAAAAAAGGAGAGGAGGAGGGCGGGCAAAGGAAACGAAAAGAGAGGCAAACTGAGGAGGACCTCAGTGAGAGGCATAAAAGATTTTTTTTTAAAAAGGAGAAAAAAAAGAGGAGCAGGAGAGAGGGGGAAAGATTAGAGAGCGGGATGGAGGAGAAGAGGAGAAACAAGAGGAAAAAGACAAGCAGAGAGGGAGCAAGAGAGAGAGAGATGCCCTCTTTGAATCTGGACTTCTCTGGCAGCACTCTGTTTCCATGGCAACAATTAAAATAAGCCTTCATGCGCACAGACACAGTTGATGGACACAGAGATACACACACGCACACTCACACATTTTGTAATAAGCATTGATCATATAAGTGCAGCAGAAGTCCAGAGCACTGCTGCGCGTCCTTAAAGTGGGTGTAGTTCACACACCAACTTATTACCATTAACATGGAGACCTTTGATACAGCCGGCATGTGAACAAACACACACACACACACATACAATTACTTTTTTTTATAATGTTCCTCTCCCTTTCTCTCCGCATCACATATATATTACCCTGCAGCCACACACACACACACACACACACACACACCCCTGGGGTACAGATTATATTAGCCAACGCGCCGTGTAACTCCAACGATCACTCAGAAAGATGAGGCCATTAAAAAGTGCCACAGCGAGCCCAAGCTTGTTTCACAAAGAAACACAAAAGGCGCGTATGAAACTGTAGATTACACGGACGAGGCTCCGCCACCAAATGACCCCAATTCGCCGTCGCCCGGCCCTCACATCTCACCCATCATTTGCTCCATTAGCCACACGAGTGCACATCGCTGCCATATCAGTTACACACGGATGGATCGTGGATAGCCTCCACCAGCTCAAGGCCACATAGGCTCCACCCCACTCCGACCCCAACCACACACACACACACAAAGGGAAGAACAGTTTTAGAGGGAACCACCTATAAACACTCATCTCTCTTTGCAAATGAATACCTATCTATCCTATCTCCTATATGTGAGTGTTGGACCAAAACTTCAGGGACACCACACGTTTATACAGGAGTAACTTTAAGTGTTTAAGTGTGCCCTCCTTTTTTGGCTCTAATGAGAACTTAATTTACAAAATGGACATCATGTTTTATTCAATAAGATGTGAAACTAGCATTAGAGACCATAAACCCATTTCAAATAGTGAGATGAGGTTGTAGATCAAGGAAGCTAAAGGATCATTTTCTCACAGACTTTTATGTAATTGGTCTTTTTGCAATCATTACCGGCTGATCATTACAAAGAATGCAGACTTAAGGAGCTCCTGTTTGGGCTTTACACCATGTTCATCATCTTATATATACATTTATGGTGGGCACTTATGCCGTTCATCATACAGCAGCATAAACACACATATACTTTATTTTGTGTGTGTGCAGGTCAAGATGCTGAGGAGCCAAATATCTTCTGAGTATGCTGGAGCCCATTAACTGATCAATGGGTTAATTAACAGGAAATATATCAGCCTCTTTTATGATACTAAATTAAACTGTTATGGAAATTTTAAAATAGCCAAAGCTTAAAATAAGGTCCAGCAAATTTGCCTCTCAGGGACTATGTAAAAGCAAACCATCCACTATCCTAATGACTGGAGTTACAATGCTGGTGTAATTTGCACAACATATTCTTATAGAGTATGAATCTATGCTTACAGTAAAATGCACAGGATCAAGGAGAGGACATTTCTTATAGTCACTATTGCCTCAATCTCCATTGCTGTAATGCCACAAGACATTAGGGGCCTAGAGAACAGTTATAACAGTTCTTACGGTAAATGTTCATTCACTGATCGGTTCCTGGAGTTTGCTGGCTGCCCTCACAAAGAGGCTGCTGTACCAAAAACCTCAGTGTGATTGCTTTTTTCACTTGCCGATTGGCACAGTTGCCAGTAGTATGTTTGAAAAAATGCTGAATTTGTCTATAAGCACTTACTAGCTAACCCCTATCACTAGCAAAACTTATAAAAGGAAATGAAGAACCTTTGAAGTAAAAGTGGTGCCTTTAAAAACAATTTATTTCAAAAAGCAAAACTTTTACTTTGAAGGCAAACTGTCTCGTTTTTCACTCCGTTTTACCGAGCAATAGCCAGCTACCTCCAGGTTGGGTTTTTTTTAGGTTGTTTTTCAGATCTGGTTCAGAACTATGGATGAATGTTAGCCTGTTGCTAACTCAGGCACATGCACAGCAATATTTATTAACTCTTTTTTACCACTGGTATGTCAGGAGGCCCATTTTACAAGCACTCTTTAGATGACTGTAACTCTGTTACAGTTTGTGCTAGAGACAAAATCCAAATGGTTTCGGAAAGAAGGGAAGACAAGCTTTACAGGGATGCATCACAGCAGCATAAGACACTCCCACTGTCTGAAAGAATTAGCCTGAACACAAACAGAAAAATAGATTTCACCATGTGTGCTTCACATTACCATCATTCCTCAAACATTTTGGGATAGAGAGAAAATTCAAAAGGCTCCTGAAATTATAATATAGGTCCAGGCAGCCTGTTTGATCCTTGGATGATAATGGGTTAATGTGCACTGTCCCTGTTAAAAATAAAGAAAAAAAAAACAATAAAATAAAATCAACCAGTTAGGGAATACACATTTTTTCCCAAGTGATTTGGTGTTGCCAGGGCGCCACTGACCGGTCTCTAGGAATGTGTGACTGGGGCCTCACTCAATTAGGCAGGAGGACACTGTTTCCAGTAGTTATGCATCCCAACCAAAAAAGCCTGCTGTTACTAAGTGTGCCCAAATGGCCAATAAACCAGGAAGAGTAGGCCAACACGGTGTCACAGTCTGCAGATTATGCAGACTGCACAGAGTGTGATGATGAGGACCCAAAACGCAGACACAGAAAGCAGGCAGGACATAACAGAAAGTACACAAGGCAAAAACACAAAGCCCCAGAGGAGAAGCACAGTCTGCAACATAAAGTCCAAAAAGGAACCACAAAGTATAAGCACAGAAACATTGATCAAGAAACCACACGGGACATGAAAACAGACACTGAGAAAGACTAAGGAGAAGACCACTATATATACAAAAAAGGGCAACGAGGGGAGCTGGACACAGCTGGGGAAAACAAGACAGCTAAACTGAATCACAAAATGAGTCGGGGGGGGGGGCGGTAAAACTAAAAACAAGGCACAAGGGACAAAATGACTATCAACATAAAGCATGAAAACACCTAAAACAGAGACAGAGACTTAACAAGAAGACACGGGGAGCACAGGGGAGGAAGGATAAACTGAAAACAGGAACAACAAGACTGCAAAACTAAGAAAACCTGAGAATGTAAAACTAGATCAAATCAGCCAGGAAATAAAAATCAAGCAGAAAATAAAGCCCATAACTCAAAACGCTGCGCCAAAGACATACGACTCATACTGCTGCAGGAATTGGAAAGAGGAAGGGACGCAGATATTGTAGTGCCGTAATTGGCTTCCCTGTTCATCTTTTTGCTGTTATTTTGGGGGCTTTGCTACCTATAAATCACATGCTTCTAACTAACAAAGAGTCCACAGGGTAAATGTTACAGGGAAGGTCATGAGGTGGTCCACTATGGAAAAAAAAACCCAAACACACACAAAATATGCAATCAGGAAAATTGTCTTTCATGTCAATCAGAAAAGACAGTTTCTATTTAATATATCTGACTGAACAGCAATCTGTTCCAATCACAAGATATTCTCCTTTTGCGGCAATAAATCCACACAGGACGGGAAACACTGCTGCCAAGAAACGGTTTGTGTGCTTGCGGGTAGTATAATTGTGTGTATAGCTGATGAATTTAGTTTGAAAGGTTGCGAACAGCACTCGCAGTGGCCTGCTCTCTCCCTAATGCGTTTTTAGAACTGACATTTATGTCTTTTGTCCAAATGAAAGCCAGCAGGAATAATGTCTCCTCGCCGCTAAGCTTTACTGAACAGACACCTTTTGATTTGAACTTGATCCGCCGGCACCTGACAATATTAGGAATATCTTCCGATTGTTGGCAGCGTTTTGAGGAGGCGAGCCCCTGCCGCCCCGGGGAACGTGACCGGGCCACATAGCGGGTCACCGCGCAGCATACTGATGAGAGGAGAAATCAGCTGGACGCCAGCATCGCTGCCAAACCTACAATACGTGAGCATGTGAAAGAAATGCTTGTCTAATGTGTGAACTCATTATAAACCTGCTCTGATAAATATTCATGCAGACTGTCTGTGCAGCCCACTGTGGAGGTGGAAGGTGCTGTGTGTGTGTGTGTGTGTGTGTGTGATTATGTGTTTGGGCCTGTGTCTGAACATGATGTTCTGATGCAGCCACTCACCAGCCCCCTCAGCAAAGCAGACCGGCCAGGCTTTGCAGTCACATGTTCACTAGGATTCAGGACCAATCTACTGACATAATGGTCTCTATTTCCAGAAAAAGGGGACACTGAAGCACCCATCGTGCCCTTCCTCCCCAATTCCCTCCTTATCTTTCTTCCATTTTAACTCGGTGTAACCCTTTCGTTCTCTCGCTTTATAGTTTTGTCTCTGAACAATGCTTCCTCTCAGTTCTCCCACTTATCTCTCTCTTGTGCTCGCACTCTCTCATCACGCTCTTCTCATTATGTGGTAAGTGTCAGGTTTGTCGATGGCGTTATTTGCATGAAAACTGGAGGACAAAGGCGCTCGGTCATTTTTCACAATTATTGCCCAGTTTTGATATTTGGAAAGACATGCAGACGATGGCATTCAAATGTCTATGGCGCATGTACATTATCTTAACCGCCAAGTCAGGCGCGCTGCGACGGCCTCATTTCTCCTTTTAATTGAAATAAGAATGTCACGAGGAGAGGCTCGTACGTCAGGAGCTGCAGCGCTGAGGATAAGCACCGGGAGTTTGAGAAATAGCCCGCTTTTGCACACTGGAGGCTACTAACGAGTGTAATTCGTTTGTCAGTCCGAGCTTGTGATTTCATTACAGCAAACAAATGTTCTGCAAGGGGAAAAGACTATTTTTAACAGCTGTAATCGAAGGCTGTTGAGTTGTTTGGCATCACATTGCGCGTTCTTTGTGATCCAAGGCTAAACCCTCAGGCAGCACCTTGCTGACAGGTGATGAAAGAAAACGTTACCTGGACAACCTCTTTGACCACACAGCAGCGAGACACGGGGGCGGTTGATCACACACACACAACTGGTGACACTGTGGTGGGTGGGAGGAACGGAGCAGACTACTCAGGCCTTAAGCTGAAATCCTTGTTACCTTCAAGTATTTATTTAAAAATAGTTTATAAGTTTATTTCTATTTTTACAGGTTTGAGATTAGGTGTTGTTGAGGAAAGTAGGGGGGGGGGGCTTCTTTATCACCTTCTTCAGGTCTATGATTACGCCTCTGCATGCATTTTATACTGTATTTATAATTTGAGTGTATGTGTATGTAAGTTTAGTTCTGTACGGCTTCTGCTGTTGTCGATGCTTTTGCTGTGAAGGTAGGTAGGCAGGTAGAGTACTGGGCAACCTAACTGACATCCCCTCTGCAGAAATCCCACTTAGAGAGCCGCACTGTGTTATTTTACGCCATTTTTGTCTGGACAAGATGTGGTTTGACATTAAAAGTGAATCTCTCTGTCTGACTTTCTTTGCAGCTGCTGCAGAACTGGTGAGAAAGTCCTGCTCAAGGTTAATACTCCATTTTCAGAGTAATGAGGTTCAGGTAGCCTCTGGTGCAAACTACTAATAATAAATTGTTGTTATTCCTTCATTTATTTATACAGATATGTTGGCAGTGTGTTTATGTTCAATTAGAACAGTTGTTATAATTAGAACAGGAGTGATATGATGAGTTTTAACATATCAGTCATTGTTAAGTACAGAAGAGAAGAGAGAAACACCCTTCAAACCGCTTTTCAGTGTTGCGCTTGCATAGTTTGTCCACCAGGGGGCTCTCTGCAACTTTCCTGCTGACAACAGGTGTTTAGAGCACTACAAACATACAGCTGATCAGAGCAGAGTTAGGCAAAGCCTAAACGAGCAATCCACCACTTGTTGTGACAATAAAGCAATATTATTTTTAAGATTGATTGTCATATTAACTTAGTAAGGACAACTACACTTAACAAATGTTACAGAAATGTGTTTATTTTTCATGCGTCTGAAAGAAATGTTTTTTTTTAAATTACCAAATATCTGTATTGCATCAGTTTTTAAAATCCTATATCAATCGTGCTTCAGCTATATCTATATGTACAGATAGATAGATAGATAGATAGATAGATAGATAGATATAAACATATTATTGAATAACAGGCTACAGTATAAGCTATAGGAAGATCCTAATAAAGCATTATTAAATGCATTATGATTTTAAAAATTTGCAGTAAATTGCTTAAGAATGGATCCAATATGACGAGTTAAAATGGAACTATAGCTGTTCCGGTTAAGTGATCATAGGTACTGCACTGAATGCAATGCAAAGTTAGCCCTTTAGCAAATCATGCAGTTTTTCCTCCAGTTACAAGACTGCTTGAATTAACTGTCCTTAATGAATTGATAATAGTTTGAGGATATAAATTCCAGCCACCCAAAGTTATGTGTGACTGGTCACAAAAAGCAGAAGAAAACCGTGTAAATACTGAACCAAAGAACTGTTTAAAAGCCCAAGTTAACACTGGATATGTACAACTATCCATAATAATTCCAAACTTCAAAGCACAGAAGCGTGTCACCTAGTTAATTATCCTGTCTGTGGATTAAGTGTTATGAATTTAGAATCCACTCCAAGCTTCTGTGCTTCTGTTCTCCACTGGATTATGCTTTGTATCCAAAATACAAGGAACTTTTTACTATATTTATCTGGCTTGATAATATTAGACACATGCTCTTCATTTATGCATTGTTCATTCTAGCTTTATAAAGGTGTCCCGCTGAATCAGTCAATCAGGTGACTGTTGCACACTATCCATACATCTATCCACCGCTGCTTGTCCGGGTTTGAAGACAAAGACGGTTTGTGGAGACACAAGTCCAGGAAGCATCCTAAACATTTGCCGTTTGGCGTAAAAAAGAATAGTGGCCCTACTCTGAGCCCCTCCCAAACAACTGAGGTCCTCACTCCATCTCTTTGGCTGAGCCCAGACAGCATTCAGAAGAAGCTCATTTTCGCTACGACCTCATTCTTTCGCTCATTACCCACAGCTCGTGGAAACAGGTGAGGGTGGGAAAGCAGATCATCCGGTAAATTGACAACTTCACTTTCACATTCAGCTTTCTCTTCACCACAGCAGGCTGGTCTGTCAGTCTCCCGCTTTGTCCTTTCCTCACTAGTGAACAAGACACTGAGATACTTGGGACAGCAGCTCATTCCTAAATTGGGGTGCGCATTATACCCTTTACTGATTGAGAACCATGGATAGCCAGAACCTCCTAGGTGGTAATTCTCATGTCAGCAGCTACAAACTGCCCCACTTCAACCTGGTTGTTCCTCATTGAAGCCAACAGAACCATATCATCTGCAAAAAGCAGAGACAAGATCCTGAGACCATCAGACCCAACAACCTGCACAGCTTGGTGGGGTGCTGGAAAACAATTATGAACAAAATCGTTGACAAACTCAAAGGCTAACCTTTGTCGACGAGACCACCACCACTGGGATTGCATCCAAACCAAGTTCTCATTAAAGTTGTACCGTCAGGATCAGTACCCTCTCAAATTAAATGTGGCTTTATTGACCCTTGAAAATACTTAAATATTGTGCACTATAGTCAGAATTCTAGTTCTGGACTAATATACAGTAGAGGGACTATGATATAGCCAAAACAGGCATATAGTTTACATGAGGTGTAGTCCAAAATTATTATTTTTTAAGTTATGAAGCTTGTTTGGCTGAATAGAAAAGTTAATGATACAATTACAGTTGTGATAACACAAGCGCCACCACTTGAAATTGCTGCCTTTCTTTAAATATCTCAACAGAACTGTTCTTCACTGATTTAAACCCCAAAAGTGCTTTATTCTAAAACGCATAGTCTCTACTAAACTTTAGAGTTACCTTATTTTGCTAACGTGTTTTTTGTTCTCCTAATGCAAGTGAAATCTCTGACTGACTGTAACTTGAAAACGAACAACTGCAAGAGTTACCCACAGATCTTTTGGGGGATTCTTGGAGACTTCACTTTGCATTGATCAGCTGGGCTGCTAATTCGGAGAGATGAACATTCCTGTCATTTGTTTTCAAATTTGTGCAGCTTTAAGATGTGCACTTTGATTGAATATTTCACCATTACTAAGAACCCTGTTTCCACAGGATGTGCTTATTTTTTCATATGACTGTAAGTGCAGGAGCAAAACTTTGCCACTTCAGGATAGAAATGATGCAACTGATACCAAATATTGCCTATAACGAAGTAACCACAGTGCAGATGTGCTTTCTATTTTCTCAGCAGCTGCTTCTGGCAGTTTGCAGGCCACAGGGTTGCAGAGTGAGTCCACAAACCATTCAAGGAAGCTCCCACAGGAGGCAGTCCAGTGGGGGAAAGAGTATTGCAACACCAGGGCCCCGTACTCCCTTGGCTAATTTACTGGGCAGAGACAGTCACAATGTGAAGCATTTCCTCATCGTTTTGTGAAATGTGGCAGCTGTTGAACGGGTACAAGCGCCAGCAGCTGTTTGATGATGTGCTGGTACTTCAGCTGAGGGAGTCAGATGCAGGGATAATGCATGATCAGCTTGCTCATCCACACATCTCCCATCAAGCCAAGGGTCACACTGGAGTGAAAGCAGTTTTGCCTATAGTCTCGGGTGGTGTGTGTATGCATGCTTGTGCAGAGTGTGTCATTGTAGGCATGTTTCATGTTTGCAGCTAAACATCTTCCAACTACTATCAGCTGTTTATTTTTGCATATCAAGTCTCTTATAGACATTGAGACACTTAAATACGTCAGACTGACAAATGTGTTTTGACAACACTCAGGGAGATAAGCGCTTGGTCTCCGGGATCTCTCCCTGGGACATGTTTCTATTTACACCTCCTCCACCGCGCACAAGAGACGCTTAATCTTCCCCGTGATTTGTGGCTTCATCTCCAAAATCCCTTTTCTCCACTTGTTCTTTTTCCTCTTCCTTCCTTACTTGTCTCTTACTTCCCCTCTGCTTCCTTTCATCTATTCGCCTTCTCTCCCCTCTGACGCCGTACATCAGCATTAGCGCTTCAGCCCATGTGTCATTGTGAAAGACCTTTACAGCAGCATTCATATGGGTGCAGTTACGCAGCAGACTGCATTGTTGTGGAAACGCAATGCTAAGGATAGGAAGAGCGCGATGCATTGACCTCCCCGTGCCAATAACAGCGCTGTAATCACTTTAAATGTGTTTTATTGTCAGCTTTTCACAGATTAGAACCACCAATAATCTGTCCTCCTCCGTCCATCTCATTCCAAGCTGTTATTTTTGGCACTGGGACTCTGCCTTTTTGGATTAGTAGGAGTGCAAGTTTTTTTTTTCTTCTTTTATGAGAGTCCTTATGTGTAGTGAGGAATAACAATATTGTACAGAATGATATCTACATGCTCCCCTATTTTGTAGGGATAAATAACCTCAGGTGGATGTTTTGCTGGAACCATTTCTTTTCTTTTCTTTTTTTTTTTAATGGGACATAATGTGTCTGCACGCTCTGAATCTGCCTCCTCAAGTGGAAATAAAAATCTCATGGGAACAGTTGGATAGACAAAAAGCCAAGCCCTGAAATATGCTTATGCAAGAACATAGCCTAATCCACTACTGTACTATGTCTAACGAGTCTGCCGATACAAGACACACTACTAACGCTGCAAAAAGTAGAGTGCAATAAATAGTGTGCATAGAGGTAAAATGTTGTGTTGAGGAACTTTAGCACACTTTTATTTTAGTTGTTTACAAAAGGAAACCTGGTAATTGGTCAGCTGACCTCACAAAAAAACAAAGAATAGCAAAGAGGTTATGTAAAAAAAATCATCCACGTATAATCCTTTATAGACCTGTCTAATTCATACCACCTAGGCTAACACACTCTAGGAGAGCTATATTTCCCTGCTCTCCCCTCAGGCTGAATATTGACTGATGACTTTCATTTTCGGCTATCAATTCATGTTGCTAATTTTACACATTTCAATTAATTCCAGGTGTTCTTGCGCAGGAGTTGCTATGATTAGCAGCTCCACGGGGGTTAGGTTTTCTCTATCTCGGGGCTTTCTGCTGTTTTTCCAGCAAGAGCTCCAAATGCACATATGCACATACATACAGATCTCATCTCCGGCATTTTTTTTTTGGTGGGGGTGATGTTTTTTCGCATGATCATCACAATTTACTTGCAGGCCTAAGGCTGTCATGGCTGTCTCTCTTGCAGCCTTCCCAGGCTGCTTGTGCCGAGCGCCTCTCTCTCTCTGCTGCAGGATGATGATGAGACTCCCCACAGGGATAATGACATCTAAGAGTGCCTCTCCAATGGATGTCCCCTGGATTTAATCGCACCCAAAGCTCAGCCCGGGAGAGACATGCACCCAAGAGACAGCAGCAAAAACATTACAGACACGCAGAGACAGGCAGCTTTGCCAGTTCGACAGGCAGCAGCCGCTGAGATGCACAAAGACGTAGAGTCGGTCAGACCGGCCAGCTCATCGGCAGACATCCAGCAGGAATGGAAGCAGACAGGAACAAACACACTGCCACAGGTGAACACCTAAGCATAGTGGGCGGCACCACAGTGAAACTGCTCTCTGCAAAGCTAAGACAGCTTTTCTAATCCAAAGAAGAGTATGACAAGATGTCTACTGATGCAGCGATCAGCCACAACATTACAACCACCTGCCTAATATTGCATTTATCTGCCCTGTGCCGCCGAAGCAGCTCTGATTCACCGAGACATGCATATAGCTCAACATCTTGAGCTCTCTGGAGATGTTCCTGAAAGGTTTAGCAGTGTGGTGGGGTGTACTATCCTGCTAGGAGGTTGCTGCCAATGGGGAGTGCCATTTAAGACAAATAGATTATTGATCTTATTCCTTCATCAGTTTTAATGTAGCTGATCGGTGTGAAACTGCCTTGGTGAAACTCCTTTCAGGTGATGCAAAGCTATCCAGTGTGTAAAATCAGCTTTTAAAAGAACCTGTTACTAGTAGAGAAATTCTTCTCCGCTCGCTCCCGTCCCATCTTCACTCACAAAAAAGCCTTCCAGCTAGCAGAGATTCGGCATCTTGCTCAAGGACACCTCTGCAGGTCAGACAGTCATCACAGTTCCTACTGTGCAAACCTTCTGCTCTCCTTAAATTGCTCATCAGCGGTGAAATCCAGTGCACATCATTAGAGATCTTTGATACAGGCATAAAAAACAGGCGGCAACAATCTGTTTCCTAATTACTGTAATTAGAAGGTGTTTTATCTTTTTTAATAGGGATACAACAAGTAAAGTGTAATTGTTCTGTTTGTTTAACACCTTAACTGCTTGCAATTACACAGAGGGTAAAAAACAAAAAAAATCGTCAGAACATTTGCATCTGAAATGCCGTCGTATGATACAAACCCAACACTTGAACCAACTTTTCAAAAAGCTCTCTGATGCACCAACAGCTTACTTATGAATATTCATTGATGCAAATATATCCACATGGTGGGTAGACTACGGGGAGCGGGTGTAAGAGATGATCTGACTCTAGCTCAGGTCAGGAGACCTCCTGAGCCTCTCTTCGCCTGTCGCCATGGCTACCAGGAGGACTCCATTTGCAGTGGCGTAGTCAATCGTTCCAGTACCTTCAATTAGCAACCCATTATCATTCATGAGTTTGTTTGTGCAAAGCTGTAAGATGGAATTCCAGTTAGTCCTTCCTCCCTGCACTCGCCTGCTGATATAAAGTTAAGGGTAGCAGAGGTGGCAGCGCCACAGCGGCACCCCCCTGCGCCGCGCTCCACTGAGCTAATTTCCACTCCGCCGAGGCCTGGCTCATGCCCATATCTCCCTAAGACGATGTCAGTTGTACTTGCAAGACACGCAAAGGTCATAAATTAGCAATAAAGTTCCTTTGAATGAGAGATACTGTTCAGCTTCAACCTGATGGTACTCCAAAGAGAAGCTTTTAAGACTCACTCTTCTGCATATAAATGTATTCATAGAGTTGGGTTTGCTCTGTTTCTGACAGTAAAGCACGGCCATTGTCCCCAGTCTTTGCCGCTATTCTTTGTACATCTTCCAGCTAAAAACCAGGAGCTACTTTCCCTGCAGAGCTGATTTGAATTGCGTGACCTGGGCTGAATGCTCTCGCTTCTCTTTAATGGAAGCATCCAACTCAACAGCTACTAACCTCACTTGATGCGGCACAGTTAAAAGAGTGGCATCATATGATAAACAAGGCCCACTGGCCTAGTAGTCCTCCTGGCTGTTTCTGTGATATAATAGCGTTGACCCCAGCGGCGCCAGAGCCTCCATATTGAGTTTTTATGTTTATGCAACCAGTAAGCTCCTCAACTATTTCACAATGCTGTCACAGTCTTCAGTGGCTGCGCGTGGCTGTGGCTTTTGCTGTGTGGACACTCTCAATTTCTGGTGGAAAATTGAGTCGCATGCAACAAGAGGCAAAGTGAGAGCGAGAAGCAGACCGAATGAGACAAAGAGACGGAGAGGAGTCAGAGGGGGAGAGCAAATGAGCCCTGTATATTTTATTCAGTGGCAGCAGAGTACAATTCATAATCAGGGCCGACTGATTCACCGTTTTAATTAAAAAGTAGCCTTATAGTGCCGGTGGTAACATTTTGATTTATGGAGACCCGACCACAGGCTCCCATCCACCAGGGGAGAGCGAGTTCAAGAGGAAGACGGGTGGGAAGAGGAGAGGAGAGGAGGGAGTGCTAACACTCATGAGGAGGTGAAGTGTCTCATTTCTCACAGCAAGGTGGATGGCACTGTGGGCACATAACTCAGTACAAGTGTGACAGAGTGCAGGCGCATGACAGGTCTGTCTCTGCGCATGCGAGGCTCATCGATATATTGATACAGCTAATATTAGCGCCAGATTTGCACTTCCATGACAGCATCACATCCTTTTTGTTTTGACTGTCAAAGAAACAGTTACATGTAGTTTATGCTGACTCAGTCACGCTGGAGACTTTGCACAAGTGCACGGCCATGTCGGTCTTTAGGAGCTCAGAGTTTAGACGCATAGGGCGATGCTGCAACAACTTTTCTGACAGGAATTTTCCTAAAAACTCCTTAAACTTCCCCTTCCTTCTTATTTAAACTTCTTGAATGGTGACGTCACATTTGGTGCATGATACAACCAACGCCCATGAAACAGGCTGCGGAAATAAACCGCTGTGGACGGCTGGATCTCTTGAGTGAGGTTTTGGGGCCTGTAGGTGTCTGTAATCCATAGCCAAGGGTTCTGCAAAATAATTTATAATTTAAATATATAATTGAATTATTTACTATTATAAATTATAAAATTGCGCTGGAATATTTATATGTTGGTGCAGATAAACAAAACAAGAACTCCTGAGTCCCTCGCCACCGCCCCCATTATCTTTGGGACAACAGAAACTCTGATATGATTGTACCACATCCGAAGTATTTGGTTGTGGAAAAGGTTGTAATTTGCAACAAATGAAAAATATAATGGTTCTATAACCATGTTCAAGGGATTCACTCATTTCCCAACATTTTGGACCAGCGGACATCCCAGGAATCCACTGCATGGATAAATTCGTCAATCCATCCCTCTTCCACTTACCCAGTTCAGCGTTGCAGAGGATGTACAGCATATCCCAGCAGTCTTAGGGCATAAGAGAGGTAGACTAAAGGTATCCACCGACTTCACATCACTAATGCCTATGTAGCAGTGATTGCTGTAAGTCAAAGAATTTCACTGGCAATCCCTCATCTCTTGTTGTCACTTCGCTGTTAATCTCTTCCTGTGTGTCTAACCCCCTTTAGAGTGCAAATGGTAAAAAGCCTATGCTTGATCAACTCTGTCAGGATTATGAGGGGGGAAACTTAGAAAACTTACTTTACTATAAGTGATCTCTAGCTACAAAAAGTTTGGAAACTAAACAGCTAATCAAATGGAGCTTATTTTTACTAACATTTAGGAGTGGGTTCAGGAGAAGAGAATACAAGAGATGGAAAAACCCTGATTAGCCAGAAAACCACTTCATATACCAATGAAAAAGCACTGTGCGCTTTTAAGCTTCTGAACTTTAAGTGAACATCAGAAACATAATGAACTACGTGCATTGTTTGGGGCAGGAAGGGGACTAAAAGGTTCTTATTTTATGTACAAAAAACAGCCAAAGCAGAAACACTCGCATGCTTCTATCACAGTTAAACCTTTCATTTCACCATAACGTTCCTGCTTTCAAATATTAGCATCAGCATCGGACTTAAAGACTGCAGCGTCAGTCCGAGTCCAGCTCGTACGTTAACAGTTACCCTTCATGATTCATGCCTTTGACCTGACACAGAAAACTTTAAGAAAAAAAAAGAATAGCATAAATGAGTATCAGAAGATAGATAGGAGATGGTATAGATATTGGCTGCAGAACAAAAAAGCCTTTTGGAAAACAGCCAGCACTGCAAATTTAAGCAGGGCTGATGGAATTTGCTTTGGTCTGACAGTAATGTTACGTTTATGTCAGGCCCTCCATTTAAATCACCACATAACAGAATCCCTCGATACAGACAGATTTTAATTAAAAAAAAAAAAAAGAGAGAGAGAAAGGAGAGATAAATGCAGAGACAGCATGACAGAAAAGAGAGAGAGAGAGAGAGAGATGGAGCATTAGATGAGAAAAATGATGCGGAGAGAGCAGAGGAGTTCTGAAGTGAGATAGAACAGTGAGTGACAGAAAAGGGGAAAGAAAGCGATTACATGAGTGAGATAAGTGGAAAGTAAGAGCTCATTCTGCAGTGAAGTGAAAACAGAAAAGCACAGTGTGTCTCTACATTACTTATTCCTGCATTTTTTATTTTTTTCTGTCCCAGTGCCTAAATGTTCTAGGGCTTCACCGTATGCATGTGTTGTTGCTTCCTTCTGTGCCTCTCTGTTCTTTTGTCACTCTTGCTGATTGACTGTTTTAAAGTTCTGGCTCACATCCAAACACCGCAGTGAAAGTGCACACACACACACACGCACGCACACACACACACACACATACAAAAAAAAAGCACTATCATGAGCATTGACCCAACTCACACAGGTAAACGCAAGCACACCGAAGACGGCTGCATCACTTTAAACGATGCATACGCATACTTTGAAATAATCCATTTATATGCAGGCTCTCTGTTAAGTAATGAACATAAAAACGCTGCCACTCAACTGAGACCGTTCGAGCGTGCACACAGGCCTACTCCCTCTTAAATTACACAACTGACCTTTTTCAGCAAAAAAAAAAAAAATACAAGAAAGAAAGAAAAAGACAAGTAGATGCCAATTCTGTTAAAATACAGACCTGTTATTTGTTTGATTATAACTAGCAATTATAAAAGCATCTCACTCTTGTCATTATACGAATTAATACATGACGCACGCTTTTAAGTGAAAGAAAAACATTGTGAATCATGAGGGCTCAGCAAAAAGTCACTTCTTAAAGTTAGAGCGCTTAAAAATTTAGCCACTAGATGTCAGTTAAGTTGTAGTTTGCAGCCAGCCGAGTTCTGCTTTCTCACCCCTGGCAATTCAAGAGCTTAATCCTAGCTATCGTGGCTGCTGTAGGAAACATGTTTTAGTCACCCAAGAGAGCTCAAAAACATTACATTTAGACTTAAACCCATAACAGCTGCAGCTGGGCAATGTGTTTCTACTGTTTGGACTGGATCCCCCCAGGAATTTTTCCCTATTTGTGGAAGGCTGTCAATCCACTGTTTACCTCAGCAGTCAATGGCGGGTGAGAAGCATTTACTTCTTTAAGAGGCTGTAAAACTTTCTGAAAGGAGTCCGACACACAAAGAGTCCAAAAAGTTCACTTCCAACCAATGATAGCAATACTGTAGTGAGTTGTTGAGGCCATCCTGAACTTTTATGTCACTAAGACTATTGTTTTTGCCGGTGTTAGCATCACTTAGCCACTGTTAACTTCTCTTAGCTGCTGCTAGCTAGCATTATTGACACTGTGTTTGAAGCTGATGTAAAAAAGTTGATTGTTGGACACTTAGCAAATGAACTCTCACGCGTGTTAATGTAATCAAGCTGTTTATCAGAGGGAAAGTATGATTTTTAGGAGACAAACCTAACATTAGCTGGTATATGATTTGCTCGTAACTAGCTTGTTCTAATTTGGTCAGATAGCTGTCAGCTGTCCAGAGACAGGGCCACATCTCTATTTACAGTCATTGCAATAATATATGCAATAATAAATACGCATGTTTATGCACGATCTCTTGGAGATGAGGCTTGAAGTGAGGAGGAAAAGGATGATGTTTTATTAAAACACCAGTGGCGTTGTCCCTTTCCTCCACAAAATGGTGACCACTCGCATGTGTTTTTATCGGAAATATTTTAAGATTACGAGAACCCATTAATTTGTTGGAATACACAGTTACACACTAATCTATATAATGAAAACAATAACCTTTTTTCTATATAAAATCCCATCAAAATGACTGACTGCCCTTTCAGACGTTTCACTTGTCTCTGCACACATGCGCAGAACTGTAAATCTCGATTGTTTCTGAACTATTTTAGGTCACCCCGAGGGTTTCCTTTCTTCATAATAGATGTCAGACACTTGAGCAGCAGTTACAGATAATGTCAGACAGCAATTCTGTCGTGACAGATATTAGAGCTCCAGCAGACTTCTGTCACACTCAAACTCACCACTTAGCAGCAAGAAAGTGCTACTTTCTTGTGGTATAGCAAACATATCATTAATATGTAGAATTACATAGAGTGCTTGCCCATGTGGGAGGGAACCTGTCAGTCATCAAGCCACCTCTATATCTGTAACCGATATCAGACCCAAACATGGTTACATTGTATGAGAGCCCTATAAGAAAAAAGAAGCCTGAATGTTGCATTGAGTTCGTCGTTTGAGTATTAATATGTATTCTATGGATCTCCTGGCCTGAGACACTTTAAAGAGTCTCTGCCCTCTACTGATTTTTATAGTACTATTAAATATATATGTGTATGTAATACATCTGGAACATAAGTTTCTGCTGGTCAGCTACTATTTTTTTTATGGTTTTTAATAGATCTGTAATGAAAGAGAACATGTTTTAAAATCTTAGGTAGAAGAACTTAAACCTACTCACAGGTATTCTTTCACACATACACATTTTAATGGAGGTACCATCAAGGTCTGGCTGTGCTAGCGTGTTCTAATTGTCTCATCTTTCGAAGTGGCACATTTTTGGGCCGAGGTTTAATTTCACACCCAATCCACCTCTAATGCTGCTGTTATTTACACCCTGTCCCATCAACACTGCGCACACATGCAAACGCACTTACACCCTCCACTTACACCTCTAAACATATTCCTGTCCCCTCCCCATCACCCATCTCTACCAGTCGCTGTCATTTCGATCTTTCTGTGCCCCCTCATCTTTCCCTTAATGTCCCATCACCCAACAACAGCCCATCTCTGCTAATGGTAAGTTAATTGGCAGGCTGTTGTCATGCATTACTAACAGCATTAGAAATAAAAGACACACACACACACTTGTCATTCTGCCTGTGAACATGAATAGAACAAGGTCAACCACAATATGATTTTATTTATTTCAAAACATCTGTCCTTAAAACAACATCTGGATTTGCCTTAAAATTAATTTTGACAGTCTACTGACTTCTAGCACTATGCTCAAGTGTCACTCTCTTGTGCATAACACTTAATGGTGCTAACTCACCACCTACAGATCTTCAGCATGGACGTCCATCCGTTCATACATCCATCCTTTAATGAGCCCGGAGCAGCTAGCCTGCTAACAAAAACTAGTCGGCTGTCAGACATCATCTCTATTCTTGCTTCCCATCACTGGCTTCGGGTGAAATTCAGAATTCATTTTATTAATAACATCTAAAGCCCCACATGGCCCTATTCATGTCTTCATCACTTAGATTGGACTATTGCAATTCTCTTTACCTGGGCCTCCAACTCTCCCTCCTTCAGCGCTTGCAATTAGTCCAAAATGCTGCAGCACGCCTCCTAACCAGCACTAGAAGGCATGATCACATCACCCCTGTCCTTGCTAACTTACACTGGCTTCCTGTCAAATATCGCATTGATTTTAAAATCCTTTTGCTCACTTCTAAAATTTTAAATAACTTGGCCCTTAGCTACTTAACTGATCTCCTTGACCTGTATAACCCAAAAAGAGCACTAAGATCCTCCAGGCAACTGCTCCTAATGCAACCGAGATCTCGTTTAAAAGCCAGAGGTGACCGTTCCTTTGCTATTGCCACTTATAGACTCTGGAATAATTTCTTGGAATCTATTCAATCATTCAAATCGTACTTAAACTTAGCTCAAAAACTTAGCTTTTGAAGCAAATTAGTTTGACTTTCACTCGGCCTGCACTACACCATGTAATTGTAATTTTTAATTGCACTATTTGTACACTAGTCTTTCAAAATGTGCTACAGAAATGAACTTTGATTTGATTTGATGGCCATGCTCTTGTGTATATAGCACAGAGAATTTATAACAGCAGTCAGCCTCTCTGATCATCTTTAACGGTTTCACACTCTTATTTTAAACCCAGAGGTAACCACGCTTTGAGGTTATGGCACATAGTTTATTCACTCCAACAATATTAGATCCACTTCAAAGAACACTGGCTAAGAGCAGCTAACAGAGGCTAACAGCAGCAAAAACAGCAGCGCTTACCGACAGAAAAGTTCAGGATTTTCTCAACAACTCACCTCAGCTTCTGTCGTCTGACAGATGTGAGCGTCACTGATTTATCAACTTTTATCGGACTCCTTTCACAAAGTTCTCTATCCCTATCCAGAGTAAATAGACACAAACATATTACAGCTGAGGTAAACAGCAGACTGACAGGCTACACTCACTACAGATGGAAGGCAGTCCGATTTGTTTGCCTTACCGTAGCTACGATTGCACATTTGAATTGAGAGAGATAAGGAAACAGAATTCATATGACTGCAGTTTGCAAAAAACTGATATCTAGTTTTGAGATTTTACACACGTTACCTTTAAAGGCCCCAACTTCAAATCACAAATACTAAAAAACAGTATTGGTCTCCATAGCTAAAATAATTCAGGGGGTCAAAATGTCCAAAATTTGTTTGTACACCTTTGCATTTACTGGTGAGATAATGACTGAAATCTCTCCTGGTCCTTTCCCTGACATTCAACCCCAGCATTGGACCATAAATCCAGTGCCAGCTCAGACCTGTGATTTATTACTAAACATCACTTTTATCCAGTCATCCACAGCGCAGTAACGCGTCTCTTTATCCCACTGTGTTCTCTTGTGTAGGTGTGAGTGCTGGTTTTTGTTTGGCTTGTCTTTATGTAAATCCCTCTTCATTAAGTCCATTTCTTGCAGTTCTGTCACAAACACTGGCTCCTGTGCTGCACATTTGTTTTTTGTGCATTTTCGACAGTTCATTTACACTGGTGCTCTGACATCTTCCAACTACCCTTTACAACTTTCCTCTTAACCCCCTTTGTTTCTACTTGTTTAAGACCCAGCTGAGAACAGCCAAACTTTATGTTGGATTTCCTTCTTGAAAGATGTCTGTATCGTTTCAAGTAACAGCTCTCAATCAGCCAAATCCAACAGTTTGTTAAGGTTTGCAAACACTTTAACTATAGACCTTTTGTCACAAACCTGGAAACAAAATAATTTTGTGCTGTATTTGTGTTTTATTTATTGCTACAAATTAAAAAAGCCTAACAACCTCCAAATGCAGTGATTAGATGACAAACAGTTCAATCCAATTAAACACCAAGCTGTGTGACAGTACCTTTTAGCAATATTGAACATGCAACATGTTTAAATGGATATTTAGATCAAATGAGAGTGCAACTGAAAAATTTCTATAGATCAACTTGTATTTTTTTTGCACTGCCTTCTCTGTGGCATGATCGGCAATTAATCAATCAGCTCTCTTGTGCAAAGAAATACTGGCCACGTTTTTTACAACTCAACAATCCTACATGGACACTTACATCGTTATCAGTAGCTCTGAAACTCTGGTCCCGGCTTTCACAAATCGATGTGAGATGCAAACAGGAACAATCGACTAAACACACAGAAGGAGTTAAATGGCTGCATGAGAGCTGCACCGTCTTCAGGTCCATTCAGTTTAATCAGCCAGACTTTGACAAAACTATTATCTTTGTATTCTGTACAATAGCGCACATCGCAATCGCCTCGCTCACACGCTCCCTTTTGTCTGTGCGCCTGGTTGGAAGCACTACAGCATCTGGTTGTTCTATATGACACAGATTGCCCCTCTCCACACTTCCCCCTCCCTTGCTCTCCATCCCGGTTGCCACACATCATGGGTTTTGACAGTATGTGGATGATGTCCCTGAGGGAGGCATTAGCTCCCTATCGGGTCTTTTTCTGCTAAACTCCTACTGGGTATTTTTCTTTAAACACAACCCAATCAATAACTTTTAATATTACCTTCTGGCAAACACAGTCAGGGCGAAAAAAGCTGCAGGTGGCTTTGTGGCTGAGGCTGAGAGCCTCGGAGGCGAGAGGCAGAGTAGAAAATGCTGTGGAGTTTGCTTTGCTTTAGTGAGCCCACTGAAGCGCGGTGAGCATTACCGATGACATTTCAACAGCAGCGGGGCTGCGAGACAGCGCCGTGCATTCGGGTTCAACTTGCAGAAGCGAGTGCATTCAGGTATGGTTGAGGGTCACTGCCCGTGCTTGACCATTTCATCTTTGCAACATCACAAACAGGCTTTTAGAGGTTTTTGTATGTATGTGTGTGTGTGTGTGTGTGTGTGTGTATGTGTTTGTGCACAGCTTAGACGATGATGATGATGCACCTCCATCCAGTCTCATGGCAGGGGGGCACTACTTTCTCTTGCTTTGGGGGAAGTAATCACTTTTCTGGTATACACTGATTTATTGTCTGGCACAGCTTTGATAATGGGAAATAAAAACAGTGCTTAGTGGAGCTGGGAGAAAGAAAAAGAAGTTTAAATAGCGTTACTTAGTTGCAGCTCCTGCACAACAGCACATTAATCAGATCTCTTAGTATCGGATTAATCACACACTAGGACATAGGTGTTATTATTCCAAATTAAAGCAGGATCCTAGTGGCTGCCTTTAAATCAGGGATGACACCAAGTTGGATAAAGTCATGTAAAACCCAGATTCAGTCATTACATGTTCTAAGAGCAAACAGGTTTTTTTCCCCTTTCATTTTAAACCCTGGAAATATATGAATTTCCCTGTCTCACTGGTCTGTCAATCTGCAACATACAAATGATTGTGCGTTTCATCTTTCAGCTGCAACACCCACATGTCACTCCTCAAAGCACGAGCACAAGCGTTTCCTGTCTATCGTGGCCGCATAAAGATCCTGACCTGTGGCATTCACACGCCGAAACAAATAAGTCACACGCTCCTACAACACAACCTCTAGGTGAAACAACAAGTCAGCTGAAAACGGAGCGCACAGCTGCTCTTATAGAGCGCTGGTCACATACCTGTTCAAGCTTACAGTTAAAACTTGAGGAAACGTGGACACATTTGCACATGTGGGCAGCAGGAAAGACAGGATTACAGCATAATATTAATATTAATACAAATATTCACAGACAATTGTAAAATTTAGGGAAAAAGATAGTGAATTGTTTGATATCAAAATGATCTGCCTGCACCTGTGTTTACAAAACAACACACTTTTGTAAACCACTCATAACACTAACCACACCTATGAGCGTTATTTGGGGATTGTGCTAAAACACTATTTTTCAGCATTTAGTAAATGTGGCCCTCATTGTCTTGTTCACTATTTATACTAAGGTGTCACTTTTGTTTTAAGCCTCTTTTTTTTTTTTTACTAGCCAAATTACGTAGGAATCACCTTGCTAACCATACTAGCTAGCTAGCATTAGCATTACTTGGACCTCTAAAACAGTAGTCAACAAACTACTGTTTGGACCAGAAATTTAGTAGCCTAGTCAGTATTAACACCAGGAGAATTACACAATTTGTATCCTATGTGCTTAGGCATAAACTTTTGTGCTAAAAAGTATTTTCTGCTTCTTTAGCGTGTAGCTTTTGGCCTGAATGTACTGTTGTGCTAAACAGGTTTGCTTTGCCAAAGAAACCAGAAAAGTCATTTTAAATCACTGACATGGTAATGGCAGACCTTTCTTTAAAATGTCAACATTTTATTCTGTTGACAGGACACAGACTGAGATGTTAGGATATTTCCAAGTAGCCTTAATTTAAATTAGCTTAAGCATGTATAAAGTGCTAACCATTGCAAACATTTTAGCCAAAGCAATTTTAGCTAGCTAAAAAAAAAAAGAAGCTAATTTATATTTCAGGTAAGCAAGATGCTACTTACAAAACTACAATTTAAAAAAAAAACACATTGTCACATTTTCAGAATTTTGGTATCAAAAGCTCTTGTAAGGTTCTGGTCACATTTCCATCCATCTTCTATGTACAGTCTTTTATGTTCCCTGCTTTCTTTAGGGCAGTGGTTCTTAACCTTGTTGGAGGTACCGAACCCCACCAGTTTCATATGCGCATTCACTGAACCCCTCTTTAGTGAAAAATAAAATAGGATTTTTTTCAAATTCAAGACATACATATGTTTTTTACTGGTGCACAAAATGAGCCGTGCATATCACGGCTGAGGCTCTGCCGAACCCCTGAGACCGACTCACCGAACCCCTAGGGTTCGATCGAACCCAGGTTAAGAACCACTGCTTTAGGGGAAACAAACTCAAACAAGTATAAAATAATGAATTAACACACTGGGTGACATTAAAGAAAATAAATGAAGCTGGAGCATGAAAACAATGTCAATCCTAATGATTTGGCCTGAATTAGCTGGGAGTCATAGCCAAATCACCTGAGCCATTTCAAGTAGGATAGACTTTGACCTCTTTATTTTAGTCTATAAAAATCAGGAATCTGCCCATGCCCACACAAATCACAGGACGACATCATCAGATTGTTAGCTTTTCACACTTAGCAGCCTGAATTACTTAATTTGCAGGCATTTAAAACAGAAAAAGCAGCTGTGCTATATGTTGACACTGAAAACCATGTAAACAATTAATCATTTGTCACAGATTCAAATCTTGAACATCGACTAACAGTTTCAGCACTTGTTCAGTCCAAAAAATTGGAGCACAAACACTGACAGCACCTGAAGCCTCCCCACAGCAGCATCTGAGGATGTGCCAGAAAATAACAGATGCCACCAAAGCAAATGTTGGATGTGCAGCAGCTAATGACTGGATCCGCAGGCCGTTTTCCAGGTGACTTATGCTACCGCTCCACCGCTGGAGACAAGGATGAGTGAAGCCGCATTGATCTGCTGTTTCTCAAAGCAATCGATTCCACCGCATGGATCTTTGCTGTGTTTTAAAGGTCAAGCGTGCATGTGATCTTGCGGTCAAATTTTAATTAATGCTAATATACAGGGAGTGCAGAATTATTAGGGAAATGAGTATTTTGTCCACATCATCCTCTTCATGCATGTTGTCTTACTCCAAGCTGTATAGGCTCGAAAGCCTACTACCAATTAAGCATATTAGGTGATGTGCATCTCTGTAATGAGAAGGGGTGTGGTCTAATGACATCAACACCCTATATCAGGTGTGCATAATTATTAGGCAACGTCCTTTCCTTTGGCAAAATGGGTCAAAAGAAGGACTTGACAGGCACAGAAAAGTCAAAAATAGTGAGATATCTTGCAGAGGGATGCAGCAGTCTCAAAATTGCAAAGCTTCTGAAGCGTGATCATCGAACAATCAAGCGTTTCATTCAAAATAGTCAACAGGGTCGCAAGAAGCGTGTGGAAAAACCAAGGCGCAAAATAACTGCCCATGAACTGAGAAAAGTCAAGCGTGCAGCTGCCAAGATGCCACTTGCCACCAGTTTGGCCATATTTCAGAGCTGCAACATCACTGGAGTGCCCAAAAGCACAAGGTGTGCAATACTCAGAGACATGGCCAAGGTAAGAAAGGCTGAAAGACGACCACCACTGAACAAGACACACAAGCTGAAACGTCAAGACTGGGCCAAGAAATATCTCAAGACTGGTTTTTCTAAGGTTTTATGGACTGATGAAATGAGAGTGAGTCTTGATGGGCCAGATGGATGGGCCCGTGGCTGGATTGGTAAAGGGCAGAGAGCTCCAGTCCGACTCAGACGCCAGCAAGGTGGAGGTGGAGTACTGGTTTGGGCTGGTATCATAAAACATGAGCTTGTGGGGCCTTTTCGGGTTGAGGATGGAGTCAAGCTCAACTCCCAGTCCTACTGCCAGTTTCTGGAAGACACCTTCTTCAAGCAGTGGTACAGGAAGAAGTCTGCATCCTTCAAGAAAAACATGATTTTCATGCAGGACAATGCTCCATCACACGCGTCCAAGTACTCCACAGCGTGGCTGGCAAGAAAGGGTATAAAAGAAGAAAAACTAATGACATGGCCACCTTGTTCACCTGATCTGAACCCCATTGAGAACCTGTGGTCCATCATCAAATGTGAGATTTACAAGGAGGGAAAACAGTACACCTCTCTGCACAGTGTCTGGGAGGCTGTGGTTGCTGCTGCACGCAATGTTGATGGTGAACAGATCAAAACACTGACAGAATCCATGGATGGCAGGCTTTTGAGTGTCCTTGCAAAGAAAGGTGGCTATATTGGTCGCTGATTTGTTTTTGTTTTGTTTTTGAATGTCAGAAATGTATATTTGTGAATGTGGAGATGTTATATTGGTTTCACTGGTAAAAATAAATCATTGAAATGGGTATATATTTGTTTTTTGTTAAGTTGCTGCACACACAGATATCCCCCTAAAATAGCTGAAACTAAAAACAAACTAAAAACTACTTCCAAAAACATTCAGCTTTGATATTAATGAGTTTTTTGGGTTCATTGAGAACATGGTTGTTGTTCAATAATAAAATTATTCCTCAAAAATACAACTTGCCTAATAATTCTGCACTCCCTGTATGTAGCATCGCATTACTCTGAGACAGCTAAACACCTGAGACATTTATCCTGCATGACTGAGTTTCTGTAGCTTCCAAGTTTACTCGACTGCAAGCGGACTGAGCATCAGTGACGCTTTAAACTAACAATGTGACCGGCATTCATTACAAAGGGAAACGTGCCAATGCGAGCTGTTGATGCAATGAGATGCCCACACGCACTGCTGTGTAATTTCACACGAGGTGAAAAAACAAAATAGACAGCGGCACAGGCGCAAAAAAATATAAAAAAAAGCTGCGCTTTTTTCTACCTTCTACTCCACATCCCCAGAAACAACTACCAAAACACTTCCCCTCTTCTCTTCCTCCTATTGTTATGAGAGCTTCTCTTTATCAGAAGCTTCCTGACTCTTGAATTTCTTCCAATTTAGAAAAGACACAGAGAGAGGTTGAAAAAAAATTATATCAGTAAAAATAAGGCGATCGCAATAATGGCCTGTTCAGCAAAAGACTGCAACACCAGGATTACAGGAGAAAGACAACGTTTATCTTACTGTTACACCTCAACGCCGAAATCTACCTTTAACTGCACTCCGTACATTAGCAGAGAGAGAAGAAGGCTGACCCTAAAAATGTTCAAATTGCATTTAACACGTCAAAGACTGCGGCTTTCATTTAAGACTGGTGACGTGGGCTCTTTGAGTCTAAATAAAAAGTCTCTTGTTAAATGGATTTGACTGAAAAAATGATTGAAAAGCTATGCAGCACTTAATTAGCGGCGCTGAACAGCGCCGATATAACGAGGGGCCAGAATCCCATTTAGGTTAGGTACACAAAGGTTGGAGATAAAGCTTTTAAAAAACTCATGAGACATTATTATTCTAATATGTCCTCATTTAGGCCATTATTCCAGCCAGAGCCTTTTTTTCTAAACAGTTTATGTAAGAGCAGGAAGCACGCTCGAATAATAAGCCCAGCAGACTAATAATCTGCCAGTGTACGTGTGAATGCTATATTTTTGTTTAATCAGAAACAGCGGGGCGTTGTTGTTAATTAGATGCATCATCGCTGTTAATATATCTGTGTGGCATTAGCCGAAGCAGATAAGCGACTTGACGCTTGAAGGGCCGGGGCTAAAGCTAAAGCTCTTCGTTACAAAGCCACGCCGTTGCTCTGCTGCTGGCTAAAAGGCAGCAGGTTAAAGGTGTAGAGGAGTGCCTGTGTAATGGTGCTGTTTGTAGTGTGCTCACACAGCGTGCACACACTCCATCCCACCACAAAAAGAGGAGACTAAATTTGCACCAAGGCTCAGTCTCCTAACGTCACCGCTGATTAACAGTGCATGAGATGAGAGAGACGAAGAGGGAGAAGAAGAAAAAAAAGTTACTGAGGAGTAATGGATGAGAAAATGATGAAATCTACTGATATGATGATGACCTCTCATTGCCCCTGGTGGTAAAAACATTTGCTCTGTGTAATCTGGTCCTGGGTGAGAGTGGACCGGACTTTCATCTTTCTCTCTGTCGTCCACAAACATGCAGCGCGTGAAAACATGAGAACAGCTGACACACACACAAACGACAAAAACCAAAAAAACAAATTTAACAAATCCTTTAATTGCCTGATCAATGCCTGTGGAGTGTAAACGAGGCCGATAGTCGATCGAGGGGGGCGGGGGCGGGTTGAACGACCACGTGCTGACGCGTGCCATTGATCAAAGTGCACACTGTGCTACAAACCAAGGATTAAACCATTCATCTGCAAGCTCCACCTTGAACCATTATCCTGACCCGCAAGCAAACCTGGCATAAGATACGAAGCAATAAAAAAACACACACTACAGAAGTTTAAGAACATCCATCATTGAGCGTTAGGAGAGGCACACACAGCCGAGATAAGATGGTTTGTTTCAGCGGTTCTCTATGGGGACAACACGAGAAAACTAAGAAGAGCTCCACCTGTAAAGAGGCCCCATGCATCAATATTGTCTTACTTTGTGTTTTGCCAGCCAAAGTCTCATCCCAGCATCTCAGAAGTAGCATGATGGTGCGGCCTGGGACTCCTCTCTCCCTCTCATAGCCTCAGACTGAGGGAGGCCGAACTAAAGTCAACATGAGAGAAAAGACAATATGATTATTGAATGTGAGTGGCTGCTGTTAAAAAACTAATTTTGAGCTCTTTTTCCTGACTGTACATAAACAGTGCTGCATTCTGTGTTATCACAACTTGTCCCTGAGGGTGATGACAGTCTCCCCCTCAAGGGTTTCCCGTGATTTTGCCTCTCATAACAGGCCGTGATGATGCAGAGCGGTCGAAAAATTGGAATAGAGCGGGAAGTGACAGGAAATGATTACAAATGTTATCCCTGTGGAAAAATTACACAATTACATTAAACTGAATCAGATCTGAGGAGCACCGAAACCTTTTCTTGTGGACAAATAAACACAGCATTAAAAACAACTTTCACCCCAAAATCAAGTTTACATATTTTTACAGTAGTGCTACAATATCATTTATCCATCTAGATGGTTTTGGTGTGAGCTGCTCTGTTCTGTAGATACCATGTTTGCCTTCTCCTGAGCGTACTGTCCTCTGTCCAGAAAAACAGAAATCCCCAGATCTTGTTGTGAACAGTTTCATGTAGGAACTTTCTTTGCATTCTAGTGTCCGCATCTACATCTGCCAACCGACGGAGGAGTGCAGCTAGCTGACATCACGGCTCAGCTGGGGGGGGGGGGGACACACACTACTAATGTTTACATCCTGTCCTGCTGTCACAAGCAGGAGCTTCTACTCACAGGTAGAAGCGCACTTCCTCCTGCACAGTGATGTTTGGCAGGTGTGCTGGCTGGAAAGAATATAGTCCCCACATGAAACCGCTCACGTCCAGGTTTGTGGATTTTGTGATTTCTGAAAAAGCTGCATAAAGTTTTTATTTGCGTGGCAAACATGAGGTGAGTGCCATTTAATTCCAGAAAAGGACAACAATCTAGACGGATAAACAGCGCTCCACGTTAAAGGAAAAGAATTTCTCCCTGTGATTGACATAACTAATCACCTGGATTGATACCACATGACAAAGTCATTAACCGGTTAACAGAAAGACGAGTTTAATTAACTCACAACCGGACAATAAAGTAGCCCTTCATTATTTTCAGGTGTCATTCTACCAGCAGGTTTGTCTTTGGCTAAACCAATTGCACTTAATCAAACAAATGTGTTTTACTCTCTACCAGGACACCTCATTAGGTGTGTGGGGTTTGCCAAAGTAAATACAGATGTTCGTGAATGGAAGGGTAAGATTAAAAATCAAGGCGCCGATGCTGAGCATTTATCTCCGCCCCCCCTCCGCATCCTAATCCCTTCAGCGGTGACTGTGTGACGAGGAGCTGGCACCGGGAACTCACAGCGGTTTTAGGTAAAATCCTCGTCGGGTCAAGGGGGTAAAGCAGCAATTTCGAGGTAATTGTACTCCACAGGAGCAGCTTCACTTCTGTTCCTCTGGAAAGACGTTTGGAGTCGCTCGTCTTCCCGACGACCGCCAGTCTGTTATTGCAGAGGGGAAAAGGGAGGACAGCGGGTTAGAAGCAGGTCACAGTCAGTTAGACTCTAATAAAGCCTTGCTACGCCTGGTCGACCTCTGACCCGCTCCCCTTAGAATCAATAAACCCGATTAAATGATGGGAACTTAAAATGCAAGAGCTGCCGTGCTCATGTGCACATCTGGACATAACTCTCAGCTTTGAATGAAAACCTGTTTGAATGCATCTCACAGCTCATCTTCAGCAAAGCGTGTGCGTGTTTGCTCTCTGATCCGAGAGGAAGCCAAGCCTAATATTTTAAATAACACATTTCCTCCAAATCCACTGTAGTACAAAAAAATGTCTTCTCCTACATCCCTAACAACACCCTCAAACTACAGTATGTGCAGCATCGCAGGAATAAGAAACAGCTTCTGTTAATCCTCTTATACATAACTCATACATCAGGAGTCCATATGAGTGTCCAAATTGCATATGCGTGTGTGTTGGGGGGGCGAACCATACTTTAGGTAAATAAATGATTAATTGAAATATGTTGATGAATAATGAACCAGTCTCTGCGGGGTAACAGATTGTACTTTTCATATTTAATAGATTGATGGGCCTCGCACAAACTCTGACACCATGTACGCTCGCCGTTAAAGCACACTCATCGCATGCGCACCTGCGTGCCACAGAAGGCAAGAACGTATAGCAGATTAAGACATCAAAGAAGGTGTACACATGAACCTCTCTGGCTTTTTTTTATTCTACTATAGCTTGTTTCTGAGCTTATACTAATCCTACAAAGTCGCCTAAATGCTCTTCCGTGTACTTTGTGTACACACTCTCCTTCTCGTTGGACGGCGTCTGTGTCGATACAAGTCCTCTTAATCAGAGGATGAATTATTGAGTAGCCTTTTTATATCAGATCATGACCCATATTCCGCTCCCTTGAAGTGAATATACTGCCAATAAAATTGAGATGTGCTTTTTAAGTCGTCCCACATAGTCTTCCCGCTCGCTCTCGGGATTCAGACGCACGCGCCGCAGAGTGTTACGAGCTTTAGATGGAGCTCCGCAGACTGATTCCCTCATTTATACCCAGAAGATGGATGAGGTGAGGTGCCGTATTGCAGAATCACACTCGTGTGAATCCAAGATTTTTATTATTATTTTTTAGCTTGTAACTCAAAAATCAAAAATCATCTCTGCATATTTTTAGGTTGTGACTTCTGAAGCACAGGGTAACATGCAAGCGGTGCCCCCGTGATGCTGTAAATCCCTAGATGGCATGCATGCGGAAGTTAGCTGGATTGTAACGTATCTAAACGCTGTTATTGCTGGCTTCGTTGAGGCAGATGCGGCGCTCGGAGCCAGACGCAGGAGTTGCATTGTTGTCTCATTAAGCAAGCACATGGGGGAGAGAGAGAGAGAGAGAGAGAGAATCAGTGGGAAGAGGGGATAGGATTATGAATCTCCTTAGCCCCTGCTGTCTCCTCTCCTGGCCTGTTTATAAATGATGACTGCAAACACGCTGCCTGTGAAATCTCTTAAGCTCTGATTCAAGATGTTCTGCAGACTTTTTTTCCCCACATAGATCCTGTGGCATCGCACAGTTTCAGACACCAAAAATTTGACAGGATGCATGAAAAATGTCCTAGAGCCACCAACCATTAAGACACACCTGTTCAGGTAACGAGCGAAATAGGTGACAATGAACGAGGAGAGAACCTTAAAAGGGACAAGTCACCTCGAAACCTAATGCATGCCTTTTTCATCTGCCCTTTAATGCTACTTATTCATCTCCATTGTTTTGGTGTAAGATTTTTTTTCCATCTCTTGAACATAATGAGGCTAGTTTGCAAAAATTACATTAAAAAGACTAAACATTAATCATGACCTGGCTACTCGAAGGAAACAAAGCAGGTTTCAGTTACTTTCATGTAGGACCTATTTTCTTTCCGCTGTCAACATCCATCAAGCATTATCACTACACAGAAGAAAGCCTCCTGTTGACACAACAGGAGGCTTGTGCTGCTTATGATAACTCCAAAACTGGGAAAATGCCCCCTAAAACAATCTAGATGGATAAAATACACTGCAGAGCAGAAGAGAAATAAGGTTTAAACCATAATCTAATAATTTGAAGGAACAGCATACGTCTATCGTAAAAGTAAGAAAATGATCCGGAGAAAAAAAGAGCAGTTCTCCATATTTAAATAGAAAGGATGCTCAGCTGTAAACGTGCTCCAAGCAATTGCTCAATCCACCATCCAGCTGTGCTCGTAGACGTCTGCGTTCCCTCCCAAAGTCACAGCTCAAATCAGCTGTTTTTGACCACCGTACACAACATTCACATCACTGCCTTCCTGAACCACACATCAACACCAGTGCGTCTGAAAGTGTGCTTCTACCTGTTTCTAAACACTGTTTCGGGGTACATTACAGCAAAAGCAACGACAGCAGCGAGCCACTTGTCAGAGGCAGAGCTCGCGCCAGAGACGTCCATTTTGCAGCGTGGTGGCTGTGACAGCTTTGACAGACTACCTGAGCTTAAGTGCCCATCTGTAGCTCGGCTACTGAGGTCACATGTGTTTCAGCACCAAGCAGAATAGGTAATCGTCCTGGGTTGTGAGAGCAGATCCCAGGTGTGGTTCACAGGTACGAAGCCTTAACTTTGACTCTGTGAGGTGTGCACACATGTACATGCACACATGTGGAATTAATACAAAACCTCTAACAGCCAAATGACAGGAAAGTTCACGAGAGAAAAGGGGTCAGATAGGATTGCACTGACGATGGACAGATGGACAAAGTCTGCATGTGTGTGTGTGTGTGTGTGTGTGTGTGTGTGTGTGTGTGTGTGTGTGTGTGTGTGTGTGTGTGTGTGTGTGTGTGTGTGTGATTGTGTGAGGGAGAGAGTCGATGTGAAAGTGCATTTTGCTGCAGACACACAGTCAAATTTTATTCCGGCCACTGTCAACCGCAAGATAAGATTTAGTCATTCTCCCACCACAAAGCATTTTATTGGAGTAACAGAAGATAAAATTTTAAAAAATTCACCAAGAAAAGCACAGCGCAGTCCATCTCTTCAGGTAGATTACTTTATTGATCTACGTATATATTCCTCTCACACTAACGCACGCTGTTTTAAAGAAGAGCGTGGAGCAGCACTGAACAGATTTGGTAGAGCAGAAAGAAGAGTGGAGGTGCAAAACCCAAGGTGAAAGATGGGATGTTATTTCAGCATGTAAAGTTTTTCTTTTTGTTGTTTTTACATCATCCCACACTCTGCATCAAGGAGATTTATATTTTACATGAGAATTTTTTTTTTTTAACCAGACTTTAACTGGAAAAGGGGAAAATACTACAAAGGATAAACGGTGGTGAAGTGTGAGGAAAATGACTGAGCTCTGGTAATCCGCCTGTATCCTTTTAAATTCTACCTCACCCTTATTACTGTACATACACATCCCGGACGAGTCTGCACACCCTCACACACACACACACACGCAAAACAGTGGGTCACTCACAAAAAAAAAATATATATATATATATATATGAATATCTACATCCATTCATAATCATCCAAGACATGCAAAGGCAAGAGCATGGGTGGATTCAAGGGTCCGTACTCACCTATTTAACCCTTAACACTGAGAAATGTTAAATGCGATTTGGAAGGATGGAGAAATTGTGAGAATCAAGGCTATTACATCAGCTAATTGACAAAGACGTCGCTTGAGTCTTTAATCCGCGATAGTGAAATCCCATTAGGATTCAATAGTTGAAAAAGAAATATTGAAATCAGCTTCAGTCCATTTAAAAAAAAGAGAGAAAAAGGTCAAAAAAAAGTCCAGAATTTAGACCAGTTTTTTTGTTTGTATTGGGTTGTTTTTTTTGGATAATTGTTAATTATTTTGTTTTAGTCGTTTGGAATCTAATCCAGGATTTAAAGGGTAATTCCACAGGAAAACATCTATATCCAGAACGCCTTTATCGTGGTTGCTCGAAAGTCCTACTTCCCATCATCTTCGTGTAATGAAGAGGAGCGCCATTAAATCTCCTTCAGCACAAAAAATGGAAATACCAAACAAAAAAAGGAAGAAGAAGATGGACAAAGAAATGAGTTATGTGATTTTCTTTACTTTGCTATGCATCTGTCTATTTCTGTGCCTCTCTCTCTGTAGCTTGCACAGCACACACAGGCACACACACGCAAATTATTCCGTCACTTTTAAGCCAGCGTAGTGCAATAAAGCCTCGTATCTTCTGTTATTATTTTTTGGGGGGGAAATCACTTCTGGAAAATCTGCTTTTTCTATTTCAGTAAATGTGAACAGTTAAAACAGTCCCAATGCAAAATATCTAGCAAGTCTGATGCAAGCAAGTCAATGAGGTGTGAGTGGCAGGACATGAATACATATATATATGTATATACATCTTATTTTTCTTTACACGGCAAATGAAAAAACAGCAACAACAGAACAACGTACGAATAAATAAGTGGATGGAGTCAGAGAGGGTGGGGGTGATGGAGAGGGGGAAAAAAGGATGTACGGAGAGGTGAATGAAGCCAGGTGAGTGGAAAAAAGTGAAAATTATGGCGGAGAAAAAAAAAGGGAAAAAAGTCCTCTGGATGATAAAGCCAGGCTTTTTGATTTTTTAGTCCATTCTCTTTGAGTGCTTGTGTGTGTCTGTCTGCAGAAATGAGAGTCAGTTCAGAAAGATATGAGACAGAGAGAGAGAGAGAGGGAGGAGAGAGAGGAAAAGAGGGCAGCAAAAAAAAAAGGAGGCAGAGCACCGGATAAGCACAGATGACACCCCGACAGAATGGACTTTGAATTGTACTTTGACACAAACAGTGCGTCTGCCGCTCTTGAATCGGACCTTTTGCTCAGTTTGACCTTCACCTGATACACATGAAGCCAGCAAAAACTTGGTTTGCCAGCGGGCATTTCCTCTAATGAACAGATGTGGAGTTTGGGTGTCTGTCAATGTGCACGACTGCTAAAAAAATTAATAAATGAACAATCACGTGAGGGTGTGAGGAAGGACGTTGTGTACGTGTGTGTGGATTAAAAAGGGAAGGGGAGGGGGGGGGGGGCACTTCAGATGTTTTAATGGAAGAACAGACTTTTTGTGCAACAACATGAAAATGACAAGACGATCAAGACGCGTGTCCGTGATGACGACCGGAGAAGGTGCTTGCTTGATGAGTCACTGTGGTCCTGATTGAGAAGAACACACTCGCACACACAAAAAAAAACCAGGTCTGAAAACACAGATGGAAGTGAGGTGGGGGTGGGTGGGTAGGGTGGAGGGGTGACGTAGAGAGGACATGGCATGAGGCAAGAATCAGCTGAGAGCTGGATGGGAGGGGAGCCGTGCCCAAGCTAGATCGGAGGCCAGCGAGCGTGTGTGTGTACGTGCGTGCATGTGTGTGCATGTCAGGTGTGCACCCATACACAAAACACCTCGCACACACGGAAGGAAAAAAGGAACAAAAGACTTTGAGACAGACACTAAACACTAAGTAGACCTACCTATGGTTAGAATTAAGAATCGGCCAAAAAAGATGCATAGGATGGTGGGAGGAAAAAAGAGAAGGGGGGAAAATAGGAAAAAGGTACAAAAGTGAAAAAGGCATAAATAGAAAATACAAGCAAGCCAATTAAAATGACTCTACTGGAGCTGTTTAAAGCGAAGAAATAAAAAAATATTTAAAAAAAGAACAGGTGGAGTCAAAAAGTAGCCAAAGTTACGGGTGGACAGTGACTGGAGTGGTGGGGTTGGGGGGGGGGAGGAAAAAGGGGGGAGGTTGAGGAAGGAGAGAGCGTGGGCTGCACAGGGATAGAAAGGCTGGAAGTGATACGAATGGAGAGGAAAGCAGGAAAGAATGAATGAAGGGGAGGAGGGGGGAAAAAAAGAGGATAAAAGGGGCCAAAAAAAAAAAAATCCCCGTCCTCTTTTTCTCTGTCCCTCTACCTCTCTCTCCCTCCTTGTCTCGCTCATAAACAGAAGAAATTGTTGACCAGGTAAATGGCGAAATAGATAAGAAGACAGAGGACCGAGAGAGCGAGCAAATGGAAAGGCAAAGCACCTCCCAGCAGCGCGATGAGGAAAAAAAAGAACAAAAAACGAAAGATAAAAGCAAATACTCCAGTGGCCTCCGTTGTCTCCAGTCTGTGTGTGGAAGGGGGGATTGGCTGTTGCCAGTTGTTCCCCTTCCCCGGCTGCCTTCTGCTTTCTTCTTTCTCTCCTCCCAAAAAAGACTTCCCATCCAGATGACAAAAAAAAAGGAGGGGGTAATAGAAAAAGAAAAAAAGCAGCAGGCACAGACGTCCTTCTTTCTCTCAACTCTGGTCAGAAATCACACGCCACTCACACAGGTTAGACATTGTTGCAGTGGCAACGCACAGTATCACCAATATTGCTCAGCGGGAGGAAAAAAAAGGCATTGGGGTTGCTGCTAGTCAAGCACTGCCTACCTCATGAGGAAGAATACTGAGCTGGAATTGCTCTGTCTCCCCTCTCCCGCCCATTCCTGCGAAAAAGATGGGAGGATGGGAGGTGGGCCCACTCACTGCATTAGTATTCATTGAAAGAGTGTGAGAGTGAGAGAGAGAGAGAGGGGAGAGAGACATGAGGAGGTGGAGGAGGAGGAGAGGGGGTGCCTTCCAACAAATGTCGAGGAACCAAACCGGTGTGTGAAACTGATAAGAGACTGGCTCCCCCTAGAGTTAATCATCAATACACGAGCAAGTAAACTGGAAGCACTGGGAGCGCCATGGGAACGTGCAGCACCCGTGACCTGACTTCAGGTCATCCAAACCTTTGATGTCAGAACCTGTGAGGACACGCTCTCTGCCTCAGTTTTGCAGCGTGCCTCCCAACGGCACGGCATTACTGTAATCCACTTACAGAACAGTTCAGTGCTCAGTCTTACAGATCAAATTTGCTTTTCTCTGAAAGGATTCCTGCATGATGAAGCACCGTTATAAACCGATGGTGGACAAAAACATCAAAAGCCTTCTGGTCCATATTACCAAATTATAGGTGAATAATTACCTTGCAATGAAGCTGGAGGTGGAATGCATGTGAAACAGGTTCAAAATGTGCCAGAGGTTTTTCTGTCAATAGGCCAGACTTAGATGGACATGTCAAGATCAGATCTGTGATGACCATTTACAGAGTTTCAGGTATCTGTGGAAATACAATAAAACACAGTGAACTCTATGTTTTCACTATATACAACAGAGCAATAGCCCTAACCAATGCAGATACCTGACCTGGTCTCTTTTTTTTATCTGTGCATATGCTGTATATCTCATTTCTGTTATTTATTATGATTAATGCTTGCTTTTTCTTTAAGCACCGATGTGGGACAATTTTCGTTATATTATTGTACACAGTGTGACAATAAAGAGCTAAAGTTGTATTTATCCTCCAAGGTTCATAAAGAAAACACCGAGCAGTGCCGGACATAAGCTCGTCTCTCCATACCTACATATGTATTTTCTCATAGCAAGGCGACATTACCAACGTGCGTGTTTTAAATTCAGTCCAAGTTACCTTAAGCTGTTGCAGGGTAACAACCAGTGGCAAGGAGGAAACGACCACGCAGTCAACTTAGGAGGACTTAGGTGTAACTATATCGCCGCCTTGTGGTCGATATGTAACAGGTCGACTGTGCGGTGTGTGATTTAGCATGCCTGGCTCCACTCCGCTACAATCACAACACAGGTCAAAGATGGCAGCGCTGTCATCGCCGCTGCGAGTGTGTCGCGGAATCCTGAAAGAACTGCGTGCAATTCAAGGACCGAGTTACAAAAAGTCACTAGCTTACAACTATGTTATGGACCAGTTTCGCAAGAATAAGGTAAGCATACCAGTAAGTGCGCAAAGCCTGATGTTAGCTCAGTTGCTAACTACTGCTGCACTGGGCTCGCATGGCAGTCGTTGGCTAGCCTGATAACTATTGAATGAAAACGTTCCGTTTCGTTTTATTGGCGTTAAGAGGACATATGTAAGCAGTTTACAGCAGTGCTAACGGACCTGTTGCCTAACGTGATGCTGAAAAGTGGTTGTTGTCTACTTGACACGTGCTTAAAAGCTGTAAGCAAGGTGACTGAAGCAGAAGGGCACGCAAACGTTAGCTAGCAGCTAATTAGCCTAAGGTGTCGCGTTTAAAATCATCAAAATCGTCGTTGATTCAAATTGTTAGTGTTTTTCACTCCATGGAAAACTCCAAGTTAAATATATTTGTGGGGATTTTTTTTTAAACCAAATGTATATCTACTGATATTCATATACTTTTGCATTTAAGTTAATTGGAACCAAAGCTGCTGAAACTACTCGCTTCATTAAAGCAGTCAGTCCAGACGACGTTATCTCCATCTAAGCGATTCTCTATCTATATTTAGCCGTACAGACATACACTGTGTATTATTAATGGTTGGGAGAGTGTGGCTTAACATGGGGCTTGAATCTGCAGTCACTGAAGCAAAACAGCTGGGAGGAACGCTTGTATGTCGTTTCGCATTTATCGTCCTTTAAAGGCATCCCAAGGCTTTATAATGTATAGCTGCTGGTCTGTGGGGACTAAACTAAATGCATATTGTCCATGCAGCTGTTAGAAATCCTGAAAGGGGGTGGGACACACACACAGACTGATGAAAGCATACCTGTTTATCATAAAGCGGCTATTTTCTATGCTGATTCCAGGGTACCTTCTACTTTATTCATCTGTATTTTCTTTATGGTAACTTTTTTTTTTTTGTAAACAACACTAGACGAACAGTTTCTGTCTCAGACTCTTATTATGTTATTGTTTATCATCCATTTGTTTCTTTTATATTCAACCTTTCACAGGTGACTGGAGAAAGGTACTGCCGTGCCAAGCAGGAAGCGCACCATGCCTCACACACATACCTGTGTTTACTAGCTTCCACTAGAAACCACCTGGTCCTGCACAATCTTTACCATGGCAAGGGAGAGCGCAGCCCAGAAGAGGTGGCTGGTCTCGTGGGGCTCAGGTTGCCCACCCAGCCCGGAGGCAAAGGCTGGGAGAAGTGAGGACACTGGACAAACAGTCTTTAAAATCTTAAGAGTCGTGTGTGTTTGACTCATCTGGACAGTCGAGCTCATGTAAATCAAACTCTTTGACAGGTTGGGAGTTACGTTATGTTATGTGAGCTTTCTGAGAGATTATTTTACCTGTGTTCAAAAGGTAGAAAAAAATCAGTGTACTGTGAAAATGTAAGCTGCGGTTAAAATCTGATTTAATATATCGCCCCCACTACTAATCCACAGCTCTGTGTGTGTTTAAATGCAATGATTAAAAATAAATGTAAGTACATTTTTATTTTTGAGTTATTTCTATTAAAACAGGAATCATTTTGACACTTTTTCTGGAAGGATGTTTATACAATATAAAACCTCATCAAACACGTTGTGTTATTTAAGCTGTTAGTTAAATAAGTCCTTTATTTTGATTTCATGTACTTAAGGAGCCGGTAAATACACTTCATCAGAAGCTGATCAGCTAGGATATTTAGCACACACTGTAAAATATGGCACGCTGATGAAGCTTACAGTGGACAGACTTTGCTAAGACTTATTTTACTCACTGTGTGTTATTTTACAAGTAACATAAATGTGTAGTTTTTTTAGTTTTAATCTGAGTGCATATTGTGTACTTTTTTTTTTTTTTTTTAACCAGTAACTCACCTCTCCCCTCTTTTTGAAACAATGGCTCAGCCTTAGGTGGTTTCGAGGTGTGCAGTGAATCCTGAATGTTGCAGATTTAAAAAAAAAAAATCTTTAAGAGACTCAAAACTCCTAATCACTGCCTTATAGCCAATGAAAGTGCCCCTATAACACTTTTCCTTATTTTTTCTCATATGGGCACTAATGGACACTTCATTAGGTACACTTGTTGACCTGGATGTTAATGCAAATATCTAATCAGGCTGTCACATGGCAGCATATCAGTGCATGTAGGCATGGTGAAGATGGCTGAGCCCTCATTTCAATAAAAGGTGGTGGCAGTGCATCCAACAGTGCAAAAGTCTTTAGTCACCCTTTATTTTTCTAGGGAAATGGGAGTAGTAATTTATTGAAGCAAGTGCAAACACATAGAAATACAGTATATACAACAGAAATATCTGGTATGACCTTTATTCTTCAAGACAGCATGAACACTTGCAGTTTTCTTGTCATTTTTTAAGTAGTTCTCAGAAATAGTTCTCCAGGCTTACTGAATGACAAAGCTGGCGTATGCCAAATTACACAAAAACTAAACTGAAATTTGGCCCTGCAAGGTACTCAATGTTCTAATATTAAAGTCAGTAATATCTATGAGCCAAATGTTTTTTACTGAGGGCATTGACCGAGGCCTAGTATAAGATAATGATATGAACTGTGCATCATATTAAGCTACTGTTTGGAGTCCCAGAATAAAAACGTGGAGCTGAAAATAAGCAGGTTGACCTTCAAGTTAAATTAAGAGCTCTTTGAAACTGTCAGAAAGAGAATAATGAGTTAAATAGGCCTACACAAGACATCCCATGGACTCTCCCATTAATTTAGGTCCACAAACCGGGAGACATCGGATCTTTGCCCCTCTGTCAACAGTTCCCTCATACAGTACGTCGTTTTTCTGGCTAGTTTTATCCATTTCACTTTTTCATAAATCCTATCCTTCCTGTTTCCCTTACTCTGCAGTCGTGACTAACATTGCCTTCAGTCTGAATTTAAATAGACAAACCCTAAAGCAAAGCTCAAACTCACAGTTGACACACGGAGTAAGACGTGCACTCGAGTGCTGCCCCGAACTAACCCACGCGCACAGCCCAGCAACCAAGGTCCAATGCGTACTGACAAACCAAAGGCTTGTGTCAAAAATTATACTGCACAGAAAGCCCCCCACAGTTTCAGGCGTCCTGGAACAGACAGAATGAGGGAGACCCTGGCACTGCAGGTCATTCTGCTTTTCCGTGGTGAGAGTTTGAGGAGGTGGCGTTAATAATAATGCAGCATCTCACGGTTATGCAATTAAATGCATGATTGTATGTATGCGGGGGCAACCTGGTAGTTCGTGGAGTAATAAGTGGTAGAAAATTGGTGACATGTTGATAAATTGATTCTCCAATTAAATGAAGTTAACGATGGTAAATGAAAACTGGCGGTGATACAAGTGAGCGTCAAGCTCGTAAGAGGAAAACCTGTGAGAGAGAGAGAGAGAGAAGAGGGCGGGGACAGTCAACTACTCAGAGCGGAGGATGATTTTTTTTTTCTTTTATCATTCCTTGGTTTGGAAAAGGAGGAAGCATCTCCAACTTCTGCCTCCGAAAAAAGAAAGAAAGAAAGAGTCATTTGTGAGTCTGTGCTCGCTGGAGCGTAGTGCGCGCTCTTCGCTGGAGGAGAGGAGCATCTGGATATTGCTGTGAGTTACCTCTTGCAGTTCAAGATTTTTCCAGGAGTTGGGGGACGACATTTAAAAAAAAACCCGCCATACTAGAGAGCAAGCTGTTTGCAACAAACAGAAAGGCGAGAGGGAGGAGAAACAGAACTAAAGGAGCGGAGAGAGGAGAGGTGACTTGGCCGAAGCGACATGTTTGGCATGTTTAAGAATTCACTCTTCGGAAACACCGAGGAGACGGAATATAAGCTGCTCAGCAGCGAGACGAAGGTAAGCAGTGTGTATGCTCAGACAAAGCTTTCTCGTTCTCACATGCTTTGCTCCTGCGATTTCCTTCTTCTGAGTCTTTATCCTTGGCTTTACGCGCGTGTGCAGTTACGATTACGCACAGCGATTCTGTCAGATTATAAAAGTGCGAGTATCCCCCCTCTGGTTCCATGAATATTTCACCTTTTACTTAATTCTGTGCAGGTCGTGTTATTAGACTTTCGTTTAAAATTACCACGGTGATTAGCCTGCTGCTGCAGGCCAAACAGCCTGACAGTGACCTATGAGGATGCATGCTGATCCACAGCGTGGGGGGTAAAGTGTAAACCAGCCCCAGGTTCTCCTTCAACCAACAAGGCAGAAATAATTGAAGATGGTGACGCATAATCTTAAAACAAGACCATTCACAGGGGACTAAAATCGGAAAGACTGAGGGTTCGTGTTCGGTGTGGCTCACTGTTTCTTTCCATTATGGCACTCTGGATGCGCCCGCGTGTGTGTGTAAAGACACAGTAACTGTCGCTGGGGTGGAAGAGGATGCTGATCAGACCTGTATGAACTCTGATACGGATTGTAGGTGCTCTGATACACCAGCCACCCCTGCTGCTGAGGAGAGTAACAAAGACTCAGCTCCACCATGCATAATGTGTTTGTTTTTCTTATGTTTACTGTAACCACACCGTGGAAAAATAACCGCAAACTCACTGATGTGTTAATAACTAAGGCCTCGCGGCTGTTTCAAGGTTATTCTCTCAGGCTCTGTGTGCCCACCGCTATAAATGTGCATGCAGTCATCTACTATTGGTCTTGACGCGCATGTTTTAAAAGTATCTTTGTCTGTTCATCTCCTAAATAGCAGCTAACTTTTAGGAGAAAGACAAAGGCAGGCGGACAAACAGGATTTCCAGCCCAACTGACCAGACGGGCAGGGAATTAAATGACCCAAACGGACACAAGCAGAGTCAGATCTGTTCTGACAGCATACTTTACATCTGTTGTCAGAATCAGAAACTCAAAAACAGACAGTTGAAGCCAGCAGTATGTGCACACATAACAGGTTTTTGTTTTGTTTTTTTAGATTGGAAGCACTTCCACTAACATTTAATCTTGAATTACAACCTTATTTTAATGGAGACCTGTCAGAAATACAGGATTCTTGCTAGTGAGTGATCATTTGTATTAACTGTCCAATGTTCAGTGTATCACTACACTTAGAAAACAATCTGGAGGCTCATTAAATCTCTGTACTTGATTGATGTTTAAAAAGCAGGTGCTGAAATCAGAGCTTGTCACATGATCTGTGGAGCACCTGTGTGACTCTGACACCCAACACGCTTAATTAATTCTGACACAGAATACAGACAAGCGTGTGCACACACACAGCAGAACATAGAGTATTGTTTCAAAATAAGATGAACTGACGGGCACTTTAGCAGTCAGTGCTGATAATAACTTCAGTGTGCTCGGTTCAGGCGCTGAATAATTATCACTGTATAAGCTGGCATCAGACAGCCGGTAAACACACACATGCACACAAAAAGAGATGCATGACAGACAAATTAATTGCACTACTTAACTGAAGTCAGGCTCTGCTTTCTTTGTGTGTCACCCATATGCAACATTAATGGCGGTCCCACTGACAAGCTATACAGGGCAAAAAACCCTGTAATTACTATGCAGGAGCCCGGGTACTCGTCACACGTTAAAGTTTCACAGTAACTCAGCATTATCTTGCATGTGTAGAGGAATAAATATGGCTATAGGGTCCTCATAAGGCCACTCCAGAGGATTTCAGGTCCTCTGTGGGTTTTAAATAAGATTATGAGGATAAAAAGGTGTTGTTTACAAAGGTATAGCAAAAGGAAATGTTTTTTAGCATCTGGGGATTTGATAGTAGACAAAGAATCACTAATTCAATTTGAAAGATGAAGATATTTGCATGATATTTTTAGATTTGAATGTCCCTCCAGGGTAGTGAAAACATGCTCAAGAAGCCCACATAGGACTGAGACTGTGCAGTGGAAACTGTGCCCCGAGCCTGTTTCCATTGTTGCTTTTCTTTGTCGCTGTTATCACGTTGAGATAAACACCTTATCTGCAAAATAAACGACATATTTCACAGAGGCCAGCAGGTTGAAGTCACTGCATATTATTCAAAAGAAGTGGATGACAACGATATAATGCAGTTAAATTTCAGTGCACGAACCTAATCTTACAAACGCAGAAGCATGTGCACAGTGTGACCGTGTCAGTGAGTGAAAAGCTGCTTTTGAAACCTGCATCACTCCATCAAAACCCATCCAAATTCCTGCTCCGCAGCATGGCTGAGTGACCGTGCTCCACATTAACCCCACTTAATCATATTTAATGTAAAACTGTTGCATCATATTAACGCTGTGAAAGAGAGCGCGCAGTGTGTGTGTGTTTTCTTTTTGCATGTGCTCTGTTATGTAAGACTGTGCGTCTCTTCCCCATTATTCTATGTAAGCCGACGGAGCCCTGCAGAGCAGAAGAAGAAATTAAATCAAATCAGTATAAATATGTTTCATCTGTATGTGCCCACTTTGGTCTCACACACACAGACACTGAACTCTCTGTGTGTAAATCTCGCTAGTTCAGGGCTTCTGTCCTTAGAAGCAGATTGTCAGCATCAGTGTGTCAGAGGTGAATCATATCTGGGCTTGACCTCTGCTGCTCCCATCCCCAGGATGAGAACAGTGGTGTTTGCACGTGTGTGTGTGTGTGTGTGTGTACAGAACAGGAGGTCTGCATTCGTGCAGCAGTGACTGGCCTGCCGATGCCTTAAGACGTCCTCCGATTTCCTTTTTCTTCCCTAGGATGGAGTCAGCTTTGAGGTGCGACGGTATGATGCTGCCAAGTTTGCTGCTGTTTCCTCTGAGGGGCGAACCTTTGACCAAGTAACAGGAGAGCTAATGAGGAAGCTGCTCATGTATACTGGTGGAAGCAATGAACAAGGTAAACCAAGTGGAGAATAAATCCTTCAAGTGGATCACGTGCCACGTTCGCTGAGAATACCAAATTAAGTTTGAGCCAACAAGACCTTCAGATACTTTCTTTCAGCTTTGCTGTCACCTTCCGAAAAATATTTAGTGCCAATAAATAACAGCCATGAAGCACAAATTCACTGGACTAATCACTGCTGCCAAGTTGTAGTTTTCATAAGCGACAGACCATGATGATTTTTTGTTGAGTTGGTGGTCAATCCTGGAATTTATGAAAGAATAAAAATATTTTAAAAAGCTGCTTTTTTTCAGTTGTCTAAAAATATGATTAATCATACTTTTTTCTGTTTTAAGATCTGTGCATCTCCAGATGCAAGTTTGAGCCAACTAAATTTTATTTATATAGTATAATTCAGCTCCCCTTAATGGGCCTAACATTGCAAGGTAAAACCCGTACAATGTTAACCTCCTAGGGCCTGGCGTCCACATATGTGGACATCACTTTTTGGGTTGTCTAGACCAAAATACTAAATTTTTCTCTACAAGAGCCTGATATCCACTTACGAGGGCATCATATTACGGATGTCCTCATATGTGGATCTCATTTTTCTCAGAAACAAAAATCAAGTAAAAAATAAATCAGGTAATTCTTTGTTTTTACATTGATTAGGTCCCAATCAGCCCAAATAGCAAAGAGAAATTAAAAATGCATGCCATGAAAGAGTTGAAAAAGAGTTGAGAAAACAACAGAAATCAGACACAAGCATTTGGCAACAGTGGGAAGGAAAAACTCTGATTTAACAGGAAGAGAACACCAACAGAACCAGAGTGAGGGAAGGGAAGCAGCTGGGGGTGAGAGGAAAGAGAAGAGATAAAAGGAGAGCTTGAAGAGACAAGAAGTTAATGACATGCAGTAGTGGTAAAGGCATTAGAAGTGAAAAGAAGATCTCAGTGCATCATGGGAAGTTCTCCAGCAGCCTTAGCCTATAGTAGAATAACTCATGGTTCAGGACCACCCGATCCACCTCCAACTATAACCTTTATCAAAAAGGCAGTTGTTTTGGCAGTTACTTTCAAACATTATCAACAGTAACTTTAATTTTAATGATCACTGAGATATTTAAAGAAAAATCCATGAATAGAATTACAAGTAAAATCTAAAAAGTGTGCCAGCTTTGCCTCAAAATATGTTTGTTTTACAGGAAATTATACTTCTACCACTATCATTGCTGTTGTTAAATTCTGCAGTTGATTTCAATTCAGGATCTTTGGATGCATCCAGCAAAAAAAAAGTTGGCACTTTGAAGCACCCTAAAGCAATACAAATGAACATAATGGAATCAACACATGGCTCAAACTTTAGGGCCAAACTTATCTTAAATAAACAATATTTTTACATAGAATTTAACTGGGTTGACTTTAAGTGATTCACAGATACAGATGTTCTCTGGTTCCCTGCTGTAGTTAAGCAGTCAAATAAAAGGTAAATAGAAGTGCAGTGTGAAATAGGCATTTATTTGCATAATTTTGTTACATAGTCCACAAAAAAGTGCACAGTTCCTGCCCTTTAGATTTGGGTAATGCCGCTGCAGGGAGAGCGCTTCTCTGCTGTCTCTTCCATGTTCCTCCTGTTTTTGAAATCCCCTTTCCGTCTCACACTTTAAATCATAAGGTGAGGCCATGGGTACAGCAGCTCCCATCATAATGACAGTGTACCCGCGAAACGATGGGGTTTTCTCTCGCCGCTTGGTGGTGGCCATCCGCATTCCCACCAGCTACCAGCAAGAACCCCCGACTCCCACCGACAGTGCCATCAGGATTGAAGAGAGGCCCGGCATGACCGTCTATGCTCTGTATGTGTCATTTAAAGTGGTTCTATTACTATTATTACTATTACTATTTGATGTGTGTATACAGAAAGTGAAATCTTTTTCAATTTGCAGGCAGTTTGGAGGCTTCGCAGGGGAGAGCGAGTACAGAGCAGAGGCCCTGCGTTTGACACGTACCCTGGGCGAGACGGCCCCCTTCCAGCGCAAGCAGTACTTCTGCTGTAGCTATGACCCGCTCAGGCCTTACGGACGCAGAAATGAGGTTTGGTTCCTACAGGAGGAGCCATAGACAGTCAGATCTCGTGATAAATTCTTTATTCATTTTCCTCACTTACAGTCATGTAACCCTAAAACTGAGTTCGGGTGTTTACAAAAAGGGACAACTTGGGATTCAGTGGAGTAGTAATTTTTTCTCATTTCATGACATTTTCTCTAATTTAAAGTCATGAAACTGGCCTAAAGTGACCGAACGCTTCAGAACAACTATTTGGAGTTCTGCTAAGTATGTTCAGCAATTTAATATAAAATAAATTCCATGAGTTCAAACAGCATCCACACTGCTGCTCAGATGTTTGAGGTTGATTTGGATTCATCTAAGGCGCCATGCAAGCAAACAAAAATGTCCTATATGACAATTAATGATTAATGAAATCGTGCATTATTTATGACTTTCAGTGGAACATCTATCTAGACCTATGGTGGTCAGTGTTCTGCAACCATCCATTAGCACATTTTGTTCTTTAAGTGATAATCAGGAAAAACTCGTTTTGTTTCACAGCTCAATTGCAAGTGCTGATTCAAGAATCAACAGCATTTGAGTGCTCGTTTCTTTTAAAAAAGGTTCTTCAAGCAGGAAACCAACAAAACCAAAGATTGCATAAAAAGGTGTGTACTACTTCCTTAACAGAACAGAGCAATGTGGGTTTAACTGGAGCAGTAAGAGAAGTGGAAGGCTCTGGTAAACAGCTGAGAAAGAGGCCCGCGGTGCCTGCAGTCTGACAAACAGATGCCTCCAAAGTCCTCAGCTGGACAGTTTCATTAAGTGATTTTTTTTTTTTTTTTTTAAACAGATGAATCCAAAACAACTTTATTGATCTTCATCGATTCTCTAATCAAAGAGGAGTTCTGATGATGATGATGGCTGCTGAAAATGGGCCTCTGTGTCTCTACACAGATATTGCATTAAAAGTCATTAAGCACATTGAAAATAGACAGAAAACAGAAAACCGAAGTGTTTTTCTTTACAAAATTTCCCTAATGATCAACAAACATTTTCTCCAAGATGGGGAGGGTACACTCACCGTCCACTTTATCAGATCTGTTCAACAGATTGCTGGTGCAAATATCTAATCAGCCAATCACATGGGAGCAACCTTAGTAGAATTGTGCATCCCCATTGGCCTCCACCATCATCAGATGTCAATCCAACAGTCTTTGGGATGCGGTAGAACAAAAGATTCACATCATGGATGTCAGGCCAGCAAATCTGCAGCAGCTGTGTGATGCTGTCGTGTCATTATGGACCAAAATCTCAGAGGAACATTTCCAGCGCCTCGTTTAATCAATTGAGTGCAAAAGGAAATCTAAGCTGGTAGTCGGGCGTAGCAGTGAGTGTAGATCTAAAAGAAATTACTGTTAAATAAATTGGAAAGTTACTGGGATTTTTTTATAGGCATAAGACTGGATGATCAAATCTAAATCCAAACAAATCAGTCTCGTCGTTTCCTTTTGGATTTCTGTGTTTGTCCTTGAAGGTATATAAAGTCTCAGTAGCGCCCCCGTCTCCATGAGTACACATGCTCCACACGTTCATGCTAGTTTACAACTTAGCGATGACTACAAAGAAATGTATAGCATTATTTAACGTACATGGTAGTAAAAACCACACATCCTTTTCCTGAGTAAGGAACTGGAAAAAACAGGAGTTGAGCCATAAAGTAGAATTAATGTTCAGTCTCTGTGAGTGAAACCTAGATACATAGCCACTGGTGTCGATCTAAACTCTGTGATTATGCATTGGTCCTGAAAGCATTTGTGTGTAGTAAATATGTTGTTTTATTGCAGTGCATGATAATGCAATCATTACTTATTAAGATATTTAAACTGTGTTATGTGTACAGTGTGATTCTGTGATAAAACTGACCATATTGTTCAGATTTGACAGTGTTTAATAATCTAATAAATATATTATTTAATTAGAGTGTGGATTATTCTTATTGTCCATCATTCCATTATTTGTAAGAGTCAAAGGGTGAGGGAACAACTTCCTAAGAAGACCAGCAACACTGTGTGACTTCATCAGTCTCACATCACTATGTTGCTTGGTGGGCATTTCTTTATGCACAACTGAGGTCCCAACACAGCTTTTCAATAAAGGCTAGCCTTGACTCGGCCACTGCTTTTCTTTTTCAGCCTTTCTGTTGTAGATTTGCTGATGTGCTTGGGATCATCACTCTGTTGAATGACCTGGTTTGGGCCAAGCTTTAGCTGTCGGACAGACGGAGTCACAATTGACTTTAGGATACTTTACAGAGTTGGTGTGTCTGCGAAGGTTCTCAGTCATCCAGGTCATCGTAGTCTAAGGAGCTTGGAAAGCAAAGCGTGTGGACTTCTTTGAGTTGCTTGAAGACGTTTCACCTCTCATCCGAGAAGCTTCTTCAGTCTTCAGTTCTAAGGGTCAATGGTGGAGAGTCCCAGATTTAAACCCAGTGGGAGTTTCCCCCCAAAGAGGGACAAAGGACCTGAAGAAGCTTCTCGGATGAGAGGTGAAACGTCTTCAAGCAACTCAAAGAAGTCCAGACGCTTTGCTTTCCAAGCTCCTTAGACTAGAGTTGGTGGTCGACTCAGTGACTGTAAGGTGCCCAGGTCTGTGGCCGTAAAACAAGCCCAAACCATGGCACCTCCACCACCACGTTTGACGGTTGGTATGAAGTGTTTTTGCTAATATGCTGCGTTTGGTTTTTTATCAAACACAAACTTGCTGATTATAAGTTAATCAAATCCAGTTGATTAGCAGCACTATAGCTATTAAATGGAAGCAGTAAGGTGTGTTCACACGCAGGTTTTTACATACTGCTTCTGCATTCTGGCTTAACTGTATGTTAAATACAGGGAGTGCAGAATTATTAGGCAAGTTGTATTTTTGAGGAATAATCTTATTATTGAACAACAACCATGTTCTCAATGAACCCAAAAAACTCATTAATATCAAAGCTGAATGTTTTTGGAAGTAGTTTTTAGTTTGTTTTTAGTTTTAGCTATTTTAGGGGGATATCTGTGTGTGCAGGTGACTATTACTGTGCATAATTATTAGGCAACTTAACAAAAAACAAATATATACCCATTTCAATTATTTATTTTTACCAGTGAAACCAATATAACATCTCCACATTCACAAATATACATTTCTGACATTCAAAAACAAAACAAAAACAAATCAGCGACCAATATAGCCACCTTTCTTTGCAAGGACACTCAAAAGCCTGCCATCCATGGATTCTGTCAGTGTTTTGATCTGTTCACCATCAACATTGCGTGCAGCAGCAACCACAGCCTCCCAGACACTGTTCAGAGAGGTGTACTGTTTTCCCTCCTTGTAAATCTCACATTTGATGATGGACCACAGGTTCTCAATGGGGTTCAGATCAGGTGAACAAGGATGGCCATGTCATTAGATTTTCTTCTTTTATACCCTTTCTTGCCAGCCACGCTGTGGAGTACTTGGACGCGTGTGATGGAGCATTGTCCTGCATGAAAATCATGTTTTTCTTGAAGGATGCAGACTTCTTCCTGTACCACTGCTTGAAGAAGGTGTCTTCCAGAAACTGGCAGTAGGACTGGGAGTTGAGCTTGACTCCATCCTCAACCCGAAAAGGCCCCACAAGCTCATCTTTGATGATACCAGCCCAAACCAGTACTCCACCTCCACCTTGCTGGCGTCTGAGTCAGACTGGAGCTCTCTGCCCTTTACCAATCCAGCCACGGGCCCATCCATCTGGCCCATCAAGACTCCACTCTCATTTCATCAGTCCATAAAACCTTAGAAAAACCAGTCTTGAGATATTTCTTGGCCCAGTCTTGACGTTTCAGCTTGTGTGTCTTGTTCAGTGGTGGTCGTCTTTCAGCCTTTCTTACCTTGGCCATGTGTCTGAGTATTGCACACATTGTGCTTTTGGGCACTCCAGTGATGTTGCAGCTCTGAAATATGGCCAAACTGGTGGCAAGTGGCATCTTGGCAGCTGCACGCTTGACTTTTCTCAGTTCATGGGCAGTTATTTTGCGCCTTGGTTTTTCCACACGCTTCTTGCGACCCTGTTGACTATTTTGAATGAAACACTTGATTGTTCGATGATCACGCTTCAGAAGCTTTGCAATTTTGAGACTGCTGCATCCCTCTGCAAGACATCTCACTATTTTTGACTTTTCTGAGCCTGTCAAGTCCTTCTTTTGACCCATTTTGCCAAAGGAAAGGACGTTGCCTAATAATTATGCACACCTGATATAGGGTGTTGATGTCATTAGACCACACCCCTTCTCATTACAGAGATGCACATCACCTAATCTGCTTAATTGGTAGTAGGCTTTCGAGCCTATACAGCTTGGAGTAAGACAACATGCATGAAGAGCATGATGTGGACAATATACTCATTTGCCTAATAATTCTGCACTCCCTGTAAAAAAAAATTATACTCTGTAAAATTTATTTTTGTTTGTCTGAGGCTCTATTTGATTTAAGATCTATGACATAAACATGGCATAAATAACTGACGGTTTAAAAATGACTGAAGACAAAAACGGGGGAAATTTAATAATTGACATTTATTAGATTTTTGACAAATTCAGCAAAAAGAATAAGAAAAGAGATGTTAATATACAGGCATTTGATTAAATCTACCTAAAAGAAAAAAACAAACAAACCCTCTAACCACCACAACTATGCGCAAAAAGACCTTCAAACGGGTGCTAAATGATGCACACTGAGCAGAATCAGGGATAACAGTCTGCACTCAGAAGCTTCACCTGCAGGCAAAATACTGGTGAGCCTTAATAAATCAGTGTAACCTGTAACCTCACACTAGGTTAATTACTGAAGGAGAAGAGCTCTGGTTTCAGCTTGGCTCTGCATACAGCAACACAACAGAAGCTCAGAGTACAGCACAAGGTCATTCAGATAACCCCGCAGGTGACCTGTAACGCCGTTATGCAAGGCTGAAATATTGCACATACACAGACTCGTTTCATAAGAAATCTTTCTGCACAGCTTTTTGAACATTACGCAACTCTTTTTGATAACCACCCTGTAAAGATACTCAATTAGAACTGGGAGTTTAAGGTCATACCATGAATGAAGTTACTTAGACTGAGTACAGGATCATACTGGTCACCAGTCTGTGCGAGCCATAGTATGAGAATCAGTCAGTTATTGTGTCGCTGAACATAAATGAACACAGTTCTGGTTTTTTTATGTGGGAAATGACTACAAAGCTATAATGGGGAAACACAATGCACTTGCAATCATACATAACTGTTCTTAGTAGAAGCTGATATTATTAATAATTACATGAACTGCAATCAATAAACTGCTACAAAATGTTTTGGTAACAAATCTGTCTTTAAAAATACATTCTCCAAATCCTCCCCCCCCATTCCAGCTGGGACACTGCACGAGTCCCTGCGTAGGTGCTGAAGAATCAGACAGAAAAAAATGAATCCCAACTGTTGTTTTACAATTTGTCCACCATTTAAATGACTTGATGTAATATGGAAAACACTAAAACGTCATTAGCTGTTCCATTTATAGTCCTTCCCAAAAAAATAACAAAAACAATCTCTCATTGGGAAATTTTAATTGACATCTTTTTAACCCCTATATTAATTGCATTACCTTATTGCAGTCTACAAAAAGAAAAAAGAAAAACCTCACTTTAGAATTTATTTAGGATACAGAGGATGCGAGAGAGGAGTGTCTTGGAAGTGACGTTGCCCACGTTTCAGTTGTTTTTCTTTTCAGGGAAGTTTGAAGAAGGTGCATATGGTGGAGGTCGCTCCTGCACGCAAACCCAGAAGACGATTTAATATGATTAAAATGCCATTAAAGAAGAAGTCACATGTTGCTGAGGTAAAGACATCCAAAGCAGCTTACCATGGGCATGTAGACATTGTGTGGATTGCTGGGATTGTAATATGCGCTGCCCGCTGCTTCAGCCGCCTTGGCGTTACCTGTGCATAAAATGGCAAAAAACAGGGAGATGAAGACTGAGTAATGACCGCAGAACATACTCTAGAACAGTTCCTAACACTGTAATGAGAAAAGATGCACAGAAGAATGCTTTAGTAGTCACATGAAGCGCAACTGAAAACTTCTAAGATCCTCAAACCTAGAAAAATCTATTGGCACAAGGTGATGAAGCACAGACTGATGCACAGAAGGTGATGCTGTTTTTAACCGAAAATCCCCCAAAGTTGCTAGAAAAACAACAACATGAGGGCGAGAAGACTGTTTTATTCCTTGACATTTTTATCTGTAGAGAAGGAGACATCAGCACTCCCCTTTTTTCTTTTTTAATGGCGTGCTTTGAAATGATTCATGTTGAGGCAGACAGATCCGATCTGACAAGTGCAGTGGCACAGAGGAAGAAAAAAAAAAAAAAAAAAAAAAAAATAGGGAGTGAGTGAAAAAAGGAGAGTGAGAGAAACAGACCTGGAGGTGGTTGTGGTGGTGGTGCTGTCCAGTTCTGAGAGGGTGCAACCCAGTTTTGTGGTGGCCCAGGGTACGGGGGAGGAGGGGCCATGTAGTCAAAACCAGATGGGTACATTCCTGGAACACAGATGGCCAACAGAATTTTTTTTTTTTTTTAAAGATGCAGTTTGAAGGTCACAGGGGGTTGCAGCCTGTTTGTACAATTATTTACACAATAAAAAAGAGAAAGAAAAAAAACAGGACACTGACAGAGAGAGAGGGACAGCATTATTTGCGCCTCGAGGGTGCACATTTTTAACTTATGTGCAAAGAGGCAAAAAAAAAAAAAAGTGCGCTTACATACAAATGCAAGAAAACAAGGCTACAAACTATAAGCACTTTTATTGATTATGAGGAAGAAAGGAAAAAAGAAAGTGAAAGAAATCTACAAAATAAAATGCAGAACCTGGAGTTACAACTGCACTGACTATAAGCTAGATTTTAAAAATCCCTACCTATGTTGCCACCGGTCTTCAGTTGAATCAGACATTTAAAAATAGACCTACAGACAGCGAGACTGTGTACCTGCAGCAGCAGGTGGTGGATAAGAGTAGGGCATGTTCCCAGCAGCAGGGGGAGGCCCCTGGTAGAAGCCATTCTGCTGGGGAGGTGGTGGGTAGGGATAGCCCTGAGGAGCAGGTGGAGGTGGGCCATAGCCATTCATCATACCAGGTGAAGGGTAACCGTAGGCAGCAGCTCCATTCTGCACCGGAGCGCCACGAGAAGCTGGAGCACAGAAAGAATAAAAGTGACTTTCCAAAGACTCCAGAAGACACAGAGTTATCTGTATCGTAATGTCCTTTATTTCTATAAAGCATTTAATCTTTAAAGTTTTTGTTTTTTTACTGCAACTGTACCATGTTTTTAATATAGTAGGACTGCTACTTTGGTAAAGGGTTTAGCTACCTTAACACGTGTTTCCTGGTTATAAAGAAAAGGTACTGAATTAAAATGGCATACGAACCATTTGTGGCCAGTTTGAAGAGGTGCTGCCCCAACTCTATGGCTCCTCCACTGGGGAATGACATCTTGAAATGTGCCTGACCCTCCCAGCCACCTGATTAAAAAGTCAATTCCCTTTAGAGCAAATACAGAAAGCTGCCTTTTTTAAGCAAAGTAAAGTTCTGAAACTAATACACCACAGTTTTCACTAATATGGGTTCATATGAGATTGTTTTAGAGACAGACAATCAAATGATAGTGACTAAGTGTAAAAGCAAAAGGCTTCCTACCACCGGGCTCAGCAGACACTGTCCCTTTAATGTAGTTGGCTGCAAAGACTGGCTGCTCAATGCTGCAGCCCTTCATCAGGTAATAGGGGAACATGGCTGAACCCAGGCAGTCCTTGGTGTTACTGGATACAAACACCAACTGAGCCGGTGAACAAGAGATGAGGCAAAAAGATGAGTTACATAAGGATACATGAGCACATGAAAAGCAGCCGTAAACATCACAGGAATCTTTTGTTTATTGATAATTTGGGTAGTACCCTGTATGGTGTGAGGTACACCGTGCCCTTCTTGGTCCCCTTCAGCAGATCTGTCTTGCAGGTGACATCACTGAATGACAGCTCCACATTCTTGCACTCCCTTAAAACACTGGATAAAGATGAGGCAAATGAAAATTAGGTCACTGCTTACAGTAACTATAAAGGAGCTAAAAAGTATGCTAACATGTAGGAATTGTATTTCGCAGCAGCTAGAAAAAAAATTGCTTTACGAAACATGCAATGGGAAGACATTTGTGTTTTACAAGATTTCAACATCCTGACAAAAAATGCTGCCAAAACTTCCTGTTTGGATAGTCCGCTAACGCACCTTAGAGCCATCTTGCTTAAACCACATTATGCAACGATTTTAAAGTAAGGCCATTAAATGTCTCGCCGTTAAAAGAGCACACAAAATACACAACGCCCTGAAATATACAGTAAACAATAAAACAGCTAATGCTAACATTACCTAGGCCAGCTAGCTGGAGGCTAGCAGTTGGATAGCATTGAGTTGACTACGCATTGGAAAGTAAAAGGTAAACAAGCCGAAAACAGAGGCGACAGTTAGCTAGTTAATACAATTAAACACCCTGACACTAGGTAATACCCTCACCTCTCTCCGTTGTTTATCAACACGTTGCCGTTATGCGTATGATTTCGATTCAAAGCCATGTTTACGAGCCGTCCTACGCTCTCCTGTTGCCTATGCTTAATGCTAAAGCCAGTCTATCAGCCTGACGGGAATCACCCAGAAACGTCACGAGCCTTACGTCACCACGCCGTCTGACAACTCGTGACCTGCCGTGGGACGGTAAACAATATCCACACGATCAAACAGAAGAAGTGTCTCACACGATCCCAGTAAAAGTTAGAAATATTCAGAATGGTTTCTGAATAAAAGTGTGTTTACGCTGGATTGTTATTCCCAACGTATTTTCCCCGCCACCCATCCGTTTTGGATAGGTGTAACATTTTTTTTCTAATAATGTAAATTATAAATAATCAAATAAATTTGACGATGAAATGAATAATTTGATTCCAAGTTATCACAGTCTTTTTCCGTCAAGTTTTAATATATTTTATCTTATTTTATTTATTAATTCCTTTACTAAGAAATTCCTTTATTTATTTATTTAATTATTTATTTTCTTACTTAGTTTCAGTTAATTTCCAGACTGGATTTGTTCGTATCCGTTTAGTTTTATCTCTGAAAATCCACTGGGTTTTTTTGTTTGTTTGTTTTTTTATTTGTCTTGTTTTGTTTTGTTGGTTTGGTTTTTGTTGTTGTTCCTATCCGTTATCATTTACTAATTCTTTGCTAGCTCATCGGGGAGGGGGGGGGGGTGCTTTGGTTTTTGGTTTTTTGCTAACGTGTAGTTTTTAATTCACCTATTTTTCCACACCTTTTACTTTTTAGTGTAATTTAATGTAGGAATTCTGTAGATAAAATAGAATAATATTACAGAGTTAATAATTAGCTATTGTTTGAATGTTACATATACAAACAAGTGAATCAAGCCAACTGTTCATCATTTTATTGATAATTTGAAATAATATAGTTACATATTATGATGGGTGTTTCCGGGATATTATACAAGGGAAAGCACAGATGGAGAAACTCGTGAGCTGCCCTGCTCCCTCATATAGATATATTACTACATGAAGTACTGCTGCTATTTAAGGCATAATCCTCTGTATTAATACGCAGTTTAACATCAAAATGTGCGTAAGTAATTCAAGCTTTTATGTTCTGTTATATTTCCATCCAAAATACAATGAAGTAGACGTGCAATGCAATCAGAAGTACTGTTTTTTTAACCAGGTATTTTACATTTTTACTTTAATATAGTAAATGTTACAGTTACAACATTTATCCTGCAAATTATTAAAAAATAATTTACAAAAATTAGGTTATTTATACAAAACTATGCATAGAGTGTAACCGACTATTTCCCAGTTTCTCTTTTGCTGTTGTTCTATTTGCCCCCTTTTGTATTGGCTATATATCTGTTTCTCCCGGTGTATATAAACTTGTTGACAATAAGGGAAATAGAAAAAACGACAACCATATCCACGCAGGCAACATCATTATAGCAACTGCCGAGATCTCTCCCTGATTCTATGTACTACACTTTCTATACTGTAGCCTTTGAATGGGATAATTAAGGTTTAGCTAAATTAAAATTAGCTTGAACGCTGCACTGTGCTGGAGTCCAGCTAGGTCTGGATTAAGATAACTAACTTCATTTAAGCCTGCACAGAAAATCAGGTCATTTATTGCAAAGCAAAATGTTTTCAAAGCAAACACAGCTGGAATAGAGCAACAAAATGGGCATTTCCTTGCAATTCTGACAGGATGAGTGGGTGTTCTGATGGCAGTGAGTAAAGGTTTAAGACTGCTTATATAATAACTGGGGTGGGTACAAGCTTTGCCATGGGGAGAGCGAGAGGGGGGTGAGGCCAGCGAGTTATGCAATGCTTTCATTTAATGGCCCCCTTAGGATAGAGTTGGCCGTGCATGCGCTCAGTGTGATATTTAATATTTAAACGTTGACCTTTTTTATTAATTACCGGCTTTATTCTGTGGCCGCGTGCACGTCAGCTTCTGTAGCTCTCGGTGCGCGCAGGCGGGTGACGCTGAGCAGGTCTGCGACACCCTTTAACTCTCTCCACTGCACTGGTCCCCGAGCCCGAGGAACGCCATAGCTTTAAATTAATTAACACTAATTAACAGCTGTCACGTGACCGTCTCCAGCGCCTTAGATAGGGCTGGGTGTTTCTGCTGTTAAGTTTGCAAACTATAGCGAGATGAATTATCGTTTTATAAAGATTTGCGCGACTCTTTTACTTTTCACCGTCATGGCTCGGCGCTGCGTCTGCCTTTCCCCCGATCACAGGAAGAAAACACTCGAGCAGAGGAAACAGCTCGCCATGCCGCGAGTCACCTGCTCTCTCCGAGGCATCAGAGCTGTGTTTGGTCCTCTGGTGAAAAACAATGTGTACGCCAGAGGTGAGGTATAGGGCAGCGGGATGTGAGGAAGATGCCTGGTTCATTTAATTGATCCTCATCTTTTGCATTGATCTCAGACCGTGTGTGTGTGTGTGCTTTGTTTCCTTAGACGTGACAGGGGCCACAGTCCCAGTGCCTCAGTATGAGAAGACCTGTGGAGTGCAAGTGGCTAGAGTGAAGAACCAGAGCCTCTCGTTTTTCAGCAGATATGATAGCTGCTTTGTCCATGTTGAGGTGTGATTCCTGCTGCAGAGTTTACATGAAGGAAATGTATGGGATTGCCAAGTAGGGCCAAAAATGATGCAACTATAGTATATTTACTATTAAGTTTTAATGATTGAAACCAATGGAGGTAAAAATTAGTTTACAATCTGCATGTATGTCACTTCTTGACAGCCACGCTGCAATAACCTTTCATCCTCAGGGCAGCAAAGTCGTCATCCCGCTGCAGGTCCAGCTGGCAGGAGAGGATCGATGGATCAGGGTCAACATCAGCTGTCCCCTGATAAAGACAAGAAGTGAGAGGACCCAGCCTCGCCCAACACGTGAGTGGAGACAGCTGATTGAGCTTGACAAACTCACTGACCCAGTTGTGTCCTGTATACCTAAAATCAGCTCTCCCTTTTCATCAGTCAAAAGTCACCCTGGCACAATTTCCCCCAGGAGCCAAGTTTAGAGTGTTGTCTTGTTGTTCTTGTAATTACCAATACTGGGTAGGAGTCTGCACAGTTCACAGTGACGATCTAAGACATTTAAAAACAGAACTCTTCTCCAGCATTCCCTGGAAACTGTGACATTGAAAGAGCTCTTCGAGTGGACTGTGGCCACCAAAGGGTTTCCAGTGATGTCTGCTACAAACTGGGCTGCTGCTATGATGCTCGTGATTCAGCCTGCTACTACACACTCAATGGTAAGATTTGTATTTTCCCCTCCAACCTTTCCTCTAAACAAGCAGGGCTGCTTCTAGGACTCTTAACCCCTTAATAACCAGTCGTGTGGGGGGCTTAAGGGAAATCAGAAATGGATACCTAATCAGAGGTTTATGTATTTTGACTGTGGACAGACCTCCTGCCAGTATATGCATGGCCTTCATAACAAAATGCAGTCTTGTTACCACCGTAAATATGTTTGGTACTACAGAGTACCAGGTACCAAGCACTACCAATAATGTTTGGCACTGATGAGCAGTAAAATGACATCTATAGTTAGCAGCAGAGCTTTCAATACATGCTAATATAGTATTCAACATTATGTAGTTATAAAGACAATTATGCAGAGATGAGGACAAAACAGGGTTTGTTTTTGGGTTTTTTAATTTGTGTTTTACTCAAAAAACAACTATGCAACATTATCCTGTTTGACTCCATCCAGCCTGCTCTCTGGACGGACACTTTGTGTTCTCAGTAAATTCTGCAGATGCACACACGCCCATTGATCCCAGCAGCCTCATTGTAAAGGATCGGCCGCACTGTCACCCTGTTGTCACAACCCCAGATACTGCTGTCTTCAAGATAGGAGTCTCAGACTGCGGTGCAAAGAGGAAGGTAAATATTATATCTAATATTAAGATTGGGGTATCATCCTAATATTTTTGCACAGTTACACAAAGCCAGTCACAGCATTGAGCACAAGCTTTCATTTAGATGTTTCTGTGGTCCACCATGAATTTTCACGTCATCTTCTTTTCTTAAACCTTTTTTTTTTTAATTTTTTTTTTTTTTTTTAAATCTCTCCGGCTTTTAGGCAAATGGAGATGTGGTGATCTACGAGGTGGAAGTGGTGGAGCTACATACAGGAAATGATGGGAAAAATTCTCAATTTAGGTATGGAGATGGATACATCTTCTTCTAGAAGACAGTACTGGTGGTGATGAATGTTTTGGGGTTTTTAGTCTTCAGGTCCAGTGTGAATACGACTCCTCTGATCTGAAGCGTGCAGCAGAACTGCGGTCTTTGTATGCGGTGACTAATCCACCACCTGTCATTGCACTGGGGTCCATCGGAGTGCAAATGAGAATAGCCACAGGTACTAAAATGGAATGAAAAGGCACTCTGTATGCAAATCACAGCTGGTGATGTGTATGTTTGTTGCTGCAGATGCATCCTTTACATCCTTTATTCCCGAGGAACAGCTTCCGCTGACTTTGCCCCTTCGTGAAGCTGTGAATGTGGAGATTTCCATCGTGCAGCCATCTCCAGATCCCACACTTTCCCTGCGAGTGCGAGACTGCTTTGCTTATCCTGGGTCAAGACACTCTGTGTGGACACTTCTCTATGATGGGTACGTTATTAACCCCCACCCCTCAATTAAAAAAAAAAAAAAAAAAAAAAATTAAAAATATAACAGCACAGTTTTGTCCCTTTTGTACAGATGTCCAAATCCTCAGGATAATATGAGAAGCTCTGTCCCTGTGGACAAACAGGGGAAGACCACATCTCACTCACAAGTCAGGAGGTTTGATGTCAAGACCTTTGCTTTCTTGGACCCCAGCACAGGCCATCCAAGTCCAGAGGAAGTATGTTTCATCAGATTATAATATTTCAGCAACGCAGTGTTTTGTTTTTTTTCCCCTACAGACCTGGCTATGTGTTTTCTCTCACTCAGATGTACTTCTATTGTTGGGTGGAAATCTGCACGAATGACGTTGACTGTGCGCAGCGTTGTACCTTCATTTGTGAGTATACCACAGTACACTTAATGTGCTGTTTATTTTTGGAATTTTTAAAAATCTGTCCTGTGTCCTCCCACAAGCATCTGAGGGGGAGAGGCCGAGAAGAGAGGCCGCATCTCAACCCCACCAGCTTCAACTGGTCTCTTTAGGGCCACTGCAGCTGGTCCAGAATAACACTGAAGCCGAGAAAGACCCCTGCATGAAACGGGAAAAAAGTAAATCCAGCAATACACCAAACTAGAATCATTACATGAAAGAGTATGAATGACACTCTTTAAATAGAATCTCGCACCCTCTCTTCCTTAGTGTTTCAGGTGATCGTATACATCCTGTCTGGTGTTGGTGCTGGCCTTCTTGTGGTCCTGCTGTTCATTGTGTGTTCAAGCATCAGGAGAATGCAACGAGCACGTGACGAACAAGATGCATCTCAATAAATGTCAATTTGTCCATATGTGCATTTGTTTTGGTTTTTTGAGCTAAGGCTGAGAGCCAAATGGCAGAAAAACTGGACTGGAAATCAGTAACAGCAGATCTGATGGGATGCAAGTGTCTATAGCAATCTGTAAAACACAGAGCAGGCTTTGTCATGGTGTGAGGCCATCACATTTTGATCCACAATGCAATTCCATGTGAAACCAACTAATTAACAACAGCATGACAATGAGCCCGAACACACTGCCAATGCCGTAAAAGTGTAGCTGGATAGAAAAACACACAGTGAAACCACCAGCCATGGATTGGCCTCCCCAGAGCCTGGGCCTCAACATTATTAAAGTAGTGTGGGATCCTCCTGCTAGAGAACAGAAATAAAGGCAGCAAACTTCCAACGAAGAGCTTTGAATGTCTTTCAAGAAGTCTGGAGAACTATTTCTGAAGTCTACTTAAAAAATGAACAAGAAAGCTGCCCGAGAGAGCTCGGAGTGTGTTGGAGAATAAAGGTAGTCGCACAAAATACTGATTTAAGCTTGTTAGAAGTGAACAAACTCTGTTATTGCCTCATGTACTGTATTTGTTTGCACTTCAATAAATTACTGAACCCATTTTTCTTGAAAAATATCAAGAAATAAGGCATGACATGACTGTGCTTCAGACATTTTGATCTATACTGACATGTTCAACCACAATACAGATCTCCTGTTTCATGCACAACTCAAAGGTGCTCTATAGGACTGAGATCTGTGACATTTTGCTGAAGATGGGTACACTGTACACACGCAGAAATACACCAAGATCAACCTATGATGTCATCACAGAAAGTTGCTGGCGCCTGCTCTGATAATTTGATGAAGTCATAAAATTGTCTACTTGTGCTTCACAATAAAAATAGTTGAACAGAAATCATAAAATTGTGATCTTAAAATTCAGGCAAAAGAGATTAGTCTTAAACTGCTGTTTTATAAAATTTCAGTACTTCATGTTGTAGCTTTACTGTGCTTCACTAGATTTACTATCATTAATGTGAGGAGCGAGAAATTTAATCATCATAAAATTAAGTCAGAATAGCAGTTTATTAACATAAAACCTTTATAATGCAACTGAAATACACAAAAGCAGTGAAATGAGAGAAGAAAAAACGGGCAGCTGACTCAGTAAGGTCTGAACTTCCTCTGTGCCCTCAGCAGAGCTATTCTCTGTTTATCCTCCTCAAACTTTTTCCTTAGTTCAGCGATATCTGAGAAAGAAAGAAAAGGAAACTTATTTAAATAAAACGCTTTCACAACCTCAAATGTAAACAATGTCATTAACATATCAGAGACTTACGTTCTTTCTGCGTGTTTCTGTGCTGCCAGGTGTAGAAGTTCAAGAGCTCCTTCCTCTTCTTCTTTGTTATCTCCCTCTGTAGAGTCCTCTGATTGGCTGCTTCGCTGTGAGGACGCGCCTTGGCACCCTTGTGCCCTCTCGTGACTTTCACCCAGCCCTCTTCATCTTCTTGCTCCTCCTCGGCCTCCTTCTTCTGCCGCTCCGCTTCCTGTGGACAAAACATCAAACCCACGTTGAAGCTACGCGGAGCGGACGTGTCAGCGGTGCTGAAGGAACAGCGACAGAGTTCTCACCTCTTCTTTATGCTTATCGTAGTCTTCCATAAAAGAGTCGACCTTTTGTTGCAGCTGCTCCGGTTGGATAAAGGAGTCTGTGTACTGCTGGATCCACTCTGCCATAAAGAAAATACAACACACGTGTCATACACCTCATTTGTTACAGATGATTCCAGATGTTCTGCATCATTTCTTCTCATTCTTAGGTCACTTTATGTCCCATTTGGCATCGATTTGTAGCCACTGTATTTACGTTAAGCTTGACTTTTGGCGTCTTTATAACAGATTTTTCACTCATAAGCTTATTCACACTTATTTTTGGTCATTTGTGTCACATTTTATTATTAGTGACTCTCTGTAGCTAAATCTCTGAGTATTTTATGACACTTTTGAACACATCTTTTGCAGATACTTTTGCTTCTTTGGTTATATTTCGCATTTTTTGTAGCCATCCACTGTGTTTGGGGCGGTTTTATGTCTCGTTTGGTTTTATTTAAGCCTCATGCATTAAACTGTGTCACTTTAGCAACAGCCTACTTACTCTGCAGTCCTGTTTTGACTGGGCGCTGCTCTGTGCAGACCACCAAAGGCACATCATGTGGGTGTGATTTAACTGCTGGTAAACTGGAGGCGTTTTGAAATACAACATAGCCAACTTTGAAGCCCTGAAACAGACAGAGACACATAACGTGAAACTGAAATCTACAAAACATACATAAACGAACGAGAAACTGCGCAGGAACACAGGTCAACCTGTTTTTCAGCTGGTTTGAAGAACTTGGACAGTTTGGGTCCAGCCTCCTGGGAGGACCCCGGGTGGTCTCTCAGCTCAACTGACTGAATGCTGCCAAACTGCGAGAATAAATCTTTGACAACATCCTGTAACACACACATACACAAACAGTGAGAGGAAAGGCAGTGTGCAGTAGTTACTGTTTATATGAAGGACAAACAAACAAACCACACAGAGCAGCCAGGCAGGCGCGCTACCTCTGAGCAGTATGGAGGGATGTTTAGCACGAATAAAGTCCGGTCCAGCGGTCTGTGGGAACTCTTCTCCGCTCGCACCCGGTGCTCCTTCACGTACAGCGAGTGCCTGGCGGCGCTATCGGAGCTGAACTGTAAGGACAACACTGCGAGGAGAGACGGGAAAAAACAACACATCAGCGTCGACATGGCAGACTACAGATCAGCACAAACTCATACACACACCAGCCGGGTTACATAACACAAACATTTATCTACGAGGACAAAGCGGTACAGAAAAAACGGCGTAATAATTAGAAATACCCGTAAATCCTCCAGGAATAACAGAAGCCTGATTCTTGGCGTGTTTCTTCTTGGACGGCGCCATTTTGATGTGACCTTTCACGCCGGAAGTACAACTGAATTCCCGTTTGGTACGCGTTCCCCTCCCCAGATTTTCTGCTAAGCAGGTTCTGTGTTTGCTTTAAACCCACACATTTAGTTTTTAGTTTTTATTACAGCCTACCTTAAAAAATGAATTTAATGGTCAAATTTAGCCTCGACCTTGAGGCTAAATGCTCTGAGGATCATTTATCGTTTATGTTGTCACATAACTTTTTTCACCAGCCTGTTCCAGGGTTTTAAATTTAGATGTTTTTTAAATGGAAGATGATTTTTTATATCAAAATTTCAACAAAATAACTAATTACTTAAGTTATTTTCTCATAAGTTTGAGTTGGTATGTTGAAAATTTGAGCTTGACTTAATGATTAAAGAAACAAGCCTCCATGGTTTTGCTTCCCTCAAACCAATTTCAACAACTGGAGTGAATCTCTCCTTTTTAATAGTTTGGTTGTTAGTTTTACTTGTAGATGTGTATTTATGAAGTAAAACTGAAACAAAGACGGCTAAAGGTTCAGCACCAGACTTGTAAATCATTCACAAGTCCAGAACTGTTTTTAGAAAGCCTAACAGCACAGATACATAAATCAACAAAGAGATCATGATATGAAAAGCAAAGAGTCTCAGACATCATCTACAAAGCTAAATATTTAATGGTGACATTTCAGACACATCCTACCACTTTGTCTCGTCTTGCATTACATACCAAGAATGCAGTAGAACGTAAATTACAGTCTTTCAACACAAATCAAGAGTAATAATAGAAAGAATTAAACATGTTGACCATCAAGCAAAAACCAGTCACAGAGCATACGAGTCTGGATGCCACAAGAATGTTAAAACTAAATAAACTGACATGTCCGTTTGAGAGCTAGCTTACTGAAGTTATTATGGTATTATGTAGTTTACGCCAGTCCCCGATTTGCAGGTATTTCCAGTTATATTGGCATCACTTTGGGCTCAATTTAAATCATCTTCCCACATTTTAACCAAACTGTCCTTCCTAATAAAACAGACATGACAGACGTTTGGTTTTTTGTTTTGTCTGTATATATTTTTTTCTCCCCCAATGCATTATACACACTCATTAAACCCAAAGGGAAGCACAGGTAAGATAAATGAACACACCTGCATGAATATTCAGCCTTAAATATTACATAACTCTCAAGAATAACACTACCACACAGTCCTCAATTAGTCAAAGGGTTTGGGCTGGGTTTTTTTTTTAAACTCCTACTCTTTTGGAAGTTGGAGGCAAGCGGCAATGACGGGATGACGGGACGATGGGATATATATTAAACTAAATCAAACTGTCACTTAATATACAAAAAAAAACCCAAACACCCATTGCAATTAAATTTGGTACTACCCCTCCTCCACCTCTACATCGGATTAAAAGATCATATGAAACTTCCCCCCCGCTCCGTTTCCAAAACCAACAGGTGACTTTTGATAAAACCCAAACAAGGATGCATGAATGATGAATTTCACGTTCACAGGAGTCATGTATATCAAATGTGTAAAAATTAGTTTCATGAGAATGTGTGCTGGCTGCTGTCAATGTGAACACCACAGTTTGAAATGAGAACACTGAGAATGCACTAACATGAACAGACAGAGTTTTCACTTTAGACGTGGGCTATATCTTGATGCGAAAGGCAGTGGCCTGTGAGCTGGGAGGCTCAGTGGTGGAGGTCGACTGTGTAGTGGACTTGAAGAGAGCTTTGAGGATGGTCTGGGGGTCCACCTCTGGAGTGGGCTGAGAGGAGGAACGCTGACCGGCGGGCCGTGATAAGGAGGGGGGCAGACCTTCTTTCTTTGTGCTGCTGCCTGTACCCGGAGTATCGCTGAGTCGCCTGTGGGCAAGTCAAACAGTTGTTACTATTTTTTAAGTCCTTTAATGGTTCAAACAACACAGAGGGGTCCCTCCCACTGAGTTCAGTTAAAGAGACAGCTGTTAGGCCAAAAGGGTTACATGCCTGACCTCTAGTGGAGAACACAGCAACAGCACCTGGTATTTACGTTTCAGTGTGAAGTTAAACTTGATAACATCAATTTCTTTAAATACAAATACCTTGTTTTTCAAAAGCAATGTAATAATGCTACTAACCAGTTCAAAATGGACTTATGGTGATTTCCCTTATATACAGTTTGCCTCAGTTCATATTAAATATGCCCACTAAGGTCACCAAAGCTAAAAGACTGTTTTAAATGTTTGTTTTCAGACTATTCTTTCTATTCCTGGATCTGTGTGAAGTCAGTGAAAGGAGAAAAGAGGACAACACGGTCATTTAAGTCTCACAGCTCTGGCTGTGAGCACAAAAGCCCCGCACACACACACAATGTTCACCCCTTCTGTTAATGATGGGTAGCCAATCAGAAGAAAGTTTCCTTAAGGGGGACGGGAGTCAGAGTCGCTCACTTTAGACAGCACCACAAGAGGACCACAATAAAATACTTTTTACTTTAGGAATGCAGTGAATGGATAGCTAATAGGTTTTAGTATGTAGATAAAAGCCAGATTATGGCACAATGAAAATATGCAAAACAATGATTTCTTTAATTTAGGATTCTTCCTATACAGAGGAAGTCTGTGAAGGGTAGAAGGATGCTGATCAGCACTGTAATGCATTTTAACCATTTCTGTTATTTGGATTTTCACTTACCCAACACACTACATACCTTGTCTATACAAAAGGTCACATATAACAAGGATACAGTGACTCACTGCCTTTTCATGGACTGCTTATACATACTGTCCCCTCTCTCTGTCTGAGCCAACCCTGGTCTCACACCGTATGCAAACACAATTGAGTAGAGATTCATTTGAAATTAACTAAAGAAGCCTCGAGGGCTCACTCACAATAGAATGGGTTGATCAGAAGTGATGACATTTCCCTGAATATGAAGGTTACACTTCATGGGTTGGCCTGGGGGTGGACAAGAAAAGGAAAAGAACAGATGACATAAATGAACCAATCACAACGATCCTGACCACATACAGATCTGTGAAAAACTATTTGCCCCTTTCCTGATATCTTAGGTTTTTGCATGTTTGCCACACTTGAATGTTTCAGATCAAACAAATTTGAATATCACACAAAGAAAACCTGAGTAAATACAAAATGCAGTTTTCAAATAAGGACTTTGTTCACTAACGTAGAAACTACCCAATCCTAAGGGGCCTGGTATGAAAATGTTATTGCCCTGCAAACCTAATAGCAGGTTGTGCCACTCTTGGCATTAAGAACTACAATCAAGCACTTGGAATAACTGGCAATGAGTCTATCACATCACTGTGAAGGAAGTTTGGCTCACTCTTCTTTGAATTCTTTTCATTCAGCCACACTGGCATGTTTACCAGCTTGAACTGTCTGTTTAAGGTCATGAAAAAGCATCTCAATCTGACTTGAGTCCAGACTTTGGTGTAGCCATTCCTAAACCTTAAATATTTTTTCTTTGAGCCATTCAGACGTGGACAGGGCTCCATCAATTACTAGAAATCATCCTGGTCCCGAAGCAGCAAAGCAGCCCCAGACCATCACACTAACACCTAGGGCTGTTCGAAATAACGATATATATCGGATGACGATATGAAAATGTCTAACGTTTCATTTTACGCTATCATTTGTTTCTTGGTGTCACAAAATAAACTGTTTACTGCAGTATTTTTTCAGTGTTTTCATGGTCACTGTAGTGGCTAAATTCATTTCTTAAAGTTCTCTCTTTCTCCTATATTTAAAATAACCACACTACAGACGGATAAGCGATTGTTTTTACGCGTTGTCGTTAGCAACAATGCCGGTAAACCCAACGTGTGGCTCCGCCGTCGGCTTGTTTATTTTCCACATAAACCTTTCACAATAAAGCTGAAGATCCTGTTGAGGTTTTGCCTTCTAAATAAACTGAGAAGACGACGAAATACATTATTCTCAGACATCAAATTTCAGAATATGCATCAAACAAATGACCTCAAAAACATGTAGTAACTATAAATGGCGCTTACAGTCACCACGTGGATGCAGGCACAGAGAATACCAGCACTGCCAGTGAAGATGAGGCAGAACCAGGTAGATCCAAACAAAAAGACTAATCAAAACAAATCGAGGTCCTTATTTCTAAACGAGGGGCTACCTCTGTACCATGGACATGGTTTCGTTATGAAAAGTCTGACACGAACCAGAAAACTGTACTATGCAAATTATGCAGGAAACTGGTCTTCACCTCACACTCAAACACGGCAAACCTCTTCAACCACCTATGCCAGAATCATGTGAAAGAATATGGAGAAAGTTTATGGATGAGAAGCAAAAAGGAGCCATCAGGTGCTAAAAAGTAAACCTTAGACTCAAACATTAGAACAGGCCCGCAGTTCTTTAGATGGTTTATTTTGTGACCTCCTGGATGGGCCAATGATGCACTCTTGGGAGTATTTTGGTAGGCTGGCCAGTCCTGGGAAGGTTCACCAAGTTTCCTCCATTTGTGGATAATAGCTCTCACTGGAGACCCAAAGTCTTAGAAATGGCTTTGGAACAGTTTCCAGACTGACAGATCTCAATGACTTTGTTTCTCAGCTGTTTCTTCAGATCGTGGCATGATATGTTTTTTGAGATCTTTTAGCCTTTTAGTCAGACAGGCTCAAGTTAAGTGATTTCTTGATCCAGCCGATCTGGCAGTATTCCGGTCTGGGTTTTTATAATGAAATTGAACTCATCTTTCCAAAAATGTGGTTAATCACATTTAATTCTTGATTTAACAAGGGAGATAATTACTTTTTACAAGGGCAGATAGGGTTGGGTAGCCTTTTCCTCTAAATAAAGGCAATAATAGTTTAAAAATTGCACTTTGTTATACTTGTTTAATCTTAAAATGTAATTGATGCTCTGAAACATTTGTGTCATAATATTGTGCAAAATATTAAGAAATCAGAAAGGAGTCTAACACGTTTTCACAACACTATATATATGATGTATAACATGCTCGCAAAACATCTCGCTGCTACAGCAGCCATTAAACTGCATGTTAAACAGAAGACTTTCATGTGTGCGTCCTTGCTCTTGGCACTCACCGTCCAAGCAGCGATTGTTGTACTTCCTGTATGCGCTCACGGCGTCCTCTTTACGGACAAACACCACTTCAGCTACGCCCACCTTCACCAGCCGTGCTCGCTTCAAGGCACCGCACACACAGAACAGTTCCTGTGGACAAATATTGACAGGCATTACAAATACACACTGAATGACTCATCACGGTACTCACAGCACTCTGCACATCATTTTAATCTCAAACAAGAAAAGGTTAAAGGCAAACAGAGCAATTTCCTCACCACTATGTCCTCCTCAGTGACTCGGGGATGCAGGTTGTTCACTGTTATTTTTGTCCCCTCCAAAGGGCTAAAAGTAGGCTGAAATGAAAATTGACAAAACCAAACAGTCAAGTAAATGTAAATGCAGAATCACTGCAGGGGTCTATTTGATAAAGAGTCTGCAGCCAGGTTTAAAAAAACAAAAACAACCAAAGAAAAAATTGTTTGTTTTTTTTCCCCATCTTGCATTCAGTATTTTCACCTGTTAGCCTTTTGCACGTTACACGTTCCCCTTTAAATGTGCAAATCTACGGATGTAAGAAGAGTTCATTGTGGTGTGGCATGGATGGCAAAAAAGGCAAGGATGTATGAAGGCTGAGACATTTTCAGCGTTTCATTCGCAACTGCAACTAAAAACTGATGTGTGCAAATTGTAATATGTATGAAGGAACATGTGGGCAACAAAAACAAACCGGTTACCACCGCAAAAGCAGTGAGATGATTTATTACAGGGTGGAGCTGCAGCCTGTCCTCTATGGCAAACACTGGGCTCAAGCGGATTTTATCCTTTCCATGTCTGCAGGTCCGCTTGACAAGATTTCATCATCAGACAGCGAGTGCACAGACATCTGTGAGCCTGCCTGGTTTTTTTTTTTCGATCACTTTGACTCGTCCACTGATATTACAGTGCACCAACTACACCCTGTGTCCGCAACGGAGTAATACAGGCTCCAGACAGCATTTATCCAAAGTTAACAAGTATGTTTGTTACTGCAGTTGCAATCAAAAGCATAACAGTTAAAAGCCAATCAAAGTTCTTTAAACATATTAAACGGTGGTTTAAGTTTAAGAATGAAACACACAGAAAAGATTTACCTCCACAATGTTTTACAAAGTGACAGCTGTTTACTGAATTAAGAGCAAGTAAAAATTAAAGGGTCTGTATGAAGACAGGCTGCTGGCAGACCTTGAAATGTGGCAGAAATGTAGCTGCAGACTGACAGCAGCTGTTGCCTTTGACTGTCGGCATAATTTCTGCAGGATGCAGGACTGTTTCTAAAAGTGGCCATAGTCTATATTCCACTACATTTTTGTTACAACATTAGTTATTTGTTATCTTGAAGATTTAAAATTTTTATCTTAAAATTACACTAGTTGTTTTTAATATTGTCAAATAAAAATCAATACTTGGGTATTAATCGATATTAAAAATATCAAATTAAGATTTAAGATCCCACAGCACAGGTGCAGACAGACACACAGCTACTCCCTTCACTAACAGCTGAAGTAGTTAACACTGAATAACACTTCAAGAGGAATTTCAGAGATCAGTAAAGCTCGTATTTCCGAATTTGATGTCAGTCCAGAGTGTGGAGAACTAATCTGAGTAAAATAAAGAGTAAAATTCAGAGCAGCAGAATCAGACGGGCCTGAAGAGCAGAGCTGAGGAGAAGAAGGGCTGCAGACTGAGGCAGAGCAGTGTGAACAGGGAAGAAATGGCAGATGTGGACAATATGATAAAATAGCTTTTCTACTTTTACAATAATTTATTAAAATGTGTTTGTTATTTTTTTTTGTAGCCAGCTGTGAGCCGGCTGTTAAGACGTTAACTTTGCAAAAAAGAAAAAGACCTTATTGCCAGGACTGCTGTTGTAGCACTATGGGCAAATGGCCAAAATATTTCATGTTGTATTGAAAATGGGAGGTATCAGTATTGAGTTTCAAATTCTAGTGTTGTGACAATCCTATATGTCACACGTCCCAGCTATATATAAAGCAATTAAAGGAAATCAATTATTTTCCTTTGTCTGGGGCATGATGCAGTTGTTATATTAGAAACTCGTCTGACTTGCTGCATCAAGCCAAAAGACCAATTATAATAATAAAAACCATAATAACACAAGTTATATGAGCACAATTTGAAAGAACACACACTGAGCTGCAGATAAAAATGACAGGATTTACCTGGGGAGGAGGAGGAGGAGGAGCTGTTGCACTGGTTTCTGCTGTGCTTTGCTGAAGAGTCCTAGAGACTGGCTGTAAGGCTGCAGCTGAAGACCGAGTGGCAGCCAGGCTGGTAGTGGGCCGAGGAGAAGCCACAGGAACAGCGGGCCGTGGGGCCGTGTAAGCATCATTCTTAACCACCTTGGTGATGGGGGCTGACATGGAGAAAGCTGAGCCTGCTGTACCAGGCTGTGTGAAAAAAAGAGACAAGATAGATAACACTCTAGTTCATGTAGGTACGCACAGCAGACACGCTGGAGTTTCTGTATAAAGGCCCACGTGTAGCCTTGTCACAGAGAAACATCTTACCCGAGATTGTAACAAATTGTTTGCAGTTGTGATCTTTAACTGTTTATTTGGGGCGTCATCATGCTCATTTAGAGTAGGCTGTAGAAAAACAAAGTAATCATTTTAGTATGATATCTTAAACCTTTAGAAATGGGCTCATAAATATCCTGTTACATTTAAATATGTCAAGAGAAACTAATCTACCTGTGTAGCGGCACGTATTCCTCCTAACATCCCTACTGGACGTTGCTGGAAAAAGAAACATAATACATTACTTAAGGAAGTTCTGACTGTATATTTCTACAAACATACATATGGACAAGCCTGATTTATTTATTCTCACCTGGATGGTCTTAGTTATCTTTAAAGGTGGTGCAACTGCTGCTTGTGTCTGTGTCCCTCCAATGCTCCTCTTGAGGCTCAGCCTATCACGAGCATCCATCATTCTTGCATTATTGCTCAGCTGTGGCACTGCACTGGCCTTCAGACTCGGTCCTTGTGCATTAGAACCAAACTGCCTTGTATTGACACCAGCAAGATTGTTGTTGGTGTGTATCTGTATCTGCGGCACAAGCGTCTGGCTCTGTAAATGTTGTGTTACTGCTGTCTTTAGTGTGGTCGGTGCAGAGACGGTGAACTGACTCTGTCCCTGCTTGCGTGAGTTGATCATCTGACGTGCATCTTGCACCACTCCTGCTCCTCCCCTGCCACGGATTTTGAAACGAGCATCTTTCTGCCCCAGCTTCTCTCTGGCATCTTTTACTTGAAAACCTAAGGGGAGAAATTGAGAGTTTTAAGACAATGACTTTGCTCATTACAAAGTAACATTTACACCCACTGATCTGCTGGACTTTACCTGTGCCTCCTCCAAGCCTCTGTCTCACATCATTAACTCCAATCTTCTGTCTGGCATCAAAACTTTTCCCATCTCCTCCTGAACCTCGTCCAAACGCTGGCCTGAGAAAAACAAGGTTTCATTAGGTTCAACAACAACACAACAACATGCATTAGGGCGATACCTTCCACGTTACAATCACTTCTAGAAACACATTGAATATGATTTTTTTTTCTCAGATGATTATGGAAACTTATGGATTATTGAAAATTATGGAAAATTTTTACCCATTCCAGCTACCACATTTGTTCATTACGTGAGGACAAAACTACGATTTGTTGCCAACAAAAGCACTAGCGTGCTAGTTAGCCAAGCCTGACGAGTGAAGCTACAAACAAAATGCTGAAAGAGACGAGCAATTTAAAGACTTAAACAAAGAAATCTGTTTAGTTAAGCGGAGAGTGGTTCCGAGATTAAACTGCGTTTTCTTTGTCTCCAATATGAATGGCTTCAAATGTGAAGGCCTACAGTTTGTTGAAGCCACTATTAGACTAGCTTTCAGCCCGTAATCGCTGCTAGCTGTAACATGCTAACGTTAGCTTACGACTGTCGAGTAGCTACAAGCAGCACTAAGTTTTCGATATGCGCTTAGAAATGTTACTACAAGTTTCGAAATCCTTAATAAACACACATGCACCAGTCTCCCCACACTCAAAAAATACCTTTTCGCTGCAGCTTTGACGTTAATACGGCGCTGTCGTATAACTTCATCCAGAGAGACGTCTGCCATTTTCTCACACACTTTCGAAAAGCGCGTGCGCGCCTGAGATTTCTTGGGGGCTATGACTACGGGAACTGATTTGGGCCAAAATCCAAAATGGCTATTTGAAGAATTATGATATTTTATAGAAGATTCAAAATAGCTAACGTTGTCGTCTTCGAAATACACACAAAGACAATTAAAACACGACCGTGTTGCTACCGTAATAAATCTGTGATCGATTAATCTTGACGAAATACGAATAGCGCGCATACCTGCATATCCATGATCCTTTGCGTCACATAGCGCAGCGATTTTACGACATAAACATTGCATATAACTATTAAAATGGTCAGAATCTGGCTAATCGATTGTTTCTTTACTCACGGAAATAAGACAATTCGACAGAAACTAAAAAAAACGCAATGGGGGAAACTATATTTGAAACCATAATAGAGAGTGCCTGTGTACGTGGTCTATGCCCGTCCTCCACCGTAGTTAGGTTATGCCTTAAACTGATGAGTAAGGAAAATAACGACGCGGGGTGACGCCCGTGTCCTCGTACATTTAACGAGATTAATTTTTGAAAGGGCACAGGTCTGCCTGCTGAGGTGACTCGCCTACTTTGCGAGATGCCTCGTGGGACAAGGACCTTCCCCGAGTCCCAAACATTGTCAAAATAAAAAGCTACTGTCCTCCACTAACATACATACCTGTCTGTTACCGAAGGTAATATACTTATAATAGGAGTATTAGATATGGAGGAGCATGCCCCAAGTTCCAAAGTGCAAACGAACACAACGGTATTGCGAAATATAGCAAATAAATATGCCGCATAAATATTTACTTCATGTATCATCTATAGGGTAATTATATCGTTCAAAAATGATGTGATGATTTCAAATTTAGCATGTAGTCAATGTCCATGATGTTTTTCCACTGTTTATAAATATATAGGTACAGTTACAGACGTCGCAAAACAAGAGTTCCTCATAAACTACAAGTCCCATGATGCAAATGGTCTGGCGCAGAGCCAAACCGTTGGTTCGGTGGGTCTGTGGGTTCGTACATCACTGCTGCCTCACGTCGGCTCTGTTAGAGGAGAAATGGCTGCAGCGCTGTCCCGTGCCCTCAAACTGCCCGGTAAGATGCCACACTGATTTGTATTATTTATCAGACCAATGTGCAGACGTAACGGAGCTTAGCTTCATTGATAGTCTGTGCTCTTCTATTTCGCTTCTCAGCCTTGTCAATGTAGCGAAGTCATTTGATTTTACTGGCTTGTCATACGCAGTTGTCAGGTTTTCCGTTTTATCTCTGCCAATTTCTCGTGCCAATTTTTTAATCCTAGTCAAATCAGATGGCCGCAGTTTTTCTGTTTGTGTAGTGCAGCGTCAGAGCGGCACGTTGACGGCGCTGTGTGGTGGTGCTGAACGACGGCTAGCTGCTCGCTAATGTTAACAACCTGCTGTTAGACAGTTCACCATAAAAAAAAAATCATGACAAATACATAATACAAGCTCAGACCTGGCGACAATATCCTACTGGAAACAGTGATGCCCATCATTGCCTGTATTACGGTAATAGTATTTCTGTTCTATTCTGTTCTTCTTTCCATTCTTTCTTCTAATGGTATTTCTATTTAATTAAAGAAATCTGTAATGTGAAAAAAATGCTGACAAGCATTGATGAAATAAAATAACCAAGCTAACGTCATCGTGTTATTACTATTTTTATTTTTTATTGTTGTTTTAAGTGTGTTATTGTGCAATAGGGGGGCTACAATCAAAAAAAATGCCTCAAAATACAGGAATATAGTTAGATCCACTATTTTTCTAGTTTTGCCTCTGCCCACCTCTACAGTATGGTAGTAAAGTGGTGTAATCAAACATCAGAGGCTCAAAATTATTGTATATTATATATTAAATTAACGTTTAAATATAAGTATAGTTTTTAATACTTGCATGAAAATCCTTTGTAGTCACTATTTGCCTGAGGTCTAAAACCCACTGACGTCACAAAATGCTGTGTTTTCTCCCTTGAGATGCTCTGTCGTGCCTTTACTGCAGCCACGTTTGGTCGCTGCTTGTTTTGTGGGTCTCTGATTTCAGTTTTGTTAGCTCCTCTATAGGTGCTTCATTGTGTTTAGATCAGGTGACTGACTCCGCTATTGAATAATATCTAATTTGTTTGTGTTGAGAAACTCGGGTTGCTTTTGCAGTTTGCTTTGGGTCATTATTGTTTTGTACTGTGAAGAGCTGTCTGTTCAGTTTTGTAGCATTTGTCTGAATCTGTCTGTCATGTTCAAACCAATGTACTCCTAATGAGCAGTTTCTGTGTGTCTTTGCAGGGAAGAAGGGCTCGGAGCTCGGGGAGTATGACCCTCTCACCCAAGCAGATAGTGATGACGAGAGCGAAGAGGATGACCTTGTGCTCAACTACCCCCGAAATGGTCTCGGCAGGGATAGCTGCCTGGGCACGGGGTCTTCCAAGCTGCGCGGCGGCCGATCTGGAAGACTTGTCGGCGCGGAAGACGGGGTGCAAGACGAGGACGAGGACGAAGAGGAGGACGAGTGGAGGGAGCGACTCCCCAGCAAATCCAGGCAGGACAGGAATGACATGAAGGGAGTGCAGTACTGGAGCCACAGGGACTCGGACGGAGAGAGGAAGAGGGAGGACAGAGGGGGCCCTGGAGCAATGGGGGGTGCTGGGCTAGGGCTTCACAGTTCTGATGAACAAAAAAGGCTGAGGGTGAAGAACGCTATCCGAAGTGCGTTTTTTCTGGTGCCTCTGGTGTGTGCCACGGTGGTTGTGTTGCTCTGTGCGTTCCTGATTCCATGCCAGAAGGGAGACCTGGAAAAGAGGCTGCAGTGGGAGAAAGCACTGGGAGGGACAGGAGGTAAGAACATTAATGCACATTTAGGGACTCTTTCATTAATGCCCATCATGTAACATAGCATACAGATTAGTAGGCCTGTAGTTAGCTCCAGAGTAAACTAGGAAAAATAAACAGCCAGTGCTTGATAAGAACTCGCTCTCCTCTGCTGATATCTAAAGTGAGTGGTGCCACGATAATAAGGCTTACTCAGGAGTCGTCGAGGCTAGACAAAGTGCCTAACCCTGTAATTTTCCACCTGTCATTACACAGGCTTGTGAAACATCTTTCTACCCATCACATGCTCTGTTTACACATGAAACATTGCTTCTGTTAGTGGGTGGTGTTCATGTTTTTTTCTTTTTAGGTGTCACGCCACCCGCGCTGGCACTGTGGGATGTTGATGGTGATTCAGTGGAGGATGTGTTCTTGGGTGTTACCGAATCGACCAATGAGACCCACACCACACAAAGTATGTGCGATATGTAAATATCTTTGCAGCCTCATGCCGGGACCCATCCACAGCTGTGATCAGAAGTTTACTTACTCATCATGAGCATTAGTGTCATGGTAATTTTGGGCTTTCAGTGGTTTCTTTGAACTCTTCTTTTTCCAGGCTGGAATAATTGTACAGCACACATCTTTAATTACTTTAAAAAAAACAAACCGTGTGCACAAGTGTATATTTATTTTGCTTCTGGCATCATTCTGATTGGCTTCTGCAGAACTGGTGGAGTCCTTTTAAATTGGTTGGTTTCCAACCATGGACCCGGGTTTTTAAGTGTAGTCGACAGTAGATTTGAGGTTCAGAAGCCTAATGTTAACCTGTTTTATCCATTTCAAAACTGGTTTTGATGTGTGTTTGGGATCATTGACCTCTTGGAACACTGAACTGCATTTGAGTTTCAGCCGTCTAGCTGTTGATTTGAGGTGATGTTGAAGAATTTGGATGTAGTCCTTCATTATTCCATACAATTTGTGCAGTGATCCACTACCACTGGCAGCAAAAAGTCATTGAAGATGACTCTGTGTGCTTTCTTTCTCTGTAACCTCTGATATTTATACATGGTGTATGCGCTTCATCCCAGTTTACAGTGCAGTGGCCCTTTCTGCCGTCAGCGGCCAGGTGCTGTGGAAAAAAGTCATGTCAGAGGCTGTGATGTACATCCAGTGTGGTCTGCAGTACAGCACCGTGCCGTCGCCCGTGTGCCTCCTCATCTGCAAATCCTACATCATGGCTGTCAACGGCACCACAGGTCGGACTCAGTGCTGTCCCAGCTGTGCAGAAGTAAATAAAATTAATCAACTGCAAGTATTCATTTCTAAGCATTCAAAGATATTTCCTTTCCCTCCACAGGAAAGAAGCTGTGGTCATCATCAATTAAGAGCATTGAATCTCAGGCAGTGTTACTTCCAGACCTCCAGGGCGACTCACACCCAGATCTGCTTGTAGCCACCCTGCCAGCGGATGACGTATGCCAGCCTCCCTTATTTCTTCATGTGCTATATTGATGCATGCTACAGTTTGCAGAGCATTATTTTTTTTTGTAGTCTTCACATAAGCACAATTCATTCATTCGAATTCATTTAACAATCATCACGAGCTGAAGAATTGACAGTTTGTTTGTATTTTTATTTATTTTTTGCTGCTTTGTGTATTTTCAGAAATTCGATCTCTCTCTGACTTTGATCTCTGGAGAGACGGGAGCATTACTCGGACGTGCTGTGCCTTTCAACGTCACAGCCCAAGGGACGCTGATTGGTCCCTGGCTATATGAGACACAACAAGGAGTATACTACATCCTGTTTGGTCTAGGTGACGTTTCAGTAAAAGGACTAGATGTTACAATCCCTGACAATGCACTGCTTTAAATGGAGAAAATCTTGGGGGGTGGCTGTTATGAGGAAAAGCAGCTCAGAAACTTTACTAGCGGCACACATTGTTGTGTGCCTCAACGAAAGGCAGATCGGGCGCCCCCCTTGCGATGAAGAGGGGACCCGATCTGGCTTCCAACACCTCTCCGCTGGATCGAGCTGTACGCTCTACCTCCCCACTGCCTCCCAGAAAAGGGAAGAAGAGCAGAGGGGAGAAGAGCGGAATATTTTTCTTTCCTATTCTTTCATTCCTCCTTTTAGATTCACTACCATGAGGTTAACTGCTTAAATACTTAAAGATTGCTCCAAAAAGAATCACCCCATGAGCTTTTCTGTGTGCTCATATTGCAAGAGTTTTGATTATAACGACACATATTATAATATTTTTCTAGCAAAATGGGAAACAGGTGCAAACACACGGAAATCCTGTTTTAGGCAAACACAGTTTTCTAACCAGCTTGAAAGTCAAAATTTGGTATGACCACCTTTTATTCTACAACACAGCCTGATCTGTCTTAGGCAGATTTCTTATGATTTCATTAAGTAGTCGTCAGGAATAGTTCTCCGGGCTTCTTGAAGGACATTCACAGCTTTCTAACTGGGAAAATAATCAGATAAAATTAAGCATATTTTCATTAAATATACTAAAGTTATTGAACAACAACAACTGATTCTGAGGAGCTCATTTAAGAACTATTGAAGTGACCCTTGAAGTTATTTTAATGGTGGTTTCACAGGACCTTGTGTCATCGTGTGTTCCCTTAGGTAATGTGAAGGCCGTCTCCCTGCGAGACATCTACTTTCAGGCTACTGGAAAACTGCCCGAAACTCAGGCGCTTCGAAAGAAGGATTCAGGGTGGGAGGGCATGAAGAAAGACAATTTCTCTTCCATCATACAAATTTACAGGTGGCTGTCTGCTACTGATGCATAGATCTGTTTTCAATGTGCAAACTCTTCTTTGTTTGTTAAATACCAAATACATTTAACCAGCTGGCACTAAAGTAGAAAGCAGATTACTAGATATATGTTTTTGTCTAAAATAAGTCAAAATCAGATCTTTGTTGTGTCCTTTCTAGCCCACGTGACCATGACCAGGCCAGGTTCCTGCTCCCTCTTGTGGCTGGTTTTGGCAGAAACCACAACAACCTGGACACCGCTTCGAACCTGAACTCCACCAGAAGTGACTGGGTGCTGGTGTATGGAGGCAGCGTACAGTTACTGCTCCGGCAGAGGAATTTGCGAAAGAAATGGACCTACAAAACAGCTTCCAGTCAAAGGTACAGTCCTGTTTATTTCTTCCCCCCTGCAGCAACCACTTGAGGGTGGTGAGGTTTGAACAAACTGATGTGCTTGAAAATTATATTTTGGCGAGGGGCGCCTTACTATTGCCATGAGGTGGTCTGAAGTTTTCAATATTTCATGTAACTGTTGTTTTAGCAACTTTCTGTGTGGTAATCGTGTGATTAATGCAAAATCATTAGAGAGAAGAGCACTCAGTCAGATATGGTTTCCCTGACTCCATTTTAGCTGCATGCCCTGATCTTTGTTGTTGTTTTTTAAAAAAAATCACATTCCACCAAAACATCTGTCCCATCCTTTGGAAAACTAGAAAAATATGGGTTCCTAAAATACATATTTGTATGTCACAGTCAACCAGTGGCAGGACACTTCAATAGCGATGGAATCCTCGATCTTTTCATTCAGCATTCATCAAACGGAGTCATGAAGGTAAAACAAACAAACCAAAGGTTCTTTCATGCTTTTTTCCCCCTCAGGGCTGAAATTACTTTGCTGACATGTAACATCTGCTCCGATCTTACTGGTGGTTTTTCCTCCTCTTCTTTGTCTTTCAGACATTAATCATCGATGGGGCGAATGGGACCCGTTTGTGGGCCGCCGAGTTCGTGTGTCCCCATCTTCGTTTAGAAACTTCTGCAATCTCCACGTCCACGGGCCAATCTGCTTTCCTGTTCTGGGCCAGCGATCCAATCAAAGCACAGAAGAATGTTACCAAGACAACCGTAAGTCTTCCTCAGATAGAATTGCTAGGTTAATGAGAACCCAGGAAGAGCAGCCCTCTGTGACTCCGGTGCACAAGATCATTTTACTCCATTGTGCTCGACTCTGTTAAGGAGTCTTTTGTGCTAAATGTGCTCTCCGGCTGTTTATAGGTGTCGCCAGGGTGTTGCCGTGGCAGAGCCTCTCATTCGAAAGCTCTACCTGCTCCATCCTACATATCCCACAGTCCTGCTGGAGCTCGCCAGTACCACAGACACAGCAGTCACATCTGCAGGTAATCGCCACCGTGCCTTTAAAAAGAAACATAGAACAGAGCCTCTCTCTGTACTGTACTCTGTACTTTTTTTTTTCTGCCTCACTGATAGTGCGCTACCAAGACCATCAGAAAGACGCATCCTACATCACAGTGTCCTCCAGTACCATGCCCAACTCTGTCCCCAGCACTTACATAGTCAAGTGTGTGAGCCTCAGAGCTGCTATCACCAAAGGGCAAACTGTGTGGATAGGAGATGGCAGCAAGACCGCGGGAGCCCTTAAACCCGGTGAGGTCAGCAAGTTCTTCAGACATCTGACCTTCAGACATCAGGTGAGAAAGGAAATCGCAGGGTGCGGACAGTCAGATCTGGAGTGTCGCTAATTTTGACGAGTGAATCTCTCTCAACTCTGTAGTGAGGAGCCAGCTCTGCTACCACGACCCTGCCTCACAAGTACGCGGTACAGCCACAAGGACTTGAGTAAGGATGAAAGGGACGAAAAGCTGCGGATGACTCTGCACCGGGGCGATGATGACAGTTCATCCACAAAGCTGTTTACATCACGTTTGATTCAAACAAAAGTCGAATTTCATTTCTGGTACTTGAGAAAGACATCTGTTTTTGTTTTGTTTTTTTAAATTGAAACTTTCTTTAAATAATTTAAGTCACATTTAGGAAGTCTGATCTTTACCTGGTTGTTTCTTCACTTGACAACAGCGGAGTAACTTAACACTTGAACGGTGCATGTCTAGCATGCATCTCTCGTAATTCCAGTATCTACTGTGTGGTACGGTCCACTATTTCAATGCATTTTGTCATGATTACTGTTCTTCTGCTCCTTGATGTTTTAGTTAGTATAAGAATTCTGTAAATATTTAATGCTGTACAGTAATTTATTGATTTGCCTTTTTGCCGTCTGAACTTTTTAAGATGAATGAACCGCTGTTTGCTAAGGATTATGATATTTAAATGTAAGCTGCAAGACAAAGTAAAGCGCAATGTATAGCCTCCGTGTTTTATTTCAACTTTGGGAAATGCAGTTGGGAAAATAAAAACAAAAGCGCGGTGCTGTTGAATCACCACAGGGGGGCGCTGTTTCCGCCCTCTTCTTGCACATCACAATTCATCTCCGGTTCGTTTTCCGCATTGCCGCTGCATCGTCAAACGCTGTAAACATGGCGTCGGCCCTCGGTCGCCTCGTCAGGCTGTCTATCCTCAGAGCCCCCCGCAGATCCCCGCTGACCCCCTCCAGTGTACCGGGGAACACCGTGACAGCGTGCCGGACGGCCGTGTGCTCGTCGTCCGGTGCTATGCTCCCCAAACCCAGAAAGGTGAGTCTCATTTGCACGCAGTGTTACGAAATCAGATCCTCGGAAGGTGTAGTCTCACGAGCGCCGTTAAATAACGTTGTTTCTGTGGTGGGGTGTGTGACACCGGGGAGCAGACCCCCTTCGGCCTTATCCGGATCGCCCTGATAGTGGTACCCTTCTTGTATGTGGGGACGCAGATCAGCAAGAACTTTGCCGCCCTCCTGGAGGAGCACGACATCTTCGTCCCCGAGGACGACGACGATGATGATTGAGGGGGTCTGGAAAGCTTCAGGTTAGCAGGTATCGCTGGCTGTCGCTGTGGGTGTCACCGTGTGGCAGAGTGCACGCTCCCTGCTCCGTCTGTGTTGTACAGTGTTGTTCAGTACAGACTGAAATGTGGGAGTTACCATTGCAATTAAAAAAAAAAAAAACATGCTTCATTAAAAGGTACCTATTAAGATTCTTTGTTTTCTATCATATATATGTGTACTATAATAGTGATGGATGCTTTTATGAAAAACACTGAGTAATCCATGTGAGTCAAAAAGAAGGAAAATCAATACATAGTCATTTTACAATCTTTGTGAGGGGTCACCAATCAGTACAATAGGTCCCCTTTGCTGTTGCTGACCAGGCTTTAAGATTGCTGCTCAGAGCTTCAGCTCTGTAATAACAAAAACATTACGCTCACATTAGCAGCTTGAATGCTTCTGTCTGCTTTATTTTTCTTCAGGCTTTTGCAGCAGTTCTTAAACATCTCATATTAAGACGTAACCGTTTACAGGCCTTTATAGTGTGAAAATAAATCAACACACTTTTTCTGCTCCTCACAGATTGTGTATTGTGTGACGATGACCACCGCCCAGCGTCAGTGAGCATCTCAGCAGATTAACACCTTGCCGGAGTTGCGTCTTTGTGCACTAGATTCAGGGTTTTTGCTGCCCCGGGCTGATCGTATTGTACTGTATTTGTCATTCACTACTCACATCTTACACATCGATACCAGAACCACAATGATTTCAATAAAATTTAATTTTCTATCAACTGTTTAAAACACTTCATTGCATGAAATATGAAACTTGTTTGGAACAAAGCTGTTAAGTTATTCCCAGGAGCTGTTTCATGTCCAGTTTTATGGATTATACCTTCTTAAGGAGGACAAAATCCAGACTGTAAAATGTTATTTGTCCCTCTTACTGTTAGAGCTTTCGGCTCAGTTTTGGTCTGGAAATGTCAATTTTCCAAATACAAGATTAAAGCTTTTCATAGCAGCAGGAAAAAAATAATAATAAAACTGATGGAATCAATAATAATAATAATGAAGATTCAGCTCTCACATGCTTTTCCTACTGTCTGCAGTGAAAAAGCTTTGTGTTGTTTGAAACAACCCGCTCACAACACATCTGCACGTTCAGTCATGGTGTGCTGATGGCTTTAATTGATCCAACTGACAATATCAATAATAAAAAGAGACTGGACTATAGATAGGTGATTGTTAAGTGTATATTTACAATAAAGAGAAACAGCTGTCAAATTGGACACAACCAAAAAACAGGTCACAGGGCAGGCCGAGAGCTGTACAGTTCATTGGTCGTGTCCCCGGTAGAATTTGGACAGGAAGTCGGTGGGGCGAGGTTCTTCAGACTCGTAGAAATAGCGCATTATGTGGGTCTTCTGCTTCCAGACGTGGATCGTTTCCTGAAGTTCCATTTTCCCCTTTAAATAGCACACACACGAAAAACGGAGAACACCACAACACACCGTGAAGTAAACAACTCAGTGTGGCTAAGTTAGATTTAATCAGCAATCAGAGCCCTAAGAGACACCGCCTTGAGAAAAATCATATTTACTGTTTCTTGTCACAGGTGCTGCTTTTACCTTAATGACCAACATGTCGATCACACGGGGGTCGGTGATGTGCTTGTTCTTGTCAAACATCTCCCTAACTTTGTCTCTTCCTTGGCGTGTTGTGATGTCCAGCTGAAACATTGCGACTGCAGAGGAACAGACACAAACGGAGAGCCATTTTGGTTCTGCTACACACACTTTATCCAGGACATCATTCCTAAATGTTACTATTACAGCTGCGTGAATTAAATCAATCTACAGCAGCTATTTGAAATAAAATTGTCCTACTGTTTTTGTTTTTGCAAAGTTGCCACTCATCATCATCATTATGCCATATTTGTTTTGCTACATCAGATCAGATGATCATCAGCATTTGGGTGTTAAACATAAGGAAATCACTCTCAGTTTGTAATTGATTGATTTTGAAGAGGTAAATAGTAATAATATCGTAATAACAAAATGCACTGAACAGAAAGCAAAATAGAAAAAAAAAAATCACGTTGCAACGAATAAATCTATACAGCGAACAATTTACATGTTCGAAAAGGTCTAAAGTATACATTTATTTAATCCAACTCCCTTAATGCTATTTAATAATTTACTCATCAGTGTTCCTCGATATAACATGTAATCAGACAATATACATAATTAACTATGTACTAGTCTGCACATAAAACAATATATATATTTAATTCCAAACTTGTACTGTTCCACATTTTTACACCGCATATGGATATAGGAAAATTGTTCTTTTAAAAATCCGAAGATTTAATGTACACCTTAGATGTACACCTTAAATAAACCTCTTAAAGGATCTGATGGGTAACCGTGTAAGTAACCACCTGCTAGGAGCCAAAACAAAGTGAATGCTGAGCATGGAATTCTTGCTAACTACGGGTGTTACGAAGCTGCTTTACATATTATATTCAATAAAATAACAGGTCTTCTGTAAGCATGAACCCACACAACAACGTAACGTAATATATGCACCTCTTTTCTTTTTTAATCGATTCTTTATTTGTTTGTATGATTTTAAGTTAAAATGTGTGGACATAAAGTACAGAGTACATAATCTTCGATGCAGCCTCATCTGCCTGGAGCCCAAAATGAACGCTAGCTAGAGTCAGTATCTAAAGGTTGCTTTGAAGTCATGAACTTCCCTTTACAGTCTAGATTAAACGGAAACATCACCATCTCTATCTGACACAAGAGAGGAGAGAGTCTTTAAAACATTGTCATATTCAGGATCCTCTGTGCTAGCAGCTAATGTTAATTATTCTGCACCGCTCCATAGACGCGACCTTGACGCTCGCCTCGCTTCTTCCACACAGTTTACCTGCTACAGGGAGCACACGTACCTGTGTTGGGGACCTCCCGGTACCATGCTCGGTATAACTCCCGGACTCGGCGCTTAGCCTCGTCCAAATCACGGCTAAAAATCGGTTTAACGACTTTAGCAGCACCAGCTGCCGTCCGGGTCGCCGCTGTGGACGCCATAACTGCTACTGTTGCTATTTTCCGGTTTCATTAAATTAGTGCTGAAAGCGCTCTGCTGCCACCTAGAGGTACGGCTGGTTCAAGACACCGCTCACAAAATGAAGGGAACGCTTCATTACAGAATAACACAAAATTTGTTAAACTTCAGGGATATCAACCTGTCCAGTTAAGAAGCAGAAACCACTGTGGATCCGTTTCACCTGCTCTGGTGGAAAGAAAAGTAACAACAGGTCAAACTGGACAACCTCCTAAAAGATGGTTTTACAGGTCATTCCCAGAGACTCTTGCTGTGTGGGCCCCCCCCCCACAAAGAAAAATAAACCCAACTGATTTTTCTCATGCTAGCATTATGATATGAGACCTGCAGTCCAGAGAGTCCATTTCATTCAGGATGGGACATGAAGGAGATATTAGTTAGTCTAAGGAGCTTGGAAAGAAAAGCGTCTGGACTTCTTTAAGTTGCTTAAAGACATTTCACCTCTCATCCGAGAAGCTTGTTCAGTTCTCATGCGAGATATTAGGCCCAAGAACCAGGACCAGGCCTGCTACTGGTGTGATGCTCAAAGAAGGGCATCACACCAGCATCAGGACGACTACCACTGCTCTATAAAGTGACCTACAGCTGACAACTTGTGTCCATATTTCTGACCAAATTGTGAGAAATAGATTCTGTGAGGGTGGCATGAAGGCCTGACAGCCTTTAGTGGGATCTATACTCACATCTCCAACACCATGCAGGTTTTTTTTTTCTTTATGAAACTTATCCTTACATTAGATTAAGCACAGAACTGAAAAACACAAACGTCTGCAGGTTTTGGGCGGATACAATATCACAGAAATGAAACGTACATTATGTGCTGTTGAACGTCTTTTATTGATTGCAAAAATGTTTATTTACAAAGATGACAAAGGCTCTACTGTACATTAAATATGAACACGTTTTTAAAAGTTAGATAATTCTTTTTATCGCAATACATACCGTCAATACAAAAAAACTGGCTCATTGATGCAACACCTGTCATTTGCTGTGATGGTGGCACACAGTATGCCAATAATGATCAGGAGAGACTGGAGGCTTGAGAGTTCTCAGCCATGGCTTAAAACTGAGGACATCTGTGATACGGGACAACATTCATTCAACAGCCTTTAAAAGCAACCAAAGAAAGCTGAGCTGAATCTGCTTCTGTACGATCACAGATCAACTTCCAATCCAGCCCCACCCCCCTTAAACCGCCAAGGAATTAAACATTTTTTGCTGTCTTGTCCTGTTTTCATCCCAATAGAGATTTTTGAATTTTATATTCTCAAACCCGACAGAACATCAGCAAGTTTCCCAGTTCAAAAGAAAAAAAAAAAATACAGCAAATACGTTTCTTAAGTACTGTGTGCCATTTTCACAAAGTAAACATGCCTCAAAAGCTGTAATACAGAAAACTGAGATGACAGCAGCTCTTCCGACCTTTGCCGTCTCAGGCAGCACATAGGGCCAATGAGAAGTTTATTCATCCAAAAATTAAAAAAGAAAAAGCTGATACAGTATGAAGTCTTTATCTACAATACCACATTTAAAAACAACAACAACAACAAAAAAGATACTCAATAAAGCTTTCCAGTTTTCAGACCAAGTGCGCACTCATACACACCGCTTCCACTCAAAACCAACAAAAGCCAAACTTAAAATAAAAAAAAATTAAAAGTGCAATTTTGTACATTATATATGGCCCAGTGTAACGTAACCAGCTAATGGCTACTCTATGCTGCTCATTAAGCTAGAGAGAGAAGGTTGCCTTCAAAGCTTTCTGACCTTTATGAAGCCTGGTGACATGGTTTAAGCAGTAACAACGTCCAAAGAGGTAGCAGGTTGTACTAAACTGATAGATGAAACACGGTTTTTCCCCAGGAGACTGGGCTTCAAAGCCAGATGTGATTTTACTGCAGATTTTGTTTAGTTTTTAAATATTGTTTTCAGATTTGAGTCACAGTTTTATGCATTGAAAGTACTTGGTTACATCAAGGAACAAAACTACTTGGAAAAAGGTCATACTTCAGGTTTAAATACGCTCTTTCACAACTATAACCACACAATAGAAAGCAACGAAGGCAAACTTCTCTCCTGTGCTCTTATTGGCAGAGTGATTAAAATTTAAGGCATTATCAAAGTCTCCACACAGCAGGGACTGTCCAGCAAAAACAGTAACCATCCTTTCGTTCTCCTAAACAACAAACAAACGAGAAAACATCTGTTCCATATCAGTCCGCACTGGTCACTATGTCTGACAGAGCTTTAGTACCAGAAGTATTCTCTCAGTGGTCCAGGCTGTTCCCCAGCTTTTGCCCCTCCTGCAGAGCAGCCATAGCCAGCTTCAAGTGCTCCTTTAGACTCTGAATCTCTCGCTCATTTCGGCCCTTCATCCCACTCAGTTCCTCTTGCAACTCTCCATATCGCTTACAGGCCAGCTGTTTTTCCTGCGGAGCAGAGTGACAGAAAATCTCTCAGGCTATCTCAGTGACATCACATCCACTGTGAAGGGAAAAAAAACATCTTGCATGCATGTTTTAAACTAGCTAAATTACTCATGATCTGCATTTTCTATGACAATGTTGGCGTTCACCTATAGACTGTACATCAAAGATGGCAGTGCTCTTCAGACCTAAAAAGTCAATATGTCTTCTACAGAGCATGGTGATTCATTTAGTAAATTTTGGTCCTCATTTGAGTAAAGAAAAAAAAAACACCTCGGTACAAGTCGATCTGAGTAGGTACTAATGGTACTAATGGTTGGAAACCTCTCGATGAGGGGGAAAGATTTGTACTCCCCAGAAAACCAACCAAAGTGGTTGGTAGCTGTTGCTAGGTGAAACTGGTCACAAAGAGGGTGCTGCCAAAAACCTCACTGAGATTGTTCTGAATGACAGCAGACTGCCGCAGTTGCCAAAAATGACAAGCCAAAAACTAACTTGTATTTGTAGACAAGTCACGGAGCAGCAGGGCGGAGATGCGCCCTGCTAACCCAGCTAGCATTTGATTAAAAGCTCTACCGTCTCATCTGAACACACCTTGTTTCAAAACACCAAAAAGGCAACAGCGAAAATCCAAAACCTGGGGGTTAATGTTGAGCACAACACAATGGGGGAGGTCACAATAACTACTTGCATCTTTTATTTACAGCCTATTGGTAAATTCATGAAAAAAATCCACCCCTCAAACACACACACACACACACTACCATGTTAAGGAACTGCAGCTCATTTCTTAGACAGCTGATCTCTTTCTGCAAGTACTGTATCTCGTTGTCTTTCATCCTGAGTAGAACCTGGGAAAAAAACAAAAAAAATAAAAAACACATATTGTGGGCGTTTCCTTTAAATGACAAAACAGCCTGCACTGTAATTTATGTAGTTGTAGATAAGGGCCGAAACACCACTGTCATTTACTTGAGAGGCCAAACGGTCAGGCTGAAGCATATTCTTGAATATTTCTGCAAACACTGACAGATTACCGTAGAGTCCAACTCAAACTCTGCATTCTCCAGTTGAATTTGGAGAGGTTTGTACTGCTGACATGTTTGCTGTGACCCAAATGCATAAATCATGCTAGATAATCTACAGCTGTTACAGTGAACTATATTCACAGAGATTTATTTTTCACCCAAGGCCGAATGTACTGACGACAGAGAAATAGATTGTAGTGGAATTTACAGCTCGCTGGACTTTACTAAAGTAGTTTTTGCAAAGTCTAATCTTTGGCAATGTTCATTGTAAGCATCCACAATTTCAACAGTATAGATATGAGAGAAAATAATAAGTATAACAGGTACTCATTTGAATGCCTCATCTACAGCATCAGATTGACTACAAACAGGTATCTTTATGTAGCTGAGCACAACACACCCATACAGCAGGCCATTTCTTAGGCTTGCTGACAGTTATTGTTGTTCTTCTAAACTAATGCTGCAGCTCTCAGTGCAACTTGCAGATTTTCACAACCGTTTCACGCTGGTATTGCTTTAAAAAAAAAAAAAAAAAAAAAAGTCCTAGCAGATACAGAAGTGCCTGGTATGCTTTCAGTTTCAGGTATACATTAAAGAGTTGTTACCTCTAGCTCGCAGGGCATCCTGTTTTTGTCCTCTGAGCCGTGATCTCCGATGGCAGATTGTATTCGTTTCATCTCCTCTGTCAAACGGGCCTTTAAGTCCTAAAGATGAAAAATTTTGGCCTTTGTGATTTCAAGTAATGGCCGTTTGTTTGTAGAAATCTGCATACACATATTTAGTTGGGGTCTTTAAAGTGAATGCATCATTCTTCCCAGCTGAGTCTACTGCAGCTGACCCACCTGGTTCTCTTTCCTCAGTTGCTCCATGTCTCTCTCCTTGCGGCTGATTTCCCGTTCCCTCTCTGCGTTGTTCTGTTCAGCTCTGTTTAGCTCCAGACACTTCTGAGAGTAGCGCTCAGACAGTCCAGCCAGCTCTCTCTGCGAGGCCTGAGCTTCTGCCCTGCAGCAACACAAAGAAAACTGTGTTCACGTCGGGGCTTCGGTGAACCAAACCACTGATACAACAACTTCAATGCTGCCGTTTCACATCAAGTTTCTCTTTACTCTATTACACATCAGCAGCAGTTACACAAAACAATATATATTTCATATAAAAAAAATAGAGTTGGACAACCCCTTTTTTCACATTATGAAAATATAACTAGAGTATAGTAGGTTTCCTTCGTGGTGCTCTTTTTTTCTTCATGACTTGAGTATTTCCTCCTGTGGTTTTAAAACCTCTTTGCTACTTATAACCAATGACCACAAAAATAAGGAAGAGCATGCAGAGGTAAAAAATGCAGTGTAGGCAACATAGTTAAGCCCTAAAATGCAGGTTCCAGCTGCAGCCACTGAGACAGTCTGTGTCAAAGGCCTGCGACGCTTACAAAAGAAAACTAATCCATGACCAAATTCTTCCGCATTCCTTAAGCGCCTGACAGGACCAAGAGGCGGCTGTGGTAATGGCCTTACTTCAACGAGTCTGCAAATTCAAACTTTTATTTAACAGAATACCCTTTTATGGCCACGTAGCTCCCACTCAAAAGCAAAAGGACATGTTCACATAAATTACCAATGAAGGCCGAGCTAAAAGGAAGGGTGCAGTGGAAGTTTAAGCCGCTTTCTGACCGTTTAACAAGTAAACAGGTTATGTAATCATCCGTCACATCATCATTGTCTCCATAAGTATCAGTGTGACCCCAGTACATCTTTAAGTCACTGGCAAAATCTGATCTAAAGTTACGTACTGATGCAGAGCTCGCAGAGTCTGTGAGTCCACCGCGCCGCTGCTCAGCCTCTTCACTTTCTCAACTTCTCTTTCCAGCTCCTCTTTGTGTTTCTTCTTCAAAGCCTCCATCACTGAAACACAAACTCGAGTGTTACACAATGTTTTCTGTTGTAAGTGACATTATCACACCATAACTTTACTGAGAAGGGGAAAGTTATCAAGAAAGACTGAAAGCATGTTGAAAGCACGGTGAAAACATGTTTCACAGCCTTCAACTGCATTAAAACAGAAGGATGTATACAGGTAGACGTGGCATAATACAGTAGAAATCAATTCTACTAAGAACATTCACAGGCAGGCACTGCACATTATGTCTTTTACTACAAAAAATCATGGTCATTTATAGTAATGTCAGTAAAAGTTTAAATTAAACCTGTAAAAGTTTAGTTTAACAGCGGCTATTGCTTCAGAATTTAGCAGTTAATATGTGGCTGATGTGCTTTTTGACTGACCTCGCGCTGTGTCCTGGGCCTCCTGCAGCAGCAGCCTGTCCTTCTGGACCTCCAGCTCCTTGACTTGGCGGTCGTGTTGCTTCTGCAGCTCTTCCAGAGCCTGCCGATGAGCACGCTCCATGGCCAACAGGCTGCGGCTGCAGGGTGCCTCAGGGCCACAACCACCCCGCACACCTCCTCCGCCGCCTTCCCCTCCCTTCCGCTGTAGTTGCTCGACCTGCTGCCTCAGTGACGCCACCTGAGAGAAGAAAAAGGCGGAGGTAAAGCCTACTGAAAGCTGGTGGAGAAAGCTGATCAATGTGCCATTTTACTGCAACACACATTTGAGTCATTTCTTTCCTACAGGCAGTCCAATGACACCAACACTTACTCCAGAGCTACCTTGGGCTTGACCTTTAACCCCATTCACTGCTGAATTTATGAAGTTGGTCTAACAGGGTTTAAGTTTAAGAAAAACCATTCAACTCTCTTTATATATAAACAAAACTGTAATTCAAGATTAAATATGCTGGGATTCTCTGTGCTTATAAATCATAGTAAGGTGTGTCAGGTATAGACAGCCTTAGGATTTGGAAATGCAAACGCATTCAAAACAAAGTCCACATCACACACAGACCAAAAGCAGGCATGAGTTTCAGCAGTATTTTTCCAGTTTACTATCTGGGTCCTTCTCAATCCCACACCGTCCGTTTGAATCACGTGCTTCATCTTATTTGAGATGGAAAACACTGCTGAAAAGCATCCGAAAGCAGTGGAAAACGATAAGAAGTGTTTACTTCATCCATAGCGATGAAGAGTTAATTTGCATTTTATGTCATGTGCAAATTGGAAAATCATCTCCACGCACTACCTCCCTCTGCAGCGCCTCATTGGCTGTCTGGCCGGAAGCACGTGATCCCACTGATGGTAAGGAGCTCATCTCCTTTAAGGGCATCTGTTCAAACTCGGTCCACTTCTTCTCGATTTCCTCCTCCATGCGTAGCTTTTGGTTTGATCCGGTGCCCTTCCTGGACAGCACGGCATCCCACTGGCTGCTTGTGTTCTTCTCCTCCTGCCTTTGGCTGTGCTCTCTCCCCTGCCCCTCTCCTGCTTCTCTCTGACTGGCAAGACGAAGGCTAGAAGAGGCGGGAACAGGGGATAGCTCAACGTAGTCAAACCTACGATGAGAAGATGGGGTGGAGGCCAGGACTTCTGACTGAGCTTCACCATGGCGCGATGTCGGTCGACGAGAGGACAGCAAAACGCGATCGTGGGAGTTTTCCTTGTCGCTGTCGGGTAATCTAGAGAAGTTTAAAAGAAAATTTTAAAAAAAAAATTATACATAATGGAAAAAGAAAATCAATAAATCAAATTTAAATCAGCAGAGATTAATCAGGACTGAACATTGCTCTACAGCATGAACACTCACATGAACACAGCTGCTGGTGAGTCATTACACAAGCAGAACATTAATAATCCAAATAATTACGCTTTGACTCATTTTGAACCATCACAGCAGAAAGTGACTTGTCAGGTTGCTGGTACATGTACAGACTCTTGTGTGGTCAACAGAAAATGTCCAAGAATGTGATGCAAGCAACTCTTGAATTTAGTGTAAGCTAGCACTTCAGCCCAGCCTTCTTAGATGTTGCCCTTCAAGGCAAGAGGTTGTAAGCAACACTAAGAGTTTATTAGATGTTTAGCTTTTAAATAAATCCATTTTTATATGGTTACTATGACAAACACCTCCCACAAGTTGCTCAAGAACAAAGTACTTTTTGAAATGTCAAAATACTTCATGTTGGACAGTGTGTGGGAGACATTTTGGGTCTTTATGGAGTTTCTTTGTAAGTCTATCTGCCTGTGATCAGGCAGAACAGTGACAAGTTACAAGATATATGCATTCCTCTGGTTTGGCCATATGTATTCCCCAGAATACCACCTCTGTAAAAACGAGTGGAAGAAAGAGATTTTCTTTTTTGAAACTATCTAACTATTCTGATTCTAGGAGCCACCCCTGTGTGTCTAATCATAACTACATTTTGCCATAATTACACACAAACTTATAGTTCAAAACAATATTGTCCAGACTGTATGCCATGTTTTTACCTGATAATAAACACTCTTTTTATTTTAATGTTAATGTTAACATGTCTGCTCATAATTACTGTGTGATGTCAGGAGAGCTGCTGGGCCGAATACACTTCTTTAAAACCTCTATCCAGTTCCGCCTGATCCCAGCTGTCATGGCAGACAGCATGAATGCAGCCTCCCGTGTCTGAAACACAAAAGAAATATAGGTTATGGAAACAAAAAAGAAAAAGAAAAATTATGTAATAGGGTTGGGAGGAGGAAAAAATGAAAGAGATATACAGAGAGAGAGGTGGAAGAGATACTGACAGAGATGTAAGACGTGATTAGTAAGAAAACACAGCAGGAACTGTTGAGCGGGTATGGAACTGATAAGGAAGACGAGAATGGGTGGATATAAAGATGAAAAACAGTCACAGTCTACAAAAGGTGCCAAAAACAGTCACCTGTATCTGAAACCCATAGTTCTTCTCCACATCAAACTCTGACACATTGACACAGGATTTTAGGTCAATCTCTCCATCCAAGTCATCTTTCTGTACATAAACCACAGGAACATGGTTTGCATACTTCTCTTACAAATTCATATTCTCATTAAAAAAAACAAAAAAACAAACTAGACTGCATATAAAAGATGGACATAACCACTATAATGTCATGCACTGGTTGACCAAGTCCACTTTTAGGCCTCAAGCTGAGCATTTTCACAACCTTACAGGGGTGAACCTGACTGAAAAACCACGGCCCACCCATATGGCAGTGACATGTTGACCACCATGCATCACTTTTTGAGTCTAATGGAACCATATTTTAGAAAGAGGACATTATACTGTATTTAATGACACTTAAAACAAGTGAGCAGGACCATTAACCCTTTAGAAAAACATTTAATGAGGTCATAAATCAAGTGAGCAGTAGTGTCATTTCTATAGACTTCTATTTCCAGCCATATGATCGCCCAACTGCTGCAGAATGCAAGATTAAAGCAATTCTAACATTAGCTTTTCTTTTCTGACCAATAAGCTTTGTCCATCTTTTATACAGTCTACATAAATAATGCAAGTTTGCTTCAATACATACCTCCTCTGCAGTGGAGTCCCTGTAATACTTGAGTCCTGCATCAGTCAGAACAAACCAATGCTTCTTCCACTAAAGAAACAAAGACTGAATTACTGGAAGCAGCAACTCTAAAAGGCCAAATATGTAGACAGGTAAAAAAGAAGATTTTCAGTCCTCTATGCAGTCCAGTTGAAAATTAAGTACTTCCTATTCGATAGCTTGTAGAACCACCTTTAGCAGGAACAATTCGAATAATTTTTTGTTTCACTTTATCAGTCTCTTACGTCTTTGTGGAGGAATTTGGCCCACTCTTCTTTACAACATTGCTTCCGTGCACTAAGGTTTGTGCACATTTTTTTATGCATAACTTTCTGAAGGTCCTGGCTTAGCTCTGAACCTTGACTGGGCAATATCAGCTCCTTGATTCCTTCTTTTTCAGCCACTCTGTAGTACATTTGCTGCTGTGCTTGGGATCGTTGCACTGTTGCACGACCCAATTACATCCAAGCTTAAGCTGTCAGACAGGTGGTCTCATAAGTGACTGTAGAATACTTTGGTATGCATAAGAGTTCATGACTGACGCAGGTGGCCAGGTCCTGTGGCTGTAAAATATGACCAAATCATCACACCTCCACCATCGTGCTTAACAGTTGGTCTGAGGTGTTTGCGCTGATGCGCTGAGTTTGGTTTTCTTCAAACATGTCGGTGTATATTAGGCCTAAACATCTCCACTTTGGTCTCGACTGTCCAAAGGACATTGCTCCAGACGTCTTGTAGTTTGTTCAGATCCAACTTTGTAAACCTACGCCTAGAGCAGAAAACTACCAAAACTTCTATTTTTTTAGATACGCTCACACTTGCTGATGATCAATAAATCAAGGCAAACATTTGAATGGAAGCAATCAGGGTGTACTTAGTTTTTCACATGACTGCATATTCCTTTGAAAAGTCTTTTTTTCACATGGCTTGAAAACACAACAACATAACACGCCATCTAAGACTGTATCAGAATTATTACTATGTTCTATTTTTTTTGAGCGAGCCTGGTCTGTAAAAGCTGAGACAAACACGGGCGGAACAGGAAGCCTGCATGTGTGAAGTGAGAAGCTCTCTCACCCACCCAAGCGTTTCATTCAAACAGAGGACACACCTGTTATGCCTCAAGCCACCAAGCTATTAACATGATAACAAAGATAATCTGCTGCTATCGCCTTACAAACAGCCTCTCTCATTAGGAACGAGTGATGCTGGGAAGAGGCTAGGAAAGGAGAAGGAGTGACAGGAGGATATGACTTGGCTGCACTTTACCTCCCCCCTCTCGTCCAGTTTTGACATCCATCCCTTTTTGAAGTTCAGGAGGTCGGGCTGTGAAGCAGAACAAAGTCAAAGTCGCCAAAGAAAATGCAACAAAAGTTCAACGCTTTTTAACGAAGGAAGAAAAAGCGAAAGTGAACAGAAACAGAAAGAATGAACTAGGGTGGACAAACCACACAACCCCATATTAAGAGCGGGTAGCGTAGTATAATTACAACAACATTTATGTTATGAGCAGGAACTACATCACTACAGGTTTATGTTATCATTGTACATAAAGACCAGAGACTCCTGACTTATTTTGCCACAGAGGCCATAATTTGGTTTCCAGTGTGAAGAAGTGATAGGCCAAATCAGTTAAAGCAGTTTATATTATATTACATCCTCTACTGCTTTACATTTAACAAGATGGTAAAGCAGACAGTATTGAGCTCACTCAACAATCTATATACATCAACAGCACTGTGTTTACGTAACAGGGTGCTGCTCTATTGAACTGCAGCAGGTCTGCTTTAGCTTCAAACACGATGACAGGAAGAGGAAAACATGTGCTAGGTACCTCAAGATGAGGTGATCCCAGATTAGAAGATTAGCCAGCAGCTTCTTTTTTCTTCCTTTTTCCAAGCAATACATTCCTCACTTGGCTTATCTCTCATTCACCAACAAGTACATTCCTCGCTTTTTAAATCTGTCTGCATTTGTCAGCTCATCTCCAACTGGCATCTTGCTCCCCACGACTTTCCACTCTTTTTTACTTTGTTCTTCTCCCATCTGTTTGCAAGTCTGTATGCTTAATATAATTTCTCTCGTCTGTCCTGTCATCTTTAACTACCCCTTTTCTGTATTTATGTTCCATTATGTACTTGCATTCTTGCAAGCCATGGTACCGCCCACTTTCTCTCTGTTTGAGCCAGTTAATATATACCACTGATCTCCTTTAATCTAACAATGATACAGTCTGATGACTCCCAACAACAGAGTATAACAGGAATAATGTAGGGAGAAACCCCAAGTTAACACGACTTTGATGTATTTGACAGATCCAACTCAGTTTCCTTTTATTCTTAATTTAATTATGTTGAGCTCTTCAACTGAGAAGCATTGTTGGGTGTAGACACACACACAGTCGAGCATCATATTTAGACCTTTGTTCACTGAGCTCTTTTAATGTATTTTACTTTTTTCCCCCAGACTTATTTTTTCCCCACAGAGAGCATTTTGTTTTTTTAAATTCTGTTCCTCATTTAGGTGTAATTGCACCTTACTGTGCTATTTTCTCTGTTTATTTTATTGAGCTACTGTATTTAAGCTCTGTTGTTATAGGTTTTGTTTAAGAAAAACAATCGAACTAAACATGGCTTTAAATCCATAATGAACACTGATTGTATGCCTTGAAAAAACAAAAAAGACAAGTCTAAAATACAACAGAAAGTTATCTGTCAAACCTTATTACAAATTATTCACATCATGTCAAAACATGCCCATGAGCAGAAACAGGAAGCAGATGGTTGACGTAGAAAAACGGACACCTGTTAAGCAGTAAACCCTTATACTATCAGAACCGTGACCTTGCTTGAAAAGGTCATAAACTGAAGAAGGGAAAACAGTCAAATGAACAGACAACATCACTTCTTTTCATCTCCCGTTTCCTGTCACTATAAAGACGTATTGTCTGGTGAGCTTTGTCCTTAAAGTTAAACAGGTTTCACCTTTTTTTCTTATTGTTAATGAGAGTGCCCCGGTATACAGTACACTCATTGTAAGGCCAACTCCTAAATTACTATTGTTTGGACAGCCAGTACTTATAGGTTATTAAAAAACACCTGCCAGCTTTGCCTGGCAGCGTCTGCCTGTTTGCAACCAGAGGACATGTGTCACAGCTGGCTATAAAAAAAGGCACACACAGTTCAAGCTACAAGCTAGTGCCAGTTACTGTAAACAGTAGCAGTAGGGTAAAAGGGGAGGAAACTACACCACGCTTTGAAACCAGTGTCAAGTATTTCGTTTCGAGAGCAGTTACTTTACTTGTTTTTCTCCATACGTTAACAAGGAACCACAAATAAAACTAAACGAATAAAAGTCACTTCTAAGCTAGCGGTAACTTCATGTACACACCCCTCGAAGTCAAACAAACGCTCGCCACATTAAAACTAGCTAGCTTTGTAAAGCTAATATACGTTAACATCTATGATAAACTAGCTAAACACTTTAACCCAACCGAGCCGAGTGAACGGCTAGCCGAGAGGCTTCGTTTGAAAAGTAAAGAGGTTCAGGAAGACGTGACAAGCAGGAAAAACAAAGTGTTTTCAAAGTACAGCCGTACAGTGAAGGAGGGTGCCGCTTACCGTCATGATAACAGGATCCGGGGAGGGTGAGATAAAGACAAAAGTACTGTTACCGCACAAGCTTAATTAGCTATTTTAAAAAAAATCACCTTACTTTATCGCAGGAAAAGTTAAGATGAAACCCCGCCATTCATACCCATGTTAACCCAATCAAGCGAACCGCCAGCGTCCCGAGCACGTACCCCGCCTCGTTAAGGGGAGAGTGCGTCCATGTCGCTGCACGCGGACGAGTTTTTCGCGTTTTAAAAACAACAGCAAAAACTATTTTTCAACTTTGTGACAAGTGGAGCGGAGCTAATGTAGCGCTTCAGCCCTGCTGCCTGTTTGCTCGCTGCTCTCTGCTCTCTGTCTGTCTGTCACTTCCTGGGCGGGTCCGCGAAGATCTGTTCAGAAAACAAGCCTACCACCTACTCCGTCGCCCCCACCACCCCCAAAAAACTGCCTGGCTATGAAAACGGGGTCCGGGGAGCTCCTGCGGGGGAGAAAGTGGGGATCAATCTGAGTCTCCCTGGAATCTCCCATGGAAAATTTTACCCTCCTTATTGACTGAAGCCACACAGGTATTCCCAACAAGATAAGATATGGAGGGGGGGGGGAAGTCTGTCAATCTAAAGTCCTAGTCTGCAAATACAAAATCCTGACATTCCCTGGCTTAGACAAGCTTTCTCTTCTAAACTCTCAAAAAAGACTTGCCACATTTTCCCGTCTGAAAATCTCTTGCACATAAAGTGGCACCCCCACCCTCTACCAAAAGCCTCTCTTGTAGCTATTGGTTTCAGTTCAGGAATTTCAACACATGCCCCAGCAGACCACAATTGACAGAGTTCAGTCAGTGTTGTGAAATGACTGCAGGGTGTAGGTAAAAAAGATAGACACGCGACTGTCAGCTGTTAAAAGGAGAATTTAAAGAGTGTAGGAACAGACACACCAGCAACCTTAACCTTAAGCACATAAAAAGCTTTTGCAGTTACAGACAGGAGCTGTGCAAACACTGGTAAATATGTGACAAAAAGGGATATTTAAATAGGCGGGACTGCAGTAAAATTAAAACAGCAGTTTTATTATGGTGAATCGCAAAATACATGTGGCACATGCAAGGCGTGCAAGTAAGCAAGACTAAATATTTTTGCTGTGTAAACATACCTGCATTTGTTCGGATCTGTGATAATAACCTTTCCAAGAACTGCCCTCATCCGCTGTGGGACTGCCCGATCTCTGGAAAAGAACAGCTTGTAGTTATTAACCAAATCAATACGGGACTGAGCAAACATGTCCCATCCATAGAGGTGTTTTGTTTTTAAACCTGATGTGTGGTATGTGGTAGATGAAGTTAGGCATTAACATATTAGGTAATATAATATATTAATAATATAATATAACAATAAATGCCATTGCAAGGTTTTATCAGTTCCTACACCCTTCTATACCATTTGCACTCTCTGTTCCCAGTCTGCCCTACTGCTTACTTTCAGATACCTAAATCAAGAAGCTAAAAAAAAAAACGTGGGTTTCTTACATCCTTTAATTAACTGGCATGGGCCTGAGCCAGCCTACCTGTAATGAGGTGGAGGAGTGAGCTCGAGATAGATACCCACTGTGCCATTCTCTCTCAGTGTCTCCTGTATCTTCCCACTCTCTGGAGGGAAGCTTGCTCAAGGAGTGGCTGAAACAGCAGACAGGTTATTAGTGTCTCTAATTAATCCAGTTGAATGGAGTAGAAGAAGCAAAGCTGGCAAGAGATTATAGATCCTCCAAGAAAATGTTGGCGAGTAATCATACCACTCAACAAATGCTCAGTTTAACATATGCAGGTGTAACATGAGTCCTGACCTGGCTGGCTTGAAGAGCTCCTGTCTTCGGACGGACTGCTGGTTCTGCAGCCTCCCCGCGTGGCTGGAGGCCTCGCTGTGATGGATCATTTTGACCTTCGGTACATCAGCTATCATGGCATACGCCTCCCTGTTCCGCCCTGTAGATCCCACAGAGAGCCGGCCTGACTCAGAGGACTCCATGGAGCTTTGCGACGAGGTGTGCCTCTGCATTTGAATAGGAAGTGAAGGGCTCTCAGGATGACGGGAGGTCCTCTTGTCATTAGGAGAAGGGCAGCGGTCTTCGCGGATGTTTCTACCGACACTGGATCTGTTGCTGCCTGGGCTCCTTGGTCGTTCCAAGGTGACAGCAGTGGATCTGTTGCCACTTCCACCATGTCTAGAGGGTGAAGCAGCCCGAGATAACGAGGAGCTGCGGAGGGAATGAGTTGAATCTCGCCATGAGCGTGGTGAGCGATCAGAGTTGGATTTTGTGTCAGCGTGGGTGTTTTTTCTCTGAAAGAAATTACCAGAGTCTCCATTAATGGCACTTCTGAGAACTGAGTACCCCGGTGGATGACTGCTGTCTTTCCTAGAGGGGGAGGAGTTGCGGCTGTTTTGATTCCTGCTGTTGAAGGAACTGCTAGTTTCTGTTTTGTGTGCCAAACGTTGGTCAGAAGCATCAAAAGTTCTCCTTAAAGATGACGAGCTGTATCTATCATGACTTCTGACTGAGCTGTTAAATTCAGACTTGTGCAGCAAAGGCTGAGTAGGAGTCTCGTAGCTTTTCCTCAAAGGGGGAGATTTATGACTTTCACGACTACGGCCATGTAATAAGCTACCGGTGTCTGTTTTCTTCAGCTGATACCTGCTGGGGGTGTCATAACCCCTCCTTCCAGGAGAGGAAGAACGGCTATCCCGACCTCGACTGCTCCTGGCAGGGCTTGATTCAGTCTTACGCAGTATGGAATGACTTGGTGTATCATGACCTCTTTTAGATGGAGACGGATGGATGGGGACTTCTTGTTCTTGATCTTTCTGCCCATTTCTAACAGATGGGTTACGCAACAGAGCCTGGCTCTCAATATCATAACCTTCTCTTATCGGGGACCCACAGCGTGCGTGGTGACTGCGTCCATTTAGAGACATAACGGACTCAGATTTATGAAGTAGTGATTGGCTAGATGAACTGTAGGTCCTCCTTGGCGGTGAGGAGCTGCGACTGTCAGAAGTCCTTCTTGATGGAGATGAAGTCCTTCTGTTATACACACGTCCATGTGATAAACTAGTGCTGGTTTCAGTTTTGTGAAGAGGCATTTGGCTTGAACTGTTAAAGTCCTTCCTCTGCGGAGATGAGCTCCTGGAGTCGCCACCCCGACCACTTAAAGACCCATTTGCTTCCGTCTTTCGCAAGGTACTCCTAAAATCAGAAATCATGCTGGATTGGGATTTGACTGAACTGGCAAACGATTTGAAGTTTCTTGGCAGGGTTCCCGACTCAATACGTTGCCCATGTGTGCCTTGCAAGGAGCTTCTAGACCCCGGCTCCCTCCCTGGAGACCTCCCCCCACCGTCAAAGTTAGTCCTGCTGAGGGAAGCGATGGATTCGCTGCGTCGGAATGTCGGGTTTCCACGTGAGGGAGAAGACGAGCGAGACTGCAGAGCCGAGCTTTGCCTCGGGGAGTTGTATGACCCCGACTGCTGATAGGAAGAGACGGGAGAAGAAGGGCTTACACGGCCGTATGAACTGCCGAAACCCTTTCGTCTGCTAGAGGCCAGCGACTCCGCTATTTTAAAGGGAGTAGGGCTCGGAGAGCGAGGGCCAACTTGTGCCTCGACCTCAACTGCAATTTCATATGGGTCAGGAGGAGGGATTTCCACATCCACGTCCTCATCCACAGCCTCTGGTATCGGCCTTTGAGAAGCCACACCAAGATTAGGATTTCTGAAGGGAACGATGTCTTTGGGCTCGACGTTCCTGTTGCTGAAGATGGGATGGCCTCGCTCGAAGTGGCGGAACGGAGCGGGTGGGCTGCTGTCATGGAGCGAACGGGCACCTGCTGCCCTCCCCAGCGAGAAATAGCCACTTTCGCGCTTCTCTCGCTCTTCTTTCAACCCTGGAAGAGAAGAAAATATTTTTTAAATAGGATGAAATAGAAAGAAGCAACGGTAACAGAAATAAGAGAAGCAAAGGTCAAAGTTCAACCTCTGAGCAACTACCAGAGGTTTCCTGACACAAACCGAGCTATATTGTATTACTGATAATTGCTCTTGGACACTTCACCTGATGACAGCAAATAGTATTGCCAAGTAAATAACACCTCTGGCTGTAACTGGATATAGATTGGTCAATTGCAGCAAGTCACAAGTTTACTAAAGACTCAGTCGACCGCTGTACGGAGTATTTGCAAATATCTTTGGCGATTCTGCTACCTCTGTTTCTCTCTTTCTTATAATTTTGCTTTGGTTTATGAGTCTAATGTTCTAAGAAATTGATTCAGCAACACACAATGTCAGCCTACAAGTACCCGAATGTCTACTGAAGCTGTCTCTGCTCCGAGAGTCATCCATCCAAGCCCTTGGGTTGGGCCGGTGGGGTGGCGGGTCAAGCCGGGTCATATCGAGTTTGACCAGGTGGCGATGGATCGGTGGGTATTCGTCCTCTGCACTGGCTGAGCCACTGAACTCCTGGTAGTCGCTCTGCTCACGGCAGCTACGTGGAAGAGGAGATGGAAGAAGAATGACGAGAGCAGAGATGAACGAGGTGAGAGATCGAGAGTGGGGAGTGAAAAGCAAGAGAAGAAGTCAGAGAAAAGGAGAAAATTTAATCAGTTTAATAGACACGTCGTAAAACTTAAGCCATTTTTCAGGTCAGAGAGCATGGTGAATGCAGGAAGATCAATATAAACTACAGTACGTTTTAAATCTAACTCCACAAACTCTCACACTACACTTTAGAGTCATTGAATTGCCATTGCAGCTCCTTTTATCATCACGATGCCTTCTTTCTTACCTGTCTGTGCTGTCGTCGTCAGCCTCGCAGATATAAAGCTCGCAGTCGGGGCTCAGGATGCACAAAGAGGGCTCCCCATAACCCAGATGACCTCCATTGACATCGCAGTAGCTGCTCACCACTGACAGACCATCAGAATCCTCCTGATAGGATGAGAGGGAAAGACATGGACAAATCACAATTTTGCGGCAAACTCCATCCCTCTATCTCTCCAAGTCACAAAAAGAGGAGAGGAAGTGATGCGCCTCCACCGGCACGTGAAGGTTCACTGAGAGTACACATCAGAGTGCATACATGACAAACCCTCTTCGTCTGGCTCCGGCTCCTGGAACAGCAGTTTTGATAATAGCGTCTGTCCCCTCTGTCCTCCCTGACAGACGCTCACATGTGCTGCTGTTCGATTAGGGTTACACCTCTGTAACCTGACCTGGCTCGTGGCTTTCCTCATTAATATTTCATCACTTTTTTTTTTAACTCGTCCTCTGCATAAACTTTGCCGTCTCAAGGAATGATTGAAAACTGTCAGCAAATGCCAGAAAATGACAATCCCCAACACCTCCTAGGAATCTACAGGTAATATACTACGGGATCTAAAAGAAGCACAATCAGGTGTAAAATATGCACATAAACAGATTATTGCAGACATTTCATAGAGGCATATCAAACAGAAGCTGGGGCACAGGTTTCTGCCGTTTCGAAACTGTCCAGAAACATGCCCATCCTCTCTGAACCCCCGTCTAATATTACAAGTCATTCCCAAGAGGGCAGTAAATGATCCAGCTTCATTCATTTTTAATAGAAGCCACTACTGCTACCCTGCTCCACACCATTGGCTCTTATTCTCCGTCTCTGATCTCTCTTTCATTTACTCACAAGTAGTAAAGTTTCAGACATGATCGCATTTACTTTGTTTACATGTAAAGTTGAATGGGAATTTCTTAATTGGTCCTTTCTTTAACCAGAGAATCGAACTCTAGGGTTAAGTCAGGTGTACTTAAGTTTAAGAGTAATCAGTAGATTATTAAATTAAAGTTAAAGCAGTACAGCAGTGCCTTATTGATTCCTGCACCAGAACATCTGATCTCAGTGCTGCGCTGCCTTACTGCTTAGACCTGTGACCTCTAATGCATCTTCCTGCTGCTCTTCACGTCCAGCTAATCCCATCACTCAGCGCACATTGAGTTCTCATTATCTCTTCCTGGTTACCTTGCTGCTGTTGCTGTGCACATCACCGTCCTGCTTGTCTCACCTTGCTGCTGGTGTCTCTTTCCTCCGCTTGGGAAGAAATCGGTGTTAACGCTTCTCCCTTTCTTGACCCAATCCCGGTTTTAGCCCCGGCTCCGGACTCGGCAGCAGATATCTGTTGCTGCGTGACCTCAGTGCTCTCCCCCGCACCGGCGTGCAGGTGCCTCTGGCGCAGGCAGTCGTGGCAGCGGGAGGGGTCGAAGATATTGGGCTGGAACTTGGGGCAGATGGGCTCATCGCCGGAGAGGGCCATGGTGAACGCAGAGGGAGAACCTGGATGTTCATTGCCTCCAACAGAGAAAACTGGGAAACCACAGCAGGAAATATGCAGAAATATTTATCTAACACTTGAGGAAGACTTATTAAAAAAAGACTGTCAAATTACAGAAGTGTTTCTGCACATTTAATCTAATTTGGTAATGTACAGAGCAAGCATGAGCCACTAATGCGTGATTGTGACACATTACTGTAAGGTGGTGTAAGCAGAGCAGCTGCAAACAGTGCATACTAAAAAAAGAGGGTTTTGTTTCAGGACGTGAGAACTGTTAAGATCACTGATAACTAACCGCACTCGCAGCTGATGAAATACAGTCCAGTCAGAGCAGTTCCACAGTACTACACACCACAAGACACATGCACTGTAACCAAGCAACTTCTACAAGCACCAGCGCCTCTGGTAATAGTCAACATGTCAATTAAGCCTTTAATAGTGTAAAACTGAGGATGGTAGAAATATATAAAAATGGTTTTGTTATGAAAAAGATTTAATATTACCTGACAAGAGGGGCTCCAGCCTTCAGCATGTCATCATTAAGGATGAACTGCCCATCAGACCCCCATCAGGCACATGCCTCCTCTTCCCCATGCTCTGTCCTCCCGGCCTGCCAGACACTTGAATCAATCTGATTGGCTGCTCTGACAATGAGTGAAACTGCAGCATCTGTGCCATCCATGGCGGCTCTTAGCCGACACGGCTGAGACCCTGAAGCGCACACAAACCCCAGGACCAAGATGGAGCCAGTGGCTTATTGGTTCTCCTATTGAGCAGCTGTATTAAATATCATGGGCTTTAGAAAGCGAAATGAAACGCTCATGCTAGCGACAGCTGGCACATGCTGGCTCAGGTTAACGTAAATAAATAAACACCGGCGAGGTGGGGGTGTTTAATATATATTAAAGCCGCTGGCTGTTTATCGTTCCACATGAAACTGCTTGGTTCTCCTTTAGATCACACAAACACAGGTGATACTCAGCTAGGAGGAAATACAGAGCTAAGGGTTGGTTTCCTGATGTTCTCCAGAGGATGTTGACAACAGCATCAGGTTTCCTATTAAACAATAGAGCACAGTGGGACAAAATTCCTCACAGGGCACGCTGACATAATGTGACATATGACCGCAACATGAGATCATCAGAAATTATTCAAATTTACTTTAATCAAATTTGAGGTAAATACAGCACACTCAGTACACAATTAACAAATAACTATAATGGGAAGAAACAAAAAAAGTTGGAAAATGTACAAAACTGAGCACAAGATTTCACAGGGCAGGTAACTCCAACATCATCTTTATGCATACACGTATTCTGTTTGACGCGTGAGCATAAACACAACCAAGTCCAGTTTGTTGAGCTGGCCTAACAAGAGCAGAAGTCCATTGTCAGGAGTTTCTTCCTCCCTTCATGCACTCCTTCAGTCCTGATGATGCGCTTTCTTCCCGGTCTGTCTACGTCTCTGACGCTTGCTGGTCCTGCCGCCTTTGTTTCTACCCTCTGTGACACCAGGTCTCTTCTCTGTCAGACGCCCCCGTCCGCCTCGGCCTTCCTGCTTCCCTTTCCTCTTCCGCTTGCTGGTGTAAGTGCTGAGCTGCGTTGTAAGGGAGCGGATCCTGGAGTGATGAAAGAGCGAGAGAGAAAAATAAATAAACCAATCAGCTGGAGTTAGAGGGGCCAGGTAAGGTAGCTGTGTGTACTCTGGAGGTAGAGGAATGCAATTAGGGATGGGTATCGAAAACCGGTTCTTGTTGAGAACCGGTTCCCACTGTTTCAATTCCTTGGAATTGTTTGCCATTTTTGCAAACGATTCCCTTATCGATTCCAGTCGCCCCGAATGACGTCACCACGTTGCGGAGCGTCATTTACCTGGCAGGAAACACGGCGCCTTAGCGGCTCAAACGCTGAAAAGTTTGATTATACTTTACGAGAACAGATGACAACAGGGCAACTTGCAATACTCGCAAAGTAGATATTTCATTTAAGGGAGGAAACACTACGAATATGCAAAAGCATTTGCTCACAAAACACGCGATGACCTTAAATGAATGTCGTGTTTTTAATTCCACTCCGGACTCATGAATCTCAACCCAGCAGCAGCGGTGACGTTTGCACGTCCTCTCCAGTTAATGCGGCAGGTAAATAATCAACTAACAGTGCATATTATGTTAGCGCGATCTGCCTTATTACAAAACCTGCCATTACTGTGCATTTAGGTGACCATGATGAGAGAGACAGAGTCTGGCTCAGATGCTGGCAGTTCTCGCTGTAGTCTACTGGTAGCGTCTCCTTTCAGGCCAGGATAGATGAATGTCACCGAGCAGTGACTACGTTTGTGGTAAAAGGCTTGCACCCATTTGCCACAGCAGATGCCCCCGATTTTCAGTAAGTGAATGTGTTTAATTGTAGGCAGGGACATTACTGGATATTCTTGTGTAATTGCTACTGAATAATTTATGTTATACTTTGTTATTGCTACAGAAGAATATTTATTTTATTATTTTACATTTACAATTTTTTTTCCTGGGGACCCTGTGACACCCCATTAAAGAGCCGTAGGCTGTGGATCTCTTAAGATCTCACTGTTGGGTTTGTAAGGCCATGTTACTCCTAAATTTCTATCTTGTTCAAAGAGAAGATATAAAACAAAGTTCTAAGCTAATCGACCTTAGTGTTCTCCTTTTTTAAAAAGAATCGATAAGAGAATCGATAAAGAATCGAATCGTCAAACAGAATCGAAAATGGAATCGGACTCGTGAAAATCTTATCAATACCCATCCCTAAATGCAATGCAGCATAGTATTAAGATATTTCACGTGTAGATATTGTATTGATACAGGGACACCAAATATCAATGTTTTATTAAATACGTTATACTCTGAGAATACTACAAACAGAACAACTCATCTCATCCACCAGCATCATCCTGACATGACATTAGCTGAGCAAATGAAACCAGCTCAAACGAAAAACCGTCCAACGCTGGACACAAAGTCCAACGTTTTAATCTTAAAAGCAGGACACAACTGATCACAACCTGCTCTCAATTAGAGATGTGATTAACAAACTGCTTACTTTTTGTTAAGTATTGGATTCCCAGCTTTTTTTGGCATTCCAACCATTTTCTCTTCCTCTTTCTCTCCCTCCACCTCATCGTCACGCTCCTCATTAGCCTTCAAAACAAGCATACTCAGTGTTAATGCAGTATTATTACCTTCAGTGTTATCTTCAAACTTAGAAGAACACACACATATAGCCTATTCAGATGATTACAGACCTTAATATTTACCTGGTTTGCTGCAGCTTCGAGAAGGCGAGCTCCTGTGAGGTCAAGATCACTGATGGTTGTCACGGTTACTGTGTGGTTGGGGTGATCGTACTGCATAGACTCTGTTGTGCTGGTTATTGCATCTTCCAGATCATCTTCGCCTTCCTCTGCAACACAGGATCACATAAAGGACAATGAAGCTACATGCACAGATTATGAGACATCAGTAAAATAACCAGAGCGCAAGTTTTCCTGTAAAGTCACCGAGAGCTTCTGTCCTCTCCTTCAGCATCTTTATGTATTCCTTGTGTCTCTGTAAGGAGACAAACACATTTAATACATTGCCTCTTTTCTCAACATGCTCAGGCGTTTAGCAAAAACAGGCTTTAAATCGGGGCTCTTTTCCATGAGGACTCACGTCTTCTCTGACTCTTATCTGCTCTTCCTTGATTTTCTTTCGAATTTCTTCTACTGCCGCTTTCCTCCTCTCCACCTTACGCTTGTGAAAGCCGGTAAGATATTCCCTGAGAGAGAAGCAGATTAAAGTCCAAAACCAAGATTTATTAAGCCAGACTTAGAAAGGTGTACTTTATTAAGGAGAACCTTTATAACTCAAACTGGAAGACTGGCTACAGTTGATTTATGAGGTTTACATTACCTAACAAAAAACTTTAGTCAAATAATAACATTTCTAGAAATTAACAATATTTATAAATGCAGGTATATGATAGTTTGAACACCATACACCATCAGCATGTTTAAATATGACGAGGAGAGTGGGAAGATGGGAAAGCCTCCACTTATTTGGTTAAAATCTTACACAAATTACACACATTTATTTCCAACAAGCTTCCCAAATAAAAACATTTACTAAAAGCTGGTACTAGTCCATGCTAATCAGCGGTAGTGCTATGATGCTAGCTAACATGTTGAAACAGTGTTTTCAGCGACGCGCTTTCAAACTCACTGTCTGTTTTTCTCGTCAAACGTTACGATGCATTTGTTCTCCCTCTTCTTCGATCCTGGCTTGAACTTAGCCTTTTTGGACCCTTTGTTTTTAAAGTTTTTCATGTTGTGCACGTGAGTTCGCTAAGTTACTATACCGCACGTCTGTTATTTTTGTCCGGGGGGGAACACATACTACATGACCTCTACAGTTCCAACAGTTTGATAGCGGCGTTTTAGTTTTTTTTTTTTTTCAAAATTACATACACACTAGAAATAAAATAAAATAAAATTAGCGTGGTGGCTAGCACTGTTGCTTCACAGCAAAAAGGTCCTGAATTTGCGTGTTCTCCGCGTGTCTTTCTGTGTTGTTTCCGGGTACTCTGCCACAGTTTGAAGACATGCCGTTAGTGGGGTTAGGTTAGGTGGCGATTCTAAATTGGTTGTGGGTATAAATGTGAGTTTCATATTTAAAAATGAACTGAACTGTTTCGATCTGTCAAAGTTGTACCCCACCTTTCGCCCTATAACGATAGATGGCATAACCTCCAGCCCCCCACGACCCTGAAGATACACGGAAGAAAATTAATGGATGGAATCAATCCATCAATCAATAAACATGTCAACAAACATTGCTTACCGGTTATATCAGTACAGTGGGAAATAATCTTTGACGTATTAACTATAAACACATCACAGAAGATGTACAGATGTAATTCTGGCCCCAGAAGTGTTTTTTGGTCTTGATCTGAAATATTCTTGTCATATCCGTGGATTAAAATCATCACCAGTGTGTATTTTGTTTAATAAGAGAAAGACGAGATTTTCTTTCTTTTGATCGATTTTATTTTCAGGGAAAATCCTCGTTATGAGAAGACATGGGTGGACTCCAAAGCAAACCCGAAACTGCACCAACACGGAACATTTAGAGAACTTAAAATTAAGAAGATAAAAATACTTTCCCCTAAAATAAATATTTATTTCATACATAAATTTATAGCTCATGTTAATCCCTCTAATTGTATGATTTTCTCGTGTCTACTTATTTTAAATATACAATCCATGTACTGCAGTCAAGTCACTCCATTAAAATTAAAGGAGCGTCCTACACCTGAGCCCCTATGAATGCATCAGCTGTCATTATGCACAATCACTTTTACTAAAAAAAAAAAAAAAAAAAAAAATCAAGGAAACCTTTTACCTTCATATTGTGAATATTATCAAAGCACATAACACTGTGTCCAAATCTGGTGCATTTTAAGTTTCCTTATTTTTTTTCCTTCAGCATTTTGAGCACTCATAACTTCGAATCATAATTGCATGGCTCCTTTCCCTCTCCTCCTACTGTAGGGGCTTACTGTGCAACCAGAAATGTCTCATCTCTGTAAAAAGTGCACAAGTGTTTCATTTGAAGGCGAAAACTCAACTTCAGCACAGTTATCAGATTTCACTGGCCTTCACACCCAGCCAACGCCCACCTTCCCCTCTTTAATTTGCTCCTTCACATATTACTCATCGACAATCACTGAGTAACATACAGCATTTAGTAGAGACCAGTCACTCTCACACTTTCATGTGTCATTTTATTAGAAAACATCCAAATGAACAGATAAATTCAGACCATAAAAACACCTCAAGAGAAAAAAGACAAAAGAAACAAAATAAAAACAAACAAACACTCCAGCTCGCAGATGTTGTTGAACATAAATTTCTTCTTTGTGTAGTTTACCAGTCAGGGAAGCCTAATCTAAACTGATAGCAACACTTTCGGTACTCCTTAGATTACAGCTTGAGTTGACCTGGAAGACAGGGTACTGGAAACCTCTAATTGTATTCTAGTGTGTTTGCCCGTATTCTAAAATCAAGACATTACAATGTGCGCCAAAGAAAAACAAACAAAAAACATAGAAAGTGATCAAATTTACCATACCAAGCTAAAAAGTTTAAATGAAAGGATTCTTTAATAAAACAGATTTCCTCGGCTCCCGACCTTATGCTGCTCATACAAAACAATAATATAACTGCAAAACTGCTCCCATCTCCAGAAGCATTTATATTAATATTACAGAACCATTAAATAAGAAAGAAAAAGGAAAAATGATATTATAAATCCCGCATCATGTATAAGACCATCATTACAAATAAAAAGCAAATTGGACTACAATTTCACAAAGCACAAAGCTCCTCCATCAATCCAACGTGATGAAATATAATTTTTTTTTTTTTTTTTTACATAACATCGAGGCCTTTTTGCTTGCAATCTGTACAACATCAGTTCTGTCAGTCTGCAGAGCATGACAACACCAAACACCCCCCCATTAAAATCTGTAGCTTTTAAAGGTGGTTTATATAGAGACGCAGCAGAGAAATTGGTTATTCTGCACAAACTTGTTTGCAATTCGATGCTTTTCTTTGCTGCGGTGAAAACATGTCACTACAGCTACAGCTTGTGAATTCAAACTGACCATACCTGTTCTACACGAGGGATATTTTCTTGTTTTTTTTATTTAAAACAAACAAAACAATCTAAAAGGCTCCAGCAGTTTTTCATAGGTGACTGTTCTCAGAGCTCTCTGCATCAGAGGATCCTCTCCAGACATTTACAGCTTGTACTCACTCCCACATACTAATCAGCCTCACACTGAAATGCAGTTTAGCGTAGTAGCTCAACAGGAATCCCCCAAGTCTAAAAAAGACTGGGGTGGGGGGGTGAGATGGGCCATGGGCATTAAAGTTCATGTCCCAAACTCTTATCCTCTGGTCTTCTTTTTCAGACCAAGCTACACCACCTGCCTCCCTGCTCTTCATGATGGAAATCACAGCTCAAAGATGTCGCTGTGCTGCGTGTCAAAAAAAGTGACACAGATTTGGGGGGTGGGGTACACCTTGAGTTCCAGTATGAAGATGATTGGTCAGTGAAGTCACACAGCTTCCTTTTTTTGCTCTCTTTCTTTGTAACTAAGAACTTGCTATTAAACCTACTTCTTCTATGTACAACTTATATACAATCACATTATAAGTTTGAATGCAATTCATTTCTCATGTAAATGCACCAGCGTGCTTGTGTGTGTGTATTTAGGCATTTTCAAACTTGTAGCCCCATTGCTGCCTCCCTCTGTCATTTAAATGTTCCCCTGTTCTCTGCTTCATGTGTGACGGGGTGGAGCATGCCTGCAGCAGCAAACCAAACCCTGAAGTGTTGTTTCTGCTGCATCCTGCTGTTCAAGGAAAGCAGATCAGCTGTGTGTTACTGGAATGATGCTGCACTGGACTGAAGCACAAATCACTTCTAATGGTCACAGAATTCTGTTTTTTTTGCTCCACAGTACAATGCTGGCACTGTACAGTTGTGAGGTAGATAAGGAGAGACACTACTCAGCACTGTACGGTTTAAAGCAAGCAAGGCTATCCTAAAAGCACAGCCGTGCTCAGACCTCAGCTGTCTACTCTTAAATTCTGTGAAGCCCTTAAATGAAGCTTGCAAATGAAACGACACATTACTCTTACTGCAGCACTCACATTGCTGGGTGCCAGTAATGATTGTACGGTGTGGTGTCCTAGAGCAAATCAATGCACTGCTGCATTCATTCATTTAAATAGCTATTAGATAATGGTCCCTTTTCCCTCTAGGGCCTTTTAAACCTGATTTTCTTTTGTTTGAAAAGAGGCAGCCAGCCAGCGTAGTACCAGTAATGACCAGAAGGTGGGGTGACTGTGCTGCAACAATTAAACTTAAGCATCAAAGGTGCAAACGTTTCAGCCAGGCGTGTGGATACAGCGCTGATGGATACAGTGCTGATGGATACAGCCCTGTATCCATCAGCGCTGTATCCGTCAGCAAAAAAAACAAAAACAGCTGTGTGTGTTATGGTGTCCACGTGGGAGAAAGTCTATATTTCTGAATAGCTGACAATTATAAAATTACATGTTGGCGGAGGAGAAGCCTGGTTAATGTCCCTGTGTGTGTGTGTGTGTGTGTGAGAGACAGCAGAACCACAGAGAAGCCTTGTTTGTTGTGTGTGTTCAGGAAGCGGCGATGGTGGTACCCCCGCTGAGGCGCAACAGAATCTGCTGACAGTCCTGCAGCGACCGGCGGTCTCCCACCCGCTCCAGGGTTCGCTTGGCCTCAGCCAGTAGACGAGCTCTGTGCCCGGGCGGGGTTAGCAGGGGCATGGGGAGGTGGCGGCAGGCCAGCAGAATGGCGTGAGCTCTCTCCCTCTCGCCTAAAACACACTCGCCATCTGAAAGCAGGCAGGGAGGAGGAGGGGAAAAGAAGAAGAAACTGGATAAATGTCTTTTCTCTTGGTGTGTCTCGTGTCGTACACTAGGACGGTGTTGCCTACCAGCTGTGTAGGAGCTGTGCGTCCTGCGTCGGAGGTTGTGCTCCAGCAGCTGGTGTGTCCTTGTGGGACTGGCTCCAGCCATCAGCCTCACTGTGGTCTCATGAAGGAACACCTAAATAACACAAACAGCTGTCATTAACAGGTATTTATTATCATTTCAACTTGGCTGAACACACATCTGAGCAGCCCTCAAATTCTCTCAGCAGGCACCAATGTCCGTGCACGTGTTACCAACCAGTTCCTCTGCTTTACTACAACTATTCCCCAACACTCTGTATTCATGTTTGTTTTTGGCCATGAACTCTTTGAAACAGCTCTGTATGCATAACATTTACAATTCAACTAAATTAAATATTAATTAAACTAAAAAGTGGAGGTTTAGATTTTCAAGATTGACAGCAGGCCTTTAAAAATTTCACGATTTGTCTTTCTTCAGCCTCTTCAGTACCACACCAACGCAAACTCATTTTACATCAAACACACTTTGATCTGAACGCCAATTTCTGTCATTGTAAGAAATTTAACTGCACATTAAATCAATGGAGACATCTTAATAAAAGACAAAGAATTGCAATTTCAAAAGTGTGTCTCAGTTTTTCTACATGATAAAGAAATAAAGAGTCAGCATGACTTTTGGACCTAAATTGTAATAACTGAAAGTGTAAAATTACAGAACTCTATAATTGATTGGCTGTGTTGTATAATGAATGGAGGAGATTGTTATCAGCAGGGAAAGCTTGTAAAACCTGTGAAAAAGACTGTCCAAAATTGATGACCTCCTTCACATTTTCCAAAGCCAAAACGGGCCGGATTGGAGTCTTTGAAGGTTTTATTCTGGCCCTCGGGCCTTATGTTTGACACCCTTCTAACTCTTTGTCTACCTTCTTTCCTCAGATTTCCTCCACTGTGCTATCTAAGAGGCCAAATGTGAAAAACTTAACAGTCTCAAAAAAAAACAAATACATTTACGGCTCCTCTAGTAAATCTCAGAAGTGTGACTGATGATATGGTGAACTGAAGTGAAAGTTCTGGAAATGGTAAAAGTGATGGAGATTCATAATAAAAAAATTAAAAAATATATATATATTATGTTCATAATGAACAAGATGAGTATCAGAAATGTACCGAGGTGATTTCTCACTTGAAGGATGGAGCCATTTACAGTTTCACTACTGCAAATACTTGGAAGCTGATCGCTGTTGCAAATTCTATTATATATTTTTGAAATTTAATAAGTTACATTTAAAAAAAACAAAACAAAAACCCCCCCCATAAAATATGCCAAAAACCATTTCCTGCGGTGCCAAACTGCCAGCCTAAGAAATTCAGAATGACGAATCTCTTTCACTTCTTCCTCTCATTGAGGCCTGAACATAGAGAGTTCTGTCTTTATGATCCTTCGCATATTTCAGCTATCAGCACTAATATTAACATATCTGAATTAATCTTCCCAAAGCCCGACCTTGTGTTGTCCCTGTCTGTAGCACTGTGTGAGTTTTCTGAGTGCGCTGAGGTCCCTCTGGAAACCAGCCAACTGAGATCCAGGAGCCGGGCCAGGTTCTCCATTACTGCTGCTTCCCCGCTGCCATAAACTGGTCCTCAAAGTCAACAGGAGGTCACAAACCAGTAGCTCAACCCCCTTGGAAAAAAAAAAAAAAAAAAGAGAGAAAAAAAAATGAAAACACAGCTGGGTTGGGTATAGATGCACATAAAAAACCAAACCCCACAATTACCGGTAAATCTTAGCCGACGTGTATGCCAGAGAGATCAAATCTGAAAAGATATTCATTGTTGCTCAGTGTTAAGTGGTGGGCTGTGTAGTGGATGCGTGCAGATCAGGGAGGCCTCTGTACTGCACTGCAGACACATTGCACTCGGCTTCAGGATCATGCAATGCAACTACAATGCACCACAGCCACCTCCTGCCACCCACACTGCGCGCACACACAGCCCCACAACAGCCTGACCTGACCCTAACTCTGTGTGTGTGTGAGTGTTTATGCATGATTAAGCTTTAACTACAGTTAGTGCTGCACTGTGAGACAGTAACTTGTAATATATGGAAGACTCTTTGATGTCTGCATGCACTGCATGTATCAATGTAGGGGCCATGTTTGGTACATCTTTCTGGAACTGTCGGTACCCTACCTTGTTCAGCCAGTTCCCAGACTGGGCGAGCGGCACTGAGATGCTGGAGCACAGGTAGCTGCTGCCTCTGTCACAGTAAGAAAGGCAGGCTATTGCCCCTTCTCCCTTCAGAGGGGACAGGCTCATCTGTACAGCCTTGCAGAGAAGCAGCACAGCCTTGGGCAGAGGATGGCTGGAATAGAGAGGGACATTTATCAGGTTATTGTGCTTTGTTTTTTTTTTCCTCCCCCTCCCACTTTGGATACAATTATTTTAGAAAAATCGGCACCTATAAGCAGTTTGTAGAACCACCAACTGTGAATCAGATTTTTAATCATCAAATCTGCACAAGATTAAAGCGGATGGGGCCTGATCCAGGGCTTAAAATGCAATAACAGGAGAAGAAATTAACTCTAACACGTTTACTGGAGGTGCGAAGGTGCACAAAGAATAAATAGCAAAGTGCAAAAAAAAGATTTCGCTGTTGGCTTATGACTGTTCAGTCATAACATCTTAATTGAGTCAGCTTTATTGCCATTTTTGAAGACTGCAAACACAGTGCTGAATATAGAATATACACCTGTATGTGCTGCATGTTTCTGATTTAATTAAAACACAGCCAAGCAGATAAACAGATACCGCCAAATGTCTGCAGGACAGTTTTAATTTGCCTTGATATTGGCTAAATGCTGTGTAACATGTCAGTCGGTCAATTTTCATACTCTGACCATTCTGTGACCTCTGTTGCTGGACATCCTGGAATAGACCACTCCCATTAAGGTAGAATATATTTCAGTGCACTTACTCAAGAATGTGCAGAGCTCTCGGCATTCGCTCAGCTTCTGCCAAAAGTGACCTCACTGCGACGTCATCGCCCTGCAGCCAGTACACGGCAGCCTTCAGGACCACAGCCCACCAGCGACTCACTGGATCCCCCACTGGAAGAGGGGGAAAAAAAAAAAAAAGTACATAAAAGAAGAAAAATTATGCATAAAGAAAATGTAGCTCAAACAGGTTGGGCAACCTCTTGGCGTTGTAGCTTTCCTGCTGTTATCAAAAGCTGCATGCATGACTGTAAAACACTTTTTTTTTTGTGTAGGGCAGCGACCAGATTGTCACTGTGTTCTTATCCACTGCATTCATTTGTAGATGACTGTAAGCTGTGATAATACCACAAAACATTCATGTGGAAAGCGACTAGTGACTGACTATCAGTGTGCTGCTAGAGGAAAGTAAATCCATTCAGGCTGACAGTAATAACTCAGATTGCTATCTGCTTAGTCATCACAGAAGAAAACGTTTTTTCCCCCCCATACAAAGATCTGTTCACGATTCCTATTAAACTGTCACGGTTCTTCTTCATATCAATCATACCTGGAATAGTGGTGTGACTGGGAGGAGTCGAGAAAGGGGGAGGTGGGGAAGGAGAGTCCTCTGTGCAGCTGTTCAACAGCTGCAGGAACTCCAGGGCGCTGGAAAACTCTCTGAAAGGGTAGAAGAAAAGATAAGCTAAAAGCAAATCTAAATTTTACACCAAGCTGTGGAAAAAAACAAAACAAAACATAATCTATAAACATTAAAGTGAGTTTCTCGGTAGAGCGTTGCTGCTGCTATTCAGGCCTTACCCAGACTCGTTCTTGCGTTTTTCTGCTTCAGAGTCGCTCTGCGGTTGGATGAGGGTGTGAACGGCTCTCTCCAAAAGCTTCCTGCAGAAAGAGCGGTGCAGCTGGGCAATGGGGTCAGCTGGGAGGAAAGATCAACAGGAAAGCAGAGAGAACAGGAATATCACTCACGATTAATTTTTGAAAGAAGTTAACTGGATTATTTTATTTTGAATTCGAAGAAGTAAATTAGAGGAAACTTAAGGAGCAGGCCCAACATTTACAACATACCTGGGTCTCTCTGAGAAGTGTACACCCCATCGCCGTTTTCTGACTTCACTGACCAATCACAGCTCAGGAAGAACTGCCTCCCAAGTGGAGTGAAGAGCCAGCGCAGGCAGTCGGGGATCGTCTTGGTTTCTGATTGGTTGGCCACACTCTCAGCACAGCCCAGCAGGTAACCCTGAGAGACAGACGAGGTTCAAAACATGATAAAGTGCGAGTGAAGCCAAACATCAACAGTGATGATTTCAAAGGTGACACACTTACAGGGAGACAGGAGAGATGGTGGCCCAGCGCAGTGCGCAAGGCTATTGCGGCAGTGACATAAATCTGGGCGAGCTGTGTGGGGGCCATCTTGCCTTGGGCGCTCACGCTGAGGTTCACAGCGCTTAGAGAGAGCGACAGAGCCCACAGGCTGCTACGCTGAGGCAGCTTTCCTGTAGAGACAAAGAGGAAGCAGATAATGTATCTTCTCATCATGTCAACACGTGTGAAAAGTACAAAACCATCTGCTGGATTCCTGTCTGTGCACCCTAAACGCTTACCCGTGAGTTGCAACTGGCTGAGCTGGTGGTACACAAGCGCCGCGTCCCTCGCGCTGGTCCTTGCCTCCTCCCCTTCGTGCTTCCCTCCGACCTGGTGGACAAGCCAGCCCAGAGGAGTTGGGCGATGCAAGCAGTAGCGAATCACGTTCCAGGAGAGTGAGCAGACGAGGTCCAGCTTGGTTGAGGGAAGAGCTCTCGTCAAAACAGAGAGGCAAGTCTCTAAACTGGCCACTGCTGCTGTGTAATCTCCCTGTAGGAGAGAGAATCACATGAGAAATGGTAAAGTAGTCAGCGTAGACTGACGGAAGAGAAAGACCGAGAAGGTTGTGGCTTAGCTATGAAAGATGCTAAAAGTAAAACCATGTGCAGAGGAACCTGGCTCAACTGAGACATCAAAAACAGTGAGAATTAAAACACAAATCTGCAAAGTGCTCTGTAATAGAAAGAAAAACAAATCTTAGGGTACATCCAACTCTAAGAAGTTCTATTAATCCAAGAGCATCAGAATAATGGTTTGTTTAAAACATCTCAAGTCCATCTGATCTGATCTGCACTCACTCTGTTGAGATGCAGGTCTGCTTGTTTGCGGTGCCTCCAGAAGGACACAGATTTTGGTGAGTGAAGCGGTGTGACTGGCTCCCACAGGTACAGCACCCTGACACAGCCCCACACTGCTCCCACTCCACTCAGCACCCACACCATGACCCACGGCAACAGGCAACGGAGCCAAGATGCTGGAGGACGTGAAGAAATGAAACATGTCAAAAACCATGTCAAATCTATGAGAGGATGGACAAACCTGTATTTTTAAGATTCTAACAAAGGATTTTCTAGGTGGTATGAACGGGAATCAGCAATTCATCAACTTCTGGGGTAAATTAAATTAAAGATCATCAATTCTCACCAAATTCCTGCGTGTGACTTGGAAACCAGACAAGCGTTCTAGATGGGCCGTGGCCTCCGGAAAGGGCGGGGCTGCTCGACGTCTCCGATCCCAGTAAAGATGGGAGAGGGTTCAGGGAGAGGCAGAAGAAAGTCAAGGCGCAGAGGAGCAGCCGAGAGCGATCCATCACACCAACCGAGGGAGAGTCCGGCTCGCTTTTTATCTAAGAGACAGTAAGAGAGACGAAGAACAGGTTCACAGGGACGATAAATAATACTTTAAATTCGGTTTATAATCACAAACCCTTGCTTTGCCCAAAAAACGTCTAGTGAAGCAAGCGGAAAAAGAAACCTTTTAAAACATCAACGTAAATCAAATTTTATCAAACAAGAAATCAGCTGTCTCGGAAAAAAATTCAAAAAAATGTGTTAGCTTATGGGCATTCACCGGCTAAAAGCTTTTACTGTGAAGCAAAGCGAGTGGGAGTAATGTGCAATAAAGCTTTTGTCGACAGAAAGAACTACAACCGCCTCAGGTATGAAGAACCCAAAAAAAAAAAGAAAAAAATTCATTCTAATCTTCAAAAAGGCACTTTGAAGCTAAGAATAGGAAGTCTTTTAAAACTGCCACTGTCCTTCCTTTGACCTACATAAACACACTGAGCTAATCAGTTTGCTGACACTAAAACACTGCAGTCTGCTAAGCCACTGAGCCACAACCATAGTGTGTGTGTGTGTGTGTGTGTGTGTGTGTGTGTGTGTGTGTGTGTGTGTGTCTGTGCCCTGTCCTCACCTGTTCATGATCCAATAAAGGGCTCCCTGGTTCTGAATCAACACAGTAAGGAGAGAACTGGTGAGGGGAACCAGAACCAGAATCTGAGGCTGGTGGTGACATCAGCACTACTTCCTCTTTGAGCTCCACATCTTCAGACAGCGTCATGGGCTCTGGGATTGAGAGAAAGTGTCAATGCATTGGACCTGCTGTGACTTCTGATCCGCTCGCAGCTTTAAGTAAAGTGAAGACTTACTGTTCTTCTGGTTGGCCATCTTAAGGGCCAGGTTCTCCTGGCGTAGTTTGTGATTAACCTGTTGCAAGTGCTTTATGTAGTCAATGGCCTTCCTAAGCACTCCTGACTTATGCATCTAAGAAGAAATACATGGAATTTAAAATGCTGAAAGCATATGATATTACCCAGACTTAATATTTTTATTGTCTCCTTTAAAATAAATAGATAAATTACTAACCTTCGCATCACTGCCCATGACCAGATCTCTGAGCTCGATGATCTTGTCGTTGATCGAGGATCTATACCTCTTCTCAATGATGTTGTGAGTTGTCCTCCTCTCGCCCTCCTTCACTACCCCTCCTGGCCCAAGTCCTCCCGCTGTCACCTGGCACTGATCCATGCTTGGCCTAGCTGTGCTTTGACAAGAGCCTGGCTGTATCTGTTTGATTGGCAGCTTATCTCCTCCTCCCATCATAACAGGGACAGTGGTCAGGATGTTGCTGCTCACAAGTGTCTGGCGAACGAAAACAAACACAAAAACAGTTTTTAGTCTTAATCATAACCTTTGTTTGCATGTAAATAGCAGTGTTGAATCATGCACAGTGCATACCGGGACTTGCAGAGCTGTGTTTTGGATGGGTGTGGTCAGGGTGGTGATGCCTGCAGGACTCTGCATGGTAGACAGCACCTGTGTCCCATCTGGTTTGAGAGTTGTGAGAACCAGTGAGTCCGTCTTAAGAATCTGAGGCTGCTGGACCAAAACCTGAGTGAAGACAACCATAAATTGAACGTTTTCATGTTTGCTTGATTATCACTGTGAAACTAAATATTATGTTAGGGGTTATGTTTGCAGTAACTTGGGGTAAAATTATTTAGGTAAGCTTTGGTGAAATATTCTGGTAGCAGAAACTTTGTTTACTCATCCAATCCTGCTAACAACTGAGGATTACTTACAGGTACTTGTTGCACCTGCTGTTGCACAGTGTGGACTGCAGTGGGCGCTGTGGAGATGGTCTGGATGGTTTGACCTGTTGGGGTCAGAACACGCTGGTGCTGAATGGCCACTGGCTGAAGCTGAGGTGACGTCATGATGCTCTGCATTTGTGGCTGGAGGACTGGAGTGACGAGAGAGAAAACAAAAAAGATATTTAGGAAAAATGAAAAGCCAAATTAAATTGCATTCCCTGCTCTGTACTCACCTTGGAAGCCAGGAGCAGGGCTCTGCTGGCAAATGACAGGGTTCTGAATGAAGCGGGACTGTCCGCCATTGGAGGCAATCATCACCGTCTGGGCTGCTTGTGTCTGTATGGGCATGGGTGTTTGGCTGTGGGTCTGAACCAGGGTGTGAACTGGAAAGCTTTGAGTCTGCATGGGGATGCCCTGGGTGTGCATCTACATTCAAAAACAGAAAAACAGATGTTTGTTGTCTTTGTTTATCTGTTACAGTTTTTAAGCAGTCTGAAAATGTTTTACGTCAGCAGAAGCACCACTACAGCACTAGCCCATCACTGTAACAGTCAGACTACAGCTTTCTCCACTCCTAATAGGACTGTATGAGTAGCGTGTGAGAAAGCGTCAGGTAAATCTGTACCTGGATGGTTGTCTGGGCTGCCTGTTGGGGTTGAGGCTGGATGGGTTGGACAATCTGAGGCCTTGGCTGAAGGAGTGGAGGGCTGCGGGTCACCTGTTGCTGCACTGAAGCGTTGGTTGGGGGGGAGGGGGTTTGTGCGGGAGTGAGGGGAGGGGTGAGGGGTATTGAATGTGGGGACAGTGTCTGGGAGGAGGTGAAGCAAGCGTTGGAGCTCTGGTAGGCAGCATTGGTTGAGGGCTGCGGTGTCTGGGGAGTCTGAGCAATTTGAGGTTGAGGCCGAGGGGTGGAGGTGACTCCACCACCCTGTAGAGAGCCTGCTGAGTTCATCTGATCCTCGAACAAGTCTGGGAAGTCTCCCACCTGATTGCTGACAAACTGCAGCATCTCTGAAAATAGGGAGAAAGTAAACAGACAAGAAGTCAAAAACATCATCTGAGGTGTATCTGAACATCTCCGCAAGTCTCCTCTGTAAGTGAGGCCTCGTGCAGAATATTGAGGTTGCTCCAGTGTAGATCAGCCAAAGATATGAACACTATTTATTGCAAAGATATGAATAGACTCTTCAAGACCTGACCTTGAATTGACAGATATCCACACAAGCACAGCTACTGTTCTGGTCATAAATCAGTATAAAGAAACCTTCAAACAGAAGGCCTTGAAGAGGTTTGATGTAATCTCAATTGATGCCACAAAAGAGATAGGCAGATAGAGTAAAGAACACTTAGATGAAGAATCGAGCAGCTCTGAAAGGTGTGATAGACAGATACATGCCCCCCCCCCCCACTCACTCACCCACTCACCCACCCACCGACATTGTGTATGCTGGTGCTCGTGGTTTGGCAACATGACAAAATGCACTCAGTTGCCAGTTCATTAGACCCATCGTACTGAATCTAAAACAAACTGCCTCTTCGTGAGGAGAGGTTTTATTAGGAAACAATGATCAACTTAATGTCTTGATTATTTTTGGGAATTATTTTTGTATATGAGGTTTAAGTATAGGGTAAAATATTAAGCATTTTTGGAAATTTAGTTTGAAAAACATCACTGATAGAAATAGTGTTGAGACAAAATATCAATACACTTACATAATCATATCACAGCCTCTTTCAATATGTTCCCAGCACATTCTTGCCAAATGCAGTATTGTGCCAAAGTCTTGAACCACCACTCATTTCTTTATATTTTGCTATAAAAATGGGTAATATGTGCAGCTATTTATCAAAACTAAACATTATTTAGGGCAAAGTGAGCTTTTGTACACTTGTAACAAGCCTGAGAGTCAAAATCTGGTATGACTGGCAGCCTGATCTCTCTTAGGCACCTATCATGTCATTTCTTTAGGTAGTCTTCAGAAATACTTCTCCAGACTTCTTGAAGGACATTCAAAGCTCTTGTTTGGATGTTGGCTGTCTTCTGTCAGGATGATCCCATGCCGCTTCAATAATGTTGGGTTCTGGGATCTGGGGAAGCCAATCTATCACTGACTGCGCTCCAATGTGTGTTTTTCTATCCAGGCATGCTTTTACTGGGTTGGCAGTGTGTTTGGGACCACTGTCTGGATGCTGGAAAATGAAGTAGCTGCCAATAAGATACTTCCAGATGTTACTGTATGGTGGAACAAATCTGATGGTACTATTGACTCTTTTGGAACAACTGTGTTGGTCCAAATGATTGTCTTGCTAAGTATTATTTACATTAGTAATTTGAAGGTTAACGTTTCTAAAAGGAATCCCCTTTCAAAAAAGACAACGACAACTGAAAACACTTTTGACATATAGTATCCCATGTGGTTGAAGCTTGTCTGCCTATGTGATTGATTGTGCCTATGCCCTTAGCTCCCAGGGTCAGCGCAGCGTCAATAAGCTGAGCCTGTAACCTTGAACTTTGTCTTAATGTGAGGCGGAGAAATCAGACAATACAAAAGACAAAGAACTTTTTGTCAAGTGTAAGTGTTAAATCACTAAGCGCACAACCCTTAGACACCACATATCAATATACCCGAGAAGCCCTGCAAGCCACATGTTAAATTTAACTACAGTCACTACTTTGCAGCCTCAAAGTGAGTGATTGTTTCCTGCATTGAGTGATTTTTTAGGCATCAGGAAAATACAAGGCCACTGTATAATACAGTACTATAACACCTTTTTAAAGACATACATAGTTATCAATCACACTGCAGTGAAACATGTTCTGCATCTATTACGCCTGCAATAAAATTAATACTTCCTTTTTTGGTGATTTGATTTCTACATTTTTTTTAGCACAATATCGCTGCAGGACATTTTGTGTTTCTACTTTAATGGTGTAATGTTTGAGACAAATGCAACACAAAAAGCACTGGGGTACAAGAATAGATGCTTGAAGCTGGAAAGCGAAGAAGGAAAACTCACAAACTTTTTAAAACACCAAAAGGTTCTCAGATATGTTTGGAAAAGAAGCCAACATCCTGTCAGCTTTGTCTTTGATCACTCGCTGCATTTTAGCACAGCGTACAAAAACAATAAAAGGCGTTCGTTCCCATCAGTGTGAAGGGTTGCCGACTCCAGACATGAATTGAAATCCAACAAGTCTTTAAAACGAACTCATGTGTGTTTAGATCTCATCTTGGATAATATATCATATCTGCATTTCTACTGCTGCAAAATCTCAAGCTGTAAAAAAAGAGATCAACAGTCCAACACTAGCAGCAGAGAGGTCAAGGCCAGTAATTCATGCACTGATAGCCATGACTGAAGTCTGCATGTGACCTGTGTTGACATTGAGAGGTAAAGAAACAGTAATGACCACTTTCAAAACCAATAAAAGGGAAACACTGTGATGCTTGCTTTGAAAAGTGAGCCCAGAGGAGTGCAGGACAGGATTTCAAATAAGCCGCATCACAGGAACACTAAATGGGCTTCCTCTCAGAACCGTTTCTACCAACCATCCAGTCGAATTTACACTTACAGTAAGGCACTCGCACACTTCAACACCTCGAGGGGAGGGGGTTACAGTGGCTGACAGAACAAAGCACCTCTGAGCCCATGGAGCTCCAGACCGAGACTCCGACACAAAGGGTAAATTCATTAAATGGGGGTGTAGGGCGAGGGTGCAGTGGGGGACAATTTTGTGGGTTGTTGAGAGCAAAGAAAATAAGTTACATAAGCAGAGCAGCAGTTGTTAAGTGAATAATTGGAAAAGCAAGAATGTTCAACATTAATACAGAGTCAAATGCACAAAAGAAAAGCTTGTGACTAATCTGAATTTGCAGCAGTTAAATGCTTTTCCTCATGGGAAACCTGCATTTTCCCCCCCACACAGCTGCAGGCAAAATGCACTGAGTGAAGCAAAAGTCAAGTTAGGATCAGTCAAACCTCAACAGTCATTTGACTTTCACACAATCTGCACATTCTTCTTTTGACACAGTGATTAAGTGAGATTAAATAGCTGTGACTGGGCTATTCACGAGAGAGAATTAACACCAGATGCCACAGGCAGGTAGGTTTTCAAACCCATGCATAGTAATCTTTATTGGGCTTTGCATGATCTCAGTTAGAGCACTTTGGTTGTATGCTGATGAGTAATTTAAACTTAACACAACCAATTCATCCCATACTGTGCGTCACACACACACACAAATTCACCAGTGTATCAATCCGGTCTGGTGGGTTAGCATTCAGTAAAATTCCACCCTAATAAAAAGCTGGTGACTCTGCGTTGGCCAGCCTCACACCAAAAGCCCCCATCCTTTCACTGTGTGCCAAAGGGTGAAACATGTTTTGATAACAGGGAAGTTGGAACAAGGATGCTGTTTGTTCACAGGGTACAGGCCCACAGAGTGCAAAAGGCTATCTGTTTTATTTATTTATTTACTTATTTTTGACAGAGATGTTGTCCCACAGATGATGCTCAATTAGGTCTGCAGAAGCAAAAAGATGCTCAAGTAGGAGTTAAAGCTTTCTTCAAAAACAAGAAGAAGGTCAGAAAGTAACTGACACTTCTTATGGAGGAGTCAAGACAACACAACAGTATCACTTCTTCATCTTTTAGTTTATGTTCATTGTTTGTTTGTTTTGGGTTTTTTGTTTGTTGTTGTTTTTTGGGGGTGGGGGTATTAGAGAAACAAATAAAGAAAATAGACAACGATAATGCCAAAATAACAGAGCATTCGAGGACTACTAAATATAAGTGGCCTCTATTTTCCTGAGTGGTATCTTGAATACTTAAACATTGTCGCAAGAATTAAGAGCCAGAGCTGCTCATCTCCTTCCGCTCCGCAGGAAGAACAGCTGTCGGGCTAAACGGAAACAGGCCAACACTCGTGAAACACAGCTTAACCTTCCTATTTTTTTTTTTTAACGGTGACACGGACACTCACCGTCAATGTCTCCCAAGGTGAATTCGTCCCCTAATTCCGCTAAAGTCGGGTCCATGTTCTCCATGGTGGAGATATATTCCCCGCTGTCCATCCTATCTGTCAGCAGCTCTCCTCTCCAGTTGTCAACGGAGGGACAAAACAAACAAGGTCCACGAGCTCCTCCGTGGGCGTTCGGCAACGCCTACCACACAGCTAACTGACCGCGGAATATGTCCTCTCAACCCCAAAACAACAGAAGCCCCAAGAGAGGAGCACTTCTACACCGATAAACTCATTGGCATCAATTTATGTTTGAGGCGACGCCATCTTGTTTCACGCTCATTACGTCATTCACAAACAGACTCCGTGGCCCATAGCGGGATCTGATTGGCTGAGACCTGTTCGTTCTTGTCATGAGACCAGTCATCACCGTCCAATGACAGGCCCGTATTCGCCGTGGTCTGATAGTACGTCAACTATCAGAAGCTTGGGTGTCATTTGAATAAACCGCTCCCCCTACCTTCACGAAAAGCACTCGACCTCGGTGGACAAATGCAGCTCCTTGGAAAAGATGACGGCGATAAACCCACACAGTCATTCTGCAGTCATTCGCCAAACACACAGTTTCACTCGTTTCTTCTATTTTGCCACAACTAACGTGATAAGCATGTTTTCCAGCGTACAGATTAATACTATCGTATTTATTATTTACATTTTAAAGCTTTAAAGATTACAAGTTGTGTTATAGAAAAAAAAGGGTTAATGGCATATACTCCAAGTTGTACTTTTTAAGCATAAAAATTGTATGATATTGTGTTAATAAAAATGAAAGAACTACAGTTGAGCTACCCATCGACTCTATTAGGTAGGTAATCAATCACATTTAGGCATGTAGATAAGGTCGAAATGACCTGCTAAAGTTCAAACTGAGCATCAGAAACATGGAGAAATATGGGAGTTTAAGTTGCTTTAAGTTTATTGGCATAGGTGTTGGTGGCAGATGGGCTGCGCTGTGTGTTTTAGCAACTGCTGATCTACAGGGATTCTGTCCCCTTAGTACCAACTTACCATCGCACCACAGTGTCCCTGAGTATTGTTGCTGATCATGCCCATCCAGTTATAACTACAGCGTACCTTTCTTCTGATGGTTCACAGGAACCATCAAAAGGATAACACAACCATAAAGCTGACATCATCTCAAACTGGTTTCTTGAACATGAGTTCATTGTACTCAAATGGCCACCACGGTCACAAGACGTCAGTCCAACAGAGCATCTTTGGGACATTGTTGTTGAATCCATGCCAGGAAAAATTAAGTCAGCTCTGAAGGCAAAAGGACGTCCAACCAGGTATTAGTGTACCTAACAAAGTCATCAAATCTACACATTTAAAATGGCACAGATCTTAATTCTAAGCACCATCACATTTTTACCTAATGTGTTTGCAGAATTCTTCAAATGGAGAACCATAGTTGGTTAAAAAGTACAACTCCACACATATGGCATTATAAAAAGATAACACAAATATAATACCACAAGAAAAGGAAAAAAGAAGGCCAAAAACGTTAGTTCTTGCAACAATATTTGTATTTTTTTTTTATTTCACAGCAAAAACATGAACACATCAGTGAACTGCTGACTCATTTCCAGCAGATGTGTTACCTGTATTAACCTGTGTTAATACATAACTGGATAACTCTCCCGGTTTACATATTACGTTAAACAGTGCAATAAACCCAGCCAATCGTTGCATATCATTCATGATGGAAACTGATGAGCAAACACTGATGAGGTGCTTAAGATGACTTTTTTCTGTTTATAATACTCACTGTATTTTTTTTTTTTTTAGTATGATGTGTGCTCAAGGACTAAAGTGTGTTTTAATACCAACCAGAAATGAAATGAATCACAACCTTCTAACATGTTTAAAAATAAGAAACAACAGAATCAACACCCATCTAATATGTCTTTCAGTCGTCCCACACAAGTGCAAATGTCATGGATTATTCAGCCTCGGCTTGAACCAACATTTAGAGTAAGAAATTTCTACCTTTTCTTTCAAAAACTGGCTTCATATTAATACAGCATACAACTTTATTACACAGATGTTGTTGCTAGCAGTGCATCTTTAATCATTTACATCCATGTAAAAATATCCCTCACTGCAGTAAGCTACTGTGTTGTGTGGTGTTTACTTGTGAAGGTGGAAAAATAAATCTCTTACATCCTGGATTTGGACTCTACGCTCAGCCTGTATTTATTTGTTCCAGTAGATTTCATAAGACTTCTTCTCTGAGTAGGAAGCCTCCGTCGTTCCTGTGCCGCTTCTCACTTTTTCCTTCACCACTTTCACCACCAGACCACCAGCGAGGGCGATGCCGGCTGCAGCTTTGCCGATTTCGGCCACCGCGCTCAGGATGCGCGCAGTTGTCGACATGGTGCCCCACGGGTCTGATGCAACCCTGCTGGCTGCTGTTGCCACACTGGGCCCTGTTACCCCACACACAGCACCAGCGGCCACTTCCTGAGCTAAGGCGGCAGCACACTGAGGAGTCCCAGTGGCTGCTGACGCTAAACTACCCTGAGCTACTCCTGCTGCTGCTGCAGTTTCAGCTCCACCGAGGGCAGCTGCTCCCTCCAGAGCTGCTCCTAAAGCAGCCCCACCTGCCATGGTGCATCCCACACCGGCCGCCACCCCGACTGCAGTGGCCCCTATGATACTAACCTGGCTGAGGGCATCTAAAGCACCTTCTGCAGGACTGGAAGCCTCAGCGCTAGCAATGGCTCCAACAGAACTACCCAGAACGCCACCTGTTGCTGCGCCTAGAGCCACTGCAGTTTTCCCCGAGGCTGCTGCCACTATGGCGCCCACAGCGTTCCCCACACCTGAGCCTCCCGCCACAGACATCCCAGCTAACTGAGCTGCAGCAAAACCAACCGAGTTCCCAACAAGAGATGCCCCAGCTGCGGCTGCCAAAGGGGCAGCCGCTCCAAAAACTGCCCCAACTGCCATGCCAGTGGCTCCAGCAGCCACCAAGACCTTAACTCTCTCCAGCACCTTGGGAGAGAGCGCGGCTTCCCTCCTGAAACGAATTAGTGACGACCGGACAGATGGCCGCCGGCTGACAGCTCTGCCATAGCCCCGATGTTGGCCTCTGATCTGGTCTCTCAGCAGGCTGAAAGGACTGCTTCTGCTCTCCTTTGCCCATCTCTCCACCCTAAGATCATCTTCACTTCCTCTTTCTACCCCTTTCCTCTGGAGCTCTTGTAATCCCCTCTCGCTGCTTCCTGCTATGTCAGACTCTAAAACACATTTCCTTCTTTTTGCAAGTTTAGCTCCCTCTTCAGTTCTGCAGTTACTTCCTTCTTGGTCTTCACCCTCTGCTTGCCCTCGCTCTCGCAAAATCCTATTCTGCTCCTCCCTGATTGCAGCCTCTGCCTCTAAAAACATAATGTTAGTATAAAACCCTCCGTTACTCTGCCTCACCATACTGTCTACCTTCACCAAGAGCTCTTTAACCTGTGCTGTGTTACTGGGGTCTTTGTTGTTGAGCACATGGTACCTACCCCCACACTTGTCTATCAGAGCCCTCAGCCCAGGAGGTGCAGTCATGTTCAGATATTCTTCTATCCCCATTCCCTCGAGGTCATCCCCCCTTGTAAAAAGAACCACTGTATGGTGAAATACAGCATCCTCCCCAAATATCTTGGCCAGCTCACAAACAGCCTGGTTCTCGTTGTCTGTGTATCGTCCTATTGGCACTACAAGGAGGAAAGCGTGGGGGCCAGGGGCAGAGAGAGACACGCATTTGGCAATCTCTGCGTGAATCTGCTCCACACTGAGGTGAGTGTCTCCAAAGCCTGGCATGTCAACAACCATGATTCGCCTCCTCTGTGGGACGGCCCGGCCATCTTCTTCAGCGAGCTCAGTGTTTCCCATCTCGCAAATCTGAGTGACAGAGCTGGCGCTGACCTGTGACAGGAACTGCCTGCGGCCCAGGATGGTGTTCCCAGATGCACTCTTGCCAGTTCCGGTCTTTCCAACAAGGACCAGTCTGAGGTCTTCACTCCACATGGTCTCAGAGTCGACTCCTTCCTTCTCACCCTCCATGTGTACTGGTTCCTTGTTCCCCTCCTCGTCTTCTAACAGAACATTAGGAGCAGAAAACGTTTGGCGTTAACGCTCAGAATACTGTAAATGTTTTTTTGAAATGTTCACTGCAAATGTAATGACCAATGGAAAAGCAGACAGCAACCAAGGCTTGTATTATCTCCACTTTGTGTCGTTGGGAAAGATAACAGCAATGTAATGAGCTTTGTCAAGTGAGAGCATCAGGAAGCTTCTTGCACATAAACAAAACATCAATAGGCTAGCTACAGGCAAGAGGGACGCGAAGCTAGCAACATCCACTAGGTGGTTAAATTAAATGTCTAACTTTAACACCACCCAGTGCGAACATACCCTGAAACTAAAAATCAAATGTCGAATGAAGAGCTCACGCTTTAATCTCGTTAATTAGACTGCCTGCTAATAATTCAGCCTTAGCACGTTAACAGCTTTAGCTTAGCTTTCGTTAGCAAGTCGCTAACTTTTGACAGAAACGTCAAAGTGTGATCTTACCACAGTACAAATGATGAAACATTTCGCAGAGAGACTAAAAGGCCATTTCTTCTCTGCATGCCAGCTTCCCCTTCATCCTCTACATGCGGCCACAGATGGGCTGAAGTCAAACTGTTCTGCCCGCATATGAAATGCAAACACTGGACTTTGTGTCTTTGATGGTTTCCTGCCCTCTGTCGGTTCATCTGCTCGACAAAACAAATGTAGCAGGTCTGTGGAGCACAGAGGGGGCTGCTTTCAGCCGCTCTCATGTTCACGCTTGATTTGGAAGATTACTTTCTTCTTCTTCTTCTTTTTTTTTTTTTACCTCCATCCTGACACAATAGCAAGAGGTTTGTGTGTCTTCCCGGGCTCGAACCGGTAACCTTTTGTTTGCTATTATACAAATGTGTAAACGCCAAAGTGTAGAGTTGTCACATATAAAGCCCTGAATCTTTGTATAGAGTTTGTGTTACAGTTTTTCCTATTGATAAAGCCCAGCCCCGTTGCCATTCTTACTAAAAGCAATTAATTAACAGATAAAAAATTAAATGACAGGTAAATTACACAGTACAAAAAAAAAAAAAAAAAAAAAAAAAAGAGACATTTTTTGTGAATTAACAAAACCTGTATATTAAGTACGGGGACAGTCTGTATAATGAACTACCAGAGCTTTTTCTGTAATTTTATTTTTATTATTTATTTTGTACTTTCACTGGTCCAGCCGTTTAAGGTCAAAGAGGGCTGTGCGTGGCCCACAATGTAAAATGAGATTGACATCCCTACAGTATGAAGCCACATGAAGTACAAATATATTATATATATAATTTTCTTCCTTATGTATCAGAGTCACTTTATTTCATTACACGTGTTAACAAAATGGCTTGTTCATTCTGCAGCAATGATATTTTTCTCTGAATATACATATAGTTTTCATAACAGTCATTATTACTATATGAAAATTACATCAGTCTCAATTGTGTAGCTCTGAATCCACAAAACGTGTCAATTTAAAAAGGGGAAAAATATGGGAAAAAAGGTTAAAGACGAGGGACTGCTAGATGAATGGTCACATGTTGTATTTCAGGTTGACAGGATAAAAATAATGTGAAGGCTCATTAAGGCAGAAAAAACTATATGGTCAATTAAAAAAAAAAAAAAAAAAAAATCTCAAATGAGTCCCTCAGATGGAAATAAAATAGCAGACATAAAAATGAACCCATGGTAATCTTTATCATTACGCCATCCTTCAGGCAAACGCAACATAATGATGTGTCCTTATTAATTCTGAGCAGCAGTGGGAATGTAAATCTGCCTATTCACAAACATCCTTTGAGAAATTCAACAGCTCTTAGAAATAATGAAAGATAATATTCAATCAGCGGTCGAGCCCAACCCAACCATAAACACGCCACATTTTCAAAAGGTCAAATTTGGCAATCGCACCTACTTGAAGTGTATGGGATTTTAGATACATTAAACCGAGACCAGACACAGTACAGCGGGGGCGTCGCAAAGTTTTGAAGAAAAACGATTAGACTAAAATGAATTAATATCCCAAAGTTCAGTTACATAAGCTTCAAGTTATCAAAAATGAGTTTGCCTTAACTTCATCTCCAGAGAGTTATTTCTCTTGTTATTTTTTCCTTCCCCCCCAAATTCTAAAGAACTGCTGACTTACAGCAGCTCAGGCTTTTCTCAGATCTGGACGAACCCCCTCCTCCACTTTACATTTTTGTGTCACATTGAGGTTTTCTCTCTCTCTCTCTCTTTCTCGAGCACCTGGCTTTTGTACAAGTGACGGCAGCTTTTTGTTTTTCTTCACTGTCACCAGAGTCTACAAGTCAAGCCACCCCTTGTGGACTGCGAGTGTACACGCCTTCTCATCTCCTCCTCCTCCTCTTCCTCCCTCTGCTCTTCGCGCTCGATGAGGTGTAGCGCTATAGCTCGTTGCGAGAGCGGGATATGCGAGGGCCTTTCCTGATCTCTTTCCTCTTCTCCTCCTTCCTCCTCCTCTTCTCCTCCTCCCTCAGGATCTTCTGGAAAGCCTCGGCTGTGTGAAGCACCTGCGGCAGATAAGAAAGGGCGCGGGGAGATCAAAGTCGCGATGTGAGAGAGGCTGTGTTTTCTTAGAGAATTTCTACGAAAAACAAAGCAAAGATCTGCATGTGTTTCTACTCCTGCTGGTTGCAAAGGTGTACCCAGAGAGTCTCCGGGGTATTAAGAAAGCTGTTACCAGGTATCAGGCTAGAATAATAATGGATGATGGCAAAGTGTAGAACAGCATGTACGCAGCGTACTCACATCATCTCTCTCTGTGCGGTACGGGTTTATAAAGTCTGGGGATTTCTCTGTTATTCCCAGCTCCTGTGACATCTGCGAGGTGAGCAGAATAGGAAAGATGGCAGAGGAAAGAAAAGAGGGGGAGATGATACATAATGCTTGCTTCAAAAAGAGCTAAGAAACGTCACATCACTTATGCTACAGCTAAGAAGCGCTCTGATGCAATTTAAACCACATTCCTTGTGAGTATTAGAGCTCATTCTTCATTATTTACCGCTCATGGAGGTGGATGAAATAGAGACGAGGGAGTCGGAAACCAAGCGTTGGGTTAAGCGAGGGTCGAACGCACACTTTTAGGACGCAAAACTGCTGCTGCTGCTGCTTCGAGCCTCAGAATTAATCCACTTCATAATCCTCTTGGCACATTGCTAAGGTCACAGATTAATCCTGCAGGAGTTTAGTTCATTAACCCGCACATTAAACAAGGTAACACCGGTTAGACACCTTTGGTCTTTAAAGTTTAAAAGGCCAAAATTCAATTTCTACAGAAATATCTGACACGCTGGCTGACACTGATGACTGATAACTCCACACTTACATGACATGAGATTGCATCACTCTTCAAACCCACCAGGTTTCCAGAGAACTGTCACCCTTTTTTTTAAAGTCATTTTTTCCTGTTTGGTATAGCTAATGATGCACAGATGGCACTTCTGCTGAAAAGATAACATCTTGTGGTTTATGAGAATGTGCCTTCTGTTTAACGTGTGGCTAAAACTGATCTAGAAGCCACTGAGCAGCCACTTTGAAGTGCAGGTGGGTCGTTTGGGCAGTTATTGGGAAGCATTATCTAAATTCATTTAAATTTCAATAGCGAGTGGGCGATAAGAACTGCATTTATAGAACAAAACAAATCTGGGGGAAAAAAAAAAAAAAAAAAAACCCTCGATATTTGAGTATTGTTTTCCAAAATAAAAGGTTTTTTCCACCCATTCATCCCTTGCCATTTACCCAGGCCCACCTCCCTCTCACAGGCCACTTCCTCCAGCTCTTCTGGGGTGACACCGAGGCGTTTCCAAGCAACTGGCTCCTTTTTAATGTGGAGGAGTAGTACCTCTATTCTGAGCCCCTCCTGAATGACCGCTCTCCTTATCCAGTCTGTAAGGGAGAGCCCTGACACCTTTTGAGAGAAAGTTCATTTCCACCCCTTCTATCTGCAGTCTCATTCTTTCAGTCGCCACACGGAGCTTGGGGGCACAGGTGAGCGCAGGAACGTAGGTGCTCCGATAAATCGACAGCTTCGCTTTTACGCTCATCTCTCATTTCACCACAGTGAAGCAGACTCAGAGTCTACATCACTGGTGATGCCAAACCGATCTGTCCGTCAAGCTCGCCTTTTGCTCCCACTCGTGAGCAAGACCCTGAGATATTGAACTCCTTCTTTTAGCCAGTGCAGCTTTTTCACTTCTGGAGATATTAATCTACTACCATCGCACCATTATTGTTGCTTTTGCAAGAATCTATAGATTTCAGAATTCGCTGAGCCTTAAACACGCTGCCAGGGATAAGGCTGGATATTAGGAGCCGAAGAATCACTGTAAACCTCAACTATTCTTTTGCTCTGTGCCAGACACATTTACATCACTGTGCTTTGGTTTGTAACGCACTGTTTTCTCGCTGTGTTTTGAATATTTCCATTATATCCTCCTGCAGAGAGATGTTTTCTTTTCTAATCCAAGGCGTGAGCTGAAGCGGCGGTATGCAATCACTGCAAGATCAATCACGCTGAATCTCATGAAACTTAGTGGAGCACTGGCAAAGGAAGAATTAGGTAGTTAGATTTTGATCTGAATCATTTTCTTTCTGCTTTTGCAACAACTCTCAGTCTTCAGCGAGACGTCGACAAATCTCTTCTAAATCCACACGATCGAAATGAGAAAAAGTGAAACCAGAAAAATTTTTTTTGACACCCTTAATAAAAAGGCTGCGGCAGGTCTTACAAGTGTGAGGACGTGCTGGTGGGCTCCTCCTGTGAAAACCCCCGTCTGGTTACAGAAGTTCAGCCCCCAGCGCAGCAGGCCGCTCCAGTCGGTGTTCCGGTCGTAGTAGTGGTGGACGATACGGGGGAAACGCAACGCCACGTCGCCAAAGAATGCCGTATTCTCCACTACGTGGGAATAAGCTGCAGGACAGAAACAGAATATGAATATGCACATGTATATAGCACACTGTGAAAATGATGCTTAACAGAACAAAGGGAGGAAAACAGCTCAAGGTTTTACTGGGGGAGCACACTCAGACCGCACTGAAGGGGATAAAGATGGGATGATGAACACCAGGCAGAAGTGGGGTTTTTTTGAGATGGGTAACAGAGCGTAAGACAACCCAGGCAGAGGTGTTGGAGACAGAATCAGTGTGTGAAAAACACTCGAGAGAAGGCAACAGCTGAGATTTAAAAGCGAATCAGACCTTCTTTGATCTTATCGTCCATGGGGAAGGGGTCATCGGGCTGCATGTTGGCCGCAACCAAGACCTGCCGGGAGTCCTCCAACACCTTAAGAGAGAAAGAGAGCTCAATCTCCAGGGTTATGTACTCCCATCTACGTGCTACGATTTTTATTCTTATGACATTTTACACACCACCTCCCACAGACGTTACAGTCAACGCGTGATCTCTGTGGACACTGCACAGATAGATACGCTGGCTCACACACACGCAGACGTATAGAAGTGCTGACAATGTTTTGCAGCCCCCGAAGGTCGACTCTGCTCGTTCTCCTTGAGAGCGATGCAGATACACGCATAGCTGCCCGCTGGGAAATGGAGGCCTACAGTAAAATCACAGCTCCCAGTCTGGTGCAAGTGAATGGCACCTGTAAGCAGCATGAATTCAGATTCAAATGAAAAGCGAGCTCACGCGCTGCTGAATGCGGTGGATTTTAGAGCTTTTGATTCTCTATCGGGCTGCAAACATTCTTATCCTTCAATTTGCTGGAAACACCAGGCAGGTCGAGCTTCAGAGCGCCTGCTCTCTGATGCTAGTGGCCTTCTCTGTGCTTGACTTGCTGCTTCCCGCGCACTATATGATGTCTTACACACATACACGTACACACTGTACCTTGAAGAGCCCTTTGAGCATGATGTCTATGATCTTGTACTGCTGGTTGATGTCGTTCAGCTCTACTAGATTCTTGAGTGCATTCAGCTGATCTTTCCTCTTGGTCTCAAACAGCCGCTTGTCTGACAGGAGGAGGTCAGGAGGACAAACGCTCTCTACATGGACGTAACTCACATCAAGAGAGACACACCCGTGAAGATGCTTAAGTTCAACACTTAGTGACTTGCGCACACACACACACACACACACACACACACACACACACACACACACACACACACCATTTGGCGGCAGCTCTGCACGCCGTCAGCAGAAGGATACAGATCTCCAGGTTGGAGTCGTGTCTCGGTCGGTGCGTGTCGGAGTCTGCCGAGCTGAGTGCGGCAGCGGCGAGCGCCAGGACCACTGCACCCACACTCCGCATGGTCAGCAGGGGGTGGCAGAGAGGCACTCTTCTGAAAACAGGGATGATGAGCCATCAGACATTGTTCCACAGCAGAATATTGTCACACAGTCGCCTGATTAGATCCTTTCAGCTTGCCTGACTCGCTACGCTTTCACATGGAGCCAGCAAACACAGCTTTCTTCTCCATTCATTCATTTTTCTCCTTCCAGAGCTACTAGATGGGCTTGTGCTCTCTCGTGTGATACTTGTGGAATATGTGAAATACGGAGACATGTTGGGGATAAGTGGTCAATATAGAACACCAGAGGGTAGCCGGCATTTGAAGAGGGCCTCCGTATGTTCCTTTTAAGACACATCTGATGTCTGGCACTTGCATAATCCCCAGAGGAACTTTTACAGCCTCTGTAGCAGGTGCCCGGTCTGCTCTTGCCCGTCCTCTGCCCTCTCTATTCAAAAGTGGCGGTCTTCTATATCATTCTGATCCTGTCGCAACTTTCCCCGTCCTCCAAGGCTTTTTTCTTTTTTTGGTACGTTTCAAAGGGAGGCATGAAAGTGAGAAGATAAATACAACAACTAAATATAGGACCTCATCAAAGGAGGATTCGATGCGAGCCAAAAAATAAAGTTTTTTTTTTTTTTTTTTTTAAAGAAAACATTAGCAGAAAACAGAAGTAACTGGAGGCAGGGAGAGGACATGTAGATGAAAAGCTACAAGATATAATTCATCTAATCCATGCATAATTTAGCAGGGGCTCCATCAATGATACTATCAGAGGGATGCAGTGGAGTACAGATAGGATGGAGGGAGAGTAATATTAGGAGAAGCAGCAGGGGGAAGAGGAGGAGAGGAGGGAGGGGCGTTGGAGCGTTTGGAAGAAGGGGGTGGGGTAGAGGAGTTGGAGACCCTGAGGGAAACAACAGCTTTCCTGGTGAATATTTCATCTACCTTTTGCTACGGCACAGCGGTGAAACCCAAAGACACACAGATGGGAGAACTAGTGCAAGATAGAGGAGGCGGCTGTGGAATGACAGATAATGAGCACGGGATACTCGATTTCTGCGCTGACTGGATTAATCTTTACAAACCCGGGGTGCCTGTTCTCAAATCTCAAGGAACGGGAAAGGGAGCAAATGTTTCAGGGCGTGAATATTAATTTAGACTAAAGTGAGCACCCTTAAGAGAACTTGCTCCAATCAGAACAGGGAAAGAAAGAAACCCCATCTGCTTCTCAACGTTGCCTGTACATCTACGGCACGCTGATAACGCAGACAAACAATGAGCATTTCATACTGACTCATTCTTCTGTTTAACGGCAGCGTCGGTGTATTATTTCCGGAAAAATGAAAGCAGATTTTTTCCCCCCTATTTCATTTTGGCTTTCCCTGCCAGTCTCTGGGGTCATTTATTTTAAAAATAAAACTCAAAAACAACTTTGTTCATACGGAGTCAGCAGAAACCGGTGTTCCTGCAGACAGCTGAGTGAAGACAATGTTCGATTAAGGCCAATTTGTGCATTCTGAGAACATCTTTTGGGTAGCTTCCCAGCTTTCTGAGAAATGCTGCACTAAATATCCTTAAGTGCTGGTCGAAAGCCTCAATATTTCTCGATAACAGCCAGAGACGGGTGGGGGTTCTCTTTCTGGTAGTAGCAGCAGCTTGTCGGGTTATTTGATGTTCCTGTGTGCCTCCTAGCAGGCAGCCATGTAGCTCTGACAGATATTTATGAGGGAAAAGGTCATCACCGTCAATACGCATAACCAGGAGCTGCTGATGTTTCCGCACAGAGGGGCAAAGTGCTGAGGCCGTAAGAAGTGATGTAGGAAGGGCATTAAGGCAGGATCAATCATTTCTAATGTGGCACGGGCAGTGCAGAAGTGCATCCATTAACTGTAAACAGGCAACCCTGATTACACAGGATGGGCACGTCACTAATTCCAGGGCACTCGGCTCGGTCCTGAGTGGAACTGAAAGGAGTGTGAAGCACAAAACTATGCAAAAATCATCATCTGCTGACATTAATGTTAACTCTAAGCTCCCCTTAAAAATGATGCTGCTCTGTGAGAGAGAACTTACACAACAGTCATTGCCTGCATCCCTGCACCCCCAGCCTGTCTTACTACAGGAGTAAAACCAGCTGAGGGAGGGAGTTCACCTGGCCATCGCCATCATGTGCTGCTCAAAGGGGATCGTCAGATCCCTGCAGGGGTTCTCATCGGTCTTTAACCAATACTTTTCTTTTTTTTGGTGCACATATAAACAAAATTGATCATTGATCTCAAAGCAGTGCATGCACTAGAACACTGTTAGGACAACCCAGCTGATCTGCAAAAAGCTTTCTTTCATATTCTCCCCTGCTGAGTCCTGGAATGAAGAAACTTCAGGGGAGATGTTCAGCATCCAAGGTGGGAGGCTCGGTTCAGAAGCCGTCTGTCCCTCCGGCACTCGAGCTGGCGAGATTGTGTCGGGGAGGTCTGGAGGCAGAGGCAGAGTGGTTTCTTGCTGAAGTCGTGTGAGCCCACGTAAATCTCTTGGCTTGGAGCTGCTAGCAACAACCTCTTAGGGCAAAGAGGCTGAAGTTTGATTTCCTGTGTGGGAGATCCAGGTTCCAGCTTTGTCAGTAAAGTAGGTTACATTATCTAATCACACGTGAAGAAGAACCGCTCTGACTGTATTGTTGAAAACATGTATCCAATTTTCACCAGTGTGATGAAAGATGATAATCTTCAATCAAGGATGAGAAAGAAGTCCGACCCGCAAACAAGCCTGCTCTGCAGCATTCATTTCAAGAGCCACAGCTGACCCTTGAGGTGAACAGCGCTCCAGAGAGGATGGAAAAAAAGCAAGATGCCTTTCAGACAGCTGGATGTGCAGCAGGAGTGGAGCCTGGTTCCCCTCAGGCTGCCAGCCTGCTGTGGGAGGCTTGAGGTTCAAGGACTGACACATCATATCTCTCTCTCTCTCTCTCTCTCTGCTTCCATCCTAGAGGCTCTCCTTCTGTCATCATTCATACAGAGGGACGGACATGCGTAATGGTGATGGTGGATAAAGACTGTCACATGCACCATCAGCTACAGATTGTTTAATTGATTGCATGTCCCCTACCTGACCTGGCTTCCTACAGCTGCACGGCTGTCTGTACCCAACTACTGAGTAACTATTTAGATTCTAAACGGAGAATTAAACGCTTTTTGTATCTTGGATGCACGGCTACATACAGTGGTATTATACACCAACATCTCAATGATATACAACTATTTATAGAAAACTTCCCAACTAGGGGCTCACTTTCGTAAATTAAGTATTTAAAGTCGACAAATCGATGCCTCCTGTCATCGCAGCTGTACGCTCCGGCGGATCCGCCAGCCAGCCAGCGGCCAGCACAGCAGATCCCCCGGCAGATAGAGCTCTGCTGGACACTACAGCCACCAAACTCGAGGTCCACTCACCGTGTTGTAGCGAGAAACGACAGCGCCACAAGGCAGCGATTAGCGAGCGGCGTTTGCTCCAAAGTAAAGAGTGCAGTTGAACCTTCTTTATCTCCGCTCCGAGCGTGAACAAAGACAGAAAAAGAGCTCGGCTCGCCGATGAGGTAGACGGGACAGTGAGTTTTCCCTCCTCTGGATCCTCAGGTGACAACAACGGAGGTGGAGGCGTTCATTTACATGCGGCTCTCGCTGCTCCACTCTGCCAGTGCCACGATCGCACCGGCTGGCTCGTCTTGGACGAATGACAGCGAACGGGCGCTAAACACGGAGGAGGAGGAGTGCGGTTTCCACACGGAGGAGTTAGAGGGAGACACCGCCAGAGCGTGGGGATAAGGGGCTGCGTTCCGTTTATGCTCAGTTTCCCCCGGGATTATGATGCTCTCCAGCCACGCTATAAACTCCCGAAGTATTTTATAAAGATGGCAGCAGGGCGGAGTAAGCGAGCATGTTAGGTAGTTTATTTGCAGCTAGGGTTGGCTATGCTAATGAAAAGTTGCCTTTCTGGAAGCTGGCTGTGACAGCAATTTAAAAGTCAACTGGACGTCAAAAGGGACTGTGCGATCATATAAGAACCCCACCATTGCCACTTAATGAGCTGCCAGTGAGAAGTAAAGAAACACACTGGAGCTACCCGATGGTACAATGAACGATTGATTTTCTTGCAGTAGCCTAAAGCGTGAGAGCCCATCAGTGGCCATACAGTTCAAAAATAGACCACAGGAGACGTTTTACCCTGCAATTATATCCCACATGGCTCTCAAGCACTTCGCCGACAGCTGCTCTCTGGCAGCTTGTCCACCTCACAACCACTGCCACACACACCAGTGGTCTACAGGGAGTCGTACTCCCATCACCTGACAGCTTTGAGAAGGTGTGGATGGGGTAGAGAAATTCACATTAATGTGGTTAAATCCTAGAACTGGCAGAAGAAACTCTAGGTGGGAAAGCGAGAGCGTTAATTCCCCGAGCAGAGCTGCTCACCTGCAGCTTAGACAGTGTTTTTTTTATTAGCAGTGTCCTGGTCTAAAAAGATTCACTCTCTGCCTGTAATAAGCTGTTTTAACATTTCTCCTTTAACGCCTTCTAATTGGCTGCCCCCGGCAAACAGACGGTCTAAATAAATGCTAAATGGACTTGTTCTTATATAATGCTTTGCGACTCTACTCTAGCACTCAAAGGGCTTGATACAACATGCTTCATTCAGCCATTCACCCCCTTTCATACATGTACTTTTGTCTACGCCCGGTGCTTTCTACCTAACATTCACACATTCATATCCGATGAACGCATCAGAGAGCGACATGGAGTTCAATATGTTGCCCAAGGACACTTAGGAATGCAGACTAGAGACTAGAGCACCCTCTGATAGAACCATCAACCTTTCCATTATTAGATGACCAGCTCTACCAGGCTTCTGTGTTCGCAGTCAGAGCTCTGTGCCTGAGATGACCATATTAGGCATATCCTGAGTACTTTTTTAACCGTGAGCACCTGGTTCAAAGGGGTTAATGTATATATGCTTAATTATTTTAAACTTTGGGCATGCTTTATAACAACAATAACTACTATTGTAACATTGCATATATGATGGAAATATGTTAAAGTACAAAAATCATTTTCTTAAGAGGAAAGGTTGATTAGCTTGTCAGTGCTACCACATCAGACAAAAAAGCACCAACGTTGGCCTGTAACAAAAACAAGTGATTTATTGATGCACTTATAATTCAAGATGTTTGTTTTCTTTAACACTGCTGCAAATATGAACTAGCTTCTATGAACAAATGCATGCAGTCAGTCAGATTGCTAGAACGCTGTGAAACTACAGGTTGTATTGTTTTAGGAGCACAACAGAAACAGTCAAACAAACGGATGCAACAAATGAGCAAGGTGAAGAACTTTCAAAATCGATGTCCTGTCTAAAGCACAAAGTCAGACAGGCAGAGGGGCACGTCTCCAACATGTCTGAAGATAAGCGTCAAGGAGCAATGAGCAAAGTGAGAGGGGGCAGTGGGCGTGAAGGTGAAAGATAGAACATTTAAATTAAGAAACAAATTGAAACTGCTACCAGCTTTACTGAGCCTGAATGCACTGTGTTTTTAATGAACTACTATTTCCACGTATATGTTGTGTATTTGTTTATTATTAATATTAGCAGAAAAATGTAATATTTACAGACAAAGCTAATATTAAAACGAACACGCATATAATAGTTATACTGTATGAGGCTGTGTGGGTGGGTCACAAGAAGAATAAGCGAGAGGAGAGGGAGTCAGCCAGCATGACAGATGACATGCTGACTATGAATGTACAGTAGAGCGTGTGTTGTTCAACACAGGCATCTATTAAACTGCCAGTGAAAAATCAATGAAGATGCTGATGTTAAAGTACGAGTTTCCTAATGTGCTTTACTGTGTGGGTTACTGCTTTCTGCAGCACTTCCTGCTTACAGAGGCATGTTCAGAGGCTGTTTGTGTTAGCAAAGTTCAACGGTGTGCATGTGTTTCACTTCACGTGAAGGATACAGGACATCGTGGGACTGACTGTGTCTGCAGCTCTCATCGGGCTCTCCGAGTTCCTCTATCATGTTCTTCACTTTCTGCTTGTGTTCCTCTCTGGGTAGAAGGTCTCTGCTCTGGATCTGAATGAACAAAAGAAGAAAAACAAAAAGCATCCTAGGGTTAGAGGGACCTAACACAAGAACCTTAAGATCTTGAATTTTGAAATCCATGAATCCATCCCTTAATTTCTATCATTTAACACTGAGTCGTTCCCAAGCCAGCTGAGACCCAGGATTCTTTCCAGCGAGTCCCAGGCCTCCTCCTGGTAGGACATGTTTCGCAATATCTTGCCTCAGAGGTGCTCAGGAGGCATCCTAGTCAGATATCCAACCCACATCAACTAGCTCCTTTTGATGCGGAAGAGCAGGAGTTCTACTCCGAGTCCCACTTGAATGACCAAGCTCCTCACCCTATTTTTAAGGGACAGCTCAGCCAACCTTCAAGGGAAAATCATTGGTTATGGCTAGATATTCTGTCCATAAAAACTATGAATGGAGAAGTCCAGGACCAAATGGAAATGAGTCCCACTTATTGCCAGAAATATGAACCAAGCTATCTCTGCAGGTGTACAGGGACCGAATGCCCTGTAATAACAGGCCAAACACCCCATGCTCCCAAAGCACTCCCCACAGGATACCCCAAGGGATGCGGTTGAAATCCACAAAATCCACAGAAAACCCGAAAACTTTTACAGGCATTCCATTATAATTATTTCCTTTTTAAAATTATTATTAGTGGATTCCACTAAAATTGCTTTGGATGAAAGTTTTTAGAATTTTTGCCTCAAAGGGATTACTTGCACATAAACAGGAACTCATTATTTGAAACTTTGCCCATGTTACACCTCCAGCATTGTAAAAATATATAAATATGTATGACAGATGATAATGAAAAGCATATTAAGGTTGAAAATCTGTATTTCAGCTGTCATAAGCATATGCACAAGCAGAAAATGTGCATAAAGCAGCAAACAGGACTTCAGTGAAGATGCAGATGTGTACTGTAGGCAACAGGGAACAGTGAACGTTTGCCACAAACAGCAACAAGAACAGAAATCTGGGAGAAAAATATTCACAATCAACAGAAAACTTTCCAAACATTCAAAGTTTGCAGAGTTTCCCCTGCAGTTATGAGCAACCCCAACACAGAAACAGACTCACGATGCAAGATTTACTATTCGTCGTTGTTCATGCGGATACAGCCGGAACCTGGCCTGAGCTATAACTGATCAGCGCTCTGCTGAAGCCAAGACTTCTCTAAAGATCATTTCAAAGTATGTAAGGGAACCCCGACACGTATGTGAGTGGGGTTTTTTAAAGTCAAAGTCAAATCAGTTTTATTTGGCAGCAGCTGCTGCCAATGGTGTGTTCAGGATGAGATGGAAGGCAGCTTAAAACAAGGGCTGAAAACTGATAAAAGCAACAGGTGAGGCAGAGGTGGAGCTAATAGGATCAATACAATTGGGAGCATTAAAAAAGGAAAGGAGGAAACAAATAAATTCACTGAGGAATGGAAAAAGCTAACAAGTAAATACTATGCCTGTATGTATTCTTGCTCACTCCTAACACTCTCCAAACATGTCCACAACCAAGGTAAAGTTCAGATTTCTTAATGACCACTTTAAATTAAACTTGAAACCCAACTTGGGATGGAAATGAACCGATTCCCACCCAACCCAAGGGTTTTTGTAATTTTGTGCTAACAACTACTTAATGTATTCTATCAGGCGATTGTTTCCATTAACTGTTTTTACAAAAAGGAAAACAACCTCAAAGAGTGTGGTGCACTATGAAGCACAACCTGAATGATGCAGCACCTTTGCAAGAACTAAAGCATTTGTGTGCTTCAAAGACTTGCACTGAAACATTTAAGACCTATGCAAACCGAAAATAGGACAACTTTATACTGTGCATAAGTTTTGAGAAACTCCTCATTTCTTTTTTATTTTGGTACAAAAATGGGAAATGGATGCAGTGATTCGTTGAAACACGTGAAAACATTTATGTAAATACAGTATATAAGGTAAAAACAGAGTCTGTATGAGTCTAATGAGCTTGAAAGTCAATATTTGGTACGACCTTCATTCTTTAACAAAACCTGATCTCTCTTAGGCAGCTTTCTTGTCATTTCTTTAAGTAGTCTTCATTAATAGGCTTCTTGAAGGATATTCAAAGCTCTTCTTTGGATGTTTCTGCCTTTTTTGTTTTGTTCTCTGCTTAATAATGCTGAGGTCCAGACTCTGGGGAGGCCAATCCATGACTGATAGAGTTCCACTGTGTGTTCTTCTATCCAGGTTTGCTTTTATTGCATTAGCAGTGTGTTTGGGATCTTTGTTATGATGCAAAATTAAGCCGTTGGCAGTCAGATGGCATTGCACGGTGGATCAAAATTTAATGGTGTTTTTTCTGCGTTCATAATTTCATTAATTTTGACAAGATCTCCAACACCACTGGCCAAAATACTACCCCAAACCATGACAGAGCCTCCACTGTACTTAACAGGCGGTTGTAGACACTCACTTTATAGGATTGATGCTCAGTCCAATTTCTTTCTGTTTCTCTTCATTAAGAATGGCTGACAGCCACCCTTCCACTGAGACTATGTCTGATAAGGCTTCAGTGAACTGCAGATGAATCAACTGAAGGTACAGATGCATCTCTGCAGTCCTGTGCCAGGGTCTTTGCTGGATTTTATTCCTCTTGTTTCTTAAAAACACGACTTTCAGACACTGCTCATCTGCTGTAAATAGTTTTTAAATCTGAAACTTGTTCTTTTGTCCTCCACTTTCACAACTTTTTCAAGGACTTACTGCAAACATTGTGGAGATAAGTTTTCAGCTAATGCCTCTTCGGGAATCATCATGAAAAAAATACTATTTTATTCCTGTCAAACTGTCTTATCTTTGGCATTTTTCATAGATTCAACTAAACAAGTTATCTGTTTTTGCAACAGGCTGCTACTAACAAATGGCCTAAAGATACAATTTAAATAGGTTCTTTGCAAAGTTGTCTTTTATGTGCAGACACAACACTGGTTCATCCCTTGAGTTTGGTGCTTGAATGATTCATAGATCAGAGTGTTAGGATATAAAAAAACCCAATTAAAACAGTTCTCTGAAAATGGTCAAGTACAAGGACTGGACTGAAAATGAGTGAAAAAGTAACCAATGTCCAAAGAAAAATTCGAAAGACCTTCAGAAAGCCTGGAGACTATTGCTCTAGAGCACTTTGAAACATTAGAGAAAGCGAAATACAAAGAAATCAGGTGGCTCAAGATTTCGGTGCACTCCTTTATTTTGAAGACCTGTTCATTAGAAATCTGTATTTAGGACTACTTGGGAACCAGGTAGACTGAAAAATGTTGACTGGAAACAACAAACCAGGGAACGCAAGCTTGCAAACAGAAAAGGTGATATCTGCTGACTGTATGTGCATGCGGGCACACCGGTGCTCGTTATGTCAGCTTTCATGGGGAGGAAACAAGAAGCAAAACCAGTGATCTGAGAATAGATCATTTATAAATATACACTTCCTTGTGAACTGAAACTTCACTTTAGTCCAAAAGCTAGATGAACAAAACCTCTGAAAACTGTGAAGCTCATCTGTGAAAATGTGAGTGAGAGAAGAGCAGCAGAGATGCCAGGGGACAAAAATCACACTGTTTGTGAGACCGTTAAGAGAAATGCGTCACATTGAACCCTGCCTACCCTAACCTGTGTCACTGACTTAAAAAAACACACATATAGATATACAGACACACTCACACACACCTACACAAGCCACAGGCGCATGTATTCACACACTTCACGATTGCCTGGAACACAGTGCACTGGGAGCTGCAGTGTATGCCATCATTCTGTCACTCCTCCGACTCTGAGCCACTTTCAGAACACCAAAAGCATTTCTGGTCCTGCACACGATGCCATATTAGAGCTATGCAATCTGATGTGGCCCCTAATCTTGAGGCGAACCCAACTGAGATTTATGCATTTGCAGCAAAGCTAACTAGGGTAACAGGAATATTCACCTCACGCGGACCGCATCCCCCCCCCCCCCCACCCGTGCAGAGAATACACCATCTTGAGACCAGTTCAGACATAATAAGAGTGATTTGGCAAATGATACTAACGATACAAAGAGCTTGTGCCAGTGATCACAGTTGAGGAGAGAGAAAGCACAGCTGTTTCCATCAACTTCTTTTTTAAACTCAGTTCACCTCTGTGATCTGTGGGGAAAATAAACTGAGTAATTTCAACTATCCCGCTAACATCTGTTTGGCTGGCAAAAAAAATTATGCTGCAATCTGCAACACAACAATATGATGGGTAGAAAAGCTCTGCAAATAAACCACAAATATTTCTGTGCCTGTCAAATTAACATAACTCCACCAGCTCGCTCTTTTTTAATGTCACATGTCTGTCTGATCCGGTCCAAATTTAGTCCATCTTTCCTGGAATAAACAGAGTACAGCCATGAAACCCAGTGTTTTAAAACACTCTTGCTACACGGCCCAACAGCTTTGATATTTGGTTAAAATGTAACAGGCTGTCACAAACACTTGAAATCATCCACGTTTTCAATCACATTCTACACTGGATTAAGCGTCTATTTCATTTATGAATATCTAAGGTTTGATTCTGTCACACTGTTTGTGCTGCATGGCGACCTTCTTCCTGCAAGCCTGTGGCCAAAGAAAGCACGACTCAAAGCAAGAAGGATCTCCGTTAAAAGCTGCTGGTCGTCTGAGGAGATTGTGAAGGTGTTGATATGAGTGTAAATGGTTGTTTCTCTATGTGTCAGAGGCCATGCACTGGTCCAGTACCCACTGAGATGCTCCTGACCCTATCTGTGATAGAAAAAGGGAACTGAAGAAATGTCCTTTTACTTCTCAAGCTGATTAAGACATTTTTATCTAAAGGTCTTTTCAGCAACTTGAAAAGATGACTTTTAACCTCTCACTTTTCAGACAGATCTACCAATCATCCAAGTCAACCAGTCATTTTTTCAATAAGTCTTTTGCCATGTTGGGAAGTTTGATTGATTGATTGGTCTGCTGTGCTCTGGGATGGAGAGGAGAGGCCCAGACTGACACGAACTGCAATCATATTGTTAGCTCACAGTTCAGTAATCAGTTTTACACACACAACAGCTACTGAAAAATATAAACCTAAGTTTTAATTAGCCACTGAAGATGCATTTATGCTTTATAGCATTTATGGTTGGGTTTGGCTGTGAAAAGACGAGTGGAGCAGGATGCTCAGCGTTTGTCTTTGCAGCAGGAGACTCTGCAAAGTCATCTTTAAAATAACGACCAGGAGGGGAAAAAAGAAATGTCTACTTAGAGGCAAACTGATTTTATTTTAATTTAATGCTTCGCAGTGATAAGATTTAATACTTGGAGATAAAGAGATGGCAAGTTAATTCTTTAGAGTTTGGCTTTCAGGAAGTAGTGAGACAGTAATCATTTGAAATCGCACCCTGGCTTGTCAGCTCAAACTGCACTTAAACATTTACACACTGACAGCCTAAATGTTTGCTTAGGTGGTTACCCGGGTTGCAAACTTCATAACAACATAAACTACACATCGGGAGAAAAATTCAGCAACACACGCTTGCTTACCACAGAACGATTGAGTGATGAAAAGCGTGCAAAGGCAAAATCAACATCACAATGCGTGATGAATATTATAATTATTTGAATAATTCAGTAGGCTTGTTTGTTACTTTTCTTCAATCTTTTTCCTGCTGGGAGTCGTGATTAGTCGCTTTTGCATTTCTAATGAAAAACTGATTTTCACCTTGACTTGAGGTGGAATGTATTGTGATTCATGCTCGTGTGGGGCGGGCTCGGTTTATTATTTGCCATTTGCTGCTTTTATGTATTGTACATGTTCTAATCTAAGTCAAACACAAACATTGGTCATGATCCAGATTTATACTCGATTACTTTTTGAGATGTTGAAATACGTGAAATAACTGTTTCAACTGCACAAACCTACCTGGTCTTCCACAAACACATTTCCCCTCAGTACAGTCTGCTTGTTTTGATTTTCACAACATATAAATACAAACTGATTCCAGCTAAAACCGAACTTTGTATGATTCCTTTTCTAATTAATTCATTTGAGGAATGGACAGATCCACAGGTAACTGAAGGCCTGTTGTTGTGTGATTATCTCCTATTTTATCTGTGTGAGCATACGTGTGTGTGTGCAAAGGTTTACCTGTGTCAGCAGCAGCCTCAGGGCCTGTTCTGCTTCCTTGCTGAGCTCCTTCACCCCCCTCCTCTCCACTCCCTCCATCACCTGGAGCAGGTCAGGCTCCCGCAGCACTGGTGTCCCGCTGTCCTGCAGCAGCTGCGGAGAACACAAGCACAGATGCAGAAACACATGTGCACGTACGCATGCACGATCCTGCACAGATGTACATTACTGTGCAGTAAAAAAAAACAACGCTGCTCTAAAACCATTAACTTGATTATCATATTAAACCTCGGGGACATCAGTGTCAACAAGTGCACTGGAGAGGCAGCAAAAAGACAACCTCCAGTAGGTGGTGGTGGCCACAGGCTGCTCCTCTGTCTTTGTCCCTCCTGACTGATTTTTATTTTGTTCCGCTTTTGTTAAAATTAAGAGTCTTTCATAAATAATGGCATGAATATTTTTTTTAATTATCATTCAAACACACCAAATAAGTATTTGCATTAACTTTGCATTGAAAATAAGTTCTCCTCAGTACACATGACTGATTGGTTGGCTCGTAGTTTGGGACTTTTTCGGTTGCTTCTACCTTTCCATGTAATCCAATGATGTCTGGAAAAATGTGAGCAACACTGTTTCTTTTCCTTCTTAACAACCACTGTATGTTTAGGTTTGTGGACAGTGAATTTGAGACCAAGTGAAAAACAAGCTAAATATTTAAAGTGTTTAAACTCGCGTCACAGTGCTGCCTAACTCCATTAAATCTGCTTCCATTTTGTTTATTTGTGTTGGAAGGACAAAGTCACACGCTGTCCCAGATTTTTCACAAAATGCATTAAGTCAGACATTTTTAATGCAGCGGGAGGCTCACAGGGCTCCAGCTGACCAGTAGTTCCAAGTAATCCCACAGTTCCAACCCCGAGCTGAATGAATAATAAATAAAGTGAGCTTACAGACATGGTAATGACTTTTCTTTTATTTTGATTCGCTGTATTGTGTCAGGATGGACTGCACTGTATTCACTTGGATGTGATCTAAATGCTTCTTTGAATACTTCTGCTATCAAATATTTATTACTTGGATTTGTATTTGTGTGTGTGTTTGTAAAGCATCTTACAAGTATGATGAATCTGAGAATGGCAGGGTGCAGAAGGCAGCTCTGTCCTGAGCTGAGCAGGCTGTGGAGGAGGAATCGACTCCATGGCTGACACACCACATGCTTGGCTACTACACACACACACACACACACACACACACACGTCTTACTTAGATCAACTCAGTTTTATTTTATTCTCTTTCTCATGGTGTATTCACTGGAACTAGATGAAGTCTGAAAATGTAAAAAGAACCCTACATCATCAAGACAAACCTGTTGTTGCTGCACAGATATTGTCCGAATAAACAATGGCACGTAACCTTCACATGTGCTATTTCAAGTTTAAGTTACAAAGTAAAAAAAACCAACTCAAGACTTGCTGTAAATTCACTTAGTTGCTTTCCACAGCTGTACATGTCATACTCATAAAACACTGCTGTTTCTCAAATCTCCTTCAAATATATACATTTGCAGTTTTTCATTTCTTTCTCTGTGGACGTGTGCACATTATCCTCGCTCACTCCCTCTTTCCCCATCTCTCTGTTTGATACCTGTAGCGGGACTCTTTCTCTGAAGGAAGCCCAGCAGGGAGCTCAGACAGTTGACTGAGGCTCGCAACAGCAACTCGTGCTTCTGAGGAGAAAGAAACACATTGAGGTAAAACATGAGATTTGCAGAAGAAAAAAAAAAGAAAAAGAAAAAATATCTCTAAGCTTTAAAATGTCAAATCGCTGCAAGCCAGGGAAAGAGCAGAATGTGAAACGTGTGCCTGTGTGCTCTCGCTCGGCAGAAATGGGCGCGATGGCAGCAACAGATGAATAGGGGGAAGAAACACATATCTGCTCGCCAACAGACGGAGATGCAGTCAGCAAAAGAAGGGGGGTAAGAAGGGAACACCAGAGAGAGTGACTGAGTGATGTTTTAATAATGCATGTCTCTCCCACAGTGTCAGGGCTTACACTGAGCACTATGTAGTGTCCAAAAATACTGAAGTAGGCCACGGAGATATATAGATGACAGTGGAAAGTTGCACTATAATCCATAAGCAGCGAGGAGCAGAAAGCTGAAGAAAGGAGTCAAGAGGATGAGCTGGAGTGAGCGCGAGGGAGCTGAAGTGTGCAGAGGTACGAGAACGCTTAGATGAGAGGAGGGCAAATGAGGACAGGAAGATAAAAGGAGAGGTTAAAATGAGAGCTAAGAACAAGCAAGGAGAAAGGGAGAGCAGCGCAGAGTCGAAAAAAGTATGTGTGGGAGAGGGACTCTGGAGCTGCAGTGAGTCCTGCTGCTGCTGAATCGGAGCATCGAGAGGAAAGACAGCAAAAGGAGAGGAGGAGAGTGGGGAACTCATATCAGCTGCTGAACAGCAGACTACAGAGCACTGAACCATAGAACTGAAACTCAGTTCAGCACTACAGCTTCTTACAGAGAGAGGAAATGCTGCTAGTGTGGAACCAGAGGCTGGTATACTGCAGCACAGAAGAAGAAAAAACAAGTGCGGGCATGACACAGAAACCACCCAACAGTTCCACATATACAATACAACAGAATAAAATTACTTTATTGTCCACATTAGCGGAAAAATTGTCTTTGGATCATCAAGTCAATCGATTCAAATCAAGCACACATTCATACATATAAACATGTAAACATTCAATTCCATTCAAAATACATCACATCATCTTATTCAGTATATGAATTGCCTCCTATAACTCTCATCCTTCAAGAAAAGCCTATAGAAAATATTCTTCATGATTTCTTTGACAAAGAAATCATCTGCTACTCTTTTGGGTTAGTCATACTTTAGACCGTTTGTTTCACCCCCAACATGTAATAACAATGTAGAGACGGACATGATTGCACTGGATCCGTGTGCAGTGCCACTGTGCTAACTGTTAAATCAATCGGCATCTCATTTCCCCACACAACTGTGCTTGTGAAAGGCAGGTTCACTGTCATTATGTAAAGATTTTAAAGATTACCTTTGTGTTACTTCTGCTGTGGGATAAAGGGCAAGGGGAAGTGTGAAAGGAACGATGGGGGGGAGGGGGTTTCATAACATGAGCATTTAAGTTGTCATTCATATATTCTTTATTGTATCCGGCGATAGATCGACACCGTTAACGCATTTGTGAAACCATGTGCATGCACACTGGTGTTTTTATTCCATTTGCTGCATATGTGCATGCGATTTATAGAAGGCGTGCAGCTTTCTCCAGTTTTTCATTACGTACCTCTTGCTCACAAAGCCACCATTAAAGACACAGTTTTACAATTAAATGTCCTAGACCAGCTAGCTTAGTAACAACTGAGACAGCACACTGGGTACTGCAGCGCTCGAGCTTTCATTATAACACAGGGATTTACTGAACTAGCTTGTTATATTAATTCATACCCTCCATAAGCAAGAACTGGGAAATGCAACGCTGCAGTGAAAGTCTTTCTCTCTCGCACACACACACACACACACACACACACACACACACACACACACACACACACACACACACACACACACACACACACACACACACACACACACAAAACATAATTACTACTTTTTCAACCATTACTTCAAATTTACCCTAAATGGAAACCTACCCTGAAATGTATGACTTACATCATCAAGAATTATCCAGACTCCAGAAGCGAGGCAGATTTACACCCACACAACATGAGTAATATAGTAATCTTTTACCACTGCAGATTTTACATGTGCTTCATCACACGTCCCCTGCACTATATGGGGCTTTTGTCATTTTCTCTAACTTGTGCCTTCTTGTCTCCTCTGCCTTCTTTCCCGTGACCTGAAAATCAATCTCGGTGTGCCATCATGAAGGATGTCTCAACACCTAAAATGAATCAGCAGGAGAAAGGAATGAGGAGAGAAGAAGCTTTGCTGGAGAAGTTATGATCCAGGATATGACATGTGTGTCCTATGTGGAAGTTTGTTTATGCTCGATGCAGGGAGGTGTGACAGGCAGCAGGAACACGGAGGAGGAGGATTCCACAGATAAGTACACCTTCATGCTAAACTACGGGGAAAAAAGTCTGACATCTGCACGTTACTGACACACTGAGCTGGTCTATAGGAGGAAAGATGGAGGAAATAATGTGCAAGGAGGTGTAGTAAGGAAAGGAAACAAGGATGTACAAGGCAAGCAATAAGAAGGGGGCCGGTGTTGGTCTCTTGTTATCACTGATTACAACAGATGATAACAGCCTTTAGAGCGTGCCAGCAGGTAGGGGAGGGTAACGGCCTAAAGGCAATATGCATGAGCCTGATAATAGCCATTCAGCAGGCTGATAACAGGCAAACTGGATGTACAGACAGACAGAGGACAGCTTATAACAGGCAGATATTATTCAATCCCTGCAATCAAGCAAGATGGCATACGACATGTTTTCCCAGTTGATTTAAAATGCAGAATATAATCCATGGAGTCAAACCCAGGAGAAAGCCACGACTCCAAACCGCTGAACCACAAGGGACCGTGATACAGAAGACATAGGTAATATATCTAACTATATAGTGAAAGTTTTAAAGTAGTAGAAAGCTGTTAATTCTGGGAACTGATTGGATTACTTCCATCAAGAAGGCTATGTGATTGGCTTGGTTTGGTCTGTTTGTTTGTCTCTTTGTTAGCAGGTTTGCTCAAAAAGTTGCGACACATTTGCAGGCAAATTTTACCACACCACCTCTAGGCTAAAGGGATTAAAACGATTTACACTCTGGATCCAGATCCAGGAATTTTGGGAGGAATTCTTTAACAATGGCAAAATTAAACGTTTGGCCAAAAACCTGTGAATCACTGTCGTAATGTTCTCAAGAAAAAGTTACAAACTGAACCGGATCCAGATAGCTTTTTGTACCCATACACTCAAATCACCATATCAATACAAACATACTCATACTCAAACATGCTAATACCTGCAGAAGGAGTCCACTGAGAGCAATTGAGAGGCACTGCGCCCCTCTGGAGCCAAGTGGGTACAAAGCACCGTCTTCAACCCCAAGAGGTCTGAGCCCAACCAAGCCAGGACCAGAAGTCAGACACACAACTTCCGATGCCAGGTCAGTATCAAGCAGAGCCTGCAGCAGCCTCAGGTAGCTGACTGGGAAGAGGAAGATAGAGGAAAATTGTAAATGTCTGAAAAAGCAGAGCAAATAAAGAGAATGATGGAATGTCTAAGCAAAGGAGGGTGAAAGAAAGAGAGAAGGAAAATAAATGTGGAAGGCAAGGCCACAGAAGAAAGAGGTCCACAGCACAACAGAAAGCAGCGAGTGTGTGAGTAAAAACTGAAAAAGATGGTAACAATCATGGAGCAGAGGGTGCAAGAGTACAGCTGAAAGGAACTGAGAGCAATTTTTTTATAAGAGACATGTGAGAGAAAGAGAGGGCAAGAAGTTAAAGATGTCAGTGCCAAGTACACAGAGAGAGAGTGCAAGGCAGAACGAAGTGAAGGAAACTGAAGGAAGTTCAGCGAGACCCAAGTAGTGATGGAGAAAAAGCGAACAACAGGGGTAAAAAAGACTCCTAAAACACAGTGGAATCCAAACTTAGTGCTGCCAGCCATCTGAATCGCACTTAATGCCATGTACACTGAGATTAGAGCCCTCTGAGGGAGAGAGGACTCAATTAGTGGCAGAAGAAAAGAGGGAGGAGAGACAGGGCAAAGAGATAGAGAGAAACGGGAAGAGTTGGAAATATACGGGCAGGCTGGGAAGAAGCATCGGGGAGATAAAAAATTGAGAGAAAGACAGAGAAAGGACGCTGAGTGACTAGAAAGAGAGAGAGAGAGGCAGGCAGAGGGAGGGAGCCAATACATCACAGCAACTCTGACAGGCCACTTATCCAGCTGACAGACAGAGATGCAGGAGCAGCAGGGATGATCTGTCTCCCAGTGCAGCAGTGGGACTGGGGCCACTTAATATAATGAAAGTGTGTGAAATGCATGGTTTGGTTAGCTCCACTGAGGATAACACATTGACTTTACGTATGTACATGTAAACCAAGCAAAGGTGGACCCCATTAGTACCCTCTGGTTTGCACAGTATATGGACAGATGTTACATTAATCAGGGATGCCTAATGCTACTCATATGAACACAGGTATCTTGGTCTTATGGACCTCCCGATGTTTTCATAATTGCGTTGGACAGGGAGAAACCGAGTAGCACAAAATTCTGGAACAGATGACTCAAGACACAAATCTGGAAGAATAAAAGCAAATTGAGGAAAATAGAAAAACACCAGCCAACCACAAATGCAGAATTTTCAGCCAAGTTTCTTTTGTATTCTTGGGTCACACACTGTTGCTATAATTTCAGCGCTAATGAACTGTTTTGCCGCCGGCTGTCTGCATGGGATGAAGACTTATAAAAACAATCAGTAAAATTTGGTGTCTCTTACTCAGCAGGAGACTGTCTGTGTTTCTCTTCTGAGTAAGGAGTCGCTGCACAGCTGTGTCCAGACTCCAAGTGATGCTCTTACGGACCTTAAATAATAGAAAATGAGAGAGAGAGGGTAGAAAATAAGAGAGAGAGGGGAGGAATCAGGAATATAACAAGATTAGGACTGAAATCTTTGCGAGTTAAAATGCATTATTATCCCTGCAGTGCCGGCTGAAAGCAAAGAAGAAAGCGTGTTATTTTGTACCACGGCCTCACTGAGATATGCATCAAGCAAATCCAATTTCTGTTTTGCATTCTGCCCCTATATCTCAATCTATACCCTACTTTACATTATGCTGTGTCTTGCCCTTGACTGTATGAAGTTGTATCGTGAAGTTGTGATAAGAGCAGAGCTGAGCAGTTGTGTGTACCTGAGTGGAGTGAACACGCTGCAAGGTAATGAGGGAGGACAGGAGTAGATGGCAGCAGCACAGCAGGGCCAAAGGAGGACAGGCTGATGGAGAGAGGGATGTGGCAGAGGAAGAGGAGGAGGAGGAAGAGGAGAAGACTGTCTGCAGCTGGTCCATCAGCCCGCTGTTAGAGAGCAGCATGGAGACAGCTGGGAAAGAAAAGGAACAGTGTCATCACACTTTAATGGGACGTGTGCTTCTGTTTCACTGCGCTGTGTGTGGGTTTTGATAGCAGCTGGTCCTTATGACTGCAGAGTGACGTGCTGCAGCAACAGACCCACAACAATGCAAACACCTGTGAGGTCTTTGTAACATTACTAAGTGAAAAATATGTTAAACTATACTGTTCTCTATTCATAAACACTGATATTGCTGTTTTACCATATACATGTGGGCAGGCTGAATAATTTAAACAATATGATAATAGAACAATATGACACAAGGGCAACAAGATGCAAACAAAGCATCACCTCCAAGTGCTAAAAAAATCCCCCCAAATGACACAATCTTAAAGTAATAATATGTTCTTTTCGCTTTGAAACAGAGTAATGTGTTCCTTCTCCCTTGCACCATCACTGAAATAGTGTCTAGCCTGAGGCTGAAACAGGTAGCTGTAAACTGATCACTAGTGATAATGAAGGCTGAATACATAGAGAGGCTGCAGGAGAAGCTGCAAAGTAGAGCGCCACAATTAATCGAACTTTAATCCCAATTTTGTCTTCCCATAATTAAATGAGCATGATCGAGCGATACTGAAAAAGCGCACTTCGCCAATAGAATGCAAAGCAAAATTAAGCACTCCCTAAATCACGTGCCTGCATGTGCCAGTTTCCTGGAATAACACTACACCAAAAGATACACATGAATATACAACAAAACTCAAATGTCTGGCAGAGCAGAGAGTGAAGGGCTTGTCTCTAGAATCTCTAGATCAGGTGTGGGGGAACTCCAGGCCTCAAGGGCCGGTGTCCTGCAGGTTTTAGATGTGTACTTGATCCAAAACGACTGATTTAAATGGCTAAATTACCTCCTCAACATGTCTTGAAGTTCTTTAGAACTAATCATGTGATTCAGGTGTTGACCCAGGGTGATGTCTAAAACCTGCAGGACAGAACTTATTCAACTGAACTGTCCGAAAAAATACTACAGACTCAAATCGTTTGATTTTTATTTGTAAAACACCAAATCACAACAACAGTGACCTTAAAGCACTTTATATTGTAAGGTAAGAACTCTAGAATAAGAAAGAGAAAACCCAGCAATCAGAAACCCCTTATGAGCAAGCACTTGGCGATAGTGGGAAGGAAAAACTCCCTTTTAACAGGAAGAAACCTCCAACAGAACCAGATAAAGGGAAGGGCAGTCATCTACTGCAAAAAAACTGCAGTATATTGAGGCATGAAACCCAAGAAAGCTACATCGTGGTTGCTAACGTAAGTCATCCAACATGAATTCAGGCATCCATAAAAGTGCAGCTGCGCATGCATCCAGCTCACAAAGACGCACTGAAATCACAAATGCAATCGCACTCCACGTGCAGTAAAGACAGTGAATTACGAACGCTTCAGGAAAATGGTCAACACACCGGACAAAAGATATGTTACCCCGTCGCACAATTATTCCAAAGTGGCAACACCTGTGCTGTATGCAAACCTTGGAGGGAAAATAAAGCCGTCGAGTACTTTGCTAGGGGTTTTATTGACAACCTTTTTATTTTGCTTTTAGAGATGCACTTAGACCAGGTGAACAAACACCTTATTTGTGTGCAAAGATGAATTTACGGATTAATTAACAGGAACAGAACACAAAATAAAGGTGCCCTCTTGCTCTGCAGGGCATTTTCTTTTTAAATCTATTTTACTTTTTTCAAAGAGGTGCACTGTATTTAGGTGAATGAGGACAAATTTTATTTTGATGCAAAGATCTGTACATATATGGAAATGTAATATCAGCGTTCTGTTTACGTGAAAGTGCAATAAAAACACATTTATCAATAAAATCAATGAATAATCGGACAAATAATGTGGATCTCCGTACTGATGAAAATAATTGTTGTCCATAATCACGGAGCCTTACTGCAAATTAATACCACTGACATTATTAGCTTTGCTTCCCAATGGTAACCCTTCTTTCTGACCTCCAAGTTAACCAGAGAAGTTGGTGTACTGGTTAGCACTGTTGCCTCACAGAAGGCATATTTCTGGGTCAAACCACAGTTGGAGTCTTTCTGTGTTCCTGCGTGGGTTCTCTCCAGCCACTCCGGTTTCCTCCCACAGTCCACACATACAGTATGCATGCTAAGTTAATTTGCGATCCTAAATTGGCCATAGATGTGAGGTGAATAAAGTGCTTTAATTGTAAAAAAATAGAGCAATGTTTGAGTAAAATGAGACTTATAGAATAAACACTTTGAGCACTCAGCATGACTAGAAAAGAATACCCTGTAACTGATCAAATAAATGTCTGTGATAAGGGCAGTGTAACTGAAGGCATACTTTTGTCTGTTGTGAAAAATATTCAAGTATTAATTTCTCAAGCTCTTTAGTACCTGATACTTTTGTGTTCTGGCTCATTGACTGATTGAGCGACTTTGGTTTTAAAGAGAGATTTCTAATAATAAAAGCTTTAGTGAAACTCTCTTGGAAAAAACCCCCTTATGTTATCATACATCTTCCAGCTACACCTAATTACTGATTTTGTTCGTCTATATATGGATTTATGTGAGATTTCTTACCTTAGAAACCTACATGTTGCCATGGCGGTAAGTGCTATTTGTGTTTGGACGTGTGGTTTAGTCTGTGTGTTACAGGTATTTAGCTGTAGCAAGGCGACGACACGAGTCTGCCAGTCATTGCTTTTGTGCAAATGTGCGACAAGCTCACAGACTTGACACCATAACAAAAGACAAGAGCCAAAGACAATGCCCACGACCGAGCCAAAGCCTGTGTACCATTTGTAGTGCAGGTGTGAGCTTTTACGGTTATTATTTGCTTTGTGCCTCAGTACAACGTGCATCAAGGTCAGCCTCTCGCTTCTCTCAAACAGGCGAGTGGGGAGCGAAATGAAAAGACAGCAAGAGGTGAGAGAAACATACTGAGACAGAGGGTGAAGAGGCTGCGTGTGTGAAAGGTGTGACGTTAAGAGAAGGAGTGAATAAAAGGCACAGAGACCATGCAGAGTGTAACTAAAAGTGGCAGTAAGAACGTGTCTAACCTCTGTCAGTGCAGTGTGCAGGGGACAGGCTCAGGCAGCAGTACAGGTAGCTGATGGCAGGCAGCAGGCTCTCTGTTTTTATAGGCTTCAACCTCCCTGCTATGTTACTCACTGACTCACACACACACACACACACACATAAACACACGGGCATTATTTCTGGGAAATATACCTTTACTGCACAGCTGACCCTAAATGTAATGTAAAATATAGTCGAGTATCCAACAATTTTCTCACTCTTTCATCTATGATTTTATCTGCAGTGCCCTCAAGGATTTTATACAGGGGCATTCAAATGTGATGTAGCAGATCAAATGTAACATTGTGGGCTTTGTCATTTATTGCATGTCGTGGTGCGTCAATAACAGTGAAAATGCCTGATCAAAACATTCATGATGCCAAAAACATTGCAATTTAAAGGGGTTTAGTATAGCAGTATATCATTATTAAAGAACAACAAGACAAGATCCAAGAGTAACAGTTATCTTAAAGATCATGATAGGATATTTTTTAAATAAAAAAAGAAAGTGTGCTTGCAATACTCTAAAGAAACCATAGGGTTACTAGCACCCTTATTTGAGAAACGCTGCAAAAGACAGTGGGCTGAAATATACAACTTACAACTGAGGATGAGGCTCCAAATATGCAGTAAAAAGAAAAAAGTGGTAAGCCACAGAGGGATGAGTGTTGCTGACATAAAGACGAAAAGCAAAGCAAATTAGACCCTTGTAACAGGCATGGAGTTATGAGTTACCGTCTAGTAAAGTTCAGTGCAGCATTTTGATCTGCAGATCAGCAGAAAACGCTCCTCTGAGTATGTTTGTGAGGATGGTATTAAATCAAAGGTGAGTGAGGAGTAATTGAAATACAGATGAATGCAGAAGAGGAAAAAAACAGGACAACATTGTCTCTCTCGCTAGATAATTGTGTTGCTGTGTAGTAAGATGGCATGCCGGCGACGCTGTAAGAAAGGGAGATGCAGTCTCTGTGAATGACTGAGAGAGCGAGCTGACTTGTTTGCCTGCTGTCGGAGCTTTTCTTGGTATCACTGTAAGAGAAACTGTTTGCTGTAGCGATCATGTTGCTAAATCTGCCTCTTAACATAGGGGGCTTGAGCGGTTATTCGGATATTTTAGATAAATGCAGGGGAGAGAGAGCTGTGCTCAGCGTGACATGTCAGCAGCACCTTGGGGCCTCACCATGGTATAGCAGTTTGAAGTGCACTCCTTCCATATTACTGTAATGGGGAGATGAAGGTGGATCACTGGCCTGCGTCACACAAAGCAGCTTCAGCACCAGAGGGAGTGAATTCACTGCTCCATAAAAACAGACACAAACAAAAACAAACCAGAAAAAAGAAAAGGTAAGACAGAGGATGGAGTGTGACAGAGCGAAAGATGACAATGACAATGAATTAGCATTTTCTCTCAAGTCATTACTTTAGTCTGGAACCTGTTGTGCATATCATTTGTCAACAAAGCCAAAACAGAGGATGTGGTCCAAACATGCACTCTATAGGATGAAGGATTTCTTGCATTCACTTGTGGTTTTTATGAAGTTTGGTTTCCCTAAGAGGGATTTCTGGAGCTAACACAAGTCATCGTGAAGAGAAAGGAACCGGGAGGAAATGACCACATCTTACTCAGAATGATTAAAAATGACCACACACACACTTTAGAAACCAATATTAGGTGTCTAGATATAGCTAGGATAAATGGTAGCGTAAGAGGGTGGAGAAAAAGGACTAGAGGGGACAGGAGACAAAGGGCAGGGGGACTTTAACTGGAAAGAAACTTCAGGCTGAACAGTCATCTACATTCCCCTTTCACTGCTGTATTGCATAACATTAAAATAGCTCCCCTTTGGGATGCCGCCGCACTGAAGCTAATATAAAGTATATATTAATGCAAATTACAGTGGGCTGAATTGGAACATGTGGAGGGATAACAGGCTGTAATTCCCTCAGGGCCCGGGATGAGCAGAAAGCAGGCAGAGGCTAACCACAGCAACAGTTTCTGAATCCCCAGCTGGCACGCTGCTGTTGTGCCCTTCAGCTGTGCTCATTAACCTGGGCAAGTACACAGACGTAATAACACCATACGGCAGACACCTATAACAAAAAAATACATTATTTGCACATTTGCATTCTTTTGTTCTTTTTTTCATTGTTACAAACCTTCAATTTCAGCATTTATGTCATGGTTTTATGGTTCTAATGAAGATACAGCAGCCTTCTGAAAACAAGTGAGGCCCGGATGCTAGTTTAGGCAGTCCGCTCAAGCTAATTTATACCCGTGTGACATGCTACACTCTCCTCAAATTCTGTTTAAGATGTAAATGTCTCATCTCTCCCTCCAACATCTCAGTGTCTGCACTGCTGCCTGCAGTTTGACCCCTCCACCACCCCTGCATCCACCTGCAGGTTCCAGCAGGAGATTTTTTTTAAACTATTTACTGTGTTTCACCAGGAAGATCACAGAGATCAAATCTCTTTCACCAGAGATCTAGCCAAGGCAGCAGTCATACAAGCTCATAACATATCAAAATATGCAACACAAGCTCTATGCTTTTGATGAGCTCCCAGCGCAGAGCCCAACATGTAGCTATATTAAAAATTCAAATGTGAACTGATTGAGTGAAATGGTAATAACGACCAATTCTACATATACAACTGTTTAATGTAAATTAAGTCAACAGAGAAGAGCCAAAAACACGTTTTTCCTAAATTTCCTTTGTTGGCTCCACAAGCAAATCCAAAAGCTAACGAATGGCTGTACACATCCATCATAAAATGCACAAATTCAGAGATGAAATAAACATGTTTACAGCCTCGTAAACAAAATGTTGTAGCTGGTATAGCTAATGAATGTTCAGACATTGCCAGCTTTAGCCAGTCACTGTCTACTGTCCTTTAACTCCACAAACTGTAGTCAGTGAAGTGGACCTCTCCACCGTGTTTTTGGTTCGCTTTGGAGTATTTTTAATACAATAATCTCACAAATAATTTGAACTGAAGCCAGTTACAGTTCATCCAAGAGGTTTATATGGCAGTTTTGGTGAGTGATTTGTAGTTTTAAATAATCTGGTATCTGTGGCTATGCTAGCATTATCTGATAACTTAGCATTCCAGAGAGTTAAGGTGGCTCCCACCATAAGACTTCAACCTGAAGAGTGCACAAACTGATGGGTGGCATCATGATGGCTACGTCCATCTACTACATACAGTCTATGAGCAAAACAAGTGAAGTGAAATTGTCTGACCTAATCTGACTGTGTCCAGTTACACCCCAGTTTATGGTATCTCACCTTCCACTGCCTGGTCGAGGAATTCATTTTACGAGCGGTTTAAAGGTTTTTTCCTTCCAGCATTAATCAGAGGCGACGGAGACTTTTTCTTGCCATTTTAATCCAATTCAAAACCAACCATATTTTAGGAGGCTTTGTTATTCCAGTTCACTTAAAATGAGATTTATATGGCAGGTTGGTTATAAGAAATAGCACTGCACTTAAACTGAGCACTGTGTCCAGCTGCTGTTAAGTCATATTTTAGGATATACCAAGCCTCATTCGACGGCCACAAATTTTTCTTTAATTTAAATAAATTCAAGTCAATATAATCTTTGTGCCCATGTTTGCTCTGCAATAAATGTTCTTATCTGAACAGCTGCTTTTCTGCAAATGTACTAATTTGAAAAAGAAGAAAAAACACAATTATCATTAAACAGCTCTTCTGCTATCTCTGAATGTCACTATAACAATCGTTTAAAGCAGAAAGAAAATGCTGCCAGAGAAAATGGACTCGCAAACGTAAATCAGCGCAGGTATCCTTTCAAAAGTTGCTTTCCATATTTGAGAATAATTAGCCTAAGTGCTTTCCATTATATCGCACAAGACATTGTGCCAAATGCTCCAATTAATCCGTGTACATTACTTAATAGATGTTTTATTATGGTATATGCCAACTGTTATTTTTAACCCCCAGTAAAACATCTTGGCACGCTCACGTCACGGTTATGGAGCAAAAGATGAATTGATTGTGAAAGTTGTTTTTCTTTAAACAAAATACAAATGCATTTTTAATATATTACTATTCTACTAGCTTCCATTAGTTTTTGATTATTTATGCCAGAAGAACTAACAACATCTGCAAACATGAAGACGCATAAACTTGCTAAATTTCCCTAATTTAATTCAATTAAATTTGGTATCCTAGATACAGAAAAGCTCACCAATCAACAGCATGTAATCCTTCTTCGTTTGAGCTGTGATGAAAAGCCTGAGTAATAAACTGTGTTAATAACTGTGGAGAGACAATAAATCAAAAATAGCTCTTTTTAAACGAAAATCTTTTTTCTTTTCAAGTCAAAATGATGAGAAGGGCATCTCAAACCAAACAGCTCAGGTGTGGCTGCTGCTGCTTCACTTGGATAAATCTTCCAGTGTCTGCTGTGTGGGGAGAAAAAAAAACCCGACATGCGTTTGATCTATTATGTCTCACTGTGTGGGAGCCCACTACCTCACCCTGCAGGTGGATGTGTTCCTGTGTACTGTGTGGATGAGCTTGTGCTGAGTGGGTTTGAAACAGCTGAAACTTTTATTTGCTACAAAATGTTTTCATTTGGATGACTAAGAAAGACGAACAAAACAATGTCCCACATGATGAAACTCAAACTCTGGGGGCCGAGCTGCAACGTTTACCTCTATACATCGACCGTAATTAACCGTATCCGTGATTTAATGAGACATAAGTGAGCATGAAGCCAAATCAGCTGGCATTAATGTCGATGCGCAACGCTGAGTGGTGAATTCATTCATTCAGAATGGTGAATCACTTTATGTGTGAGAAAATTAATCTATTAGTATAGTGCTGTGTTTTGTAACCACAGAGTCATAATTATTAACACAGTTATTAAGGCATTAGCGCTCATCCCTAAATTCGGGATCAAGGTTTAAAAAACAGAGCTGAGGACACATTTTCGGTGGAAGTACACACAGAGTCTGAAAGTTGTCTGAGAGGTCACGTTGTAAAGTGAAAATTAATTTATCAATATACTTTGAGTTAAAAAAAAGACAGTAATGTGCAAAAGTCTTGATCCACCCCTCATTTCTAAATAAGTACATATATTAGAAATTATACTTATCTATCACAAATCTATCACATGGTAAAACCTCTACTTTCTTTATATTTTGCCATTTTTGGAAAAAAGGAAATAGACACAGGAATTTATTGAAACGTGCAAACATAAATGGAAATACAGAATATAATAAAGTCTATATTTGGCATGAGCACCTTTATTCTTTGACACAGTCTGGACTCTCTTGGGTAGCTTTCTTGTCATTTCTTTAAGCAGTCTTCAGGAATAGTTGCTTCTTTGGATGTTGGCTGCCTTTTGTTCTGTTCTCTGCTTCAATAATGTTGCGGTCTGGGCTCTGGGAAGGAAAATCCATAACTGATAGTGTTCCACTGTGTGGTTTTTATCCTATCCAGGTATGCTTTTACTGCATTGGCAGTACGTTTGGGATCATTTATTATCGCTGAAAAACGAAGCCGTTGCCAATCAGATGCTTTCCAGATGGTACTGCACTATTCTGCATTCATAATTCTATAAATCTTGACCAGATCACCAGCAACACTGTATGAAATGCAGCCCCAAATCACGTCAGAGCCTCCACCCTGTTTTACAGATGGCTATAGACACTCATCATTGCACCTCTCTTGTAACTGCTGTACAGACGGATGATGATTTGTACCATAAATTTTACTTTGGATTCATCACTACATCAGACCAGTCGCCACTGATTTTCAGTCCAGTTCTTGTGTACATGGGCATATCTCAGCTTTTGTGCCTGTTTACCTTCACTATGAATAGCTTCTTGATGGCCACCAGGCTCAGGATTTGTTAGCTGTTCGTCAGACAAGATTAAACACTAGCGAGGACAGAGCCTTTCAGTCTGTGGCACCAAGGCTTTAGAACAGTCTCCCACTAAACTACATTTAGCCGATTCTGTGGACTCTTTTCTTAAAATTACCTGTTTCTTAAAATTTACCTTTTATTTTATTTTGTGCCTTAACTTCATTTTATATTAGCTCTGTTAGATGAATCATCTGAAGGATCAGATAAATCTCTCAGGTGCCGTGCCAGGACTTTTCCTCTTTCTAAAGGACATGCCTTTCAGATACTGCTTACCTACTGCGGATAGTTTTTTAGGTCTGCCACTTCTTCCTTTCCTCCATTTGTCCATTTTCCTCATTTTTCTCAAGGACACACTGCACACTATGCTGAGATATTGTTAGGGTCTGGGCAGGCTGTTTTCCCCTCTGTTTTCTCCTTCTGTCTCTCTCTGTTCTCTCAGACAGAGAGGTGGGCTTTACCTGTGTCTCCACCCACAGGCGAAGCCGCCACTCACGCACTTGCGCCCATTGCCTCATTACGGTACGTAAGGACCGGCTGAGGCAGTTGTTCTCTCAAAATTGGATCTTCCAGTTTAGTTTTTGCTGTTGTGTTTTCTGCTCAGTAATTTTCTGTCTTCGTCTGCCTGGAGTTCGTTGTTCGTTTCCTGGTGAAGCTACTTGTGCTCTCTTGAGGAGTCTAAAGATCACAGCTGGCCATTTTCCTCTTCCACTCTAAGAGTCAGTCAGCCCCTACCTGCCCACTCTCCATTAAGCTTTCTTCGCCTACCCTGGATTTCAGTCTGCCCACCTGCTACTCCTCCACGACTCAAACACAGAATCTAACAAGTGAGATCTCAGAGTTGAATAATCCTTGCACATCTCTATTGCTGCTACCTTCACTAACTACCAGTCTCCCTCTCTGCAGACCCTCTCTGGGCTCATCTGACAGAAACACTAGCTGCCTAATTGCTCATCTGCCTGTTGTTAACTTAATTCAGTCGCTAAATAAACCTTATAAGCCTTTTATTGTTGGTCTACGTCTGCTCCCAGTGTCTAGTATTTGCAACACCATACCAGATACACTAAGTTTTTAGCTAGCAGCTCTTTGGTAATCAACTTGGTGGCAGAAAAATACTATTTTACGCTAACTGTGTTAGCTTTGGCATTTTTCATAGTCAACTAAAGAAATGCAAACACTGTGGCTTTAGAGCAGGCTTCTAATAATGAAGTGTCAAAAGATGCAACTGAGAAGTGGCTCTTTGCTAGGTTGTCTGTTATGTATAGACAGACCACTGGTTCATCCTTTGAGTTACAGTAGGTACTTTTTTCTGCTTGAATGATGAATGACAAACAAACAAGCATCCCTGAAAATGTTCAGGTAGTCTGACTCGTCAGCAGCAAGAAAGCAAGAAAGACAGCAAGAAATGAGGAGTGGTTTGAGACTTTTGCACAGCACACTACACGCTGACTGTTTGTGTACATACACCTTTAAATATGTATTAATAAAATAATGAATGTCTCTGCACACAGATACAATCAGCTGTTCCAACAGACAGGACGCCGTTCACAGCAGAGCCTACTTAAAAACTGTTGTGCTATAAAAACAATTGGAGTCACACATATTATGCTAAATGCTTTCCCTGATTGAGGCACATTAACTTTAAATGAAAGACTCCATTACCGCTTCATCGCTGAACGGCGAGTGCGCGAAGCTGCCGCCAGAGGTTTTATGCTGTGCGGTTTATCTCTGTATTTCCCAGAGAGAGCTCGCAGAAGTTTGAATTAAAACTGCTCTCTCAATTTTTTTAATCAGCTCTCCATGAAGCTGATAAAAATGTTACCTGGTACATTTTGGGGAAAAAAAGAAAAAGAAAAAAAATTAAAGTGAATTTTGTTTCATCTTTTCTATTCTGGTGCATCTATTCTCATTAATTTAAATACAATAGAGCCACAGTTACGCTGATTCCTGTACAGATTATTTTGCTTTGAAGATGCTAGAGGTGTTACAATATAAGCTCTGTGTTTCTTACCCTGTGCAGAGTATTCCTGTTCAAACCCATGGTCTGTGTTCACCACACTGACCCGCTGTAGGGCCTGGAGCAAGGCTGGTCTTAGCTTTGTACACAGGTTTATGTTGTAGCCTCTTTGACCTCCCAGAAGAACTTCTAGTACACCCAACACTCGCTCAGCTAGAGGAGCCTCTCTGGTGCAAACCATGTCCTGTGGTCAATTAAAAAAGTCACAACAAAGAAGGCACATCCATTTAGAATATCTCTTGGTAACAGTATTATCCCAAAGCAGTAAAGCGAATCAGTTCAATGAAGACAATTGTAGCCTAAAGAGGAATTACATATGGCAGCATGGCTCTTTCTGGGACCTCCTCACCCTTTCATGTGCATACATGAGAGCAGCAGCGAGACCCCGATACAGAACAGAGCAGACATCGGTGACTACAAATATGAAACTGATTAAGTCAGGCACAGCATGAAAAGGAGGATCTGTGGTGGAGGTGACTGGTACAGTGGCTTGTGTGGGCAGCAACTGTGGGCAGGTTAAAAAAGATTAAACAGCATGTCCTATATGAGATCTGCAAGCTGGATATTTAGTAGGGTATGACGTGGGGCTGGCACGGAGAATTTACTCCATGCTCGATTCAAATTTTTATTCCAAACAGCTCCCTTTACAATGCAGCATTCAGCTGCATAAAAATGTGTTCATTTGAATATAGCAAAGTCATTAACTCTGAACTCTTATTCAAGGTCTCTGGCTCTCACCAGGAGGGTCAGTATGACAGCTGGGTACTTCTCCATCACAGACAGCAGCTCCATGGTTTCTGTGTCTGTCTTCTGATCCGACCTCTCATCTGCACGGCTTTCTTTCTCCTCCTGTGTGTCTGCCTGTAAGACCAGATGAAACCCAGCCACCTTTTCATCAACTCTGACTTACCAGAGTTGAAGGGAATTCAGGAAAACACACCCCAATGTGTCTCTAAGACTTGCTCTGTCAGAGTGAAACTAATTAGTGAAAGTTGCCGGAGTGAAACAAGCAAATTGAGTTCAGTAAAATCACTGAATTATTCAGAAATACTTGCTGGGATACAGTTTAAGCAGATGTCTCATTACCAGGGTAGGCCCTGTGTTTGTGTCCTGTTCCTTGGTCAACCACAGCTCCAAGACCATGGCGGCAAATTTCTCTGCCAGCTCTGGGTATCGACACATGAAGTAGATCAGCGCAGCATGGTGAAAGTAGAGCGAAGAGAAGCTTTGGCAGGAGGAGAGTGCCTTGCTGATGCAATTCAAAGAAGCCTTGAATAACATGGTGAAGAAAGATTGATGAAGTCAAAGTGCTCTCTTTGAGTTGAGTGTACACATCCAAGTTAAAAACTTGCAATTTTGAAAATAAATTTCTTCACAATCCGGAGGAGGATCTCTTTTGAAACCCTACTGAGGCAGAGCCCTTAGACAGAGGAGCAACTCTTCTGTAATCTATTTTTATTCACACTCAATGTAAGGTATATAATATTGAGTAGTCTCAGAGATACTCTGTGAAATAAAGAAGGGCGCATTTTTCATGTTTTTTTCTTCTGTGATGCTCAACTATAGTTAAAATTCTTTGCTGGTGAATTCTCTACAGCACAATATAGATTTTGTATCAAGAGATGAACATGAGCAGTCAAGCTCTGACTCTAAGTATTTCTAAGCCTGCTCAAAATGGTTTCCATATTCAATCATGAAAAAGAAAAAAAGAAGCATCGGCTCCGTACGCGCCGCTCTTTCGTCTGTGGACGGGGAAAAAAAAATTCTGAACACGTTCAAACTGATGAGATCCTGACACATTAATATGCCATTGCTTGTCAGTACACCTATCTCAACCTTCAATCTGTTTCATATTGTTAGACTGATTTACTGAACACAAAATTTAAAAAAAAAAAAAAACTTTTCTCAAACCCAGGCAGACGTGTCTTCGCTGTCAGCGTGTTTTGGCATTAAAAGTGATAAAGGTTAAAAAAAAGGAAAAGAAAAGTTAAAAATACTGGAGCCTTAAGGCACCATAATAGCAGAGAAGCCTGAAATCTAGGTAAAGTTTAAACTTTACTTCCACGGTGACGCTGTACCGTAAGTAGTGACTGCTTTGAAAGTTTTCAAAGTTACTGTGTGTGTTTTGATTTTGGCTCAGAGTTACCCCATCGAGTGAGGGGCTCTTGTCCTGTGTGAGTGCCAGCAGGTAGAGGGCAGAGCGGAGCACAGAGTGAGGCGGGACACAGCCCTGCTCCTGCACAGAGCGCAACAGCCACACAACATTGGAGAAGACTATCTGGTCAGGGAGGAGCCTGGATTACACACACACACACACAAACAAACACACACATATTAACGGCATTAATTGCAGTATTCAAAGTTCACATAAAGACAAAGTGCCCCCAGGGACACGCTGACGAAAGAAACTCGATATCTCTCAACACAAACGCACTAAAACATATGCAAAAGATCAACACACACATTCAGAGATCCTATCCCTGAGTATACAAACAACACGCACCCTCAGCCCTCCCACGCTATGTAAATCTCTGGCCACATCTCTCATAATCTTGATGAGACCGCGCAGTGGCAGGGAGAGGCTTTCATCGCCTTCCCAGGAGGTTAATGCATAGCCGAGGATTCGCAGAAAGAAAAATTAAACTTTCCAAGAAGCCGACACGCTGTTTTTCTCAGGTTATAAAAAATGCATTTGAGACCACCCTCGACGGGCCACGGCAGAAGAACAAGGAGAGAGCTGCAATAACGTGTGAAACCAGACGAATTTATATTTATACAAGTCTGATATATTCGATATAGCACGACTGCATTCATCATCTTGAGATTTTGGTTATGTAAACACAGTAATATAGCTCAAATGTTGCCTTTTCTGCTCTCAAAGTATGGACTACAGCATAGCTAAACAAGGCTTTGAGAGTGCCAGATGTTTGGTCATATCCACATGAACCAAAATTTTCCAAAACTACTTTAATTGCAAAAATGTACAATTCTTTCCAAATAGTCAGAGAAATGTAATATTCAATAAGGTCCATGTCAATATACGATAGAGACAAATGTTTACTCTGCACAAGTGCTTAGATACATAAGAAAAATGATGCTGATGCTAAAATATGCATCGGTTATTTTTATTTCCACAAAATAAATAAATAAAATAACAGCTTATATCACAAGGTTGCCGGGCACTTAAATTGAACAAACTGTTTGTGATGTTCAACACTGAAGTACATAATAATTTATCCCAAGAGTGCTTGTATATATCTAAATATATCCCTGCTGCTTGTGTGCGCTATTACCTGTCTCCTTGCTGCAGGGCGAGGTACAGCATTATCACCAGGCAGTATTTCGGAGCCTGTGGTCCTTGATATTCACACAGCACAGAGGGCCACTCTGACAGGCGATAACACAAAGAGGGAAGGTTGTGCAGCAGTAGATTTTCAACCTCCTTCAGATCTGAGGGACAAGCAAGGTGATGAAACAGAAAGGAGAAATGCAATCAATGCTAGAAATGGGAAGAGGAGAAGGTTTGAGACAGAGAGCGAGAAAGCAACAAGAGAAGGTGGAGAGAATGAGAGGAAATGAATGAAGGCGAGAGGTGGTGGAAATAAAACAGAACACAGCAGAAGAGGCCCTGAGGCCAATTTTCCAAACAGGTATTACTCACTAATTTTTTTATTATTATTTTTATACAACTGAAGGCATGCCAAAGCTGATGTTTATGAAAAAACACTCCTTTACAGGCAAAAACAAGTGAGGCTTGACTGATATCCAAACAAATCCAACTATAACGCCAAAATTCATCATTAAGCAAACATGGAAAAGCTTTAATTAATGTCTTATAATATTATCTGAAAAAACACATTCTGTTGCATAATGTAGAAAAATTAGGATGGATTAAAAAGCCGATAGAATGATGGGTGTGAAATGAAAGGGAGCATAAGAGGGAACATGAAAACGTAAAACATGAAAAAAGGAGTCAGATGAAGATGAAAGACAGAAGGGCTCAAGCAGGAAAGCAGTGTTAGAGAAAGGAGAAGAGAAGGAGAAGGACGGCACAGGCAAGGCACAGACCCTGATCCATGACTACACAGTGGATATACAGTAAAGCTCCAACAGCATCTGCGGGAAGTGCAACAAAGAAAATAAAGAATGAAATGAGGAAAAAAACACAAAAAGCACAGGAAAAGGAGAGAGAGAGAGAGAGGGTGGCAACAGTGAGCTCTATGGTCTGGAGGGTAACTGTAAGTAAGAAAATATACTGTTTACAAACCAGAGGAAAGTAAGAAGGGCTCCAGTTACCAATGCAGCCATCACCTCCAGGGAAAGAGTCAAAGAGTGAGGAGTGAAGAAGAATAGGGGGTTGTACTGAGTTTAAGAGGGAGGACTGGGACAGAGAGAAATACAGCAAAGGGTAGACAGATGAAGAAGATGAGAAAGGGGACAACAGATGGGAAAGAAAAAAGAAATAGACCCACACAGCAGGCAGCAGTGACACACTGCCTCCTGTTCAGGTCCTAAAGAACAGAAAAGTAATCCGAGACGAGAGGACAAGAGCCTTTTCTTAAACATTCACATGAGATTAGCAGATATCTTTAAAGCACAATCCCGGTGACACGCTGTGATGTATCACAGGAGTAATCAGTAATATTAAATCTTAAAAGCACTAATGAGACTGTACACAAAGCAGGACATGACAGACAGGGAAAAAAATCTGCTAAAAACCTGAAAAACGGGAGTTTTTGAACAAGAAAAACATGCACGGTAAAATGTGATTGGAAAATTTCAAGATGAGAGGGAAGAAAAATGAGGGAAAGCAAGAGGCTGAAAATGAAATGGAACCTGATAAGGATGATAAAAGGGAGGAAGATGGTGACAGGCAGGAAAAGAAACAAACAGGACTCTCGCTCTGCCAAACTCATTATTCACCATCACACAAACACACAGACACACACACACACACAGACACACACACACACGCTTACTTACTCGTACAACTCTTACATCTCATTACCTCAAAGAAATATTTTACTCCACTCTGGTGTCAGTGTCACACAGACACATCTGCGGGGGACAGCTGCAGTTACCAATGAGCTGCTTTCCTTTGCTCTTTATTTTAGTGGATGCTGCAGTGATGTGAAATAGGGAAGTGTATGGAGTTTGTGCATTTGCTTCCGTGTAACGGAATTAAAAGCAACCAGCACTTGGAATTGGAAATGTTACCTGTGCGGACCTATGTGTCATGAAGCGCGCTGACATTTAAAAGCCTTGGCCTGAGCTCTCTCACATAGGAAATACAATTCAAAGCCAGTTAACACAATCACCGTGTTTATAGTCCGCACACCTGGTTCCCTTCCTTTCATCCTTAACAGAAACCGGAGCTCTTGTTAGTCAACGTGCAAACACTTTCTTTGTTTTTTTCTTAAGCTTGCCTGTTGACTGTCAGACCCTCCTTAAGAACAGAGTTAACTTAACTCAAAAGAACAGGTGAGTCAGATGGAAATGAGACTCTCGCTCGAGTTTTTGATGTTTAAAGTCAACATAAAGACGAAAGAGAGAGAGCGTGAGCCTGAGTGGGCGAGGAAGCAGGCATGTGACAAAGAAAAACTAAAGCAAAACTGCAAAAGAACCTTATTTACTTTTTAAATCCAGCATAATTTTGTCAGTTCATGGCAGCGGTTCTGGGTAAAAACAAAATGTATAATGAAGGATTTGATGAAGAAGCACCTGCTGAATGTAACATGAAGTCAGTTTGATTTAGTTTGCCGAGTATGAACTATACCTACATGTATCACGTTAATACAGACAGGCGGTAAATATTTGATTAAGCTGTGAATGGGGAAAAAACAGTTGAAAACCTCAGCTACAGCTAAGACGTGCTTTGGTGACACACTGACCTAGCCTATTCGGATAAACTGCAATGACAGTTCAATATTTCTCAGAAAACTGGCAGCATGACATCACTGCTGAGAGCAACAACAGGGTTTTTACCCTGACTGCATGTCTCCGTGTGTGGTGCAAACGTGCATGTATTTGCATACCGTGCTGGTGGGAGCCAGAAGGAAGGTCTGACTGGGAGAGAAGACACATACTGAGTTTTTGTAGAAAACCACAGCAAGATGCATTCAGATTTGGGTTCCTGAAAGAGGGAAAAGGTGCTTGAACACACACAAACAAACACACCGAAGGAAAAAAAGATTTTAAAAAAAGAGAGAATGAGGGCACCAGAGACAAACAGTGAACAATTACCGCTCAATGCGCGGTCAATACAGCTAAGAGCTAACTGTAAAACCGAGGACAGGATGTGCTTTGACAAACTTCTCTCAAAGATGAAATGCACAGTGTTTAGTTTCATTACAGCTCAGAGCACGGGGGGTGGGCTTAAGCCTATCAAGTAAACCACATATATGACCACACTAGTATACGAACACAAAAAAAGGCACACTCTAACACGAAGACCCACAAAAGCGCATATTCTTACATGTGAAAAACAAAGCACACACAATGCAAAAGCACACCGTGGACTTTGAAGTAGTAGATCCATCGCTTAGAGACAGACACACTGCTGAGAAGACTGGCTTATTGGAAAAAAAGTAGAGTGACTCAAAAATGACAGATGCCTCGGTCGGTGTTATCTGCCTCATTGCTAAATGTGCTTCGACAGAGAATGATAATAGCAGCTCGGCTCACAGAGCCACCGCGGCTGGATACACACAGTGTAGAGAAACACGCGTGCGCCGCTGCAGTTTTAATTGTCGTGTGTGTCTCTGTGTGTGTGTGTCCTCAGGTTATCCTCTTACAATGTACCTGTTTCCTGCACAGAGGAGGCCTTTGTGTTCCACAGCCAGTCTGTAGAAACCAGAGGACGCTGGAGGGAAGAAGAGGTGAAGAGCAGAATAAATAAACTACTACACAGTGAGAAATGAGGAAGAAGATGAGGATGATAGCAAAAACACTATTTATATAATGCAAACACTGAGGTACATCAAAGCCACTAACAAAAAATGTGACAGTTAGTGTAAACACACACAAAAAAAACCCTTCAGCCTAATTCTAAGGAAAACACCGACCCAAAGCTCAGTGTTGTAATGACGAGTTTAGCAATGAATTTAAATGACGAGAAAGAGGAAGAGCAAGAGTAATAGAAGCTCTTTTTTATTTCTAGGCTGTCAAAAATTTCTTCATCTCATCTCATGTGTCACATTTAAAGTCATGTCACCTTACTGCCATGTCCACCCTATCAGAGTAGTAGTATAGCTGATTAGGATCAACTAGGTGAGACTTACCAGTTGTTGTTGGTAATACATCTCAGATTCTACAGGCCTCTGTTACCATCTTAAATGTTACAGTTTATTACAGAACAATTAGAAAAAGACTGAACAAGTATGACTTGTTTGGAAAGGTTTTGCAAATGTTGATCTGAACAAAGAACAAGACTTCAGCTACAATGACAACACCTCATACCAACACCAGAGGCGACCGTGGCTCAGGGGGTTGGGAATCGCATCTGTAACCGGAAGGTCGCCGGTTCGATCCCTGGGCTCTCTGTCCTGGTTGTTGTGTCCCTGGGCAAGACACTTTACCCTACTTGCCTACTGGTGTTGGCCAGAAGCGAGGCTGCCATATGGCAGCCTCGCTTCTGGCCAACACCAGTAGGTGTCACATTTAAAGTGACACCTACTGGTGTCACTTTAAATGTGACACCAGTAGGTGCAGTCAGTCTGCCCCAGGGCAGCTGTGGCTACAACTGTAGCTTGCCTCCACCAGTGTATGAATGTGAGAGTGAATGAATAGTGGTATTGTAAAAGTGCTTTGGGTGCCTTGAAAAGCGCTATATAAATCCAATCCATTATTATTATTACTATCAAGCACAGTGGAAGGGTGATCATTTGGGTTTGTTTGTAACCACGGGACCATTGAGTCGACCATCAGCTTCTCTGTATACCAAATTAGTCTAGATTCAAAATCTGAAGTTCTCTGTCTGTCGGGCTGACATCTAAAGTTTGGCCAAAAGTGAGTCACACAACAGGACAATGATCCCACGCACAGCAGAGTCTGCAGCAGAATATCAAATCCAGACCTCAATCAGAGTGAAATCCTGCGGTTGGAAGGGAGCTGTGCATAAACAAATGCCCACAAACCTGCATGAACTGAAGCAATGGTCTAAAGAAGAGTGAACCACACTGATGCGAGACACTGATAACGTCACAGAAAAACATTTCTTCAAGATATTGCTGCAAAATGTGGTTCTACAAGCTTCTGAATCACAGGGTGGTTTTTCACAGGACTGCAGGGAGTCCTGACAAAAAAAGGTTTCTTTTAGGTGTAATGTGTGACTGACAGGTTATAACTTGTCATTTTCCAACATGCAGGATTACTGTTTTAAAGCGACATTTTTTTCCCCACTCGCACACAATTTTCTCTCAGCCCTGCCTCAGTAGTTTTCAGTGCCTAAATGTAACTAGTGACAGTGAGTAAAAATGAAGGGAATCAGTGAATTAAAAAAGCAAAACAAAGTGAAAAACACATTCAGCTTTCTAACACAGATGCTGCAGGTCTCACACTAGCGAGCCACGGAGACCTCATGTTTAGACACAAGCTGGCTCTAAAAAAATGCATTTTATGAAACACCGGGATGAAAAAGTGCTGGTAAAACACAGGTGCCATCAGTTCATGATGCCCAAACCTTTGCATTTTTTTTATCTTAAATTAGTTTCCAAGCAACACAAAATAACTTTTAAATTTAATTTAATGAATCACTGAAGACTTATGACAAATTTGCCTTCAGTAAAGGAAAAAAAGGCTATACTGTAAAGCTGTATTTAATATCTTGACCGTTGCAGTGCTTCAGTGAGAGAAAGCACCTCAGACTTATTAGAGAGATGTTTTAATCCCATAAGGGAACTAAATTGCTTTCTTCTTTGTCCATGTGGACCTATGCCACATCTGCAGGAAACTGCTCTGCTTTGATAAGCGCTTCCAGGACAAATACCGAGCTTAGGATTGTTTATAATGTCACCACATCGGCTTGTCTGGACGCCAGAGGCAACAAGTTCTCTGTCAATTACTGAGTCTCATCGTGCTGACAGCCAATTTTTAAGAGCCTGCATAGTTTTCCCACTACAGCGATATCAAATTTAATTAAGGCATTTAGCCTCACTTTTGATAAATGTAGAATAAAATGTTGATATTACTGTTTCTGGCATCAAACAGTGCAAAAGCCCGATTTTCATTTTGTAAACGTTATCTAACCATATCAAAGGTTCAGTGGCTCGGCGGTGAACACAATATGTTGGTGATGATGAAATAAAATGAGCTTAATTTCTTTTTATATGATTAGCTGGGAATAAAGCTTTGTGATGAAACTGCTTCTGTTTATTTCATTTAGTAAAACAATTTAAGACTTTAAACAACATTTAAGCAAAGCGTTTAATTGGCCAAGTTGGATTAAACGAACAGGCTTGTTTGGAAATATATTTAGTTTGTATTTTGTATTCCTGTGAAGATCAGACACACGGAGACCTCGAGACTCGTGGTGATGTGGGCTGGCTGTATGTTTCTAGCAATACCACCCGTGATATCTGCAGAGCCAACGATAACAAGACTCAAAGGAGCGGCTAATTTAGAAACATGAGCTGTGAGGGCTCTACAAGCTGTTTCAGCTACTGATATCATGAATCTCACTACACTGTAAATGAGTTCTATCAGCCTCCAGACAAACAAATGTGGTATTTACATTGTGGTGTAGTTAGTGCTGCCATGGTGTGAAAGTTAAGTGTGCTTTCCCATTGCACTGTAAAGCCATAAACTGTATGTAAAAGATGGCAGTAGCCTCTGTAACGCCAGCCATTTTTGAAGCATCAAGCTGACGTCGTTGACCATCACGGTGATTTTTTGGAAATGATGTGGTAAGCAAAGGCTAAATCTTCTTCGTCGTACTTTTTGACTCTAATGCTGACCATTATCAGCACAAAATGAACACCACTATGTATTAAAAACACTTTCCAACTAGAGCAGTCACCTCCTGCTGGTGATTAGAAAGAATGCAGGCATATCCAATATTCGCACTGGTCTCCCTTTTCAGATGTGGAAGCTTTTATATACACAGCAAGGTGAAGACATTCACATGAACTGCTCCACTGAACTTTGTGGTAAACCATTGCAGTTCCTGTTCACTTGTGTGTCAATCAAAAATCGTTTGTTTTATTGTCAAAATGTTTTGTTTACATTATCAGTTAACGTCTGTAAATTCACTTTGGCCAGGATCGAAGTGTTCATAAATCAACAGATTATCGTATTACCAGTATAATAAAGCTAAAATCTAAATGTGCAGGAAACCTGAAGTGAAAGTGATTCACCCTTTTCTGTGAACATTAAAAAAACCCACAAATCTAATATAAATTATATTATTGGCTATACTAGGAAATTTCCATTAAAGGAGCATTCTTTATAATCGTTATAATCCAGGAAAGTAGCTTTATAATTTAGAACAAGTCTTTTGGTGATCTTACAGTAGCATACATAGTAAAATATTTTATTGTGTCCGTGTCAATAACAATGTATTTTTTAAATGTACCAAAGTAACTTACATTTCTCTGCTAACAGCTTTATAATTTGTGAATAATCTGTCCTATATACCATTTGTTATCTATACAATAAACCATTAGAAGAACAACAGTTTAGGAATAATTCTTATAGATGCTGCAACACACAACCTTGCAGCCCAGACAACATGCAGTCATCTGTTGTTTCAGACAAACTGACACATTTGACACTAGACTACTTTGATATACACAAGAGTTCATTTTTGACTCAGTGTCTGCAATGTGCTGAGGTCCTGTGGCTGCAAAACAAACCCAAATCATCACCCCTCCACCACCGTGCTTCACATTAAGTGTGAGGTGTTCGTGCTTTATGTTATTTTGGTTTTTTTGTAGAGCCTGGGATGTGGCTCTTGGTTTCATTTGCAAGCTCTTGAGCGTTGCACGGTTTGACCTCAGGCGAAATTGCTCAGATATCCACTGCCGGGAAGATTGTGCCATTCATACTTGAATGTTCCAGACCAGCAAACTGGCAAAAGCTCTGCTTTTATATAGATACTTGGACTTGCTGTTGATCAGTTAATAAAGCTCAGTTGATTAGCATCAGCTGGTTGCTGCTTATAATTCAAATGGAAGCAGCTATGAGTGCACTTAGTATTTCAAAGTACTGCATAGACTCCTGTGAAAACATTCTTATTCAAGACTAAGATTTACCACAGACAAAAAAAGAATGATACCGTGCATCATTCTATCATATCATTTCTTATCATGAAACACCTACTGCTGTTTTGAGTTTATTCAGAACTCACCGAGCTTATTTGCAAAGGCAGGCATGAGAGATGGAAGCAGGGTGAACTGGGAAGATAGGATAGAGTAGAAGTTCTGCAGTATGGGGGCACTGGGTGCACGCTCACACATCCTCTACACACATAGGAATTTACAGACAAAAACAAACCACAAACTGTAAACAATTTTTTCCCGTGTGATTGATTTTTTTAGCCTGAAGAGACCCAACGAAATATAACATAAAAACAATTACGAACACTACAGCAGAGGCACTGATCAATAGGCACGCGTGTCCATGTGTACGCAAAGCTAATGTAGACAGAGGCTGTGTGGCTGTGCTTATTAATATAGTCATTTAGAGGAGCCGCCAGACGGTGCATTATAATCAGCATGACCTATTTCTCAGAAAACAGCAGCCGGCAATTGATCATTTCCTCAAGTGTTTGGTTACGACTATGAAAGAGAGACACGGGGTTAAGATGAGAAGATGATTAATGTACATCTGGGTGTACGTGTGTGTGTGATGGTTTTCAGCTCTCACTATAACAGTGGGTATCCAGACAGCGTCACAGCAGCGGAGCAGGCATTGACACAGAGACTCTAGAGAGTCCTGAGCACCGCTGTGCTTGTATGGAGCTGTAAATGTGTTCTCCTTCAAAACAGGGTCTGATGCACACTCCTCAGCCAGCCTTGAACAGATATCAAACACACACAATAACCCGCCTATAAAAAATACACAGAGACAGATGCAAAAATTATATCTGTAAACACTCATACCAAGGATTTTATTAAGCTCTTCCATCTGCAGTTTAACAGAAAAGATGTAATTCAGTTACTTCTACGATAGTTATTGATTCAGTCCTATGGTTTTTCAAACAACACTTTTTTCATCCATATGAGAAAAGCTGACAGACATACTGTAAGAAACTCATAAAACTTTGTAAATGCATTTATTCAGTGATGCCACTGACTTAACAACGTTCTGACCTGCAGGCAGACTGAAAACAGACCAGGGCCTGGAGCAGAAATCTTTCAGACCTCAAAGCCTGGCTGCTGGGATCTGACCTCTTCATTCTCCCCTGAAAATTAACAGAGCGAGATGTTAAAAAGGGAGTGCAGAAAAGAGAGAAGAAATGATGCAAAAGTCAGGAAATCACATCAAACAGAAAACCATCATCCTTTACTAGTACTATCTAAAATAATGGAACCTCTTCATAAAAACAGACTGAAAGAGACCCCTCTGTTACACAAGAATCACCCACTCACGTGTATATCTCTGGTTATTACTTTAATGTTTCAGCTTGAATATAAATGCATGCAAACTTGTTGATAGTCACATTAAATACCATTGTTGCAACACTGTTCATTTTTAGCCAGGAATCAGGACTCTTTAAAAAACAGCGGTGACAGACAAAAAAAAACGGCATCAAAGAGAGCTCTGTGTGTCAGTGTAACTTTTGAACGCACTGATAACCACAGTGGGTGGTGGGGTGGTGGTGACCACTCACTGTAAAACCTGGCACAGATTGACAGACGAGACAGATCTCGTATTTTTCCATTTGCAGATAAAACAAAATCTCACAGAGCTTCGCAGATGAGCGGGGGAGGGCAGCGTTAGGTTGACAAATCTGTTGGTGATGGCCTCTATCAACTTGATTATTGCCTCGTACTGGACTGGTCTGGACTGGTGGTCGAGTCTGAAGAATTCACACACAAAAGTAAACACTTGATATTATCAGGGGTGGAGTAGGTGGATGGTGCAGGGAAGAACAAGCAAGCGTTGCAGAAGGGCATGGTGTGGATATCAAGTAGTTCTGTATGTACACCCATGTGTGACCTACACAGAAGTTAAAACAGCTCAAACGATCAATTAAGTGTGTAAGTATGTTTTTACTTTTTTGTGTCATGCTGTGTTGTTGTACATGTCTGCTACTAATGTGTTTACTGTGTGCATAAAGGTCTTAGGCAATGTATCTGTCTGTTTTGTCACTTTATCACTAATAGGTCAGAAAAAATTATACAGAGAATTTGCTTTAAAAGACTCTAAAAGGTTGCCTGTTTCCTCAGGATATAGTTGCACAACCGCCCTTTGGCAAGAAGTAACTCTTTTACATATTTGCAGCATACATGTTTGTGTATACCTGAACAAAGCAGAAGTAACGCTGGCTGCCTGTGTGGCTACCAGCAGGCAGGAGGAGGAGACTCCACCAACCAGGACCTCTGAAACTGCCACAAACCCTGCGCCACTGGGGAACAGACGCACACTTGCAGGTTGTCTGCACATGCACACAAACAGACATGTAAAGCATTACCAGGAAACCTAATAGGGTTTGCTTGTTGAAGCAAAGAATGAAAAAGGAAGACATTTAAAAATGACACATCACAGTGGATCTGAAAGCTGCAGAGAACTGTGCTAAAAGAAATCAGGAATTTTTCACTGATAGGAAATTTTTGATATGAAAGTCAATAAGAAACCATGAAAAAGCTGACCGTCTACTTTTTCTTTTTGCCTGACCTTATCTATAATTCTTTGTCCTGCTGTGCCAATAGCAGCAGTGACTGTTTGCTGAGTCCCTGCCTCCCTCACTCACACACACACAAACTCTCTTTAAGGGCAGGCACACACAGTAAACAAATAGTGCTGACCTATCGGCCTTAGAAAGATCACCAGAGTACATCTCCAAGCTGCAGCATCACAGCTGTGCACTGGCTCACTGTTGCCGCAACATTAGTTACACAGAACATCCTAAATAACACATGCATGCACACTGAAGTGTACACAAACACACAAATTGTCGTGCCACCCCTGCGTCATTTAAGCGAGGTAGCTGCGTGCAGGAGGCAGCACACTCACTTACACTTAGCAGTGAATGCACCGAGACAGCAGGCACTATATTCAAATCTAATTAAACTTCCTAACTGTGCTATTAGTTACATTGTGTGCACAATGGCACAATCCGTAATCAAACTAACTTTGTATTGGGGGCTAGAGGGTTGAAAGCAGACTTGTACCTCAGCTGGTTGCTGTCTGGAAAAGTTCAAGCCTGCAGAGCATGTGTGATAATGGTTCTTGTTAGAGCACTGTATTGATTTTTATTCGCTGTGGATGATCCAACCCGAACCCCGACCTTAATAATAACTGAGTCATGTCGGGTGATTCTATATAAAAATATAGCTTTTATAGCTTTACCATTACAATTCAATGCTTTACTCAAAGCCTTACCCGTAACATTAACCTAAACCTAGTCTAAAAAAAAAAAAAAGGTGCTTACTAGAATGTCCTCAACCTCCTAAAATTTTGGGTCTTAAACTCAAACTGTTTTTCATAAAGATAGATACACAAGTATACACCCAGACAACACACACAGACACACAGGTGCACACACACACTTTAGCTTGTTCAGCACTTTAAGAGCACCGGCCGTGCTACTTTTTACACTTCTACTCAGCGTAAAGGACAAATTTCCCCCTAAGATTATAAAATCTCTTATCCTCTGTATCTCTGCCATGTGACAGGGGAAACGTTCCATTAAAATTATGTCAACCTTGCAGAAACAAGACTCCTGTTTTTACTGGCTTGAGATATATTTTCATCTCCGAGACAGCAGACAGTTAATTCACATCTAATTAAAGTTGCCAGTCCACCGTATTTGACATGTTTTACAGGAGGTAGCTTCTCCTTGTCGGAGCAGATGGAGCTGCGCGCGATGTTCAGTAAACGAGCAAATGTGTGGTGGAGTAAAATCTTCAGCATAATTGGCTGTGGGGTTTTGGTGGAATGACATACACTATGTAAACTTTACAACCACAACTTACCGCAAACAGACAGATGTGCTGATGGTTTTATAATAATGGAATAACTTTTAAAAACATTACAAAATACACGCATAGCCACAAGAAACATTTTACAAACGTATATAAGTATTGGGTATTGAATCAGTGGTTTAACAAACATTTGAACACTATATTGCCAAAAGTATTTGCTCGTCTTCCTTCACAAACATGTGATGCAGTCCTATCATTTGCAGCTATAACAGCTTCAACTCTTCTAGGAAGTCTTTTCAACGTTTATGGAAATTTTTGATTATTCTTTCAGAATTGCATTTGTGAGATTAAACAATGATGTTGGACGAGAAGCCCTGGCTCAGCTCTACTTAATCACAAAGGTGTTACATCAGGTTGAGATCAAGACTCTGTGCATGACAGTCAAGTACTTCCACACTAAACACGCTCATGTCTTAGTAGACCTTGCTTTTTACACTGGTGCACAGTCATGTTGGAACAGGAAGGAGCCATCCCCAAACTGCTCCCACAAAGTTGGGAGTATGAGGCTGTCCAAAATGTCCTGGTATGTTGAAGCATTAAGAGTTCCTTTCAATGGTACTAAGGCACCGAGCCAAACTCCTGATAAACAACCCCACACCATAATTCCCCCTCCACCAAACTTTACACTTGGCACAATGCAGTCAGATAAGTACCGTTCTCCTAACAAACCTGGTCTTGTCCATCGGATTACCAAATGGAGAAGTGCACTTCATCACTCCTTAGAACACATCTCCAGTGCTCTAGAGTCCAGTGCGTGCTTTATACCACTGCATCTGACCTTAAGCATTGCGCTGCTCAGCCATGGAAAGCCGTTCTATGAAGCTCTCTCTGCGCTGTTCTTGAGCTAATCTGAAGGCCAAGGCAAGTTTGGAGGTCTCCTGCAAATGACCTGACCCCACTCTGTGATTTTAAATGTCCTGTCACTTCCGAGCTGTGCTGCTGTCAATCCCAGTTGCTTCCCCCTTGTTATAATACCACTAACAGCTGACTGTGGATTATTTAGTAACGAGGAAGTTTCACGACTGGGCTATCATGATTTTGATTTTATACACATGAAAGTGATTGGAACACCTAAATTCAATGATTTGGATGTTTGAGTGAATACTTTTGGCAATATAGTATATTAATATCATTTGGCTAATCACCAGCGTATTTTCTGAGGGAGCCATATTGTAAACTGTTTCTCCAGTATAATAACATTTTAAATATTAATCTATTTACTTTGGGATCCCAGTGATTATCATGTCTTCTTCAGTTGCTCCCTTATTTGCCAGGGGTTGTCGTAGCAGATGGATCTGCATATTTGATTTGCCACAGATTTGTCATGCCAATGCCCCATTTGAGGCATGCCTCCCAGAGATTTGTTTGCCCTCCTGGTGACCTTTTTGTTTTGTTAGCCAAATGTGTTAACTACTACACTATAGAGCTAGTCAATAAATAGAGTAACTGAAGAAAATAAATATCCATCTCACCTCTCCAATATTTCTCTGAGGAGCAGCAACCCTTGTTTTGGCACTTCCAGGTTGGTCAGCTGCAAAGACTCCTTCAGACTGCGCACCAAGGACTCCATACCTAGCTTGCAACACAAACATGCTCACTGCTTCAAAGAAATACTCGAACTCTCAAATGAGCAGACACAAAAACAACAACAAAAAAAAACACTCTCTAACCTTGCTCGGTGCCAAAGTTCTTAAGAGTTGTTGAGAGACTACAGCCTACAGCAAGTTCGCATATTAAAATGAGTGACATGCTCATAAATGTATCACAAAGGATGCACACACAACAGCACTCGCAGCCTTGCATGTTAAACAAACAGAGACAGCGGTACATCTTTCTAATTTACTGCTACACGGAGTTTGCTGCTGTGTTCATACTGACCTAGAGCAAGAACCTAACAGCAACAAGGAGTGGTTAGAGCAGATATCCTGTGTACTGGTAAATTAAGTCTGCATAGCAAGTGTTTCTCAAACTATTTCTCTGGGGTGGTGCTGAAGTGCTGCAATTACTGTGGGGCCTCACATGCATAATCCATTGTAATGGCTCACATCAAAGGCATACAAACACACACACACAGAGTGACACATACACATGCATGTGTCTGAACAATGCTAAGAAATGCAATATTGTGACATTTTTTTCCCAATCAGCAATTACTGCTCGCTTCTGTAACCATTTTCCTAATATTTGGCCATTTTGCCTGATTCTTGTTATATTACAAAAGCACCAGCTGTCTAGATGAAATAACCCAGAATAGAGTAGCAAATTCTATTGGTCTAAATTCAATTTTAATGCGACTGGGAGCAGATGGAGCAGATGCAGATGTCGAGAAACTTCCACTTTGGAGGGTTTATTAAAATTTCCAGTCACTGTCAGAAAAATTACAGAGTGCAGCGTCATTCCATCTAAGCTGTCAAGGACCTGTCTTTCCATCAATTATCCAGCAGCAGCTATTTTCAGATATGTTAACCGATATACAACGAAACCCAGGGCTGAAGACAAAAAACAGAGATGGCATCGTCGTAATTCACTCAGGAATTGTTTCTGATCTGCTGTTTCGGCTCTCTCGCCCATAGATTTAAAAGATGGATGTCGAGACAGCTGCACAAAAGTGAAGCCAAAACATTTGAGAAACAAACGCTTCCATCTTACCTTGTTTATGCCATTCGCAACCGGAGCCTCTGCAGTAGTGACATATTTTGTCTTTGCATTCACACAGAGAGATAAAGTGGTCGTGCTCCTACAGCCTGTGTTCTCACCGTAAACAGAGTGACACTGGGAGAAAAAGAGGGGCTCCTCAGTTAGTAGCAGCAAGCAGCTGTAGGCAGACCACAGCAGCACCTCGTTGCTACTACAGGCCAGACGGTCAAACAGAAACTCTTTAAAAACAGTGACAAAAAGACAATTTTAAAACTTTGTTTTGTTCTTTTAAACAAAGTTGAAAGAAAAAGAGAGGACAGGGAAGAATTACTACAACACTCTTCTGAAAGTAGGGCAATGTTTTCTTGCACATTAAAGAGGACCTGTTATGCTCATTCCCAGCTACATATTTTTAATCTTGGACCCTACTAGAGAAGCTTCACATGACTCAAAGTTCAAAATAATATTTATTTAGATTATTTCATCGGGTCTTTTTGTAGCCCATTAGCACATCTTCTATCTGAAACAAGTTGCTTTTACTTCCCTCTTTCTTCTGATTGGCTCGCCCTTGAACAATAAAAGGTCTGAGCAGCAGGCGGGTGGGGCTGCTGACATTATACAGATGGATCATTGTAACAGTACATATACGGGTATGTAACTAGGAAAAATACAACAGGGCCATGTAAAACAGTACGGCAAAAATTATGACAATGTTAGCCAAAGCCTCATCAAAAGTAATGACAATAATAATCGCAGGCAAACAGCATAAGAAATACAAAGTGGCAGATAACATAATAACAGGGGTCTGGACAAAGAGAAGGATCCAAAGGGAACACAGAGGAAATCATTAATAGAACAATTCAAAGAAGGCATTAACTCATCGCAGCGACTGTGTTTGTGTGCCTGTGTGTGCGTGTTACCAGGTACGTCAGCGTTGATGAAGGGAGCACTGTACTGACTGGGGGAATGAACCAGAACAGATGCAATACACTTTGCACTGGTCACCTGCAAGTTCTCATCGCCACTCAGAAGCAACTGAAAGACACAATTTATGTTTGTTTTTTTAAATCCTTGACTTAAATAAAGATGCGTGTTAATCAAACAGTGTGCAAGATTTCCATAGTACTACAGTGTTTACACTATAAATGTTTCTTCGATTCTAACGGCTCATGATAGACTGAAGCAACAACTGGCTCCCATCTTCCATGCACTGTGTGGCATTGCAGTTTAGTGTGTTAGTTACCTCTGCCAAGAAGGTTAATCTTGGCAGCATTTGTGTGTGTGTGTGTGTGTGTGTGTGTGTGTGTGTGTGTGTGTGTGTGTGTGTGTGTGCATGCATGTTTATTCTCTGAGTCTGTAAAGCTCAAAAAGTTTTGAATGAATTCTATTAAAAGTTTCTAGGGGTGTCGAGTGGGGTCATGTTAACAATCCATTCAAATTTGGCTTACATCCACCCAGGTTTTCAAGGTAAACTTAATGATTTATTGGCTGCAAACTGACAAACAGCCTTAAAACTTTATCAACATACAGAAAACACCATTTAAAGTTTTAAAGTATCGTGTCACATTTAACCTTTGACCTCTCCTTCAAGGCCAAGAGACTGATCTGAAGTTCAAAGAGATAATAATGCTATACAGATTTATTTATGTTTCTTGGTGCCATTGTTGATATACAGGGAAGTATATTTTGGTATTCTAAATATTACGTTTGTTTGACCTCTGACCTCTTTTTTAAGGTCAAACTTTCAGAAAATCTTTTTTCTCTTTAAAACTCTGCTTAAAATTATGCTGCCTGTTTGCATTGGCACCAATCAGGCAATGATATTGGTGTACAGTTTGTATCTAAATATCATGTCAACTTTGTCCCTCGTTTCATTCAAGTTGACCCTAGAATATGTTAAATACTGTCAAGAGAAAGAGAACAAGCTGCCTAGTTAGCTAGAAATATACTGTAGTATAATCTTATATAATAAGCTCAAATTATTCATGTTCATTTATTTACAAATCAGTACTTATCATCCATTACCTACTCCTACATAATGTTTGTGTAATCAAAGTAAACATCTGTCATGCTACCTTTATCTGATTCTTACTGCACTAAAAACTTCATAAAGTAGATTTAAAAAGAACAAAGAAAAAAATGAATAAATAAATAATATAATACTATTCCCCTAAAAGTAAAGTGCCTTGGCGGAGTGCTTCTTGTTTTCGTTTGAATATGTTAAAGTCTGGAGCTACAACATATTGACTCGTGTACCGAGGGGGGGATTTATACTTTTGTAAATTCCACACAGAAATGGATTAGGTGCAGATTATATACGGCTGAGGGTGTAGTCGTTTCACCGACAACCAATCCCAAAACAGTGCTGGTCTGACGTCACAGCGTTGATTATTTAGTTAAGAGTTTCATTTAGAAGCAACACATTAGAGAACAGAGCCCTCCATAAAACCTCCCAACGTCATTAGCTGTTCTGTAATGTGAGTCATCACTGAGAAAATCTAACGAGATGTAAACTACACAATGATTTCCCAGACATGAACCACAAATATTTGTCCAGGGTAAAACCCCACTGAATCCCTATTCAAAGGCACAATAATCCAGGATTAGAACTTCTTGTTATGATTATCGTCAGAGCCAGAATGCAGGTCTTGGGGATGAGAGCAGGATGTTTGGACAGAGACCTTTTTCAGTATGAGAGGCAGAAGGCAGTGGTCAGGGGGCTGTTGGTCTTGGTTTTGGCTGAGGCTCTGGCTGTTGTTGGCGAGGATGTCCTCGTTCTCATCGCACATGACCTGACAGCTCAGGCTGTTCATCAGAACTGACACAGCATCAGCCAGATGCACAAGCTGTGACAGCAGGCCTAACAGATGAAAGACAAGCTGTTACAGATACTAATGACACAGATCAGAAGTTTTAAACACGATGCAAAGTTTATACAAAGTCCTAAACATGGCTGAGATCTACACATGCATGTGCTGATAAATACATTCATGTTTTGTCTGGTTTCTTTTTAAATTTAGAATAAAAGGTGCACAAATATTACCTACAGCGTCAGTGTCACCACTGAAAATCGCCACCATTAATTTGATAATAAACTGGGCTATTTCAAATATCACAAAGGGAAGTTTTATATTAGATAATCATTTATAAATATTAAACACCTTCTATAATAATAAAAGTCTCACGGTGAGGGATTTCTTCAGACTCAGCACCGATTTGTAATCATAAAAATGCAAAAATGCAACTTCCCAAAGTGCAACGTTATTAAAATACAATAATCTTACTTATATATTGTAGCCATTTCCAAATGCTAAATAAAATTAATAATACCTCCTGCTTCTTCCATCACGTTGCTGCTATCGTAGGTAAGCTTGCTGGTATTAAACTAATAACAACAGTTCAGCCATGTTTACTTTGCAATTGCAAACCAACCTCTATTTCAAACCTGCTGTGCAACACATTTTTCTCCCAAGTTATTACAGTGGCATACATTCCAACTTTAAATTTCTGGGAGATAATGACTCTGTCTTATTTTTCGGAAATGTCTGTACCTAATGTAGATCTCAGTTCTGGTTATCACCAAAGCGCACACTGCAAGCTTATTGTCCTTATAAGTCAAAGCTCCTCCAGATAGCAGGACTCTTTCATCCCCACATAATCCTCCCTCTTTCTCCATATAGCTTCGCTCTTAAGGAGATTTGGGGGATTTAGGGAAGAAAACAACTCCTTTTTGTTATTATTAAGCCGTACAAAGTAAGGGAAATTTCTTAAATTACATTTTTTTTTTCAGTTCGAAAGGCAGATGTCAAATGACCACATTGCCATTCAAATAAGTCCTCGGCTGTCTTCTCTCAGCCAGCAGGGAGTGAAATTTTGTTTCATACATTGCTACAGATTCACAACCTCTCTTTTAATCTCACCAAGATCCTTGTTTTTAAGGCTTGAATAACAAAAATCTACACGATCAGACTTTTAGATGGTAGAAAACCAATTTCACTCTAGTTAGGTATCAGTTTAATTTGCACTTCAAAAACGCAAATATATGCAATTTTTCATTTAAGCAGCTACTGATGTAGTCAATTATACTTTTAAAAATCTGAAACTGAATGCCTTGAGATTACTTTATGATAATCAATTCTCATTTTCCCAACATGCTGTATCAAATTACATCGACATTACTTTATCCATCTTGTAAAACATACTATGTTATAAAAGGATTTGTTTAAAAAATCACCCCCAAAAAATAAAACTCATAAAATGTATTCAACCAAAATATTTTTCTCACCGACACAATATCTGAGGAGCTGCGGGGAGCTGGCATTGGCTAATGTTTTCAGCAACACATTACACACTCTGTCCCTAACAGCAGAAGGCAAGGACTGGGCTGCTGAGCCCCCAGGAGCTCCAAGCAGTTGGAGCCACACATACACCACTGCACCCTTCAGTGCTTCGTCTGGGAAAAGCAGCGCTGAGCACAGGCGGTCTAACAGGGGCACTGGTGGAGAGAAATGGAAACAGGTAAGTACTTAGAGCACAAGTAAGACACAGGCATAATCATGTGGTATAGTTGTTAAGTGTCTGTATGTTGTTGTGAAGCAGCTGCTTTATTAGGTACACCTGTTTAATTGCTTGTTAACACCATTATCTAATCAGAGAGCAGAAACTCAATGCATTTAGAATAACAAGAAAGCTTTGAGCTGATAGGAAGACAACAGGAACTCAAGCCAAGGTATGCAGAAAATCATCTCTGAATTCACAACATGTTGAACCTTGAAGCAGATGGGTTACAGCAGCAGAAGACCACACCGGGTGCCACTCCTGTCAGCTAAGACCAAGAAACTGAGCTTAAAATTTACAGTGACTCACCAAAACTGGACAACAGAAAATTGGGCGAATATTGGCTGCAACATTTACATGTTGGGTCAGAATTTGGCATAAACAACATAAAATCATGTTGTTTACCTTCTCTCATGGGCTCAGGCAGGCAGTGGTGGATGGTATGGAGGATATTTTCTTTAAGTACCAAGTGAGCCTCATTTAAACACCACAGCCTCCCTGAGTATTGTTGCTGTATTGTCTATTCATTTATGACCTCCATGTAACATCTTCTAATGGCTGCTTTGAGCAGGATTAGACGATATCTCATAAAGAGATACAGATCATCTCAAACTGGTTTCTTGAACATGAGAAACCCCACAGTCACCAGATCTTGATCCAATGGAGCACCTTTGGGATGTGGTGGAACAGGCGATTAACATCACAGATGTGGACCAACAAATCCACAGCAGCTGTGTGATGCTATCACGTCAGTATGGACCAAATCTCTGAGTTATGTTTCAAGGACATTGTTGAATCTATGAAGATTTAAGGAAGTTTTGGAAGCAAAAGGGGGTCCAAGTACTATCGAGGTGTACCTAATAAAGCTGCTGATAAGTGCATAAATAGACGTATAATTGCAACATCATGTGACGTTTCAAGATATTGTACATTTCAATTACCCAGAAAGAAGTCTGCGAGTATGTACAGAAATGCAGGAAAATAAGAGAAACCCAGAGGTGAAGTAATTGTATTACTGTGAGAGAAGCTCAACAGACACCACAAAAGGACAGTGAGATTACAAAATGGAAAAAGTGCAAACTGCTGGGAACAAGGTGGAGAGTTTCAACTCTAGCTATGACAGACAACGGTGAACCCAGTGTCGGAGGGAAAATTGCCTTGAAGATGAAAGGGTTGAAGATTGGCAATTGCGGGAGAGAGCAGAGTTAAACGGCAGATGAGAGTGTGAGCAGACTAGATTAAAAAACTATGTAGGCGTAGATTGGAGCATAAAAATATAAAAACACGAGTACTTTTATAATTATTTTCACAAAATAATTTGAACCCTAACATTAGTTTGTTGCTAGGAGAACTTAATTATTCATGATTTTCTCCTTTATACATCAATGTAAATAAAAGGGCAAAAAATTAAGAATTTAGTGTGAACACACCAGTATACGCGATGGCAGCTGAGACACAGGCAGGAGACAGAGGTGGCTAAAGAGAGGTGAAAGAGTCAAATATGTCTAAAACAGCAACAATGAGAATAGTTGCACAGCGGATAAGAGCACAAAGCAACACGGGACTCAGCGAGTGTCGAACATGGAGAGAAAGAGACAGAGATGACAGAGCAGGAGAGCCAAATCCAAGCCAGCTGCTCTCTGGAGCAGATCAAAACCCATGTGAAGCAGAAGAAGCTCCCAGACATGTTTGATTAAACCGAAATATATGAGGCGGCCAAGATGACAGCAAAGCATAAAGAGAGAAGCGGTGGGGGTGGGGGAGAAGAAGGGAAAAGAGGTAGAGGGGGTGGTAACTCCTCCACAGACAGAGGATAAAAAAAATGTAGGGGACAAAATATGAGCTGCAAAAGAACAGATGAGAAATAAAACGACGTGCTGCTGTTTAATGCCACTCAATGAGAAAGAAACAAACACGGGGGGAGGCACGGCAAACAGACAAAAAGGTCGTCTTGTGCTTTCCTTAAAGAAAAGAGCAAAAGTTCATTTCTGTTTACCTTGCTTAGTGTTTGGCTGCCCTACTCTGATGCTTTGAACTACCTCTCTGTTCAGCTTCTGATCCGCTTTCTACAGTATTTAACCATCGCTTTGCACTTGTTGCTTCACCCTGCTTCCTCTTTCTTGGTCTATTAAAAAACATTTTAGTTTCTCTATATTTTTGTAAGCACTTTCTAAAAAAAATGTCTTGTGAAAAGTCTCAGCATAAAAAAGTGCTTGCAAAAAAACAAAAACAAAGCGGAAATGCTGAATGCTGAGATGATGCAAAGCTATAGAAACGATGAAACTTGCCATTTAACTGTTTAATTTTAGATGGCTGATATTTTTACATATCAGCTTGTGAGAAACATTTTTAACTTGCACTATTGTCCTTTCCTTCTTTCATCCCTCTTGTTATCTCTTTTTGCCTTCCATTTTTCTTATCTGTTTCATCTTCCCTGTTTTGTCTGTATGTGCTCCTCAATCAGTATCAGCAATACAGAAATCGAAGAGAAAATTCTGGAAGAGAAAAGTCAACGAGTGAGGACAAAAAGAGGGGTTAATCAGTCAGAAAGACAGGCAGCCAGTGAGTCAGAGACAGAGGGAAATCTCCTGGGTGCTCTGGGCTTGTGTTGTCATTGCCTTGCTGTTGTCGTTAGTCCAAACAGCCCCACAGAGACTTGCTGAGTGACAGGCCACAGACAGGCACACACAGTCAATAGTGGCAGCCCACATCTTGCATCAACATTGTAACAACTCACCACTACCTGCAGCTGCTGGAGGGAGCTTGGAAAACTCATGAAAATACATGAGAGGTGGACACACATAGCATAATAAAATAACTACGGTGGCTGCCTTTTTGGCATAAGGACCACATTCGCGCTCGATCGTAAAGACAAGCAGTCAGGCGTGACACAAACACAGCACAATGCACACACGAACACGAAGCTGATTGACAAAGCCTAATAAGCACTGTGGAAAAATGATTCGGAGAGTACAAAGATATCATACAGGTGGTTGTAAAAGAGATTAAATCAACAACTGTGCGTTGGGGGAGGAGTATCTTTTCAGCTCGCTATACTACAGCTTTGTACCTAGATAAATACATTCATATAGACGGGGAGATTCAGGGAAAAGGTTCGGATGAACATTTACAGTATTTGTAGCTTTTGCTATTTTACTTTCAGCAGGTGCTGGTATGGGATTGGCTATGCAGATGGAATTTTAAGGTTGGTTATCTCGGTGCAGCTGGAGAGCAATTGAAAAGGTCATAACAGCTAGAGAGATTGAATTGAGAGAGTTCAGGGGAAAGGATATGGAAGATAGACTTGTGTGATTTTTTCTAATTTCTTAGAGGCAGAGGAGGTGGAATAGGGCACAGCATGAGAAAGCTGGTTTCAAAAGTAGACATAGTACAGCTATTTCCATCAGCCAATTTTCTTATCCAACTAGGGGACTCAGGAGGCTGTAGCCTGTCTGAGCTGGTATAGAACGTCCTGGACATGTCGCCAATACATGCAGACAATGCTTTCCATGCATCTTGGATACAGTTTAAGAAGATCAATATAGGCTACGGTGACTGAAATGTAGATATGTCTCTCTAAGACAAAAGAGATCAGGAAAATTATGTATTCCTTTATATCTTCCTCTTCCACTTCAGGTGAACTCTACATTTCGAACACATTCTTGGATCTTAGCCCCTGAAAATAATACATTTTTAATTCAGTTTCTGCCTCTCCAGTGCCACAGTGAAGAGTGAAACAGAGATTGCACAGTAAGCTACCTGAAACCTGACCGATCCTGTCTCAACTGCATTTTTAAAAACTGACCTGAATCAACGCACGTCATCAATTTCTTGCAGATACTCTATACATTCCCCGTAAGGCAAATGAATGTCTTTGCTATACAAAGGGGTCAGTGGCTGTGGCCTGCTACACAGCAGTATGTTTACAGTTTAAAAAGTATTTAGCGCCGGATTATAAATCTCAATGAGAGGAATTCATGAAGCATGAACTTTGTAAATAAGTCCACGCATCACCTTTCCACCCGTATCCAGTGCTGGTAAAAACAAAGGGGAAAAATTATGCGTTGCTTACAACATTTCCAAGAACTGTTTATCACTTGACGAGATAAAGTTCACGCTCGTGTTGAGAGACGAGCTTACTGATGTACCTTTCTTGATAATGGACTCTAAAGAAAATATAAACAAGGATGAAAACAGACTACTACTACTAGGGGCTACGTGTCCCTGTATTACTCTGAGGTCTCACTGAGTGTCATTTCCAGGGTCTCACCATAATGAGTCACAAGGCTCTGGGACACAGTAGGGGCAGCTTTTATTAGGTTACCCAAGAAGCTGAATGTAGGCAGGAAATGCTTCACACTGAGCTGCTCAGTAAGCTAGAAAAAGAACACAGAAAAAAATCATCAGTACTTACACACACACACACACACACACACACACACAGTAATATAAAGGAAATCTTAATGCATTAGATCATAAAGCTCTACAACATCGGTTTGCACAGGTGTCTTAAAGCTAAACCTCTATTTTAATGGTAGGTTAAAAAAAATCTTCAAAATGACCAAAATATATTTTAAAACTACTACAACAACCTAAATATCCTACTACATATATGTTATTAACCGCTTAAGTTTTTTATTTCCACTCGATAAAAAATCTCTGAAATTATTCAGCGAGAGCTCCACAACAGTAAGGCCAAGCACACACGACCATGGGCTCAGAGGATTAGAGACACTCGAGAGATTTTCGCCTCCTTGTCCCCCATCACCAGCTTTGAGTGAGGTAGGAAACACTCTATCAAAAGCTGACATTTTTATTTCCACCAAATACAAACTGCAAATTGGAGAATTAATAATGGGTAAGTAAACACTGTTGTTAATGATCCTGTCAAAAAAATCCTACAACTGCAACTCTACCAAATCTGGTGCAAGAAAAATGAAGCATAATAACGCTAGGCCACTTCCATACATAGTGATACACAGAAGAAGGGTTAACCTGAGCCAAGTGCTTGCGTGTTTAAACTGAAAAAAATAATAATTTCTTCCACTAACAGTTTGTGTCAAAACTTCTAATCAAGCTCTGTTCTTGTAGCATAAATGAGACTTGTCTGCTGTGGCTGGTGTTATATTTTTCTGTCATCATCAGTATACACAGCTATACTGTTTTCCACCTGCAGCAGGATGAGCCTTCTCCATTACTGTCTCCCCCCTGAGGTGACACAACAGCAGCAAGAGGGAGACAAGCACACTGTCTGTTTACTAAACAGCCTTGGGAGAGTATGACGCTAGTTACACAAGTGCTATTAAAATTTTTAAGATGTTGGGCATGTTCTTCTGCCTGCACGTGCACATGAGTAGGAGCGTTTCTCTATTTGTCTTACCTGTTTGTGTATCTCATCCAAAACGAAGCGAAATGACAGCTCGCTCTGGAGCTCCAGGAGTAGCTGAACCAGCACTGACGCAAGTAAACACACACACAAATGTATGCATTTACACAGGCAGATAAAAAAAAAACAGAGAGGTGTATTCATTAAATAAACATCACAGATAAGTGCAGTTTCACACTTTCGCACAGTCACTGCAATTACGAGACAGAAAATCAAAACAGTCAATGTTAATGAAAAATCCAGGTGTATAATTGTTGAAGTTTTAAATTATCCTTCAGAATCTTCTACCACTGCTTTAGAAATTTGCATGCGATTAAATGATTCAAACAGGAATTTACTTAAATATGAAGTGCCTTTAAATAATGGTAGTTAAGGAATTTGCGTTACATAAGGCCTCATGTCACACAAGCCTGACAACCACAAGGCGCTAGTGGAAAATGTGCATTCCCTGACTGGGGGGAGGGTTGTGCACTGAAAACTTTGCCATGGTTGGCAGCAGATTGGTGTGGTTGCTCATTACGGTGCAGTCACCGTTTATTCCGAGCAGTCGTGAAACTTGAAGAAGTGCAATGCAAGCTGGGAATGGAGAAAGTAAAGGTTGTGCCTTAATGCTGCCTGCAACCAACACAGTTCAAAAAGTGCAAGTCTGCAGAGAAGACAGCTTCTTACATGCTAACTGCAGCAATCTGCTAGCAACCAAAGGAACTGCAAGGAGATTTTTGGTGCAGCACTGTACACCCTCAATTACACCCTGCTGACTGCCAGGAACCTCCAGCAAACCACTTGCTACCTGTCAGAGAATACAGTTGCCAGCGTTCACTGACCAGTCTCTGGGTCTTTATGAAGGTAGCTTTAGCAATTAGTTTCACAGCAACTGCCAGCAACCTCCAGCAATTTCTTACAGCCCTTTCTTTAAGCCCTTACCAAACATTTCTACCGATCAGTGTTAATCAGTATCAGATAAATGTGCCATTATTTTACAGCATACTGAAATTTTAGAGCTGGCGTCTAGTGTGACATTAGCGCCCTGGAGCTGCAGTGGCTCCGTGGTTCATGTGTCACATGACGAAGAGTGAGCTCAGGGCATAAGTAGTGCTAGAAAACAATATCATGTTAGGTGGAAGGTTTAGGAACCTTTTTTTAAGGTCTAAAAAAAGTGATGGACAAACAGGGATTAGCATTGTCGTGAGTACGTATGGAGAATGTTTGTGTTACTTTTCTCCCTGCCAAAGGGGAAAGGCAAAAGTCCCATACTGCAAACTAAACATAACATTTGGGGCAAGTTCAATTTGAAAACTGTGCAAGACATAATGATACGTATGCAAGTAGAACCTGTTTCCATTAAAGGATGTGCACTGGTGTGCAACAGGCTACGAGTTGTGGTATATTTCCATTATTGGGTGTTATACAAGCGTTATCCAAACAGTAGTGACATATATTAAACCCTGTCATAGGGCTGTGCGATATGACCAAAATCTCATATCCCGATATAAGATATCTATCATCCCGATAACGATATAAATCACAAAAATTTAACATTTTCTGTAAATTCTGTGAATCTCGGGCAGCTCGACTTGCGTGAAGTGTTTTCAGCTGGGCGCTGTGTACATGGAGTTGAGACTTTTAACAGATGCATGAAGGTATAGGTTGTAACGGCTGCCGTTTTCTTTGTATTTATTACACGGCGTGCTGCGGGGAAAAGCCTGTTCTAACGTTTGAGTCTAAGGTTTATTTTTTTAGTACCTAACGCATCTTTTTTCCTTCTCATCTGTAAAAACTCTGCATGCACTTTCACATAATTTATTTTGTTTTGAAAAGTCTCAACAGGATCTTGAGCTTTATTGTGAAATGTTAATATGCAAAACAAACAAGCGGACGACGGGGCCACTGCCAATGTTTTACGGTCGTGGTTGCAAACGACAAAAACAGTCGCTTGTCCGTCCGTAGTGTGGTTATATTAAATATAAGAGAAAGAGAGAACTTTAACAAATGAATATAGCCACTACAGTGACCATCAAAACCACGAAAAAATATTGCCGTAAACAGTTTATTTTGCGACACCACGAAAAAACGATAGCGTAATCTGAAACGATAGATGTTTTTATATTGTCATCCGATATATATCGTTATATCGAACAGCCCTACCCTGTCATATCAAAAAGGCAGTGTACCAAATAAATAAACTGCAATAGATGCAACATCTCAGGGTGTTTAATGGATCGGTTTCCCTCTCAGTTACAACGCAAGTTCTCATTAAGCTGTAACTGCAAAGCTGAACAATTCTGTGAAGATTGTAGGCTTTCTTTCTCCTTCTTTCTTATCTCCTCACACTATGACTGCATTATTTATAGCGTTCAAGTGATTTACAAAACGTGTGCTTTACACATTGTCTGTGCAGAAACCAAATGCAGTGTCACATTTTAAGTACTCTTCTAACTGTTACAGAAAAGCAGTCCCTTGGGCATTTTTAAGACAGCTCCCGTAAAATCATTTGATTCGCAGCCATAGGTCCAGGCTGCTGGGGGATTCCCATGATGCACTGAGTGTTTCTTCTTCAGTTACCTTTTTCACTCGTGATGCATTTATATACCTGCATTTAATTAGCTATTACTCATCTCTGGCTCTCTTTCACAGTATGTCTCTGTCCTGTCTTCATCTGCTCACCCCCAACCGGTCACGGCAGATGACCGCCCCTCCCTGACTCGGGAGGTTTCTTCCTGTTTAATGGAAGTTTTTCCTTCCCACTGTTGCAAAAGCACTTGCTCATAGGAGGTTCATATGATTGTTTGGGTTTTCTCATGTATAATTGTAGGTTCTTTACCTTACAATATAAAGCACCTTGAGGCAACTGCTCTTGTGATATGGCGCTATATAAATAAAATAAAAGTGAATTGCACTGAATTAATTTGGACTTACTAAAAAATTTTATTTTTAGCATTTTTGAAAGGCTGCAATGGGAAAATCTGTCTGAGTGTTTGAAAGTGAGACTTTGCCACGAGGCCAAGATTGAGGATACAGAATAATCTGCATTTGGCTGCCCAAATAAACTCATTAAGTACAAAGAGAAATTCGCATTTCAGCTTTGAAGAAGTAGCAGTGAAAGATTATCTACTCGTGGAATGACGTCAAAGCCTCCATGTGGAGTCAAAGATCGCCTTAACCACCAGCCCTGACCATTATCAGCAAGAAGGCTTATGTGTATCCTCCAAAAAAAACAAAAAAACACTGACTGTGTGTGTGTGTGTATGCGTTCACAAAAACAACTGCATAGAAGGCCTCCATCTATGTTTGCGTGAGTGCAATGTGAGCACGAGTCTGTACATAGAGTGTGTATGTGTGTTTTCCTGAGCACACACAGACACACAAGCATACATCACCAAACCAGAAAGAGGCATCTCTTCACCTTGGTCAACCTTCTCCAGAGTTACAGGGTCCTCTGCAGTTTGAAGCATCCCTGGGGACAGAGAAGATATGACAGAACAGATTTTAAAAGGCATACTTCAAAAACCACATGCACTCTTGCTTCTGCACAGAAGTACAAGAGGAAGAAATTTAATGTCATTATGCAAAAAAAAAAGGATGAAATAGGACAAAATAGAAAATACAAATTACAGAGACATTAGATGGGGCTTCATGCTAATAAAGATCTATTTGATCATACTGTACAGGGTACTCTACCTTGCATTAGCTTTGCTGGACATCCAAGATAAAGTACTATCTTAAAAGCATGTTAAAGAAAACCAACTCAGTGTAGTGATGAATGTAAGGCATATTTTTTATTGGATTATGCTCAGATGGAGAAGCACAATTCATGCAGACAATCCCACAAGAACTCTAATAGCTCTTTTAACGTCTTGTCAGATTGGTCAGAGCTTTTATGGCTTAGCATTTTGCCACACATCCTCTTATTGTGCTAATTTGATTAGAGCTTAAATGGTTTCAACATAGCACTTAATGCGGCAACCTAATAATCCTCCAATGAGGAAGTTATCAATAAAACCCTCGGATGATCTAGCATTAAAAAAACATACAGAGGTTCAATTACAGCAGTGTAACATTTGCAATAGAGGAGTCAGTAATTTAGTGTTGTGAGAATAATGAAACACAATGCAGGTCTATATATTAACAGTCTTACTGGCTCCACTGGGATTTTCACGGCACGGCAACTCATTCCATATTTAAAGATCCTCAAAAATTATTGCTGTCATGTCATCCGATATGTTGACACAGAGAATTATTCACGGTACAGGAGTCGAAATAACTTACGCTACAACTTAAATGCAAACAAGAAATCACAAATAATGAAAGTCTTGATAGTTTTATATGTTTTATACTTTTGTTAATAGCTCGTATTTTGTGTCTTTAAATCAAACATTTCAGAAATAATTTCAGAAACCCCGTCATAGTTAGTCAAAGGAGCTTGCAAAGAAAAGCGTCTGGACTTCTTTAAGTTACTTGAAGACGTTTCACCTCTCATCCGAGAAGCTTCTTCAGTTCTAAGGTCAAATGGTGGAGAGTCCCAGATATAAACCTAGTGGGAGTAACCCCCCACAGAGGGACAAAAGGACCCCCTGATGATCCTCTAATCGCCTGAGCCAAGGTGTGAAACTGAGTGTGGCTCCCAATCCCCGTCATAGTTAAAAGCAAAGCTGTCCACTAGCCTGCAGCCCATGCTAATGATCTTTTTTTTGGTGGCTACTTAGTTTGATGATTCCATCTATGAAATGAGATTTAATGTGGCTGTCATTAAAAATGAAAATCGGTTACATATACAGCACTTAATTAAGGCCCAAATTACTGCATCACATCAAAGTCACAAATCAGTATAATGGTTTAATCACACTACCGATGACAAGCACACCTCTCCAAAGAAAAGAAAAGTAGTAAACTCAAGGTTAACTGCATTATCGGCATGGATCTTCTTTTTTTTTTATGAAATCAACGCAAAAACTATTATGTCCAGTAGTGTGAATATTTCTGTATCGTGTTCTGGTTGATTGCTAAGATCAATTGTTCTCTCTGTTCAGCCTGACCTTGCAGAAAAGCTGTAATGTGACTGCACCACCAATACAACAGTGGACTAACACAGTGGTGATTAGCTTCAAGGAGTGCAAATGTTAAACAATCAAGCTCGAGTTAGTGAGAAAACAGCCAGTGATGGTTAGGACTGTCAGTACTGACTGAAGGTCTGTGCACTGCAATAGTACTGTTGATGCTCCTTGTTTTCTAAGTGCATTCCAGTCTGATTTTGCCTACCTAGCATAAAACTGTTTGCACCTTTAGAGAGATAGCAAGTGAGAGGTGAAAGTCCAGCTCTTCACAATTGCCCTTGCTAGACATTCCTTCTGTTTCTAATCTGCTGCATGTGTTACTATTTCTCACCCAATAGTTTGGCTGTAAAATGCAGACAGACTCTGTGGTCCTGTTGGAGCAGCTCTCTCAAAGCCCCCGGAGAACACTTCAGCACTCCACTTACACTGGACAAGGCAGAAGACTTCCTCACAGACTGCATCCCACAGACAAGTGTGTAGGAGGAGAGATATAGGAGGGTAAATAAAGCTCCAGCTGAGCATCAAGGGAAATTAACAGCATAATGCAATTTTCATACACATTTCCCAATCCTTCCTAAAGGTTGTGCAAGAGAATGTAAAGCCACAGCAAACAGCTACAACATGGAGATGTATATAAATATATTTCTTCTCACTGCTATGTCTTCATCGTCAATAATTTCAATGAGGCAGGCCACACAGAGCAGCAGCCCGCCTCCCTCCACAGGCCCAAGGCGCCTACTCCACTTTGGGTCATGTCTGAAGTGGATCTTGTTGCAAACTATATCCCTGCTTGTCATTCTGTTTGTTTCGCCTGTTCAGACAGAAAGACCACAACAGCTTTTTATACAAAACTGCAGGCGAGCAAGAGTGCTAGCAAGCTATTGTATTACCTAGCGCTACATGCTAACTATAATGTTAGCACTAGCTAAAGTTAATTTGTGACTTAGCTAGCCACAATATCCTTAAAAACAGATGTTTTTGAAGATTTCTCTTAAAACCTTCAAAAACATCTGTTTTTAAGGAAAATTATGGCTAGCTAAGTTATAAATTACCTAGCGCTACATGCTAACTATATTGTTAGCACTAGCTAGAGTTAATTTATAACTTAACTAGCCATGATTTTCCTTAAAAACAGATGTTTTTGAAGATTTCTATTAAAACAAATGCTATTGACAAACTCTAATAACCACAAAATATGTGTAATAAACCATAAACTAACCTTTGCTGACAATATATATCAGACGAGAACTGTGCAGAAATGATGGCTAAAGTCAAAACCCCAAACTTTATTGAACATTACAGTACAGTAGGTTACCAAAATAATTCCAAACACTGTTGTACTAATAAAAACTGCATTTATAATGTAAAACATTTTAATATTATAATGATACTATAAAAATAGATATTTATAAACAAATATATGATACAAAAACTTAAAATGTATATTTATTAAATAACTAAATTCTCCTGTGAAGCCTCCTTCAAAATTTACCTTAACATTAAGTGCTGGTTTTAAAATAAACAAAAAAAAGGCCAAATTCTGACAAAAAGATAACACAGGACAATATATTAATATCTTTAAGAGTGGTTTTACTCATATTAGCAAGTGTTATGTTGAAAGGTAACCTACCTTATTTAAAAACCACAAAAAGTTGATGATCTAATGGATTTATCTGGTATCTTTAAATGCATTTTTATGTATGATAATAAAAATGCAAATGAAACAACTCTGGAATAGTGCAAGTACATGACCATAGTTGTAAACTGGTTATATATGAATAACTTAATGTAAATGTATGAAAAAAAGATGAGATACAAGCATCTTTTTTCTGGTTGTTATTTCACTCTTTTTACTAGAAAGATCCATGTGTTGAACAATAGTGCATGAAGATAATGTTCTGGCAAATAATGATAATTATCTGAAATGCTATGATCATTTTTGCTGCAGTTATTGGAACTTTTCAATTTCGTGTAGTTATGGGAAATGCTTGCCTCATCATTACACTCATGCTTGTTTTTTTTTTTGTTGTTTTTGTTTTTTTTTTTAACATAAAATCACATGAAACAGCTGCTTAGGTCCCATATTTCTTGCTGATGAACATTGGAGCTCAGTACATTGTACTGCTCTAATATTAAAAGTCCAATTAAATCAACAGTCTCTAACATTCAGAGGAAGCCTGATGGTGTATGTTTGAGCAAATCCATGCACAATTAGCCTCACAATTATATATCAACACCAATTTACCCTCCAAGGAATATCTTAGCTGATCGTTATGCTGAGACGTGTGTCTGAGTATCATTTAGCTGTGAAGGCCACAATTTGGTTATCACCATGACAACAAAAGCCTCTGGGTAACTGAGCCACTGTGTGATGATAGGTGTGTGGGGGCGAGTACCAGCTACTACCGACATGTCGATTTATAATCTCCCTCTGCTTCTCTTTAAGCAGAGTTCAGTGCGCATCAAAGCATCACACGTGTGGCCAGCTCAGCACTCCGCGCTTCTGTCTCTCAGTGACGGTGTAAATGAGTGTGCAGAGAGATAAAACCCTGTCAGAGTTCAATATATGTAACCTTTGACAAATGTGCTGCGCTCCAGCAAACATATTTTAGGCGAAGTGTAGCTACTGCGCTGGGACTGTGTGTGTGTGCAGGAAGTGGTCAGAGGGTTTTGTTTCTTCTGGTTGACTGAGAAGAGTCAGACAAGATATCGGTTTATAAATTTGTGCCAGGACAGGAGCTAAATCCATCAGTCTGTGGCTTTTTATTTGCCCCCTGAGAGAGGCAAATATAACACAAAGAGAAGGAGAGCCTTTCTCGCTGCTCGGGTAAACAGGATGCATAATCTGTCAACTTTATTTGACAACTGCTTTACATTTACTTCAAGGGGGCGGTTCAGGGCGAAGACAAATGGTTTGGAAACAATTCCTCTCTCCTTTCTGAGCACAAGTGGGGGGGACATAGCATGAGAAGAGTTTTCACACCGTTGCCTGGCCTTTCTTTCCCTTGGCTCGAACCACTTCCTCTGCCCCTGCGAAAGCCATTAATGGGGGTGTTGTGGTAATCAAAAAATAGCTCTATAAATTTGTCCATTATCTTCAGCCTACGCTTGATCATATCACCAGCTTCCTTGCACTGCAACACGCTGTTACACAGAGGCAACAACTTTTAGAGTAACAATTTTTTATTTTCAGTAGTGGCTGGGATCATCAATTCACTGACTGCTCACAGGAGTGAATTGGCTGGCTAGGATTATCTACTCAAGGATCTGCGCTAGCTCATCACCCGGTAAACCTAAACAGAGTGTTTAAACCACAGCACTGGATCATTATATTGTTACTGAGCTCATTTACTACAAATAAATATTCAAATAAATAAACGGGCCACTTCGTGTAAACCTATCAGTGTTTTTATGACGCAGCACTGCTTCTAAATATGTTCTCAAAAAAAGGAGAAAAAAAAGTTTGGTTCAGAGAAATGATCGCAGATCGGAAGTGGGCGGAACGGGGAAAATGTGCGTGTGCGTCGGCTGTGGGAGGCTCGCCGGTCTGTCTCTCGTCTGTAGCGCTCAGGTGCGCTTCATCCTCATTCAGAGGTGAAAACTTTCCGAAACCGCTACCATGGATTATAAGATATCAGCAGGCAGTCATTTATGAAAATACAGTGAAATATGTTGAAGCATCGCGGCAGCGTCGGAGGAAAGCCCGATTAAAGCCGTTAAAGTCCCCTGTGACGGTAAGAGCCCGAAAACTCAGTTATGTTTTTAACTCGGTGAAACGGGAACTTAAACTTTGGATGTTTGATCATTTGTGCTGTTTTTGTGGCTATAATGTGGCATACATTGCGTCACCTGTTGGCTAGATATGATATAGCAAAGTTTTTTATACATATATTTAAAGTTTTATTTTAATAAGACCTATAGATTTTCTCAAAATAGACCAAAATAGGCTTGCCTTCTGTTACTGTTTTCAAATTGAAACTTTTACTCTGAAACATAGCCTGTAAGATCGTTTATGTTCATTTTAATTTGTCCTGCTGCTGAATAATCAGAGAAGCACATATAACTTCAGTGTGCAGGCACAAAGTGAAGTCATGTTTTAACAACAGCCCTTAAACTGAAACTCTTTGTGCCTCATTCGTACAAATTCATGTGTCCCAGTCTGATCCCCTAGTTGTGAAGTACTTCCACTCCACCAGTCAACCTGGTGGAGTGGAAGTACTGAAGACCCAGGCAAATGTGTTGCATTACTTCCTGGGGGATCTGAAATGTTAGTCATCAAATGTTTCCATACAGCCACAGCAAACTCACAAACCGGAAAGACTTTTGCAAAATATGCAGCACACTCTGCTCTCTTGGCCACAGTACAGAGAGGTAAGAAAAAAACCCCCAGTTTGAGACATGAAATAAAACCACAGTGAATCTACTGTATACTTTCTGTTTATGGGTCAGACTGGAGCATCTTACTCTCTAGCCTGCTTACATAACCACTGTTTGCTAGACTGCAGGTTGAACATGTGCAAACACTTTTTCTTGTTTTGCCTTATCTTCAGGCAGACTCAAGAAAAAAGTAGAAGAAAAAGAAAACACAAACAAACACTACGGCTCTCTAAATGACTCCTCAGCACTTTCCACAGCTGATGTAAGGCACAGTAAACAAACTGGGGAAACTGTACCAACAACAGTAGCTGCTTTTACCCCTATAGTCCCGCATCCATGTATATAGACAGTGCAGGTACTGTGCGAGCTGTGATGTGCGACGTGACGTGTCACTCAGATGTCATCGTGGTCAAAGGCCCCGGGTGTTGTCCTCAGGTAGCACCAACCAGGGGAGTATTTGCTTTCAGACAAGGACCGCCACCAATGCTCAGCCCTGGGTCTGAGTGTCTCGCTTTCACAAAGATGCTTTTGATATCATAAGCTCAGGACAGCGATGCAAATCAAAACGGCACCGAGATCAGTTTTAACCTGGAGGGCGGTGAAAAGAGAGGATAGACAGAAAGTGGCACTGAAAACGACCTGCTGAGTGAAGAGGAGGGGGAATTTCAGACAGTGCCCAAAGTTAAAAACAAAAAACTGCAAGACAGATTTTCATGCACAAAAAAGTGACTGACTGTAATGACGCAAAGCCAATGGAATTGATAATGAACCATCATTACCGCGGTGGTGATGGATTTTCATCTTCATGCGGATGATGGGAGCGGATTCGAGTTTATTAGCAGGAAAGAATCTTGGCTCTTCCATGCGATCCTGCCTTCCATTCTTCCACTAATTAGATTGATGCGTCTGTTGCCTCGCGTGCTGGAAAACTCCATTCAGAATGAATAAAACCGTGTCACATAATCGCGGGTAAAAAGATGAACAAAGGGGAGAATAGTGCAAGGCACAAAAATAAATGCTTCGAGGCATTTTCATCTAGTCTGTACAGGAATAGTAACTCTTATCCATTTATCCACCCACACAACACAAGTACTTTTGCTCAGTACTTCAAGTCAGCATCAATTTTTTTCTGTAACAATGAAGTCTGACTGTGTGTTCTTCTTTTGTTTCCCTCTTTGTATTTCTCACCTTATTCTTTAATCAAGGTTTCCACTGACTTTTATCTTTTACTACTCTCTCCTCTCTATCTGGCTCTAAAGCTGGACTCTTAAACTCTTTTTTTTCCTCCAGCCTTTCACACTATCTCTCCAACCTTTTCTTCAACCATCCCCTGTTCCCACGTAGCTCACATCCTCTCCTGCTCTCGCCTGTCCTCTTTCAGACCTTTACGTTCTTCTCTTGTCATGTCTGTATCCATGAGGAACCCACCACAGCGCCGGCGCTCTCTAGGTCCCGTCTCGCCCAAACGCATCTACAGAAACCTGTCCTTCAGACTCAGGGGGGGTGGAGAGTCATCTGTTGCCGCCGACTTGGATGCGCCTAAACGCCCCAGCAAGTCTGCAGATGCTGTAAGATATCCAGGTGTCATTCTGAAAGGGAGCTTTGCTCACGTTGACTGAAATGTCATCTGCCTTGGTTTCTGTTATGGTTAAAAACTATGAGATCTCTACTTGACATTACACGCTATCTCTGTGTCACTAACCTCCTGAGACCTGACAATACATTTTGTGCACACGTGTCTCTCAAGGGTATTCCAATAGGCGAGCAGACTCATTGTTAGATGTCTCACGTGTGAGGCTGTCACCATCGTCAAACTGACTCCTACTGTAGTTTGACAGCCACATTTTATGGGAGCAAGAGATTAAAAAAAAAATCAAAGCTAGTTTCAGAAAATAAATCAGTCCTCTGTGACAAAGCATTGTAAGCTTTAAAGCCGACCTATTCGGTTTATCTTATTTCCTGTCATATATTCTGTCATATATGTTATTCATATATTAAATGGTAGATTCGCACACTAAACGTGGTTGTAGTCAGCATATGTGTAAGTAATCCCTGTGAACCCAAATCTCTGCAAATACCCTCTTTTTAATTCAGTTCAATTCAATTTTATTTACATAGCTCCAAATCGCAACAACAGTTGCTTTAAGGTGCTTTACATTGTGATGTAACAACAATACAGAAAATACCCCAACAATGAAATGACTATGAGCAAACACTTGGCGACAGTGGAAAGGAAAAACTCCCTTTTAACAGGAGGAAACCTCTTGCAGAAATAGCCTCCGGTTGGGTATTTTAAAACACATTTCTCTTTCTGTTACTGGCTCTGTGTGGCGGCACAAAGAGAGGCACACAGCTATAGCTGTGAGCGCAGAAGCCCACAACGTCTGCTCTTCATCCCTTCTATTTACGAACCGAGCGGCTGCACAAAGGCTAAATATATAGTAACGACTGATTACTTTGAACTGTGAACTGTGCATGCGTTGTCATGTATGCAGTGCATGGGCAGTTATCTGAAGCTTGCGATTAGTTTATTTAGGGATTGGTTAATTGATTTTCTTGATTGGCTCACAGCCCTGACACACACTGGCAGTTGCTCATAGTTTGATCTCCCAGGTCCCTTTCAAATATTTTTGAGCTTGTTGAGTATGTGTCAAAAACACTGTGTGTGCAGGTAGAAATTTATAGTTTTAACATCTGCTTTAAAAAATAATCAAAACAAAACAAAAAAACGGAATTCTTGAAGTTCAGCATTAAAATTTTCCAGTCTTCTTTTATTTCATTGAGAAATTCCCTAACGTCCACTACACAGGGCATTACATTACACTGGGAAAAAATGCTTTCAGAAAAGGAAATCACTCTCAAGCACCCTCTGTTATATAGAGCTGCTCCTGCTGCTGCTTCATATAATAATAAGAGCAATTCACAAACTTTCCTGGTCTCAGGAGGCTCCTGTATAAAGCATCAGTCGAGGCACCTTTGGTTTATGATTTGATTTGTGTCCGATATCATTCTCCCTTTTAACGCTCCCTTCTTTTTACTGCGGGAAATAAATCTCTCTATCCTTCTTATCCCTCTTTCTCTTTCTCTATCTCGTTCCTCCACCTGCCTACCCTCCCGTGGCCCTGCACCCTTTCTCCTGCTCCCCATTAGTACAAGACCCTGTGGGAGGCAGTGGAAAATGAGGATACACTGGCTGTACAAAGCCTTCTGTCCAGAGACCGCAGCAGCGGTGGAGGAGGCGGAGGCGTATGGGAGAAAGGAGAGAAAAAAGAGAGGGACTGGGAGAGGGACCGGGAGAAAGGGGTGAACAGAGTGAGTGAACAGGGGCTGGTCCCCCTGGATGTGGCTGCCCTTACCCACAATTCCCCACTGCTTCATGTACTGACAAAGGCAGGAGCCAGACACAACCCTGTTTGTAAGTCTTTTCATGTAAAATGTCAAAAGTAATGGTGTAAAATCAGATTCTGTACGGCTGGACTTTAATTCAGATTATGCCCTTTGTCTTGCTTCGTGTGCTCGTCCTGTGCCTCTCAGTGTGCCGACCAGCGGAGTGGGCACTCAAGCTGGATGCTCTGGTGGCCTTGGCAGATAAACGGACAGAAGAGAGGAAGACGGAGTTAGCGAAAAAGGCCGGGGCAGGCCCTCAGGCACAGGCTGATCTTCAGAGGCACATCCAGCTCTGGAGGCTGCGGCAGCAGCTGTACTATCGGATGAGAGAGAACTTCCAGAACACAGGTCAGCGGTCAGCTTGTGGTATTTCACTATTTCGCTGCTTAGCACTCAAACTCAGATCAGTTTTCTTTCTGTTTTCAGTGAACTCTCGCTCGTTTTTCCCCTCTCATTCTTTATTTCTGCTCTCATAATAAAACTTTTTCTGCAGCCAGCGCAGTACTTTCCTGCCAATTTAACTCTACAAAGCCACCCGCCACTGCTGACAAGACGGCAGTGATCAAGTCTTCAGCTCAACATCTTGCTTAAGTTTTACTAAAACTCTCCCTCTAGCCTCTTTCATCCCATCCAACATTCAGCAGACTGCCGTGTCATCAGCCTTTCAAATCCTCTCCTTCCCTGCACTCCCTCCACTGGCTGCCTGTATCAAATAAACCCTCACAGCTGTAGATTTCAGTAGAAATTCACACGTGCAAAAACCTTCAAGACTTCGGCGAATCACGCGTCGACGCATCGGGCAACTTACCATCCTCTGCACCACCTGTTCAAGCCTTTTCCTCTTGGCTCTCTGTTGGGCTAATTTTTTTTTGTCTTATTTTTTTCAGATTTATATTGCAATGTTCCCCGCTGTACCAACTTTAACAGCTCTTTATAAACGTCTCTCCTTAGCTCTCGTTTCATTTCTCTTTCAAGCACAGCCAATTCTCTCTCTGACTGTTTTATTATCGCAGCGTTATTGTAAGGGCAGCCAGGCCCCGGCGCTTGTTTTCATGTGCAGTGAAATTAAACTCACTCTTATTGTAAATCTCGCTGGGTAGGAGAGCCGGATGGCATCTTTAAATATAAAATATGGATGTGTTTTTGTCTGACGACTGTGACTTACTTATGGTAATGTTTTCACTCAAGATTACATCTTAGGCTGAAGAAACTGAAACACAATTAGATTTAATCATCAAACTCTGGCAGCGTTTTAAGGTACAATTGTGATAATAAAAAGCTCCAAGATTGTCTTGAAACAACACAGAGTCTGCAGGGAATACAATTTTCAACCCTGTAAAGCCTGAGCCATGAAATAATGGCCCCAAAATTCAAAGTTTTTGAATCTGGAATGTTTATTCAAGCATCATTTTTCACAAAATCTGGTATTTTTGTGCAATTTATTTAGGTTTTTCAGGAGAAAGATTTAATGATGATGTAAATAAATAGCGCACAAATACACAAAATTTGTAAGTGTATTTACTGCATACAGCAACCATTTGTAGATAGTAGAAGCATATAGTTGTTTTTTTTTTTTAAATTTATTTATTTTTCTGTTTTTAATACAGTTTAATTCACTTTGTCTTGTTGGCCCTTGTGCTGCTGTAACATGTGAATTTCCCCAGTGTGGGATTAATAAAGTCTGTCTATGGTACAGTTGGCCCTACAGGGTTGACATCAGTCTGGAACAGTCTGATTGCATATCATTTTTCAGTAGCCAGCTGCTAATGCAGTGCTCGTTTTTAACCTTTCTTTAACTGTTGGCAAACCCAGTCAGATGGTTAAAGATTAAATGCTTGGTTGTGGCGCTAAAAAGCACCAGTGTGGGAATAAAAGCCATGGAGAAATAGCTTTTATGTTTACGAGAATAATAGCCGTTACTGTATCTATCTCCTTTTCTGTTAGTGTGTGTTCTGCCACCAGCTGACCTCACCATAGGCCGAGGTCAGACATCAGTCTGTGGTTGCCGTGATCACCTATTTAAGAAAACCTTAGCTGAGCTAGTGTAAAAAAATATGTAGTCTTTCTAAGATAGAGGACAAATATACTAGTGGTTATCAGTGATATCTGTTGGATGTGATAAATTTTCCGGAGTTTATTTGTGTGTGTTTTTTTTTTGTCATCAAGTTTACTGCAGTGTGATATTCTGTAAAACTCAGTGCAGTACTTTGGTTGTCTGCATTTGTTCGGTTATTTACTCGTGCTCATTTTAACCCGATTTTTATCTTTTCAATGTTCCACGCAGAGCTCCCGGGCTCCCCCAGTCATGTGTCCATCCTGGTGACCAGCACATCATCTCTGTTTGTGACAATCAAAGAGCCAGAGGGGGACACGGTGGGGCTCATCACCCGCTACAGAGGTAGGGAGAGAACCAGGCAAGAAGACTTTCATGGAGGATTGGTTGAATGGATGGGTAGATAAAAGGGTCAGTTAGATGTGGGGCAGAAAATGGATCGATTCATGATGGATAGATAAGGAAATTAATGGAGTATAGACTTTACTGGTGCAATTTAATCAAAGTCTTGAAAGTAATTTAAGCCGGCTGACACAGTATCTAGTTTAGGCTGTTTTTGCTGGTCGGTTTTATAGACGTATAAATGTCATGCTTCACGGCCAAGAATAGATTAAGCCCAGATGCAGCAAGTTCCTAAACCTGTAAACACTCACATCCTTAAGTTATCCCTCACGAGGGGTTTTGAGCAAAGCCAGAGAATAATCTATCTGTGGGATTGTTTTGCATTCACAGTCGAATGGAGCACCTCGGCCAGCTTCAAACGCATCCTCGGCACGGCCCAAGTTACAGAGACCAAGAACCCCTCCTACGTTATCAAGGGGCTGACGGCAGTAAGTCGCCCATAGTCACACGTATTCACAACCACAGATAACAGCTGCAAATGCACAGATGCTGCAGACACGCACAGAAACTGACACCTGTAATTTCTCAGAGGCACATAATCAAGCAGACGGGTATAAAACACGTGCTGCAGCTCTGCACCCACACACACTGTGTTTATTGCTCCTCCATCACTATCTTCTGCACTGAACCACCTCTCATAAGAGTACACTTATCAGCAGGCTCACTTTAACCAGATGAATTAATAATGAGAGCGCCGTATGGCTTCTTGGTTAATGCTCGGTGATAATTTGGCAGGTCTGCTGTTTCTCCAAACACAGGGAGTGCATTACTTCGTGAGAGTGAGCGCCTACAACGTGAAAGGATGGGGCCCGCCTCAGTGCTCCACTCCAGCCAGCGCTGCCCCCTCCAGTGAGTGTGCAGAACTACACAACTTTGATGAATGTGGATTTTGAAGCTTCGAAAGAGCTCCATTCTTTCCCTCTTTGTCCCAGTGTAATAGAATTACTTAGCTGACATTAAGCTCGATGTGAAAGAAGTCCAATCCTCTCGTGGCTTGTAGATTAATGAGTTATTAAAACGTGGAGACTTAAAGACGGCAACACGAGTCAATGGGCCTTGCAGCCGTGCTGCTTTGACTTTGAATTTTTGGCTCGTAATCTTTCTTGGACGCCACCCACCCCTATCGCTGGGCTTACTTGCTGTTACTTTCTACTTCTAACAAAAGCCAGAGCTGCCAAGCAAGGATTTGTAATGGGGAATAAAGGCTGAAAATATTGATGTCAAAGCAAACACTGGTCAGTAAACAATCACAGCCAGAGTGTAATAGATTGCCCAATTTATCGTAAAGGAGATTTGTTGTGCTTTTCCTTATTTTCTGTCACATATGCTGTTACAGTAGACAGTATATCATATCAATCATGATAAGAAATCCCTCTGAACCCAAAACTCAGGCTTCAGGCAGTTTCTTTCTATACGTTACTATATGCACACACACAGGTGGGTGCAGAATCCCCATCCGCCTGCTGTTAATACCTTGAGATTGAGGGGCTTCACTAAGACCCAGTATAAGATCAGTAGGAATTATTCTGTCAACCTTGAGATGGAAGTGAGCAGAAATTAAATAAATAAATAAAGATTCACTTTAAAAACACACACACGCAAAAGACCCCCAGCTTAAATAGATACATGATTAGAGCGAGTCACAATGAATCAACTTCAATTTCAACTTTCACAGCATACAGACGGTCTCTCATGGAGACGCTGTCGCTTCCTAATCACCAAAAGATTAAAAAAAAAAAAAAAAAAGCAGCACTCAGGAGTCGCTTGCAAATTATTTCTTGCTGTCTTAGCTGTTTTTCCTAATTGCATAGAAGTGAAAGCCACAATCTGCTTCTCTCTGCCTGTCCTGTGCAGGTTGGAGAGAGTGCGCTGGTGTAAAGTCACAGCTCAGAAATCACGAGGCCCTCGTGAGGAAGCTGCTGGAAGATGCCAAGGAGTCGCATCTTAGAGGATATTGCATAGGTAACGTGAGACCTCTGGTTTTTTTATGCTTTGGTGCATTGGGTCCAAGTGCACATGTTGTTGCCGTTGTGTGTGTGTGTAATTATACTTGCACAAAATTGAGCTTTTATTGAAATTCTTATGTGTTGTATTTTCAGCCTTGCCTTAAGAATCTCGTGTGGTATTCAGATGTTCATGTTGTTTTAAAAATAATTTGAAACACATCTTGAAATTATAGTAAAAGAGAATGCAAAGTTGTTCTTAAAGTTGTTTGCACAATCTGCTTTTTCATTTAACCTACTAAGACCCGAACTCTTTCATGGCATGCATTTTTAATTTCTCTTTGCTATTTGGGCTGATTGGGACCTGATGAATGTAAAAACAAAGAATTACCTGATTTTTTTTATTTTATTTATTTATTTATTTTAACCTGATTTTTGTTGCTGAGAAAAATGAGATCCACATATGAGGACATTCATTTTAAATTTCGATAAAACAGTGGCAGTACAATGTCCTGGTAAGTGGATATCAGACCCTTGTAGAGCAAAATTTACTATTTTGGTCTAGACAACCCAAAATGTGTCCACATTTGTGGACGCCAAGTCCTAGGAGGTTAACGCTATGAATGAATGGAAAGAGCTCCCTACTAGCCTGTCAGCATAGACATTTTCATATTTTCTCCCAGAACTCAAAAAAATTGATTTCAAGAAGTCAGTTTTGTCAGATACAACATCTTTATCTGAATTTTGTTTATATACTGATAGGGTAGTATGCATGTAGGAGTTTTGTGATGTGTTTAAGGAGCTGTCAGTGGGCGATCGTGGCTCAAGAGTTGGGAGTTCGCCTTGTAATCGGAAGGTTGCCGGTTCGAGCCCCAGCTTGGACAGTCTCGGGCGTTGTGTCCTTGGGCAAGACACTTCACTCATTGCCTACTGGTGGTGATCAGAGGGCCCGGTGGCGTCAGTCTGTCAGTGCGTCCCACGGCAGCTCTGGCTACAATGTAGCTTGCCATCACCAGTGTGTGAATGGGTGGATGACCGGATGTTTAAAGCGCTTTGGGGTCCTTAGGGACTAGTAAAGCGCTATACAAATACTGAGGGGTTGTTAGGCTTATTGTTTCTACCTGTTCAGGGACTTTCTTACATTTTGTCCCATGCCAGTATTTAATATCTAAAGAAAATATTAATTCTGTGTTCTTTAACTGTGGTGGTTTACATGTTCAAAGTAGCTGTGTTTTCCGTTCAAGATGTGTGCAAACAGTCAGAAAATCAGATTATTTGCCTTTAATGTGCATACTCGACAACATTTTATTTCTACTTCTCACCATTTATATCAGCAGCATGCGCTACAGATGTCAGCTCCTTTAAATACAAAGAGAAAAGTCTTTTCCCTGCCTTCACCCAGTCAAGTGTCGTGCGTGCACAGTGAATGTATTTTGGGAGATAAAATGAATTTCATCCAGTCTGATCCTCCTCGCCTCCTCTCCACAGAGAACTCGAAGCCCCAGAGTCCCAGCAAGCGTCTGTCAGTGTCTCGAGGCATCAAACAACTGTTCCAGTCCGCCACCAAGTTTGTTCGTTTCCTACAGAGGTAGCGCTCAGTCTCTCTTACCTATCCCACTGTGCCCTGAGGGTATCACAAGTAATGGATTAAATGCAATCCCATTAGAGCAGCATAGGCTGCAAAGTTGAAAAGCCTTATCTCTTACTGTTATTGCAGAGAACAGTAGTCACATTAGAGCCACTGTAGCTGTTAGTAAAAAGGTCTTTTGAACAGAACGGTGGCTGTAATCACTGGACTGTGGCAAGTGGCAGGTGACTGATAAATCCTTCATCCTCCCACAAGCGATCCGTCGACCACACTCACCAGAATCAGAAGCTAGCAAAGTACAAAAGATCGTGCTGCATGATTATGTTCATGAATATGAACCACAGTGAAGGTTAAAAAAAAAAAGAAAACTTTGGTAGTGAACAGAGAGAAGTTGACTGTGTTTGGACCCCTGAGTAATTTAAAAAAGAGAGACCATGTTTCCTACTGGACTGTCATGTTGGTCTATGAAACCAGCCTCTGTGCTTTTGCTTTACTTGAGGGATTATAAGCTGCTTTGACAGTAATAAGTGTTTGAAAATCCACTGGGTGATTCAAAAAATAAATTGCTGTCAAGCCACAAAATTGATCTTTTTCAGCTATAAACTTTCCCCCCGGAGGCAATGCTTTTTATTGTTTCTTGTAATTTTGCGGTCCGCGGTGACTTGTGAAATTGAAAGCAGCGTGTGCACTTTTTCTGACGTTATCTGCGTTTTCTCAAATTGATCCGGTCAGGGGGGTGTACTTGGCGACTGTGTTCTACCACAAGGATAACATCCTGGTCACAGCCGAAGATCAGATCCCACTGGTGGAGATCCAGTGCTGCTCCACCTCCATCACCCAAGACTTCCTTTGGCTTGCCAAGGTGAACTGTTACGTATATGTGTGTACTGACAATTACAAGCTTGTTGACTCACTGTACAAGTAATTGAATGATCACAATTCATAAATATTAAATATATTTACAGAAAATGAATCTCAGTGTGATTTTTCTGCTTAAATTGGGTGTTCTGTTTTTCTTGTAGCTGTCCTGTGCATGGCAGCAAGTGCCCTGGCTACAGCAAGGGCTTTCCTCCGCTCACTCATCTCCCTCCTCCCTCCTTCAGAACAGACACAACATTTTAAGAGCTGTTTCCCAGCTGCAGGTAGGAAGTTAAGCAGCTTATTGTTAAGATAAGAAGCACCAAAATGGGTTAATTGCTATTTTAATTACTTCTTTACATCTCTTCCTCCTCTTCCTTTCCTTATTTTTGCCATGCTTTCCTCTGTCCGGCTACACAACTGCGCCCACAGATCCCCTGTTTGGCTGAATTAATCTCCAATGCACTTATACTTTTTAATCCTTGGTTTCTCTTGTCCACCTCTCTGATGTCAGTCTTCTCTGGGAACAGTGGACCTGGGCCAGATCTACTATGAACCCCTGAAGGATCGGCAGGGCAACGTACTGCTAGTCACTCTGAAGGAATTTCCAAACACTCCCAGGTAAGAAAAGGTCAAAGAAAAAGGGCAGAGAGCACCAAAAGGGCTTTAAACTAATTGGGCAAACACAATTTGGAAAAGTTAGAACCCTGGAAAATGTAAATAAGGGCAGAATGCAAGAATATGAAAATCCCATAAACCCATACTGAATACGTGAGAAGACACAGGAAACATATGTTTAAACTGAGACATTTTGACAGGGGTGGGAAAGTAAAAAGAAACTGTTGGAGGAACATTTTGCAATTAATTAGGTTAAATAGTAACGGGTCAGTAACACGACTGGGTATAAAAGGAGCATCTTAAAGAGGCAGAGTTTCTCAGTAAAGATGGGAATGTAGTCAGCATTCTGTAAAAAACTGTATCTGGAAATTATGAAAAGAAATCTGAATAATGTTCTGAAATTAAAATGCAAAGACTTTGATGATCTCATATTATGTTCTGTATATTATCAGAGAATATGGAGAAATCTCTGTGTGTAAAAGACAAGACTGAAAATCTGCCCTCAGGCAACACTGCATGAAAAACAGATGCGATTCGTCATGGAAATCACTGCATAAGCTCAGAAACACTCCCATAAATCACTGTCTGTGAACGCACTTGGCATCCACACAATTCAGGTTAAAGTTCTATCATGCAAAAAGAAGCCGTATTTGAAAATGATTCTGAAATGCCTCTGTCTACTCTGGCACAAAGCTCATTTAAAATAGACTGAGACAACGCGAAAAAACTGTTCTGCTGTCAGGTGAAGGTGGTGAAATGCAAAAATCTTTTTTGGAGAACGTGGACACAACATCCTCTGGACTAAAGAGCAGAGGCACCATCAGCACTCAGATCAAACGCCTGCATGTCTGATGGCATTAGTTTGCATCAGTGCTGATGGAATTGACAGTTTGCACCATATATAAAAGGTTTTAGAGGAATGTGCAGTGTGCTCTGGTCCAGATTATGTCTTTTTCAGGTAAAGGCTAAACCACATACTGCATTTATTATAACAGCATGGCTTCATAGTAGAAGTGCTAAACTATCCTGTCTGGCTGTCCAGGCTTTTCACCTGCTGAAAACATCTGGCACGTCATGAAATCATAGTTTCAGAATTTACCAGGAAAAAAAACTTCTATCACACAAATAAAAATGACCTTTGCTTGCAGTCGGTGGTAGCGTAATTAGGTGTCAAGCTGGGCATGTTTGGAAGTCATGCTGTACAATATCTTTGGGTTATACAGCCTGTCAGCTGGTTGTTGGTGGGGTACTGGCTTTGCTATTCTTGATGAATCGACCTTTTCTTTGGTGGTTCCATGTGGTTGCATTTCATTTTTCCCTGGCTTGTCTGCTCTAGCCCCCCCGACCCCCCGCTCCACTGGATGCCTCTGGCACGCCTGGAAAAGAACCGCAGCAGAACGCCTCTGCTGCCTGAGCCCACCGCCATGGACATGCTCGCTGAGCAGCTCAAGGTGAGGAGAGGAAAACAGTCGCACCCAGCAGCGGCTTTCAACAATAGCGCATTGGGCGCTGAGTTTTACTGAGCCACTAGTTTACCTCCTGTGCTGCTAACCCTGAAAAAGCACTGAAATTAATTTGGGATCCCCAAACTGAATTAGCTAACAACACATAGTGAGGCAGGGGGAAATAAGTCTCATAAGCTTTACATCCTATTAACAGATCTTAACATTTCTCTCTCTTTTGCACCGTATCTCTTTGTCTCTGTTCTCCAGGAGAAGCTGTCCTTTCACAGGCACAGCCTCCATTGGGCCCAGCCGGGTCTGTATGTGGGCATCCTGAAACTGTGTAGCTCGGTGGAACAGATCAGGGTGCTGGTGCCTCAGAGGTTGCCCAGTTTACTCTGCCACACACGGGTTCGGCACAACGCGCACGTGACCAGGTAACGTAACTTGACCAGGTGATATCTGTGTCAGTCTCTTGATAGACTATGTTGACGTTCATCAGGTTATTGCAGTATTTTTACAACTTTATCTGGAAAACAACTGTTGAAAAAGATATACTATTTTAAATGATCTGCACAAACAAGTGCAGTATCTATACAAATGTTAGGGCTTCAACAGGCAGTGATACTGGATTGTTTTTGGACCTCTCTCCTTACTTATTATGCCCGTTTTGTTGACTGTGTTTTTACTGTGTGGCAGAGAGGAGTGGACGTGGCTTCAGAGTCATGTTTACACTGCAGCCAATGGCGGTGTTCAGAGTCTGTTGGACGCTGAGGACGAGAGCACGATGGAGAGCAGCAGTATGGAGGAATTCGTCAGGTCTCTGAGAGCAGCAGTCACACATCTCCTGACGAAGCTCAACATCCCCCTCTACAGGGTAAACACTACTTTCCAGCCACCTCATATTTACCTGAAACACCTGAAATTCTCTGTCAGACTATTATGAAGAGAAATAATCTTTTAAACTGATTTTCTTTGTCGGCTTTATGTTGTTTTATCAGCACTAGCTCTTGATCCATCGGAAGGATTTTCTGTTTCTCATCTATATTTGAATAATTGTGTTTCTCACAGGCGTATCAGTACGGCGTGTACACCCAGGAGTTGCTTCAGTTTGGGGATAACCTGTCAATGCTGCTGCTGCTGCCTCCCAGTGAGGACTTCAGCTCCAGTTACTGGCCTCTGGTGGGGACCAAGGAGCCCGGCCTCACCATGCCTCTGCAGATCTTTGAGCTGGGTAAGTGGAAAACTATATATCCAGTGGATCTATTTAACAATGGTAGTGCAGAGTGTTTCAGTGATGAGAAAAGGGACCCAAATGTAGTCTAAATGAGACTACAGTTTTAAATGTTAAATAAATCCCTGCAAAGATATGTAGAAAGCACACTGAGGCACAATGTCTAATGCAGTTCACTGTTCTCCTCTCATTAAAGCTAGAGTAGAGTGCACTGATAAATTCTGTGGCTTTTTCCTCCTGGCTTTGATGAAGTCATTTGTCTTTCCTCTCCTCTCTGGCTTGTCACCCAGTTCACTTCTGGACATATGAGCGGGATTTCCTCTCACAGTACTGTCAGGCCTGGGTAAGGCTGGAGCTGGACACTCACCTTGCCCAGCAGGCTCTACGGGAAGCGCTGGAGACCAAAGAGGTGCAGGAAGCCCGGGAGCGGCTGAACCACATCAGTGGGCTTTCACAGGTGAGATCCTGTGACACGTGGTTTATATTTGCTTCCACTGTTGCCAAATGCACATTTCAGTTGACTTAATTATATTTAAAAAAGTAAAGTAAAGATTTCATAATGAAAGTGAATTAGAGACAAATGCTTTACTGTCTCTACTGCCTGGTTTTTATGTTTCATTAGCGTCTGGATGTGGTCTGGAGGGATGCCCGCTGGATTATGGACTGTCTACAGTGTGTTCGGTCCAAGCAGTGGGTGGGGGCGGTGCCTTTAGGCCTGGTGATGGGAGGAGACCCACCACCATGTCCTGATGGTGAGGAAGAGGAGAGTTTGACTGTCCGATTGTCATGGCCCCATCGATTAGCACAGAGAGCCATTACAGGTACTGCAGTCATGCTAGTGTACACATGTAGCACTGAATACACAAAAACATTATTTAACATGAATTTAATTACTTATTTACATAATTTTAAAATCTGTTGACTTGCCCCTATAATGGCCTTTAAAGTTTGCATGTTAAATGTAAAAGTTGTGACAAATGACTGGATGGATCAACTGCCTTCTAAGACCTGCTGTGGAAGAGAGCCTGAGATTGATGATAACTAATGATTGAATGTTGAGTGGTGTATAAACACATAGTGAGTGAAAAAATGTGAGTGAAGAAGAAAAATTCAGAGCATCACGGGAAGCCCCAGTAGCCTAACTAAAGGAGGATTCAGGGTCACCTGATCCAGATCATTTTATTTATAAGATTAATTATATGTTTAAATCTTATTCGATCAATCTGAAAAGCAGCAGCAGAAAGCAGTTGCGGATATTTATACTTGGCAAAACAGAAGATATGTCTGCTAGTCAAAACACTTGAGGGAAAATTGAATATTACAATGAACTGTTACCATTGCACTGTCATAATAACTGCTGTTACAAGAATTAAGTGTAATTTGTAGAGCAAATGATGCTTTAAAACAAAGATAAATACTTTCTCTTTCTCGACCTTATTTTCTTCTTGCTTCCCTTTCAGAGAATTCGGGCAGTGCAACTCCGCCAAACATCGTCACCGCTGAGGTCTCAGCTCCAGCTATCCCTGCAGAGGCTGCGCTGGTGTTGATGGAGGGTGTCGTGAAGGGAGGGTACCCTGTAGACATCACCACTCAGTTGCCTGCAGACTTGGCAAGTTCTGGCCAGTCAGATTTGGGATCTGGAAGTGCTTTAATGGAGTCTGGATTGAAGCCTGCTGCTGTTGCACAGCTGGAAGTGGACTATCCAACTTTGGACACACAGGAGTCCTACAGCAGAGAACAGGACTTACCTTCCAGCATCACTGAAGTAATCCAGCCGATGGAGATGGCAGAGGTGGTGGACATCTTGCCAACGCTGAGTCTCATTGAGGAAGAGAACCCCTCATGCCCATCCACGCCATCAGTAATGGACATGCTAGAGAGCTTTGGACTGGACATTGGTGAAAGAAACTCCATCTTTGAGTTTGGGAATTCAGACCCAGTGGATGGAAGCAGTTGCCCGTTGTCACAAGAACAATACACGCCTGCCTCTTACGGCACGGTGAATGGCGCAGATGGTGATGCGCCTGTTTCCACAGACGTTCCTCAAGACAAAGCAGAGACTCAGAAGCTTCCCAGTAAGGGGACGTGTCTTCCAGTAAGGAATCAAGTGGAGTGGGAGAGACCCTCAAACAGCCCATCCTGATGTCAGCTTAAACACCTGGATCCTTCAGACTTTAGTGTGAATTTACATGCAGAAAATCCAAATTTGACCCTGTGACTTAGACATTCTCCTTGTTTCCTGATCTTAAATCAGTGTTTTAAATGACAGGCAGATACAAGCTCATATCGCACACTTGTCACACCCAAGATAATGGAAAATACGGGAAATGAAAAGGAGACCGTGTGGATTTTTTCCCCTTTTTTTTGCACATTTCTTTGGCTTTAGTTTATCTTTTCTAATATAGAGTCCATTTAACCTTGTTAGGTGGAAAAATTAAGCTATATTGTTGCTTTTATGACTTGAAAACCCATTATTCACTACAGCACAAAAACATCCACGCTGCTGCTTGTCGGAGCTGTAAACAAACCCATTAAATTCCCACAATTCAGTCAAATGGAAGCATTTGCTTGGCAGATTAAGAAAAGCTGTCATACTTGCATGTGTAACTGAATAATTACGGCTGCGTTTGGTTTGGTTCGAGGCGATTTCTCCGGTTTATTTACCACAGAGAGGCAAACTGAACGAGAGCGCTGAAAGCATATTAGAATGTAAGAACACAATAGGGTATAATGGTCTTGCCTTTCAGCTCGGCGTCTTTCAGTGAAAGTCAGTATATGGCCATTTTAATGAGACGCTTTTTCAAATTAAACTTCTTTGTGCGTTGCCACAGTTAATACTATTATGGAAGTGCAATATGTTAGGCATAAAATACAAATGCTTGAGTCGGTTAGCCAGCCTTGAGAGGCTGAATCAGCGTGCGACCTCATAAACGAGCTGTAGTAATGAATGTACTATTAATGAAATGACATCTAAACATCCCAAACATCCAGATAAATGAATTTAGAGGCCGTTTGTATCTTCTACATGTCCTCACTTCTAGGAGAAAATCAATGCCTGCATGTCTGATTTCAAAAGCCCCTGCACTCTCTGACAGCTGCTAATGCACTCCTGCTTGTTTGACATGTTATCTCACTCTGTACTTGTTAAGGCTGGAAATCCATCATAGTTTAATGCAATTTCAAATCACTCGGAATGACTTCAAGCGCCCATTTGATGCTGGAAGATGGTGCACTTACACAGATTGTTAATTAAACAAAGAGGAGCGCGGAGTTTGACTTGAGATAAGCAGCTTGGTATTTTAATCGCACCCCCATCCCTTTATGATAAAACGAAGGCGTAGAAACATCAGCTTTGAACCGTATTTGGTTTAACAATACAATCTAGTGGAGCGATCTGCTGAGAATGTCCCCCCACTGATGTGTCGAAATCATTCGTCTTAAAAGAGCAGATAAAGGACTACAGCAGCGTGATGTTCAAATTCTTATTAAGATAGAGCCGGCTCTGACAAACTTTGAATAGTTACAGGTGGGATCAAAGCAGAAGTTTTTTTTCCCCCTGTGTAATTTAATGGGAAAGCATTTATGGTATTTAATATGTGTATCAGAGGAAGCTTGGTCACCATACATCAGTTAGAGCACATCATTGATCTTGTGCTTTAAATGCTCAGTCTGTGTGTGAGGAGGTGAAAAGTGTTGGGATGGTGAAAAGTCATATCAGGTCGACCTGACCATACAGAGGGGAATCTGCCCCCTTTGGTAACTTGATACATTTTTAGATGGAAGAAGAGTGAACTGGTGTTTGTTCTGAAGATGATGGGCCATAGATGGCTGTTTACTGACACCTAGTGGTCACAATTATTAAAACTCTCTTCAATTTGTGGCTAATATGCGAGTTTTGGCATTCGATTCATGCTTTTCTGATGTTTACAACTGGCTGGAACATAGATGCAATGCAATAATGAGTAATAAGAGAAATGTTAAGTAAAGTGAAAACAATCAAAACTATTTATCCTGTCACACTCAGATCTGCAGTTTGTTGTGTTTATCACAGCAGGGCTCACAGTAGTTACTGAAATATCTTTTGTTTCAATAAATAGGCCGCTCTTAACTCATCTCAGCTCATCTAAATGACTTCATTGCTACTGTTTTGGTGTCATATATTTACTGTGCAATCTGTGGCCTGCAGTTTAGGTTTCTCTTTAAGTGGCAAAAGACAAGGGAGGAAATTTTACACCACAGGGCTAACTCTGGCTTATTTAGTTATTTTGCTGTTTGTGAATAACCACAGTCCATTTCAAATAAATCAAAATTAAATCAAAATGTTCAGAGTTTCAGATCTTTTCCAAAGCTCCACGTCCAAAAAGGTAGTTTAAAATGTAAATAAAAACAGTGCAAAGATTTGCAACTTCCTGGCCCATATTTCACTCACAGTTAAACAGAGAAAACCTATTAGACACATATAAGTGTTTAAACTGAGCATTTTCAGAAAAAAGTGCGGCACTTTTGAATTTGGTGGCAGCAATACGTAGGAAAAAGTTGGGCGGAGGCAACAAAAGACTGGAAAATGAAGTCATAGTATGAAACAGCTGGAGGAGCATTTCGCACCTAAGAGCATCTTTGGGGGGCAGAGGTTCGAATAATTTCAGAATAATGTTCCTCAATGTAAAAATGTGAAAACTCTGAATGTTCTCATAATAACAGCACATAAAATAAAAAGTTTCAGAGAATCTGGAGAAATATCTGCTCAAGGGACAAGGCTGAGAATCAGTAGAAGATCTCTGTGATCTTTGGACCCTCGGACGGCACTGCATTAGAAACAGGGATGTTTCTGTCATGGAAATCACTGCATGAGCTCAGAGACGTGTCCAGAAGTCAGAAGTCTGAAGTTCACAGAAGTCTGTGAACATAGTTCATCATGGCATCCACTAATGCAGGTTACTTTATTCAAAGAAGAAGCCATATGTGAACATGATTTAGAAACACTGTCGTCTTGGGGCCAAAGATCTAAAATAGACTGAGGCAAAGTAAAAAAACTGTTCTGCAGTCAGATAAATCAACATTTAAATTTTTTTGGGGTGAACATGGACTACCACATCTGGACTGAAAAGAAAGGACCATCCTACTTGTCATCAGCACTCAGTTCAAAGCCTGCATCTCTGATTGTATCATGGTACATCAGCTTGCACATCTGTAAAAGCACCATATGGTCGCATCCAGATGACATGTTTTGTTGGGAAGGCCTTGCATATGGACAATCCTAAACTACATACTGCATCTATTATAACATCTTTGTAAAAGAAGACTCGGGCGCTGAACATGCTGATGAAACAAAACATATGACAAAGAAGACCCAGGACTGTAGAACAGCTAGACTCACATATCAGACAAGAAGGGGGAAACAGCTGGTCTCCTCACTTTCCAGATGTTTACAGACTAGTGCTGAAATTTTTTGAGACATGTTGCTGCCAATAAACTCAAAATGAGCTAATAGTTTTCTTAATATGGTTAATTTTCCCAGTTTAAACATTTTTCTTTAATGTTTCTATTATTAATAAAAATGTTTGGAGTCTGCCAAGAGTGTGACTTTGGTCTGGAAACTGGTGAGGATAACTTGAAACACCATTAGCCCTGAACTGAAGAACTGATCCAGCCTCCAGCCATTGCTCTTCATGATTTATCCTCAAACTCTGCTGAGAATGTTTAACTAATGTGAACACAGAAGAAACAGTTGGGCAAAGGTATCTTCTTTTTGTTAGTTTCGTTACGTTAGGATATTCCAATAATTGTTAATATCCGAAAATATTATTTCTGTCTTTTTGGTGAAGTTGATGTTGATGCGTTCATTATGTGAGGATTCACTGCCATCTAGTGGTCACAGTTTGAAACAACAGCATTAAATTTGTATCAAAAGATCGAATTATTATTTCTCACTCGTGTTGTCACAGAGCTCCGTTAATAACACTTTTCTGCAATCGGTTTTCACTGCAAGCTAACACGTATCCCTCGTGTTATCATTTTTTGTGGGTTTGGTTACACTGTGCGTCAGGGTGGCAGTGTGCAAGCAGCGCCTCTCTGCTCCACCACAGATTGCAGCTGCATTGAAGCACTCTGCGGTCAAATGATCTAGAAACACGAGCGTATCTCAGACACAGCCAGTCTCTGTCTCTCTCCAGGATTTCAGCTATTTTTAAAAAAAATCATTTTGAAGGCTTCACTACAGTTTCTCCATCAGGATGTCGGCATCTGAAAGTGCTGCGTCACATGAAGGTATGCCCATTACACTTGTGTTGCATTACTTTGGATTAGCAAGCTGTGAACGATCAAATCACTTACCCTTTGAAATGTAAATGTGCCTACATGATTTAATATTATATATGTTGCCTGGATGTGCATGCATTATATTAATGTCAAAGGTAATTATGACACACACATGACTCTCTGTTTGGCAGTCAGTGAAGCATCAGCCCCCACATCAGAGGCTGAATCTCTGAGGATCGTTCTGCTGGGCCGGACCGGGACAGGCAGAAGCTCCTCTGGCAACACCATCCTGGGAAGGTCTGCGTTCCTGGTGGACGTGTCCCCCTGTTCTGTAACCGCACGATGCAAGAAACAGAGCGGGATAGTGGGAAGGCGGAGTATCTCCGTCATTGACACTCCCGGGCTCTTCCACACACACCTGTCTTCTCAGGAGGTTATGGCAGAGGTGGGACAGTGTGTTGGTTTCTCTTCTCCGGGACCCCACACCTTCTTGGTGACACTGCAGCTCGGCAGGTTCACCCATGAGGAGAGGGAGGCCTTTGAGTGGATCAAAGCTAGATTTGGGCCTGGAGTAATGAGGTTTACGATGGTGCTGTTCACCTGTGGTGACCAGCTGAAGGGGAAACGCATCGAGGACTTTCTAGAGGAGAGCCAGGAGCTGTCTGAGTTTGTCAGCAGCTGCCATGGAGGATATCACGTCTTTGATAACAGCAGGCAGGAGGAAACAGATGAATGTTCACATCAAGTCATGCAACTTTTGGAGAAGGTGGACCAAATTGTGGCTAAGAATGGAGGCGGTTGCTACAGCGATGAGATGCTGAAGGAGGCTGAAGGTGCCATAAGGGAGGCACATGAGAGGATTCTGGGTGAAGCTGGGCACGTGGTGGAGTCTATTCAGACAGAGGCTGAGGTCACAGAGGGGCGGCTGCCAAGATTGGAAAAGAAGTGGGAGGATGAGGAGAGGAGAAGGGAGGAAGAGGAGGCCCGGAAGAGAGCGGAGAGGCTTTTCTGGTGCGAGCTGGTGACCGCCCTGGGGAAAGGTGCTGCGGAGGGGGCAGGGATCATGGGAAAGGACAAGGGGAAAGGGAAAGCTGTGAAGAAGGCGAAGGTGGTGGAGAAAGTGGCAGCTCTGGCTGCGTCTCCACTCTCTGTCAGGTCGGCTGCGAAAGCAGTGGGAGGGGCCGTGAGAGAAGGAAGCAAGGTGCTATACAAACACAGAAAAACTTTACTGCGCTGAAAGGTAAATCAAAGAGACAGGACACAACGAAGCCCGCGTGGTGAGGACAAGTCACTTGATGTAAGGCCAGCTGGACTTCTTTAGGTTTTGAAGATGTTTCGCTTCTCATCCAAGATGCTTCTCTAGAGAAGGGGTCAAATCCCTACCAGTGGTTTATAGGCCAAGACCATCCACCAGGTGCTCTAGGGATGAAAAAGCCTCCTGGATGAGAGGCGAAGCATCTTCAAAGACCTAAAAAAGCCAAGCTGCCATTTTCTCAAGCTCCCAAGACCACCATGACCTGGATGAATGAGAACCTACAGATGCATCACTTAACTATGATTGTGTTTCCATTGTTCAACACCACAAGCGCACCACACACGCACTCTTAGACTATACTGTGAAATACGAACTCACAGCACAATAAAGTCACACAAAAAAAAAGTCCAGTTCATCTTATGACTTCACACATTTGTATTTGTCAAAAATAGGTTAGTTCGCTACACAGATACAATACATTAAAAAACAATTTTCCCATCATTTCCACCCCCGACACAATGGCGTGATTTGGTTAAGGTAACAACACAGGAAGATTTAAAAAAAAAAAAAGAAGAAGAAGAACTGTTTAAAACATTGCAGCAGTTACCTTATCCGTCTTTGGCTTCATATAACAAGTGACAACATATTTTAGCCCTTTTTCCTCTTCTGTACAAATGCACTGACACACAAAAGATGACGAAGGAATTCATCAGATTGCAGCTGGCAGTGAGGAAAGGAAATGGTTTGCATACAACGCAGGGAGTGTCTAACAGCACAGAGTGAAAGAGGACAACACGCCGTAAAAAGATCGGGGAGCACAAATGTACAAACACTACCATATTTTTAAAGACTATGTGAAATGTGAAGGATTTATACTGAAAGAGAACTACGTGTAGTCCACCTGAGTGCTGTACAAAAAACATTGCAGCTACATTTTTGTGCTCAAAATACTCTTGATTGTTCAGGATGTAATGTAAGCACCTCCAGAGTCACAGTCACCCTCAGCTTCCAAAGAAAAACAAAAAACAAAAAAACCCACAAGCGTGCACAAATACTGTTTCTGTACTGCTGTTGCTCACTTGCCTGGTGCATATTAGGGACACACTTCCAGTGTCGCACCTGCATCTTATGGACTAATAAAACAACCATGTAAACTCCTGCAAATGTACAGACTTACACCCAAAGAACCGATCAGACAAAAAAAGAAGAAAGAAAAAAATGGTCTAAACTACAATCACAGACCAGTTATATCATTAAGTACAAATACAGCTGAAGGATCTACTCTCAGATGCCGATACGTGGCAGGCACAGAAGGGTGGAGGGCTGTGGTGGAGGGGTCCGTTTTAAACCGGCATCGGCAGGGTCATCTTTCCTCTTCCCCGAAGCACTGAAGGAAGGTGGACGAGAAAGAAAAAAGTGAGAACACAGCGAGGGTGAGGGAGTGTTTTTTAGCTTCCCCCACTCCTTTGTTTAGCAGGTGAGCAAACACTTTAGAGCAACCTACAGCAGCTGGCATTAAGGATACATATCCTCCCTCAACAGGTAAACAATCTGAGCAGAAGCTCTCTTTCAGTCACAGAGCATAGCTGTGTGCTAGATTTCATTGCAAATTACTTCTGCATGCTGTTTTATATCAGCAGAACAGAAAGTGCAGTAAAACAGGCAAGGCCGATAACCCTAATAATAACGCTGCAAATATCGGATGATTACTCAAACATAATTCTGGCGTGGCGTCCTGCCAACGTAAATGGATCACACCTAGACTCGGCCCTGTAGCGTAGCAGCGAGTGATCGTGTTCTTACTCACCTTTTGTGACGTAGAGGTAGAAGAAATCGCAGTAGAAGATGGTCTGCACGACGCCGGACACCACCGCGATCTGGTCGAAGAAGCCCTCCGTGTGATAGCGCCACACCCAGTTGGCGATGTAGAGGGCTCTGTAGAGGCCGAGGAAGAACAGGTAGTGGGTGGTGATGGACTCCGCCTCGCCGGTCTTGGTGATCATGAAGAGCTGTGGCATTATGGCCACTGCTTCCAGAAAGATGGAGAAGGTCCACAGGATCTGGAGGCAAAGGGGCGCGTGTTAATTTTAAAGCTGTTTTTAATTGAGGGAGCTCTAAATTTCTGACAGACACCTTTACCTCCATTGGGGTGAAAGCATAGTTCTCCAGGAAGGACAGCCCGGTGACTGGGACCAGCAGGAACTCCACGCGGAAAGTGTCGTTCTCAGAGTCGTACGTGTTCCTGAAGCGCATGTAGATCAAGTACACCGTAGCATAGGACAAAGCCAGGAACACCACCTGAGGGCGGAGCCAAACACTGATCAGGAAAAGTGAACTTAATTGAAGACACTGTGAAACACTACAAGATGCTTTTGCTTATTTTGCTGACATCCCTGCTTTGTGTTTATTATATATATATATATATATATATATATATCGTTAGCTTCATAGCATAAGTGCCTAAGTCATTTTTTTGTGTTTTCGGAAAACAAGAAAACAAGGAAAAACTAATTTTCTAAATATCAACCCTAACCCTAAATCTCAATTTGACCAAAAAATGACTTAGGCACTTATGCTATGAAGCTAACGATATATATGCGTGTTAGTGAACACACAGAGATCACAGCTGGTACAAGAAATGAATGACTCTAACTTATGGCGGTCATTCAGCTCAAAGGTAATCTGACAGGGAAATGTGTGTGTGACTGTGTGTGGGTGTGACCTACAAACTTACCTTCATGACCGTGTTGTAAGCAGAAATGTAGACCGTGAACAGGTCGAGATACCTGGTGGTGAAGACAATCGCAAACAGCACCTGAGACTTCCCAGAGATGCCTGTAATGGAAATAAAATGAGAGAAATTAAAAGTGAGAGGATGAAACAGAGAAGTTAAACGTTTCCTTTTTTTTCTTCTTTCTTCTGCAACTCAGCTGTGCAGCTCTCTCACTCTAAACAAAGCTGTATGATTGGTCGAGCAGGCTGCTCTTAACTTTGTTATCATTGCCACGTAGCTTCCACTGGCGCAGGACAATCAGCGCCATGCAAATGCCATCCTTAATGCACACAGCAGATAAGAGAAGTTTCACTGTGTCACAGCTGTTTTTGTGCACCACAGCCACACGCATACATCTTTAGCGCGGATGAAAAATCATAACAGCCCAAATGCACTGATATGATCGCACAGCACCCACACTGTGTTGCTAGTGTCAACCTACCAGCACACGACTTGGACCTCCATATCTTCAGCAACAGGATGATGATAGCCACCAAGTGTGACACGTCACCCGCCAGACGGAAGATATTCATGGTGTTTATGCTCCAGCAAAAAACCTTAATGCAACTCCTCACGGGCCTTGCACGTCCTCAGGAGGCAGTCACTGCTCATGAAACGCCAAAGGGGTGCTGTGCTGGCGTGGGCAGAGAGGCGACAAGCTGCGCGGTCACAGTCGGACGGCTCACTCTCTGTGCGCGTGACGCTAGACACAGACTCCGTGGATTCCGCTTACAGATCCGTGTGTGCCGTGGAAAGACAGGAAAACCGCTTCCGAGGAGGTGACGTGGCTGATAGCTCAGCTCTTCGCCGTCATAGATTCATTACAGAGCTAAATATATCTGTTTCCGGCTTACGACTTTCAAAGTAAAACCTTGTGCTGGTTAAAGCGCATGCTCGTTGAGAGTTTAGCCCAATGACTGTAGAAAACACTCTTTAGTACATTTACTGATTTTTTTTTCTTTCCAATACTAAGTTCAACACACTGACTTCTGACTTCTGGGTGATTATTAGCTCTTTCACTATCCATAACTATTTTTATTTTGAAGGTTGTTCCCGGTAATGACTGACTTTCTATGGCGAACTTGATGGAAGACATCCTGCAATGCACTGATTTCACAGCAGATGGCGACAAACTACTTATCTACCTATCTATATGGTGTTTCGTTATTGGAAATGGTCCCTTGAGAGCAGGAGTGTCAGACACTGGTGCCCAGCTTTGGAAAATGTGAAGGAGGGCAAATTTGGGACTTACTGTCTGTTATTAACTGTTACAGCTTTTCCTACCGAATAACCTCCTTCATGGTCATTCATACTAAAACACAGTAATTAATTAAGTAATACATAAACAATTATATGAAAAAGTACATGTTTTTTTTTTCATTATCTACTGTACAACTTTCCGGAGATTTTTTTTTGTTTTTTGTTCTTCTGGGCAGTGAGTTCAGCAGCATTTCTTTATCGCTGGGAAAAACTGAGATGCATTGTTAAAATTTATTTCTTATATTAGGATATCTCATGGATTGGTTAAACTTCTTTACACTTGCAGGAAAGGGAGTTTCGCTGATCTGGCCCACTTAAGATCAAACCAGGCTGTATGTAACCCATTGTAAAATCATTCTGATATTCCTGCTCTAAAACATAGTTGGGGAATTAAAATTCCCAAATGAGAAATTGGCACTGTTGTGGAGGGCTGCTCCAACAAACTAAACTCAGTTTAGTTGCTCAGGACTAATTGTTGTCTTTTTTACTTGTCTCTTTATAAAGTGCTGCTGGTAAGAGTAGATGCCCCAATTTGGCCATAATTGTGTTTCCTTGGGGAAAATTAAAGAGCCACGCCTTCTCTATAGGATAATTAAATGTATTTAATCAAAATCAGAATCAGAATCAGAATCGTGTTTATTGGCCAAGTATATGTGCAGACACATACAGGGAATTTGGTTCCGGTAGATGGTGGCTCTCAAGCACAGCAATGTAAATCACACACACACACACACACACACACACACACACACACACACACACACACACACACACACACACACACACACACACACACACACACACACACACACACACACGTGTCTATATACACACATTACACATACATACACAAAGCTGTGTAAACCAACTATAAATAACGAATCTAAACTTATATACATAAAATACAGAAATGAATGAGGTGGAATGAATACTACAGAATGTACATAAGGTGCAGTTGAGGTCTGGCAGTGGGAGCAGTGTGACAGTTCAACTGTTTAGGAGGGAGATGGCGAGGGGAAAGAAACTGTTCCTGTGTCGGGTGGTCCTGGTCTTCAGGCTTCTGTACCGTCTGCCAGAGGGCAGCAGATCAAAAAGTCTGTGTCCAGGGTGTGAGGGGTCTGTGATGATTTCCCCTGCCCGTTTCCTGGTTCTTGAGAGGTACAGATCCTGGATGGAGGGCAGGGGGGCGCCGATGATCTTTTCTGCTGCCCATACAGTCCGCTGCAGTCTGCTCCTGTCCTGTTTAGTGGCTGCTCCATACCAGACTGTGATGAAGGAGCACAGGACAGACTCAATGACCGCAGTGTAGAACTGGATCAGCAGCTCCTGTGGAAGACTGTACTTCCCCAGTTGTCTCAGGAAGTACATCCTCTGCTGGGTCTTTTTGAGGATGGAGTTGATGTTGGTCTCCCACTTCAGGTCCTGGGAGATGGTTGTACCCAGGAACTTGAAGATCTTCACAGTCGACACAGGGCTGTCTGATATGGTGAGGGGGAGCAGAGTTGAGGGATGTCTCCTGAAGTCCACTGTCATGGTGCTATTTAAAATGAATTTCCTTTTAATTTGTTTGAATGAATTTCCTGGTTGTCTGAAATGTGTTTTCCAAACAAACTGCATTATTTTGCTTGTTGTCTTTTATTAACTTCACCAGTGGATCTATAATAATAAATCATATGATTTAGCCATTTAAAAGCTAGTGTAAAAATACATGCATTGGACAGATGGATTCACGTTAGACAATATTTATTACATATTCTGAGAAGTTTATGGTCAACTCCATGACTCCAGGGCACCCAGATGCTACGAATGAAAAACAAGCCCATATGAACATCCCTCTATCACCACCACCACCACCACCACCACCACGGTGTTTGATGGTTTTGAGGTGTCTGTGCTGATATTAATTAAACATGGTGCTGTTCATTGTGGGAAAACATCTCCAATTCAGTGTTGTCTGTCCAAAAGACATTGTTCTAGAAGTCTCATGGCTTATTTAGATGTTGCTGTGCAAACCTGAGCTGTACTGACATGTTCTTTTTAGTGAGAAGAAGCTTTCTCCTTGCAGCAAGTTTTTTAGTGTTTTGCATCGTGATGAACTTTAACATTCAACATGCTAACTGAGGGCTGTGGAGTTTGTGGTGCTCGTGAGTTTCTGCAGCATCTCTGAACCTTGTATTGTCTGACTTTGTGTTGAATGTCCACTCCTGCAAAGATAGTTGCATAGTTGCAAGTTAACACACCTGAATGCTCAGCAAACTCCCAAAACCTCTGCTTTTGTAGAGGTACTCCCACTTTTGGATGATCAGTGAATCAAGTGGATTTGATTAGCACCTCCTGGCTGCTGCTTAACCTCTTAATTCCTATAGAAGCAGCAAGTGTACACTTAGTTTTTCACCTACTTTTTTTCACCTAGTCCTGTGAAAGCTTTTGTTTTCACATGACTGTACCACTGATATCACAAAAACCCCATAAAAGCTTTCAATAAAACTCAAGATGACAAAAAAAAAGATTACTAAACTATTATATGATATTTTTTAACAATAAAAAAATGAGTGAGCAAATGTACCCTGGAAAAAATAGCTCTGATTCCCACTTCTGTTTCACAGTTGGCAAGAAATAATTTGGAAACATGAAAAATGTATTTTTTGGTCTTCTAGAGTTGCACTGTGATTTTCTCTTTGTGTTTTCTATAGAAATTCAGATACAAAAGAAAAAGGCTAATGCCTCATAACTAAATGTCAGCTCAGTTTGGCACACAATGGAACACAAAACAAATAATTACCAACTTATGAAACGCTGAAATGCGTAAAGCACTTCAGGCCTGTTTAAGTCTGTGCCAACAGTGTTCATCCTTTTGCAGATGAGGAGTCTGTCTGCTTCAGAACTGTATATGTCTCATGAACATGAAGTGAAGATGAGTGGGCAGCTTTGACACCGGGCTTTAGGCTGTTCACCAAGAAGCAATGTTTGTGCTTTCTTTTTATTTGGCTAAAGAACTGGACTAGATTGTAAAGTGACCTGAAACATTTTACTCTTACTTATCAGTGTTTTAAAATATTTTCCACCCTCTTTGTGTGTTCACTGCTTTCTGACAGTTCCTCACCCTGGCCCCCTTTCCTCCTAATTCTGAGGAAAGCTGTATCACTGAATCACTGACACACTGTTTCTCACCATCCCGCGTTTCTGATCCCACATGATCCCACAAAATCTCCACCTCCTCCCTCTGACCGTAACCTACAAACTGAAGCTGAATTCTGGCCTTGCGTACATCACGCTACCCAACATCCTCCTCTCATTTTCATGTGATATAGAGCTCCTAGATTACTCAGGAAATGCTTCCAGCCTACTTAGAGTACATCAGTGGTGGTGCAGAGAAATGAGGGGGCGACGGACACCAACGAAAAGTACATAGCTTCTTTATATACCCCAGAAGCATCCAGCACAGAGGCACTGGTTGTTTTTTCTGATCTGGTTATCCTCAAGCAGAGGCACGCACATATTTAAAAATCTGAAACACGAGAAAGTAAAAGTTCTCAGTGAGTAAATTAAAGGAGAAATGGAAGAAAACTTAATGTATGCTATATTAGTCCATTAGTTCCAGTCTTATAAACACATTGATGAATGTTCATCGGCTGAATGATAGAAGCAAATGTACCACAAAGGACATCCCCTGGACAGAGCTGACCCATACTCCCATAACAAGTGTGTGCTGAGCAAAAGGTTATGGGAACTAATCTGACACCCAGGCCCGATTAATAGCTATTTATACATACACACAGCCTGGTCTGCCCCAGAGAGTCTGTCTGCCTGGTCATCTTCTGCTGGACGGTGTGAATGTCGGATCATCCTGTCTGCAAGCCTCTGTCTCCTCTCTTTCTCTCGCCACACATAGCTACTGCACTAGAACTGCATCCAGTTCAAAACCATCAATGCTCCATGACAATGGCTCCTGTCAGCTAGTAGAAATGACACCAGCTGTGACTAAGGGCTGTTATTGTCTTTAGAAATTAAAAATTAACTGTATATAAGTTTCAGCGGTCCACTAGAGGTTTGTTTTTATTTGAAATATGGGGAAAAAAATATTTATAGCAGTGTATTTCTACCTTATAAGGATCAGACCAACTGAATGGTTTAAAGTTGAGTTGTTAAACATGTGGGTAGTGGACTAGAACTGGCCCTCCAAAGGCTAGAGATTTTACAGAGAGATTTTAATGTCTTAAATGTTTAAATGTTTAAATGGTTGTTTTTTTTAAGTTTACTACATAGACAGAAGGTCTTTCAAAGTTCTTCTTCGGACACTGGTTTTCACTCAACCTCCAGCTCGTGTATCTGACAATTTAGAGATATGCTTTTTTGTTTGTTAAATCGTAAAATAGCTCCTAACTCAAGAGATGAACCCATGTTATGTCTACACATAACAGACAACTTAGCAAATATCCTATAAACCAATAAATAACTTTTAAATTGTAGGCACTTAAACAAGCAATATCCTGTCACAAAATACAGCTAAATTTATTAGCACTGGCATTAATTGGTAGTGGCTTTATATTTCAACATGACATTGATCTCAAACAGACTGCCAATGCAGTAAAAACACACATGGATAAAAAAAACACAAACTTGAACACCATCAGTCATGGATTGGCCTCCCCAGAGCCCGGACTTCAAAATTATTGATGAAGTGATCATGTAGTGATAAAAAAAAAATAAAATGCAGCCAACATCCAAAGAACAGAATTGAAGGTCCTTCAAGTAACCCGGAGAACTATTCCTGAAGACTTCTTAAAGAAATGACAAGAAAGCTGCCTAAGAGAGTTCAGACTGTGTTGGCTAATAAAGGTGGTCACACCAAATATTGACTTTTAAGCTTGTTAAATTTGTGCAAACTCTGTTTTGCCTGCAGCCATTTCCCAAAATATATATAAAAAAGAGATTTGGCTCAAGAGTTTTGTACAGTACTGCACACGGAAAGTTAAAAAAACAGCTAAGATAAACAGCTGTTTGTCACTTGTGCTGTACATAGTGAGCTTACCAAATGTGAATGCTTACTTGTGTTCCTTTACATTAAAAGAAAGGTAGGTCATTATGCAACAGTTAACTGGTCTGGCCCCCTTAAATCAACCAAACTGGAGCATACTGTATAAAGTTAGATTGACACCCCTTGTTTAAACCATTCTACTTTGTTTATTTGTGGTTTAGATTTATATTGTGTATATTAGCATTTCAGTACATTATACTTAAAGGAACAGACCTACACAGTGGTCTAATTCAAACTAATTATGAATGTTAATGTGTGCCAGCCATTTAATGCTAATGCATTCAAGTTTCTTGGTGCTTTTTCCTGCTCTTGTGTGGCAATAATCCTTTGGTGAAGCTTTTGTGTACTTTATTTGTATTGGACTTTCTTTTTTCCTGTTTTTTTTTGTTGTTGTTTTAGTCTTTGCCCTCTTAGACTGGCCTTTGAAATGTTTCATTGCTTTCGCTGTGTCTATTAACTTTAGAAACCTTGACTCCAGCTTCTGTTTATCTCTATGTCGCTGCTCCTAATAGCAACATGTCTCCGTCCTCCTCCTTGTTTCTCATCTGAGCAAATGCAACACCCACATCTGCATTCAAAGGAGGAGATTTTGAAATGAAGCAGCCCTCCACTGACTCCTGCTCTATAATTTAGGTAGAAGAGGAGGAGAGCAAGACTTAGAGAAAAGCACGGAGGAGTGAGGGGCCTAAAGAGGAGCTAAGGGTGAAGGTGGACTGGGAGGAAGAAGGTTTCCATAGAAACAGCTTTGCTCAGTTTAATATCTGATATAGTGATGCGGATTCTGCATGAAGGCAGCTAAACTAGCAAACGTCTCCTGAGATTTTTCTTTTAAATCGTGCAAACAGACAAAAGAAGGTCTGAAAAGTACATTGAAACTGTTGAGGTGAGTTTGAGGTCTGCTGCTTCCCTCAGACTGAAACTATATTAGTTTCCATTTTCATTTTTGGAAACTCCACTCTGCTGTGTTTCAGGAAATATATTCTGTTTACTCCTCTATAATTATTCCCAAAGGGGTGCAGAGGCTCTGCAGCAACAGTGGTTTTACAGGTGTAGTCACAAACAGAAGTATCCCAAAGTATCCTGTAGTTGTCTGTAATTTCATGACAGTCGGTTCAATATTAGGACTTTCAACTCAAAAACATAAATAGCCTATTATCATGGTAGAGAAAAGGAAGAATGTAATGTTGTACAGACATTTATGGTGTCCAGTCAGTGAATCATAATGACTGTAATTCATCATGATTCACTGTTTCGAAATCATGAATGTCTGAAGAAAATTAGGAGTCACTCTGCTGAGTAGACATCGAGAATTTCACTGAGAAGCAGAAAAAACAAAACAACTGAAGTTCTGGTTATAAAAAGTCATAACATTTCAGGAAAGCAAGTCAGATTTATTTTTGGAGGATCATTAATATTTGTACAAATGTGAATAGAAATGTGATTTTAAATTGTTCCTGTCTGGACCACAGTGGTAGGCCAACAAAGTGACCGTGCTGTTAAGGGAAATGGGAACCAAGAAGAGGCCGCTAGGAAAGCTGCAACTACCAAGTACCTGAAGAGGATCAGGCAAGTCCTGAGGAGTCAGTTGAATGGAAAGAACAAGATCTGGGCAATCAACACCTACGCTCTGCCCGTGATCAGTTACCCTGCAGGGATAATAAGTTGGCTAAAGGAGGAGATAGAAGCCGCTATCTCTATCAGCAGCCAAGGAAGCTCCTGACCATGCATGGATGGTTTATAGTCCAGGACCCTGAGGCTGTGCACTAAGCTGAAGGAAGGAGGCCAGGGACTAATGAGTGCTAGAACCACAGTCCAGGATGAGACATCGAACATCCACGAATACATCAGGAAGATGGGCACGACTGACTGTGTGCGCAGTTAATACTTCAAGCTGCAGAAACCCAAGAAAAAGGAGGAAGAGGAGGAACCATCATGGAAGGACAGAGCCCTGCATGGTAAGTATCACCGGCAGATAGAGGAGGTGGCTGACATCCAGAAATCCAACCAGTGGCTGGACAAAGCTGGGCTTAAAGACAGCACAGAGGCACTGATCATGGAAGCACAGGCACAAGCTCTGAGCATCTATCACACCAGGCAAGACCCCAGGTGCAGGCTGTGTAAAGATGCCCCTGAGACAATCCAGCACATAAAGCAGGGTGCAAGATGCTAGCAGGCAGGGCATACATGGAAGTCCCGAGGTCAAAATGGGAGACGCCCCCAAGGGTGGACATACAGACGGACAAAATGGTGATAGCTAACCGATCGGACATAGTGGTGGTAGACAAACAGAGGAAGTTGGCTGTAGTGATAAATGTGGCGATACAGAATGACAGCAACATCAGGAAGAGGGAACACAAGAAGTTGGAGAAGTACCAAGGACTCAGAGACGAGTTTAAGAAGATGTTGAGGGTAAATGTAACAGTGGCCCCAGTGGTAATCGGAGCACTCATTGCAGTGACCCTCAAACTATAGTTTGGGGGTCACTGCACTGAGTGCTCCGATAACCTGGAGCCACTCGCTGCCTGAGCCACTCGCCTATAGGCGAGCTGGCTCCAGCAGATCCCAGGAACAACACCAAAGATCTCTTTCCAGAAGAGCGCAGTCCTAGGAACAGCTAAGATACTGCGATTATTAGTAATGAGTTAATGCAGTCGTTTTGTTAAACCCTTTGAATTAAAGCTGAAAGTCTGCGTTGACTATTTGATCTGCAATCACTGTGATAGTGTACAGAGGCAAAGCTACAAAATGTATAGACGTATCTGTATTAACTCGCTGATCATTGTTACTTTGAAATAATAGTCCAGTAGTGAACACACCATATGCTCAGTCATACTGCATCATTAAGATGGAAGTTCAGGAATATCAAATTAAAGATTTGCAGTAAAATATGATTATTATTATAATTATGATTTAAAAATGAGAATTTTCAATATATTACTGAGATTAATCACACATTCTGCTCAGATTCAGGTCAAACAACACTTTCAGCACTTAGGTAACAAATTTGCACTCCTTCTGGAATGACCACAGTATGTGAGAGGAAGCCTGCTGCTTTATCACAGTTAAAGTTAAACTAAACACAGGGACATGGACAAAGTTTCAAAGCTTAAATCCAGCGCTCTCTGCCTTTCGTAGCTCACTGTTGTTATAACCTTTGTCAGGTGTTAACAACAAGCTGGAAAACATCTGTAGCACAGCTGTTCGGGAGTAAATGGAGAGCATTTACCGTCAAAGTGCAATTTGCGGCAACAGCCCTGTAATCATCAGGGTGATGCACAGTTTTAAACTGTGTTGGCAACTTGCTTAATCTCCAAGACCCCATATTTTCGTCTCCCACCTGTTGCCATTTTTGTTCCTTGAATAGAGTTACTTCAGAAATCATGACTCAAATGAGTTCCTGCTTGCTTACATGGGCACATCAGGCATTACTCAACACCTACACAAGCTGAGAGCACACCAAGTGGATATCCATTTAGTGTCATTTCCTCTCCTTCCTCTCTTACTTTCTTTTGCTTTTTTTCTCCTCTCCTTTCCTCTCCTCTCCTCTCCTCCTCTCCTCTCCTCTCCTCTCCTCTCCTCTCCTCTCCATCCACCTCCCCCTCCCTCCCCCCATGCACAGCAGAGGGGAGATTGACACAGCGTTTTCAGGCTGTGGCGTATGAGTACAGTAGCAGAGGAGGGTGCGCACAGACAGGATTACCATCAGCGAAGGAGGCAGCGGAGGACAGCAAAGGATTAAAGGAGAGACACGGCGGGGATGAAACGATGAATAAGCGATGAAGGAGTAACTAGAGGAAACTATTCAAAGAAAGGAAGAATTAAAGAAGTTGTCACACACCTTATGAACTTAAGGACGTTGGAGCTTTGCCCCGCAGAGTGAGAGCGAACTAAAAGTACAAGCAAAAGAAAGGAAACAACTGATCATTTGCAAGGTGAGAGTAACTCCTGCTCAAATGCCAATATTTAAGTATCAGAAAGATTTGCTGAAAAACAGTTTGATAAACCGAACTTTGAATACATTTATGTGATAACTTTGCTTGTATTTTAGAACTTTGGTAACCTCTGATGACAGACATGAAGAGCAGCTTTTAGTTTTGCATGCGGACAGCGCACTGTTTCGCAGAGATCAACCCAGAATAAACACTGCGTCAGACGTACTCAAAGCTCGGGCATCATGGAAACTGCTGTGTAGGGTTAGGTCACACTAGTATTTCAAACACTGCAAATCTCTACAACCCTGGGAAAGCTTAAATGCATCACATGAAGACATAAAGAATCATCAGGTATAAATATGCCCAAAGACAGTGACGCTGTCCACCTGTTGATCTTCTTACGCACCTGTCTTATGTTTTTATGCAATATCATCAGAAGGGAATCATTGTTTCTGGAGCCTTCAGAAAAAGGAGAGGAACAGCCTCATTGTATCTTCCACATCTGCAGAGTAAAGTGAAGGAAAAGGGAACAAATTATCCACTGATGGCTCCACAAAGATGGAAGAAGTTGAAGGGATCCTCTGACACAATCTTCATAATGATGCAAACACATTTTCTTTTGCAGAAAATGCTAAACATGTGGACAACAGTGTGCAGGAACTTTAATATAAAATAAAACTTCTTAGTTTGTATGAAGGACAAATTGATTAATTATCCTCGATTACATCACTGTGACCTAGTCTCGTCAGGCTAATAAACGCTGGTAATCCTTTAGGCCAGTTAAATTGAATAAACTGTAGTGAGACATTTTAATCCAAAAAAACTGACTACATTGTTCAGAGACATGACTGAGATATCAGACAACTAACTTTAAACGGTCAATAGACTTGAGCTGCTGCAGATGAGCAGTCGCCATAGTGACCTTTCTCTATCTGCTCATGAGAATAAAGAGAAGTTAGGCGGGATCAAGGTAAATGTGACCTGTGACTAAGTGTCATTGCTGCTTTTAAAACTTTGTCATCACTTTCAACCCGATGTGTTGCAAAATGATCATGTGGTCAGTTTGTATAACCGGCCTGAATCGTGAACCAGAAAATACAATATGTTATGCAAAAATTAAAATAGGACAAAATAGGAAAAAAACCCCAAACAAATCTGAATTGAAGCCAAGATGGAGGATGTCTGGGATGTGAAGATAGCGTGGGAATAATTCTCTTCATGGCTACTGCTGATGCTCTGTAGGTACCGAGGTGAAACCAGGGTATGTATTGATTAGCTTTCACAGAAGAAAGAGAAGCAAAGAGAAGTGGGATGACTAACTAAAAACAGTCTTTTTGATAAGATTATCAAAGTTATTGATCAAAACCTGAATAATCAAATTCCACGACAGTGAAAACAAATGATAGTTTAAGGCAACAATTGAAAAATAGTTCCTGTATATACAGAGTTTGAAGGTTAGCTTGTTGTATTTGAGTAGTTTTCAGTTTACTTCTAATTTTGTCTTCATGCAGAAAACATTTATATGCAATGACATTTGCATTTGTTCACAAAGTCTTTTAAGGACACTGAAGCCACTTTCCTGTTTTCAACAATCAACGCATGATGACCAGCGATCAAGATCCTTGTGCATGACTGCTTCATCTGAGGCTGTATCTGATATAAAGCATGTCTGACATCTGATATAAAGCTCTGGCATTCGCACTGAAAATATTACTTTTCTTAGTGGCTGACAATGTCGTTTATCTCATCAGGGGCCATTATCAAAAGCTTTCGGGGAAATGAACACTTGAGCATCCTAATTTCCTTCTTATCACCCAGCTCACTTACCTCTTTTTTTAATCTTTGCTGAGTCTAATAGCCAGAAAGTCCCCAAGTTGCGAAGCAACATGTCTGCATTTGCATGTGCAAAATGTGCTATATACAAACATATATACAAACAATATATTCATAATTACAGCAGGGTTCCAACCAAAAATTACTTCAATATGAATGAGTCAGATAATGGCACCCTTAATCTACAATTGAATACAGTAATTAGACTAAAAATCTAAATTCAAAAGGTACGTTTGATTTTGCAAATTTAAAAAAAGGCAAAAAAAAAGAACTAAATCTTCATATGTGAGGAAATGAAACCATAAACATACCCTATATTTGCACAACTCATACACAAGCTTTAACAGAGACTCTTCCTTCTTAGAACGTTTTAATCTGGATTATTTTCCAGACATACGCTAAAACTGTAAAATGCAAGAAAATATGTCTTTCTGAAATTTCATCATTCATATTTTTGTGATCAGTGTGGTTCTATTGCCCTCAGTGCAGTATGAACTTATTTGGGGAATAGGCAGGCGAAACTAAAACATCCAAACTCTGCAGGGCTCCTCTCGTCCTCATTTGTGTTTTCACTCAGTGATGCAGATCAAAAGCCTGCACTGAGTGTCACCTCTTAGCGCCCATTTAAACATATTTAAAGTCACATGTAGCTGTTGCGTTCCTGCCCTTGCACCCTTTCTCTCATTCCACCCCTCCCTCCCTATCTGAGTCATTTTATAAGAGCACTTAATACTGTATACTGCCCCCCTCCACGCACACACACAGCTGGTGACTCTCTCCACTTCCCTCCATCCCCTAAATGCCAGAGGAGATGTGTTCCTATGGAAACTGACATCAGAAAAAAAATCCCCAGTTTTAGGTGGTGACCATTAACTGGTTTGTATTGTGTGTGTCTCATCACTGCTTCAACACTTTGGTACCTGCACTCTGCCAGCCCTCCTGTTCATTACAGCTTAGAAACCTTTTGCACTCAAAGGGAAGCCTTAGAGCTTATACGCTGCTGGCTCACTGAAACAGACACAAGCTAGGAGATCTGCAAAATCATGCTGTTAGCTGGAAGTTAGCCTGAGTGGAAGCAGACACACGCTACTTATTAAAAATCGAATCCCTGCAATCAGCACTTACAGATATTTCTCTATGTGTATGTGGTTTCCAGTGAACTCTCTGGTTGATTAGGAGAAATGATTAAAGCCTCCGACCCCGTCTTACAGACAAACAAAAATACAGTTTCATGTGACACCTGAAAATTCAAGAAAAGTCAGTGTCACTTTGCTAATTTATTCTCTTATTTTACAATATTTTGAACTAGAAATCACATAAAAAATACTCAGCTCAACGCATGCATTTGAATTTGATGCCCGATATAGTGTTATATTATCGATATAAGCTACACTATAGACAGATATAGACAGTCTTGCGCCTTTAGATCGGGCCCCATATGTCTTAAACAAATAACTGCATAAACTTTTATTTTCAATTAAAGATGCATAAGATACGAATAGTCTCACAAACAGCTCTCTGACATTGCAGATGTGCTAAATAGATACAAAGAGAGAGTTTAATAGTAAACGCATTGTTCAAAAAATTTCAAATGACTTGTCTGACTGGATTTCATTAAGTCTGAAAAGCTTCTGAGAAAATAAAAGCACAATGGTGAACACAAAATGCAAATAAACTGTGTCATAGTAAGGTATGTGAGTCTTGGAGGGGTGGGAGGTAAATTCATGCTACTATCCTTGATCTCTTGGTCTGGGTGTAGCAGTAATATAACACACTGGCTGCAATCAGGTTTGTAACATGTAATTTTGCTAGCTCGCCAAAGTATCTGTCAAACTCATTTTAGTTCATAGGCCACAGATCCCTTCATGCGATTGCAAGTGGACTAAAACTTTTAAAAAAAGAAAAAATAAATCAGTTTTTTTTTTTATTGTAAAGAAGTAGAGGTGCATTTTATCAGCATTAGCATTTGATAACAAAGCAAATGACAACAAGCCTGGGATGTCTTGGGAAAAAAGGCACAGGTTTTCAGTTTCAGTCCATTTTCTGTAATTAAAAAGAAAGAAAACGCTCCTTAAATTAAACAAAATATGCTGCCTTCTTCAGTGTGCGATGCCAGGCTGTGGTTGATGTCTTTGTCAGTGAGAAGACTTTAAAACTTCAGATGACTTCTTTTTGCTTTGTCTGTTACACTTATGCATCCTCATGGGAACCACATTTTAACTCACAAAACCAAAACCATGCATAGACTACTATTCCTCAGATTTTCCACTCATGCATTACTATTATGCAAAATATTAAATCTGGTGAGGTTGGTTTAAAAAAGCAAGACAGCAACCATCACATGACAGTTTCTGTTGAATTTTATGCTTCTTCCAGGGGCCTCTTCAGTGGCCTGAACACCACCTGCTGTGAAGAGACCAGATGTTTGGGAGTAGGACACAGTTTGGCCTCCCACTGTGGCCCTCTACCTGTGATCACTGGTGCCATGGGAACAAGTAGAGCCAACAGGTGAGCCCAGTAATATCAGCCTGATGTGAATTTACTGATGCGGACCATTGGTCTTTGAACTCATTTTACTTGGTGTTGCTGGAACTGTAGCATCTCATTATTACTGTATCAGCTCTGTTTGGGCAGCTATCTTTGAATTCTCAGCTTCATCTCATTATTTCCTGACTAATTTGTAGAGGATCAAAGACTGCTGCGCTCACTGAAACAATTTCATCCTTTTTTAATTTGAACGTTGGTTGGTTTAGAAGTATCCAACCGTCCGGTGAGAATGGGCTTGTTAATTTGGGTTGGCAGGGTGAGTCAGGACCAGCTCAGGGATATTTACAGTAAGCAGATCCTTAGAAAAGGCCAAGGCCGTCCTACGCTGTCCTGATCAGCTGCACATGAAGAGCTCTCGGCTTCAGGTAGCTGCAGCAGGTCTCGCACAGTGAAGAAGGAGGTTGCCTTGATGTACTATGCACTATGTTCATTTTTTTCCATTCTGTGTGTAAATCAATAGTCGGACACCTTATTTTTTGAACACACAACACCTAATTTCTTTCTTCTTTAACTGCTTGTTGTGACTTAAATATACCAAGGCGGTTCTTATGGATTTCATTTTGTCTTACAGTTTTGTGTCTTGCGAATCAGCATGATGTTTACCCCCAGCACCACAACCGCTCACATCCCCACCCAAGAAAAACAACACATAACATCGATTTGTCATTGTCAACATAAACTTAGCATCCCTCAAACAAAGCTCTCAAGTGTCAGTGGGTCAATGAATGATTAATAGAGTGTTAACACTCATTTACATATGATGAAGTGCCCCCACAGTACAGGCATGTCCATCCCAAAATGATTTGTCTGACTGACACTGAGTCACGTATAATCCTATAATCTGTGATGACAGCGATCCTTCTCACGCAGCTAAATTGAACTCACCTTCCTAGCAGGTAATCCTCTATGTAAAGGAGATGCTGATACACTCAGGTGAAGATGAGTTTGGTCAATTTAAGTAGACCATTTGTGACTCTGAGTTCAATATATGTTTTGTTTTATGACTGGAGTCATAAATGTTACTTGATGCTGACCTTCCAATCTGACTGGACTGAGAATGAGTAAAAAAAAGCAGCCAATGTCTAAGGACATACTTTGAAAAGAGCTTCAGAAACCCAGAGAACTATTTCTCAACACCCCTTCAAAAATTGGAATTGGAAATTCTGGAGCTAATTGGAAGCAACAGATAAAGAAAAGAGTTTTGCACAGTACGCCACAATCAACTAAGAATAAAAGAAAAAAATACAATTTTTAATCCAAGTCCCTTTTTTTCCTGACAGGTACAGCATTGTGTCTGATACTTTACCAGAGGAAGAAAGGCAAAAGATTTCTAGCTTAGGACTCCATAACGGCCACAGTTCACCCAGATTCAGACTGCACTTGGCCTGCACCTCAGAAGGAGAAGACAGGAGGAGGTCAGGAACCTCCGCTATCGTGCCCAGCACGACGGAGCAAGGAGTGATGAACAACTACAACGGAAAGGTTCTGACAAGGGGCTCCAACCAAGTACGGAGCCGATTTGTGAAGAAAAATGGACAATGTAATGTTGTGTTCACCAACATGGAAGAAAAGGGGCAGCGCTTTCTAGCTGACATCTTCACCACCTGTGTGGACATCCGCTGGAGATACCTGTTGGCTGTATTCTGCACCAGCTTTCTTGTCTCCTGGCTGTTTTTTGGTTTAATCTTTTACACTGTTGCCCTGGCACATGGGGACTTTGAAGAGCACCCTACACTGAAGGGTGATGGAGTGACACCTGGAGGTCTGCACGGAGCCACATCTGGACATACAACTGGAGAGCAAGCACAAAGGATGCCCTGCATCCTTCATGTTCAGGGGTTTATTGGGGCGCTACTGTTCTCCATGGAGACCCAAACTACTATTGGTTACGGATGGCGCTGTGTTACCGAGGAGTGCCCTGTTGCTGTAATAACAGTGGTGATACAGTCCATAGTAGGCTGCATCATTGACTCTTTCATGATTGGCACCATTATGGCCAAAATGGCTCGGCCAAAGAAGAGGAACCAGACCCTCATGTTCTCCAAAAATGCTGTCATTGCGCTGCGTGATGGCAAGCTGTGCCTCATGTGGAGGGTGGGGAACCTGCGGAAGAGCCACATTGTGGAGGCTCACGTCCGTGCCCAGCTCATACGTTCATATGTCACAGCTGAGGGCGAATTCATCCCTTTAGAGCAGATGGACCTCAATGTGGGCTATGATGAGGGCACAGACAGGCTGTTTCTAGTATCTCCACTGGTTATAGTCCACGAGATAGACAAAGATAGCCCCTTGTATACTCTGAGCCGAGCTGATCTGGAGGCAGATGACTTTGAGGTCATTGTGATCCTGGAAGGAATGGTGGAGGCCACAGCCATGACCACCCAGTTCCGTAGCTCCTACCTTTCCAGAGAGATCTTCTGGGGCCACAGGTTTGAGCCTGTGATCTACGAGGACCGCGACCGCTACAAGGTAGACTACGCACGCTTTCACAAGACATACGAGGTGCCGTCAATGCCCCATCTCAGCGCCAAAGAGCTGGATGAAGCTGCGAGCAGGGCTTCTTCCGCTGCTTCTCCTGCGTCTGCATGCAGAGCCACAAAAGACTTGATCCCCATGTCACTCAACGCTTTCTGCTATGAGAACGAGGTGGCATTGAGCTGTGGGGAGGAAGAGGATGATATATTTGACTCTTCTCAGATTGTAGGGAAGGAGAGGGCAGAGGAGAGAAGGACTTCAGTTTCTGTTGACTTCCAAAATATGTTCCACGACAACTCGACCGTGACTTCAGGCAGTCACAATGTCATGTGTGTTCTTGACATGGACAATAACCAGATGGAGTTTGATATCTTACAGACTGCAATTCCTCTTGATCCAGTGACCTATAAGAGCGAGCAAGAGATTCAGTGAGAAGGGTGGAGGGTATGGTCTCCCATGCTCCTCCTGTTTCTGGACCTGTTTTCTGCATGTCCCATACCCCTTTTGCCTTTCCAGTGTTATTTTATATTCACATTCAGTGGCTCAAAAGTAAGAAATGTTTCCTAAATAGTTTTGTGATGGAATTTCTTAGAGCTTTTGTCAAAGGTTCTTTGTGCAGAATAAGTCTGGCTTTTTTTATTTTGGCTCCCGACAGGATTTTGGCTCTTTTATTATGATTTGACAAAGGAAAGCACAGTGGCAGAAAAGCCCACGAACTTGGACTAAGAAATGTATATTTTGCATAATTAAAATGTTCTTTATCTTAACTTAATTTCTATGTGAACATAAACAATATATTTTATGAAAGAAATAGCAATTCTGATTTGAATTCTCTTTATGAAGAGAACCGAAGTTCTTCAAGTTTTATGCTCGATAAACTTCAGCCGGTTCGTGGATTTCCGTGATCATCATGCTGGCAATAGTTTCCCACATTGTCTTTTATATTCCCATTTGTATTGAAGCTTGTTTCTACTGCTGAAAGAAGTCAGAATTTTTGACTTACAAATGTACATTGAAATGGAAAATATTTGTGCGCTGCAAATGTTGAAATTTAGAGGAGAGACTCTTCTATATAAACGTTCATTCAAATATATTTCCTAAAACTGCCCTATAATAAGTTATTTAGCATACATTATTGATAAACTTTTTGATTTTGTACAGTAGCAAAAAAAATTCTAAGTGCAATCACTTAACAGTAACAGAAGATGTTTCCTGAAGAACGTAATAAAGTTTCCTTAAGATAAACTTAGAGGGATGTCACTGCATTTAAAATCTAATGTTTAAAACATAGTTTTTAGCTTAAAGTTGATTTGTTAAAATGCTTAATTTTATTAGTGTATCAAGACTAAACTAACTTTATCAAGTTAGGATAATGATTAAGCAGAGTACACTATAAAAAATTGTGTAAAAAAAAGGGGGGGAAAATGTCCTGGTAATTTTCTGCCATTACATTTTTAATGGAGGTTTGCGTATTTGGTAACTGGTAAAATTATTGTGTGATTAAAAAATACAGGAAAAAATCCTTAAAAAGTTCATATGGAAAATGATTTCATTTTAAACCAGCACATTTCACTGTATTTTTACAGATTTTGTTTTTACTGTGCAGATTTCTTGATCGCTCCTTCTGAGGATTTCTTTCTTGGTTTGTTTCTTGCGGAGGTTGCAGGCTGTGATTACAGAATCAATACTGAGAATCGGCTTCAAAACACATTTGCTCTGTTACTGTCCGCCAAAGAAAGGTGTGGTGTTGGATAACAGTGGCCCGTGTACAGTACTTGCGTCTATGATAGTAGGAAGCACAACAGGAAACAAAGGGACGGAGGCTGTTTGTGCAGTCTCAGGAAGTGCAATAAGTATTTGGATGTGGGTGGACGGGATTATTACTGATGTCTTATGAATTGTTGCAGACAAAGTTGACATGATGATTGTATGATAGATGACATGAGAAATAAGTTTCCAATATTTACTGGGAAAGCATGCTGAGAGAGCCAAATGATATGATAGATGATAAAAGTTTACCATGGAAAATACTAAAATACCTGTAAATAAACATTATTTACTTTACTGATTGTATTGTCAAATATTTCCCATCAATTAGTTTCAGACTGAGGCCTGAATAAATATTTATAATATATTTAACCTGTGGCTTTTACATGCAGTAATCAGACTGTACCGACTACAATATTCAGTCTGATGGTTTTTATTTTATTTTATCTTATTGTTTTGTTTTGTTTATTGAGACTTTTATGAGTTTAGTTTTGTTTTTTTTTGCTGACTGCTAGCAGGCGTGTTTGTTTTGTATTAATGTGAATGTGTGGGAGAGAGACTGGATGTAGAAACGATGTGCATCTGAGCAACAAACAGTAAATAGTTTTAGTTTTCACAATGTTTTATTGTCAAAATTCTCAATCCAGATAACTAGGATTATACAAAGCACATGTAAAGCAACTCAACTGACAAACATACACTGCCAGCCAAAGTAAAATACTTACTATGGTTTAATGAATTCAACACTGCAGGATGACAAAATAAAAAATACAAACATAACTGAATTTAAATAACTTACACTTTGATGTGCATATCATTTTCACGTTTATCATCATGTTTATTCATATTTATAAATGTTTTTGACAGTACAGTGCAAGTTTTGGTGTAAATGTTTTTTTGTTTGCCCTGGTACATCTTGTAAATAAGACTGAAATTACTGTATCCATAATAATTTTCTCAAACATTCATATGAAATGCATATTTAACACATTTAAATTCAAATTTTACAATTGTGTGAGTTTGATTTGACAAGGACACCTTAAAATACTGAGGACCAAAACATTACTTAATTAAATTAACATATTAAATGAAAATGTGCCTGATTTGGCACATTTGATGGCATATTCATTTAGTTACTGAAAGCAGGTGAGCCACCGAGACGCAATAAACAAGTAAAATTGGAGTTCTGGACTTCTGATTCTGACTTTTTTTAGTGTGGTTGTTCGTGTATTTTCTGAAATTTTACTTTATATTTATTTATTGAGACATATACATTGTCGGTTTTGGTTCTCCATATTTAAATGTCATCAGATTCTGATTAAAATGTTGTTAAATTTCTATACTTGTGTACAGATTATTTTGACATGAACATGGGCAAAAAAAAATACAATTTTAAGTTACTCTGAAATTCTTAAGTTCTTTTAAAAATAAAAAAGTGAAAACACATTTTTCACAAGGTTTTGACTGGCAGTGTATAAAAATTTTTATGTAATGTCAGTTCTGGATTGTGTAATACTTGACAAGAATGGGTGTTAACTTAACAAGTGTTTTGTATCCTTTGCTATAAAGTCTTCCTGCTTTGTAGAAATCAAATGATTTTCCATTCCTTCCTTGGGGATTAACACACGCACTGAGCAAACTACTGTCAGACTGAAATAAGCTGAAAAGATTTAAAAAAAACAAAAACAAAAAAAAAAACCCTGAAGTACAAAGCACTTTATTCTTTCTTGTACAATTTTTGATGTTGCAAATAAATATTTCTGTAATTATGTCTGTAATGCTGTTCTCTGCTCACACACACACACACACACACACACACACACACACACACACACACACACACACACACACACACACACACACACACACACACACACACACTCCTTTCTAGTGTATGCACTGAACTCCTCTGCACTGTTTGCCATTCCTCTCCGCAGCCACTAGATGCCTCTGCAGCCGTTTCCATCACATGAGAAGTGTATTGCTGCTTTTAAGTTGGCTCAGGACCTGCAACCTAAACTTATAATTTTGTTTTTCTTAAAGGCAAAACTATAAAAAAGAAATATATCACTGGAAAAACAAGAGTTTTGGCCTCAGATAGTTTGATGTAATGGCAGGCGATTGTTTTTTTCAAATGTCTGCCTTTTTGCACTAAAGGGCATTGCCCTGGGTGTGGCATCTCACAAGGGATATCACAATGGTGCCAGAGAGCTGAAAGCATCATCGTTATAACATATCACTTGATAAACAGAGAGAAAATGTGACTCAGATTTTGATGGGTTTTGGTCTTTTTTTAAACTTATGTCCTGGAAATGTGAGGTTCTTTTTATAGGATTGTTTTTTATTAACAGGAAAACTTTTATGAACCTCATTAGAGGTTTCACTGATGAGAAGACACAAATTATGTTTGAAGGATTCAAAAGGTACACGCTTTAAACTCACGGCAGCATTTCCTGCTGCATTAAAAATATCTGACCCCCCAAAAAAGCAGCTATATTTTCAAATGACAGTAATCACAGCAGGCCATGGTACATATCACATGATTAGCTTTCAGTGCTACAAAGCACAATCCTAGTGACTGATAAATGTTCAAAGGGCTCTAAAGTGTGCATCCATCCAGAGTCACATGTCTGTTGTGTTTGCCCCTGAGATGGATGGTTTGAACAGACAAACGAAATCAAAGGAATATTGGCAGAAACTCGGAATGAAAGCAAGCACGTCAAACCAGACTGATCATTATCTTTAAATGCATATTTGTTTGAATCAAAGGAACAGATTGACAACTGAAGCCCCCTAAGGGTAATTTTTTATCCAAAATAGGTCATTTACACATATAAAGCACACATTTTGTTTCTGTATGCAAAGCACGGGTGGGGTTAGTGATAGCTGGATTCTCTTAAGTATCCTGTAAAGCTATGACAGAAATCCTGCACAAAAGCAGGCCAAGTGGACTTCAGCTATTATCGATACACCTGTGCAATCCTGAACTCTGACAACTCAAAATATCTGCAGTATTTAGTTACTAAAAGAGATGATCTGAGGTTATATTTGAAGTTCTCTGTTCAATGTTCAGGGACACTATACCATCATGCATTGTGATGAACAAAAAAGTAACAGACAGATGAGAGGAAGCAGCGAAACAACCTCAACTGATGACGCTTAAAGTAGTTTTATTTTACTTATATAAAAAAGTATTTACTGTTTATTCGTTTTAATCTGTCATATTTCATTTGTGTGGCAGAAATAACATAATAATAGTGCAGGAATAACAACCTATTTCTGTATGTAGGAAAGAGGGGATAAGGATTGATTTGGGAAGCAAGGCATTTGTCTGCTGTCAAAATGAAGATTTAACTGCAGAAATTCAGTCACTTACATATTTAGGAAACATAAATATGCTGTGTTTTCTCAGATGTACTTATAAAGCTTTGAAATTGTTTTAAAACTATTTTGGAATCAATTCAAAACAACATTGTAGGATGGAGACATAACACTTTTGAAATATTCTAGTCTCGGAGACTTCCAAACTTTCCAGATCTGATGACTTCATGATAATTTAGCCAAGAAAGTTTGCAAAATTAATGCAAGTACTGGAACTTCTTGTGCAATGGAAGCCAGCGCCCTCTGCTGGACAAGTACTAGAAATTTGTTCTTGACTGGACCTTTTTCATCGGTGACATTCTAGTTTGATGGAAAAGATTGTGTGCAAAGAGGGAAGAAAACTGACTGGCTTCTAATAACTTCGTGGACAGCAGTACCAGCAATCTTTTACACTTCTAGTCAAGCGTGTCTAGATGCAAACTCTCTATGAATCTTATCCAACTATGCAAAATTACTGCTTCTGATAACGTAAAAATGCAGAAAATCCAACATGACACAAACAAGCAATGGTATGTTGATGTCATTTGGTCGATCAATCAATGGAAGTTGATTTTAAGTCACAGTCAAAGATCAGTCCTACACATGGCCAATTTAGAATCACATAGAGAGATAAATATATCCTTTTTGGAGTCTTAATGGTGTAAAACTGATCCACTGACTTGCAATTCGGCAGGGTGTAGTGTCTTTCAGGTCTAAATACAGAGCAGACCTCCTAATGTTACACATTTGATGAGTAACTATAAAGGGAATCCAGCTTCTCAGTGCATAAGTTATTTCTGCAAATATAGGTGCTTAATAAAAGGGGTCACACTGATGGGCTGCTTACAACATTAAGAGTTGTGAGACCTTACAGCTGATGTTAATATACTAATATCCAAAATGCATTTTGTGGGTTTCTGATTAAATAATTTCTCTCAACTTTCCTGTCTTCTCACAGACTTCTTAATTATATGCCATCTCTGACTGTCAGTCTAAAGCATTTCCCATGCACAAGAATCCTGACAGCAAAAACAGGCGTCCTCTGAGCCACAGGAGAAGTGGAGAAGCATTGAAAATGAAAAGAGGGACAGGAGGATGAAGGGGCAAGCTGCTCAGTAACCTCGGGCCTCGAGGCTATCGGCTTTTCATTAGCGAGTCAGTGAGTGAGTGAATGAGCGCAATCGTTGGAATGGTAAAACAGGAGAAGCCGTGCTGGGCCACGTCGGCTATTAGGGTGATTTGGGGGCTCCCACTGACTCCCATTGTGCATTGTCTCCAGAGTGAGCAAATGAGGCCCAACAGTAAGCCTTTGTGTGGGACATTTAACTGCCGTTTAGCATGCTAATTATGGGAAATGTGTGTTTCTCTGTGTGCCAGCAAGTATCCATCATGTTCTGGTCTCTTCCATCTCTCTCCTGGGATTTACACTCTTCCAGCTCCTCTCTGTCTCCGTTTTCTATCTTTCCCCAAGGCACCAAGCCCCACTGATCTCAGAGTCACTGCCTGACCCCGGTTGAAGCTCCTTTCCTGTTGTGTCCGTCTTCTTCATTTTCTCTCTTCATTCCTAATCCTCTTCTTTTCCCCCCTCAGTGTTATTTATTTTTTACTTATCAGCTGTTTCTGATTATGCCATGCTTGGATTCGTATCGCTTTCGCTCGATCGTTCAAACATTAAGCCTCTCTTAAAGTCTGTATAGGACATTATCCTCACATTTAGCCACGGAAAATTTCATCTTCAGACATGCCCTTCTTTGATGACTCCTTCTGAAAAGTTTAGCCTGCGCTTCCTCTGTGTTTCTTTTTATGTATTATAGGTGTATGACTCCAGATTCCCAAATTATTTTGGCCTAAGAATTCCAAGAATGAGGATGACAAATACATTTTCAAGATATATTTTTTCTTTTAAACACATGAAAATCCAATCAAAATCTTAACCATTGGATTTTCTTATTTCAGCATTTCAGTAAGGCTTGCATTTTAATAATATTATGTCCGAAAATGTGGAATCTGCATTCTTTCTAATGCCCAGAAGTGGGCGACACATGTGGCTACATAAAGCCGTCTGATTCTATAGAAGTCTATGAGAAGATGTCCCTACTTCTTACTTCATTTATGGCTTTTGTAAACACGTTTCAGTCTCAATCGCTACCTGTAAGTCACACTCAAGACAAGATTATGTTTATTTTGTAAATGAAGCTCTAATTGTTTATGTCAGGATCATAAATTATTAGCAAAAGTTTAACAAAAGTATCGCCTAAACTGTTTAGGAATGACAGACATTTTTATACAAGTTCCCACATTTTCAGAAACTCAAACATAACTGAACAATTGACTGACAAACAGTTTCATGATCAGGTCAGGCGCTCATTTTATTCAGTGACAAATTACGCTGCTTAAAGTTCTGGATTCCAAGTTATGATCTTTCATTAGGGTCACTGAAATCTTTAAATATGAGGTCCAAAGAAATGTCGATGTAAATGAACGAGGTCACCATTAGATCGAAAAACCAAATTAGACCTATCACAGAGATAGCAACAAATTTAGGAGTGGCCACCACAACAATTTAGCTCATTCTTACCATTCTGACCAGCTCAGCAACACCAAAAGGCCTGAAAGACCATAGAAGACAACTGAGGTGCAGGATGATGGTTAAGAAACTTCACAGCATCTAACCATGTGAAGAACATTCTTAGGGAGGTAGGAGTAACACTGTTAAAGTCTACAATCAAGAAACGCCTCAAAGGGTTTGAATCGTACCAGAATGACAGGAAACGAAACGTCTAATTGAGACCAGTTCATGATCTATAGCAGGGGTGGGGAACTCCAGGCCTCAAGGGCCGGTGTCCTGCAGGTTTTAGATCTCACGCTGTGTCAACACAATTTAATTACGATGATTAGTTCATTACCAGGCCTCTGGGGAACTTCAAGACATGTTGAGGAGGCAATTTTAGCATTTAAATCAGCTGTGTTGGATTAAGGACGCATCTAAAACCTGCAGGACACCCTGATCTATCGCGTGACCTGTCATCTGATCATCTGTCAAACATAGCAGAGATAGTTATGGCATGGGCATGCATGGCTGCCAATGGAACAGGGTCTCCATTGGTTTATTGATGATGTGGCCGCTGACAGAAGCAGCAGGATAAACTGTGAAGTGTACAGGGCTGTACTCTCTGCTCAGATTCACATTCAAATGCTGTAAAACTGATCAGGCAGCTCTTCGCAGTGCAAATGGACAATGACCCAAAGTGTGCTGCAAAAGCACCCCAAGTTTTTCTCAAGGCAAAGAAATGGGATATTCTTCACTGGTCGAGTCAGTCACCTGATCTCAGCCACTAAATGCCAGTAGAGCATGCTGTTCTGTTATTAAAGACAGAACTGAAGGGTGGGAGAGCCACAAACAAGCACCAACTGAAGGTGGCTTCAGTAACACAGCATTTCATGATATCCACGCATTCCAGGCCTATTAAACACAATCCTTATATTTATGTTAGTTTGATCAATTACTTTTGAGTCTTGGGGGACTTAAAATGGGCGACTGTGTATAAAAATGCTGGTACCCATTGAAGTTGAAGGTCTACACTTCAATCAGACATTGATATTTGATTTAAAATCCACCGTGGAGGCATGCCAATGCCACATTTTAATGACCTTCTACAATCCATTTCCACAACAGATCCCTCATATGTGTGGCATTCACAGGGTGTCTTCAGTGTACAGTGAGCTGATGTCAGTTAAACAGCATTATTTCAGATGATTCGGAAGAAATTGAAAGAGCGCGACAGAATCAATGAGAAATGTCACTCACTGTTTACACAACAAGGGCAGCTTTGTTGGACCTGATAACTCGAACCATTACTTTGATGTCGTTTGTCATCTGAATGCTTTATACTGTGAGTAATGAAGTTACAGATGCTGAACTTCAATAATGTCCATTACTCAAGCCAGGAGACAAGTACTGAGGCTAACTGCTGTGCTGGGATATTTGCAGAAACATCATGGAAATAGGGAGCTTGATCTAAAGAAGAGGTCAATTAATTTTTCCTGTGGGGCCACCTCTGTGGAAGAGTGGACTCAGTTCTGCTCAGTATGATTATTTTTATCTCTTTATAAGCTTATTGGTGCAGCTCTCCACAATAGTTCCAGTTTTTCATGTGTACCCTTCAACCCAAACGAACTAAACCCATGCACTGATCTTGGTTTTTGAGTGACCTTTGTAGGACTGTGGCCATGAAAGAAAATAAAGAAAAAGAAAATTTAAGAAATAATTAATTTGCAAAAATGAATTTGCAATTTGAGTTCACCAACTTTTGTAACACTGTAGCTACAAAACATTTACTTAAAAAATGTTAACAAATCAATAAAAAAAATGATAACTAGTTCAATCATATCCATCATGTCTGCTGTATGGTGTATTTTATATTATGTATTTTATTCCCGAGCCTTCAAAAATAGCATTCAAATTTTAAACCTGACAAATCTGATGTTTATTTTCTTATATGCACATTTTGAATTTGATGGCAGCAACGCATATAAAAAAAAAAGCTGAGGCACTGGTTTGATTACCCATGATGCATCATCTCTTCTTTTAACAGCGCTCTGTCGGCATTTGGGGACTGGGGCGATCATCTGCTACAGTTTTGAAAGTGAATCATTTGACGCATTGTTGCTTAATGTCCAATTTTGAGCTTATCGGCGGATCAGGGAAAGCTTTGTTGTATTTTTCACTTCATAATGGAACAAATATTTTTCAGTGGGTGACGACACCGAGCCATTTTAGCAGCTCGGCTCTTAGTTTGCAGCCATGCTGCTGCAATACACACAGGATAAGCTTTGGGATTGGGTTGCTGAAACATGCAATGCTTTTTCTTGCATACATTTTTTCAGCATTAATGGTGCCTTCAAAACTTATACAGACTTAATGCACTAATGCACACCACAAATGCCTGTGTGCTTGTAAGCTTCCACTTCACTTTAGGATACTGTGAAAGAAAAATCAGTAAAAAATCAGTAAAGAAATATTGTTTGGTGAGGACATAGTTCAATTCATTTTATTTATATTTCTAATTTGCAATAGCAGTCACCTCAAGACACCTTATATTGTAAGATACAGACCCTACAATATCAGAAAGAAACCCCAACAATCAGACGACGCCCTCTGAGCAAGCACTTGGCAACAGTGGGAAGAAAAAACTCCCTTTTAACAGGAAGAAACCTCTGGCAGAACCAGGCTCAGGGAGAGGCTGCCATCCTCTGTGACGGATTTGAGTTGTGGGGCCAGAGACAGGATAAAAGACAATTAATAAAATTGAGGTGTATAAAAACACAGATGTGAAAAGAGGTGAGCCACGAAGAAATGCTAAGTCCATCACAAACCAGCTAAAGCCAAGAAAAGGTGCATTTGTGGATCCGATTTTTTCTTTGCATGGATCATTTTTGATCTTCTTTTGTGGACAAAGAATGAAGATCCTGAGCCTCTACAGTTATTTCCACTAAAGGATCAAGTCTGTTTCAAATGAAGTGATGTATGATCAGTGACATTATTTCTTCAGTTCACCCAGATGCTTTTTGCTTAGATGTGTCCACCCTTGGTTTCTCTATCTCTTTATTTAGCAATTGCAGTATTTTTCTTGCTGTTTTTTTAACATATTGAGCAGATTTAAATGATCTGTAAGATAATTTCATTCTATTTTTATTTATATTTACACAGCAAACTAAGGATTGTAATTTGCACATCTACCTAAATGTTGAAGTTAGGCGTTTTTTTACATGCATGTGGACAAGTATGTGCATTTCAGTGTATGGATGTGTGTGTATGTGTGAGTGTGTGTATATATATATATATGAGCAGCTGTGGGCCCTGCGTTTGAACTCTAGCTCACATGGGCAGAGTGAGGGAGGGCTGCAGGGTGAGAAGCCGATAGGAGAGGGGACTGATGCTCGACAAACTCGCCATCTCCCTCTCCCCTTTCATCTCCCTCTCCCAGCATCAAACAACGGACTCTTTCATTCAGGCAACTTTGCAGCAGCCACCCCCAGACCCTCGAGGCCCCCACCCTTTCATGCTGCTTAATTCAATGTTCCGAGAAAAACTCATGATTGGAAAATGACTTCTTTTTTTTTTTTTTATCCTTCTTCTTTTCCGTATCTCTTCTTAAGAAGCATCGGCCCTCTTCCTCTTCTCCCTGACTCTGGTTTTCTGTCTATCATCAAAACAACTCATGTCCTGTAAACACAAAAGAAGTAAAACCCAGGTCAGCCCTCTCCCAGCGCTGGACTACACAGTGATGGTTCAAACCACTTCCAGTGAGCTTTCACTGACTGATTCGGTTAAGATGCATGAACATTACATTACGATCACACAAATAATGTTACCATGTTTACTGTAATGCTTTTGAATGCAGTTGATCAGAAAAGAGAAGAGGCAACTACAATGAAAGTTTGAACTCTGAGTAATAAAGATGTGGCGACGTCTTCATTGTATACGCCCTACAGAACCTCCTCTAAAGCTGTATGACTTTAAAAAGATGCTATAAATGTGAACCTGTCATAAAATGTCAAAACATATCCTAGAGTATGTTGAGCAGTGTTTGGTGAATGGGACGTTATCAAACCCTGACATCTATGAGCGAATCTCTGAATGTGTTCACTTTTAGAAAACACTATGAATGGGTTCTGTACAAAATAACTAACACAGGCTACACCAGTCCTGCAATAACACCACCTTTCATTAGAGTTGCACTGAAGTTAATCCAATGTTATGATCATTTTAGAGGCTGTAGTTTATCAGAACTAGTTCTATTTTTATATGCTACCAGGTAATCTCCCAGTTTACATTTATTTAGTATGTGTACAATTAACTAAGGTAAGTAGAATATCTTCAGTTGATATAAAATGCCATCTGTAAAACACGGCAGAGGCATTATCGTGCTTTGGGGCAGCATTTCGGCCTGTGGTGTCAGGGATCTTGTCAAAATTGATTGAATTATGAACACAGAAAAATATCATCAGACTTTGATCCACCGTGCAACCATCTAAAAACTGTCTGATTGGCAACAGCTTCATTTTCCACCATGACAATGATGACAAACACACTGTCAATACAATACAAATAAAAGAAACCAGTCATGGACTGGCCCCAGAGCCCAGACCTCAACATTATTGAAGCAGTGACAGAAAATGGATGAAAAACATCCAACAAATAAAGAGAAGGAAACCTGGAAAACTATTCCTGAAAACGGCTTAAAGAAAGCTGCCTAAGAGAGATCAGAGTGTGTTGAGGAATAAAGGTGGTCATGTCAGATATCAACCTAAAGGTTTGTTAGAATTATCCAAACTCTTTCGGGGCGATCGTGGCTCAAGAGTTGGGAGTTCACCTTGTAATCGGAAGGTTGCCGGTTCAAGCCCCGGCTTGGACAGTCTCGGTCGTTGTGTCCTTGGACAAGACACTTCACCCGTTGCCTACTGGTGGTGGTCAGAGGGCCCGGTGGCGCCAGTGTCCGGCAGTCTCGCCTCTGTCAATGTAGCTTGCCATCACCAGTGTGTGTGAATGGGTGGATGACTGGATGTGTAAAGTGCTTTGGGGTCCTTAGGGACTAGTGAAGCGCTATATAAATACAGACCATTTACCATTTTGCCTCATGTGCTGTATTTACATACATGTCTGATTGCATGGAAAGGTACGTTAAGTACCTTTTGCATGGTGCCGAATGAGCGGAATGTTACAGAATGATTAACTGTAAATTCTACAGTATCAAACTCGCTGCAGTTACTGAGTAAATACACTCCATTACTTTCCATCAATTGTGTTTGCACGTATCTGAAAAGCATGTTGTTGTCCTCAGCCACTAAAATGTCAAGCCAAATAAGTTATTTATTAAGACTTTTGTTTGGTGACCAAGGGTAAAACAGTCTGAGAGAATCATTAAAAAATGAACATTTCAGGAAGAAACATCATTGCTGTGCGATGATGTCCCAAACAGCAACCAGCCAGAAATGCAGCAGAGACATCCAAACAAAGGGGACCCTTGTTCCCCGCTGAATTCTTGAACATCATTTTCTACATTTTCCTGCAAATGACTCAATCTCCACATCCCTCGCCTCTCATTCCGCCCAATTATCATTTTTCAAGTGTGTCCCCTCGTCCTACAGAGATGGGTTGTTTGGGAGTTTCCAGATATTACCATGTGTATATGCAGGGACGTGTAACAGGGCCTTCAAAAATTGAACACACACATATATGTATATATAGGTAGATACACATTATATTGTCTGGTATATGCAGAAACTGGTAGATATTTTTAAAAAATCATAATAATATGACTGGGTTTTCTTACAGAAGAGACAGATGCAAATGATACAAGGCACCATTGAGGTTAATCTTTCTCTTACTCCTTCTGCATCATCCCTCTTTTTGTACTGTGTCTCCTTTTTGCAGTCACAGCTGCAGCTGGGCTCAGCAGGCCATGGATTTATAGGCTTCTCTGGTTGGATACAAAAGGACCATGCGATGCAGCAAACTGCAGCCACAGAATGCATTTATTTCCAATCAATGTGTACACAGTAAAAATATATTTTCTTATCATTTAATATACAGGCATCTGTTTGGTGAATCACTATGTGCTGCATACTGTTTTACTGTAAGTGGAAGAGGTAAAAGCTTCTGAGCTAACAGCCTATTTTAGTAAAAACAAAAAGAAGCTGCATAAGGGGTTAAACTAATGTCAATAAACAGATGGTTTAATTAATCTATCATGGCAATAGCCAGTTTTCCGCTTTTCTTACAGTGATTTCTTTGAGTCTTTTAATATTATGTACCATAGACTAGTTTCTGCAATTTCATCTTATTTTTAAATTGTTGAACTATTTGCCCCACAGTGTTTCAGAGTAGTGAACTCCTCCTCATCTTTTCAAAAGACTCAGCCTGACTGGGAGGCTTTTTTCTTTTTTAAACCAATCACATTTCTATGGAAGCCCGTTTCTGCCACTAAAAAAAACCCAAGTATCCATAACTCGAAATTTCGAGTTATTTTTTTGAAATTTTGAGTTATTAACTCAAAATTTTGAGAAAAGTAACTCAAAATTCCGAGTTCTGTTTCTCCAAATTTCTAGTTACTTTTCTCAAAATTTCAAGTTAATAACTCAAAATTTCGAGTTAGCTCTGCCAATCAGTAATCTACATGAATGAGGTCACTTTCTTGTTACCCGGAAGCATATGGCGCAGAGTAACGCGCACTCAAAACCGGATCGCAAGTACGTTGGCTGATAGTAACACCATGTGATTCAGCTAATAACACAAGGATTTCATTATTTTTGAAGTCACGATGAAAATACTCAGCAATCTGTGCGTTCATGACTGGATGTAATACTGGTAGCTTAGCTGTAGCATTTGTAACTGAGGGCTTCAGCTTCCGGGTAACAAGGAAATTACGTCATTCATGTAGATTACTGATTGGCAGTGCTAACTCAAAATTCTGAGTTCTTAACTCGAAATTTTGACAAAATAACTCGAAATTTAGAGTTATGGGTCCTTTTTTTTTTTTTTAGTGGCAGAAACGGGCTTCCATACATTGCTGACCTGTTTCCAGTTCATTAAGAGTGAGATGCGGTTGAATTTCCTGGTGCCTTCATGTAATAAACAGCATTTGCCCTTTTCCTGATTTCTTAGGTTTTTGAATGTTTGTTCAATTTAAACTTTTCAGATCATCCATCAGATTTTAATGTTAGATAACGATAATCTTAGTAAATATAAAATGTAGAGTTTCAATTTGCATTATTTATTTTTATTTATTAAGGGAGGAAAGTAATTGCGTTCTCTTGTTAAACCATGACCTGACCTGACTAAAAATGTTTTTTAGAAAGCTGAACCCATTTTAACCAGTTACACCCAGGCCACATCTACCACATCACATCTATCAGTCTGGAAAGGGTTACAAAGCCATTTTTAGGCTTTGGGATTTGATTAAACCGTGGTGATAAGTGTCCAAGAACGCACCAACAACTCATCCAGGAGGTCATAAAATAACCCAGAACAGCATCTAAAGAACTGCAGGCCTCCCTTCCCAGAGTTCATGATTCAACAATAACAAAGAGACTGGACAAAAATGGCATCCATGGGAAATTTTCTAAGATGAAAACTGATGACCAACAAGAACACAAAGGCTCATCTCACATTTGCCAAAAAACATGTTGATGAGTTTGAAGACTTCTGGGAAAATATTCTGTGGGCAGATGAAGCAAAAGCTGAATTTTTTGGAAAGTTTGAGTCCCATTACATCTGGCGTAAAACTAACAATATTTCATAAAAGAACGTCATACCAACAGTCAAACACGGTGATGGTGGTGTGATGGTCTGGGGCTGTTTACTGCTTCAGGACCTGGATGACTTGCTGTAGTTGATTCTGCTTTGTACCAGAAAACGCTGAAAGAGAGTGTCCATCCATTAGTTTCTGCTGTAAAGTTCAAGCACAGCAGGTTATGCTGCAGGGCAATGATCCAGACACCAGCTGGCCCACTGAATGGTTTAAAGGAAACACGTTTAGCGTTATGGAGTAGCATAGTCAAAAGTCTGTACTTTAATCTGATTGAGAAGTTTTGGCATGATCTTAAATAGCCTGTTTATGCTGGTAAACACGCCAATGTGGCTGAATTACAACAATTCTGCAAAGAAGAGTGGGCCAAAATTCCTCCACAGTGATGTGAAAGAGTCATTGGCAGCTATCACAAACACTTCATTGCAGTTCTTGCTGCCAAGGGCGGCACAAACTGTTGTTAGGTTTAAAAGGCAGTGACTTTGGCACAGATGGTCAGATAGACTTGGATAGCTTTTTATTCTTCCCTTAATAACTGAAATCATCATTTAAAAACAGCATTTTGTATTTCCATTGGTTATCTTTGTCTAATATGTAAGTGAGACAAATATGCAAAAAAATAAGAAATCAGGAAGAGGACAAATACTTTTTCACAGTTAATCTGTTAATTATGTTTATTATGTTTTTAACGTTGCTGTTTTAGTGACGCGTGTAGCATTCTCTCTGATCTCCTTTTTCTTTTCTTGTCATGTCTCTGTGAGTATTCTCCAGTCTCTGTTTTTGGTATCTGAAGAGAATGGATGCCTGCTCAATCAACTGCAAAACAAATCTATCTTAGAGCATCAATAAAAATGTTTGTCCAAAGTGCACAGCACCATGTTTCAGCACAAACCCCTCTTATACTGTCATACTGTGGAGGCATGATGATTTGGGCTTTTTTGCAGCCACAGGACCCGAGCACCTTGCATTCAGAGTCAACTACAAATTCTTCTGTATAACAAAGTAGGGACGCTTGGCATAACAGGAGAATGATCCTAAGCAGAGCAGCAATACTACAACAGAATGGTTGAAAAAGAAAAGAGTCAAAGTGTTGCAATGACCCAAAGTCCAGGCCTCAACCCAATTAAAAAGCTGCAGTTGCACCTTAGAGAGCTGTAGACAAATGACCTGCCAGCCTGTACAGAAGAGTGGGCCAAACTGATAAAATCATGCAGAAGATTATTACTTCAAGTTATTGCTGCTAAAAGTGTTTCTAAGATCTACTGGGGTGCACTTAGTTTTTCATAGAACAGCATATGCACTTTGTCAGCATGTGCAGTAGTTTTGTGAAACATGATCAGATCGCTGTGAAGACATTTGTTTTTAAAGCATGCGGTCACCTCTGAATATCCCTCATTTTTGCAGTTGGTGCAGTTTACTGCACAGCAGCTTCTCGCCTTTAGCCTGACTCTGTCAGATAAGAAGAGTGTTACTTTCTGTGCCTCGTTAACACAACATTTCCCCTCTGAGAGTCATGTGACAGCTGAATTACATTTGTTGTTTGAACTTGCTTTAAGGAGTGAGTGGCTGGATCACGACTGTGCCTAAAAAATATTTAGGTGTGGGAATTTGGACCAGTGTGGTGGCCTGCCACTGCATCGATCCCACTCGCCTTTTGCAAGTGAAAATCTAAAATATGTCCTGGTTCACAAACAAGTGGAAGGAGGATTAAAGAATCCCAACAAAGAACAGCCACAGATAACTAAACGGTCCCTCTCTCCATCTCACCTGGGGCCCTTACCTCATTACCCCCACCCACTCCAACACCAGCACTGCATTTCGACCCACACCCCCCACCTCAACCCCCATATATCAATTTCCTTTAGATGTTCCCCCTCACACAATTGAAGTAACTAGAGTCTTTCCTTTTGGCGGGCGGTGGAGAGATGAAGCAGAACACACAATGGCCTATTCATTTAGGTAACAACACACACAAACACACACAAACTTTAAGCACATAGACTTTCATGTAAACACATTGTACCCACATATTACACACTCACACAGCATCCCACCTCACTCCCCAGCTGCAGTAAAAGTCCCCCCCAACCCATCCAGCCTTACAAACTGGTAAAGAGAACAGGCGCTTTGGTGGTATAGGCACAAAGATTGGATTCACTGGTGGCCAAAGGGAGACGATTTAAACGAAACACAGCTGCAGGAATTTAAGAATGATAGATGAAAGGAAAACATGAGGAAGAATGATAGATTAAATTATTTTTTATTATCTATTTGAAGATCTCTTGATAGTATAAATTGGATGTAACTGATATGCATCACTCCTATAAAATAAACATAAATTGTAAAAGTTCCATTATTTACAGTGTTTGGCTGTGATGTGGGATTACTACAGGCTAGTTTTAATTTGGAGAAACGATCTAATGTGCAGAATGAATAATAATAATGAAATCAGGATAAACTCCCACAAAGTTCTTGGGAAAGCCTCTGAATCCTTACCGATTCCAGCTGCGCCACTGTCTGCCGGACCCTGACCTCTTTAGGGAAATTAAAGAGGAATCCATCAGTATCTTGGTATTATACTCTCTATTACTCAGACTTGAGTGAATTTGTCAAAAAATATATGAAAAAAACGAGTTGATTACATTTGTAATGACTTAATAACTGCACTATTAACTTTGCACCGGATCCTTCTGCAAGGTTCACTGACCTACTTCAACAGGGGGACACTGAAACACCTGCTGTTTGCTGCACAGGTGCACAAAATAAAGAGAAAACGTGATTAGGGTTTGGTAACGTTCTCAGCATCTGAGACCTGGAGACTTACTGAGTGTGTTACTCTTCTCCAACAGTGGCTGTAACATCTTTCAGAGACCCCAGGACATGTTAAATAAATCTAAACAACCAGATTTTTGCATTGTTTTTTGTTTAAATGAGCCTTTTAGAAAACAAAAGAAACAGTAATATAGTTTTAGATAAAGGTAAAGTGCACCAAGTAACATGCATGAAAAAAGATGTTTAAATATCTATTTAAATACAAAAAAATACAAAAAATTTATTTAAATACATATTTAAATATGTTAAATATGTAATCTTTGTGATTTAGTTGACTACCTTAATACAGTTAATAAAGCCTTTATTAACTGGTGCAGATAACCTGGTGCAAAGTCAGTTCAGTTCACACAACTCCCAAAATAGATATGGTGAACTTGTTTATTAAAGAAAATGATCTAACATTTGATATCCCTGTGAACCTCTAAATGTAAGTAAATCTGTCTTGATTTAAATTTTAGTTTCATTTGTATCAACATTTAATGACTTTTAGGATGTTTTATGTCATATTCATTCAGTGGGGTTGTCATCACAACATTGATATTTAAGAATGAACTATGATTATTGTGTCATTTTTGTATATATAATAATAATGTGTATAATTGTGTATTTGCTCTCCTGATATGTTTTTGAACGGGAGCTTTAACGTTACACCAAAATGTATTTTCATTTCGAATTTAATAATTTAAAAAAACACATGATTTGACTGACAGCATTAGTCTCTTTAATATTATTTTACATTTTATTGACCTCATTGATTGCGAAATGAAAAACTGCAGAAATATAGACGATTCTGAAGGTTTGAATGTGTCTTCATATAATTTTTAAAACCTTATATATTTTTACTTTTGTGCTATTTCTGCGTAGTGATATACTAGGTTATAGAGATATAGAAATAACCTGACACTAAAGACGAGACACAGCATGATATGAAATATCTCTGTGTGATAACAATGCTTAATAATTTAGTTCCTACTACTTTAAAAATTCTAAATTAAATGTATTTTGTCCATTTATCATTTGCTTTGCTTTGTCCTCTAAAGTATGTTTAACACCGCTGTACAAAGCCAAGTTGAGTCTTAGAGACGATGGTCGGCTGTGAGAGGATTCTAGCATGACCCTGCGGCTCTGATGGGGGTGAGCCCCCACCAACACACACACACACACACACACACACACACACACACACACACACACACACACACACACACACTGCCATGGTCACAGGACTGCACCGAGACTTCTCTTTTGACACTGCCAACCCACTAACTGCCGACCTTTAGCTGTCATCCTAAGAGATGTTTTCATGTGTTTGTATCTCCAAGTTTGACTTCGAAAAACATCTTCACATGACAAAAGGACTTTGTATCATTTGGGCCTGTTTGGGTCTACATTCATGTTGGGAAATATGAATCGCCCACTGACTGCTTCAGTGCAGGAAAGTACAAGAAACTGCTAAAATGCAGTAAAACGACATCCCCAAGAATAAGAATAAAAGATGAGCCATCATGAAATGTACATTCCAGAAACAACAGTGTTTCCACTGTGGCGTTTTCGGTGTAAGAATCTCGACATTATATAGGGGATCATTTCAGTTCCCTACAAAGCTTTTAAAATATTTTTCTAACAGATTTCAGGATGTTATTCAGCAAAAATTGTCCTAATAAAGTTTTTAAATCTAATATGACTTACTTTTTAACTACTTTAATAAAATATATTACTTACGAAAACAATTTAAATAATACAAATAAAGTATTACAATTATTATGATACAAATAATTCTTTCATTTTAAAATGTTATTTTAATTATTTAACCTTTGACGTTTTCCAATAAGAAAATATTAACCGTCTCCAAGACGAAGCCTTGGACAGTAAATACATGTAAGAGAAGAATTCATGATGGTTATGAAAAAGCCACAATGAGCTCTCCCAAGGCAGTCCGTTTAGAAAGACTCGGTGCATATGTGTATCGCACAATGAATGTCTTGTTTTTCTGAATGCTTAATCTATTTCTTTGCTTAATTGAATTTCTCTCTAAACGAAGTGCGCATAATGTCAAGCCATCCATCACCAGGCTATCCGAAGCGCTGGAAGGGCAACATTTTCGTACGAGAAAATAAAAACTATAGTCTCATCTTTTCCCAGAAAGACGTCAACACAAAATAGTTCTTAAAAATTTGTATATCAAAATTATGTAGCTGCCTTTTGTTCTTTATTGCTTCAGAATCAAAATTGTGGTTCAAACATTAAAAAAATGACGCAAATTTCAGAAACCAGCGCATTTCCACAACCATCTCTCTTCCAGAAATTACATAAATTGACGTTTATGGTCTCACACAGAAGTATTTAGCTCTTGTAGAGAAAGGGGCTATATTTTGGGGCTCTTCGCCCCCATTAGCATCATTTCACAAACACAAGCCAAAGCACTCACGTCAACCCGAGGCCGGGCCGCAAATCCTCAGCTGCACAAGAGGGGAGGCGGGGAATCCCGGAGTGTCTCTCTCCGCAGGTCCTCGATTTACAGCTTCAGGAGCCGGGAAGTCCCAGCACAGCTCCCCGGGTTGTGTCCTCGGCGCTCCTGGAGCATTTTTTCCCTTATATGCCACAGACTGAGACTCGGACAAAGAGTGGCGGTAGATGGGGGAGACACAAGCGTTTTCCACAATTTTCTTTTCTTTTTTTTATAGACACAGAACTGCTTTTTGTCCCACAGTTCTTTTTTTAATTTAAGGGAGAAGAGGGTGCTCGTTTTGATCACATGATTACAATTCACCTGAGATAGAAAAAAGAAGAAGAAGAAGAAGAAGAAGAAAACAAAGGGAGCAAAGAAAGGAGGGGAACCGGGGGAATGAAAGAGGCAACACAGAGATTCACTCGTGGTTAGGATTCCCTTATCACAGTCAGCATTCATGGATAATGAAAAAAAGTGGTGATTTTTGGACTGGGGGCCGGTGTGTCGCATGGCGGGGATACAAGGGGTCATTGTTGCGAGGAACAGCGCTGGTGGTTGTATCCGTGCGGCCAGTTACGTCCCCTCGCCGTCTCTCCTTTCTGCTTACCAGCACTGTTTGGTTTGAAACGCGCGCTCTCTCTCAGTTAGAGGCGCTGATGCAATTATGAAATCCACACGAGATGCAGCACAAACTGCACGAGCTCTGAAATTGGCGCTAACACCTGTGACTCAATCTGGCTAAAATTAAACACGTTAAGCGGTTTGGATCGTTTTATACTAGGCCAAAAAGATGCCCATTTTATATCCGTTTCATAAGACATGCCTGATTGTGTTGTGGGTTAATTTAATTTAAACGTAAGCTCCCTAACACCATGCGTTGAAGTAAAAGTCAGAGAATATTGCTATATTTCTTTCTTTCTAAACCAAGTGCGCAACTGGTGCGTAAAACCTGCCATTTCCAAACTTATTTGAGGCCTGCATCGCAGAGCGCGTTTAAGTACCGGGTCTCTTTCTGCTCACAAGGCCAAGACTGACGCCCATTTCTTCTCTTAGTAAATAATCAGGACTCGGATCTGTCAGTGCTGTCTGTGAGCATGTTCTGAAATGAAAAACCCCTTCTCCATAGCCACTATGTTATATACAGGAGGAAATTTTCTCTCACTCTTTTTCCCCGAAAAAAGCAATGTACAGGATTGAGGCTTCAATGTGAAGTGTAGATGTTTCAGACAGTAAATTAAAGATTCTTTTTTAGATAATAATAATGATAATAATAATAATAATAATAATAATAATAATAATAAAGCTGGTTTCCCTGCCAAAATTAATACCCAAACACAGATAGCCCAATTTCACCTTTATCGTCTTATCATTATTGATGTGATGAAACTATGCATCTCCCAAAGTAAAATAATTAGAAATGGGTGCTCATGTACCCAATTACTCTGTTTAACGTAATAAAAAATACAAATGGTGCGATGGGTCTGGATAGATAGACAGATAGAGGGAGAGGATGTTAAGGAGCTAGAGAGAGAGAGAGTCCCCGGCCAATCAGAGAGCTCAGAGTCTGCGCCCGTATATGTGCTCTGGTCCTTTAAGATCTCTCCTCCGCATCTTTTTCATTTTTTTCTCTCGGGCGCGTACAAGGAGCTCTTTAAGCCCTGGTACAGACACACAGAGCAAGCATTCATACTCGGGCGGCGCGAGCGAGGGGGCTGGGGAGCGAGCGTCACTTTGGAAACTCGGACGGGAACTCACGGATTCTCGTGCTAAACCGACGACCTCCTTTTCCTCATTACTGAAGTAAGGCGCTTAGCATTTCCAACTCTTTCCTCTCTACAGCTGCTGCTGCTCTCACTCTACCGTTTGATTATTTCTTCTCGTCAGAGTCCGAAACTCAGACTTATAATGCACTCTTACCTTTCATAAACATGGATCATTGTTTAGCTATTTATGGTGTGTTTTTTTTGTTTTTTGTTTTTTGTTTTAGCCACCACAATGATTCTGTTAAACCATGTGAGAATAGTCCTGCTGCCAAAAGTTAACGATGTTGTAGGGCTACAGTAATATCACCTCTCCTCTTTTCAACAAGTGCTGCGAAGTTTTCCAGCCGATTTGTGTTGTGGTTAAAGTTTCATGTGCCGATCATCATAATTTATTTGGTCTTCAAGTGTTTTCCCCCTTTATTTTCTTCAGGATTTCATCATTAATTAAAGAAAAGTGCACAACAAGCGCAACAAAGGAGACTCCCAGAACTAAAGGCCATTTATGACTCTACACTTTTACACACGTATTAAAAAGTCCGATTATCCCCCATATTTAATTGGGTTATATTTCGGTATCTGGCAGACATTTAATCTTTAGATTATGAACAACAGAACCTTTTTTTCAAAACCAAATGAAAGCCAGATTTCTGGCAAGTCGGGTGTTGAGTGTTAGTTCAGTGGGTAGCCCACAGTAAATATCCTCAGTAATGAGGATATTTACTGTGGACACGCGTTATCTAAAGGGTGGGTCGAACGCAGTTAAGCTGTTATCAAATAAATTCAGCGATATCTGTTGTTCTGCTGCACATCGGTAGATGGGCCCAGTTGATTTTTTTATTGGCTTTTCCACTGATTTGATCTTGGTTTGATCTGCTAAAGAGAAAACATACTTAACCAATTGCTCGGTGGCGAAAGCAAATGATCCCCGCTCGGTCAGGTGACGCTGAAAAGGCACCGATGGTGTTTTCGTTGTTTCGTAAGAATGAAACAAGCAGCATGTACTACAAACACAAGAGACGCGCGCGTAAATGCGCTTTCCTCAACAGTTTACGCACACAGACCTTTAGAGATGTGATGACAGCCCGCGAAGTGTCCTTGCAGACCAGGTGGCAACCGAGCATCAAAATACGCTTCGGACAGATGGGGAAGCTGCACCAGCCGCTCTGTTGGAAACGAATACAATTCCTAACATCCAATTAGATGTTAGGCTAATTAAAAGCTGGTGTTGGAAACATGTATTTAGAGTCACAGCGCTCACAAATGTAATTTGAACTCCTGTGCCGTTTGTTAAATTATAGATTTGGTTAATTAATTATAATTGCGCACAGCAAACGAACCGCCAGGAAATGCAGAACATTGATTCGGACATGTAGTGTGCTGCATGATTACGAAAAACTGTAAACGTATCAAAAAAGAAATATGAGGGAAGCAGGGCGTTGAGAGGCCAACCTTTAAAAAAAAACAAAAAACGACCAGAGCGATTTTCTAAATAGAAAACAAATAATCGGACTGCGTGTTGCTCTTTTCCATGAAGTTTAGGACGCAAACTTCCAGACAGGCCGTTAATTTAATGGACAAAACGAGGACAACTTTAAACCTGCCCCTGTTTAACAAGCTGTCTAATTTATAGGAGTGCCCATACACACACACAAGGGGGGTTATGTTTCCAGCGGCATGATGTGTTTATTCAAGAACCACGCGGTATAAATCCGACTTTTGTGCTGCTGTGGTCTCCTATCATTCCAACACATTTTCTCCGGGGACCTTGCAATAACTGCAAAACAGTAGCTTGTTTTGGGAGCCGAGGCCCGGACCTGCAGGGGGGATGTGCGCTATAGAGGGCCACAAATATACACATATAGGCATGGTTTCACATATCGGGATATCGTGTTGAGTATTTATGTGGGGTTAATGCTTTCAGATCCAGGACTTTTAGCATCTTAATGCTGGATTCGAAAAGAACAGAAAGTTTTGCTAAATCGTGGCCAACCGTACCCAAATCCGCTGTCGCTCTACCTCTGATTTATTAAGCTGATGCTCCTCATCCCTCTGCTGTTTCAGGTCCTCGCTGTTGGATCTCGATCGCGGGATAAACGGAGGAGAGAAGGAAGGTGTAGTCAGGAGGGAAGTAAGAGCGGGTGAGTTTGGCGGAGAGAGTTGCGCAATAGCAGGTAAACTGGGGTCCAAGGTGCGCATCGAGCCGCCTATGATACCAACAACACGGATGGAAAGAACTTTAATGTGGAATCCTCACAGAGTTTTGCAACGGAGGCTGAGAGTAGAGACAGACTGGCAGTTTATATTATAACTTAGATGAGGCCAGAGAGACAGCCGACCCTCCGTGCGTAAACTGCAGAGCTACACAGAAACAAGAACCAGACAGGTAGAGCTGAGCATTTAAGAACAGCTTTTTACATCCTCTGCGCGCCTGGAGGCTTGTGTGAAGGACGATGTCCAGAGAGGAGCAGAGCTTTTCAGAGGTTGAGCTCAGCCCAGGGATGTCTGACGACAGCCGCTCCCTGTCACCGGGTCATTCCTCCGGGGCCGCTGGTGCTGGGGACTCGCCTCTCCACGGGCAGCAGCATCAGCCGCAGCTGGTCGGGCTGGACGACGCGTCGGCGGGTTGCTCCTCCGTCAAATCCGACGACGAGGATGACCGCTTCCCCGCGGGAATCCGCGACGCTGTGAGCCAGGTGCTCAAGTGCTACGACTGGACCCTCGTGCCCATGCCCGTTCGCGTAAGCAGCGGAAGCAAGAACAAACAGCACGTGAAGAGGCCAATGAACGCCTTCATGGTGTGGGCGCAGGCGGCGCGGAGGAAACTGGCCGACCAACACCCCCACCTGCACAACGCGGAGCTCAGCAAGACCCTGGGGAAGCTCTGGAGGTGAGCAGGCCGGTTGCTTATAGTCCGTCTTAAGGCCCACTTTAAAATCCCGAAAACGTCTGGCTCTCACACACAATAAATTGAATAATAATTTTAGGTGAATTCTCGTTCCACCAAACAAGAAAGAGACGATTAAGCTTTGACAGATTAAAATGTCCCGAATAAACAATCACGTGAACACCACCGCTCAAGGGTCACAGCTTAAGTAGCTACTCCAGGAATAATTGAATCAGACACTGAAGACTTTTTTTTTTTTTTTTTAATCAAAAATGAACACACACGCGCGCGCGCACACACACGTTAGTTATAGTTACAGGGGCATCATCTCAATAAACTGAAACATATCAGCTCAAACACATCAAACACACGTTTCTATTTCAGCTTCTGCAGGCTCACAGAGAGACCACTGTATATTCACCACTTTGACTCGTGTGATTTAGTGCACACCCTCCACTTAATGTTCTTAAAGTCGAATGCAATGAAAACCAACACAGTTATAACGTGTTTGAAAAAAACGCCTCGCTCTGTTTTACACGTGATATTATCTGTGATATGTTTCCTGGAAAAAAAAAGAAGTATTTTTAGACTATTAAGAGGCAGCTCAGTCTTCTTTCCGCTTTAGGCCACAGTTCACCAGTTGAGCAGCTCTTGTTTTTTGGTGCAGTGAGTGTGCCCTGGTCACATGTTTCTGAATCCTGGCTAATTCAATTCACTGTTTTAATTCCTGGGAAACATTAGCTGGAAGGAGTTCCCCCCTGGCAAAGTTCATTTAAAGTACATTAAAAGTTTAAGAAGAAGAATGATCTAGCCTTTTTTTAATAGTTAATAAACTTACAGTTCCCTAATATTCTGAGTCTTTCATTTCTTCATTTGCTTACAGAAAACCTGCACTTCTTTCATTTCAACCTTCTGTCAGGCAGGCACTGGAGAGTCTTTCCTTCTTGGTTGCTGACTTCTTCAGATCGCTCATTATTTCTTACCAAGAAGGACAGAAAAGGTTAAATGCATTACCTTGCAGGGATCATATTAATTTGATAAAGACTTGACCTTGGGCTCAGTCAGTAGTAGTTAATTGACCCACAAACACGATGAACAGGGAGGCTGAGGAGGGTCAGGGTTTTCTCATGCCACTCCTGTCAGGGGTGTAATAGTAGGAGCTCAGTCCCATGTTGCAGACAGGATGCAACTTTGGGCTGTGTTATTTCATTAGAGTTTGGCAGTCAGAAGCCGCTGGCAGGAGTGACATTAGATGCAGCTGTGGAGATGTAGCAAATGAAACTATTGCTGCTAACAAAGGAAAATATGTCATCCTGGCAGGGTTGACAGAAATATTAGCAAATCAGAAGGATTAGCAAAAAATTTAAACACATTTTAACTTGAAGATAGGGGACAGACAACATGCCCCCCCCCCCCCCCCCCCCCTCCAAAAAAAAAAGCAAACCAAAAAACACAAACAAACAAAAAAGTATTGTTAATGTTTTTATAAGACAGAAAGTGGTAACATTATTGGGTGTTAAAGAGTATTCCAGAGGAGTAAAGAGAGGCATTTGAAATCACTTCTTCCTACTCTGGGATCAAATTCATTCCTTTAACTCTTAATCAACCTTAAATCAGTTCACAGTGAAACATGAACTGGTTTAAGGTTCAGAAATCCAGATTTATCTCGTTATGAAATTGAAATGGAAAATGGAAAACAAAAAAAAAAAAGAAAGAAAGAAAAAAAGCCCCGAAACTCTTCAGCATCTGAAATCCTACACCAAGGAAGAATTGGAAAACATTTAGGTTCCAAAACTGGAACAATCAGTCTCCTCGGTTTCTAATTTTTACAAAGTGTTGGTCAGAGATGAGGTGTGTTCTCTGAGGTGCTCGGTCATCCAGCTTCATGGGAGTGTGAAGTGCTTAAATCAAAGATGAGGTGACAAAGCAAACCAGTAAATTATTTCTGTTGCTGGCTCATTCAAAATGAGCGTATTCTTCAAAATCCAAATATTTTATCCTTTCAGCATTTATCATACTGTCTTTCTACACATTTCAAATAAATCTAAGGTTTTAATCATTTGCAAATCACTGCCAGTCATAAAGGTTTATTCTTTTTTTATTCTATGGTCTTTTTTGCACCATCCTGTAGAATATGTACTGTATTCAACAGGAAAAAAAGTGACTATGGATCTTCGTAACTTAAACGATCAAATTTACCATTTTTCCCCCCCTGAGGCTTCTCAATGAGAGTGACAAGCGACCTTTCATTGAGGAGGCAGAGAGGCTGAGGAAGCAGCACAAAAAGGACTACCCTGACTACAAGTATCAGCCGCGACGCCGCAAGAACGGGAAGATTGGTTCTGGGTCAGGAAGCGAGGCTGAAGGCCATTTGGAGGGTGAGGTCATCTATAGCCAGTACCACTACAAAGGCACCCACCTGAAAGTGGCCTACAGTGGGGGAGCCGGGTCCCCTCTGGCAGATGGGCATCACCCTTATGCTGTAGGTGGGCTGCCGGCTCCCGCCCGCTACTCCACTGTTAAGCCTGAGTCCACTGAACATGATGACACACGCTTAGGTAATTGTCTGTGAATCTGCAGGGCAAACGAGCTGTAACTGCTTTCTCTTTTGCCACAGGTCAGAGCCACAGTCCTCCAACACCTCCCACTACTCCCAAGACCGAGCCTCAGTCTGCAAAGGCAGGAGATGGTAAGAGGGAGGGAGCTGGGAACGGGACTTCTCGTGGTACAATGGGAGCGGAAGGAAGCTCAGGTGCTGCGGGGTCTGGGAAACCTCATATCGACTTTGGTAACGTGGACATTGGTGAGATGAGTCATGAGGTAATGGCTAATATGGAGCCGTTTGATGTCAATGAGTTTGATCAGTACCTTCCCCCTAATGGGCACCCAGGGGTTGGGCCGAGTGCGGGGGCTGCAGGAACCACAACAGCTACTCCGGCCTCTCCGTACACCTATGGGATCTCCTCAGCTCTGGCAGCGGCCAGTGGACACTCAGCAGCCTGGCTCTCCAAGCAGCAGCAGCAGCCGCCACAGCAACACCATGGCTCCCCTCTGAGCTCAGATCCCTCCAAAGCCCAGATTAAGAGTGAGGCCGGAGGTGCTGCGGGTCACTTTGTGGAAGCAGCTTCAGCAGGTTCCCACGTCACCTACACCCCCCTCAGCCTTCCTCACTACAGCTCTGCCTTCCCCTCGTTGGCCTCAAGAGCTCAGTTTGCAGAATACGCCGACCACCAGGGCTCGGGGTCATACTACGCCCATTCGAGCCAGGCTCCGGGGTTGTACTCCGCCTTTTCTTACATGGGGCCTTCCCAGAGGCCTTTGTACACTGCCATCACTGACTCAGCCAGCGTATCGCAGTCGCACAGCCCCACACACTGGGAACAGCCTGTCTACACAACGCTGTCGCGGCCATGACAGATAACGAGACCAGAGCGTGCCGGTGCAGGTTCAGCCCCAACGTCAGACCAGAGGAGCAGAGGCAGCAGCAGCAGCAAGAGTCGCGCTGGTGGTGTCAGAGTCGAACGAGATCTGGTCTGGGGGGAGTGGGCAGGCACTGGGGGATGCGTCTGGGGAGGCAGAAGGGGGGAAACACCGTTCTGCTCTTGCCCAGATGAAAACATGCTGTCACAGCCTGAGGATGAGCTTGGAGCGTGGTGCTTTTGAGGAGCGGTCGATCATTTGCGGCACTCGGTGGAGGAGTCAGAGTGCAATACATCGATAATGCAAATAAGTAAAATAAAATAAAAATCACCCACCCAACGCCACCAGCAGCACCACAGCAAAGCCTTTGGCACTTCTGGCTGTGTTCATGGGTGGTATGAGATCACGTACTTGTCAGCGTGTATCACAGCAGTCCACAACGCCACGGGCAAACGGAGGGGTCAGAGGTGACAGGGACACAGCGAGAAAAAAGCAAGACTTCGATCTGTGAGCGCGACAAAGGAGACAAATTCATTTTACCCGAGATGTTTGTTTTAACGCCAGGAGAACGGAGTGCCAAACTATTTGCCGGCCTTTCACTTCTCAGGCTTGACTGACCTTTTGTCAAACAAACGTTAGCCTTGTATTCCTTTCGAAAGTCAACACAACAAATACGCACGACATACTGTCCTCTCAGAGCCACAGTCGTCCCTTTTTGAATTCAATTTGTTTATGCTGTGTTCACTTAAAATGCCTTTGTACACTCGACAAATGGGCACGGAGGGGAAAAAATGCCATAAATCCATGCTGTGCTTTTGTTAACTGAAGTGTATATTTAGCTTATTGGGTGTACTTGAAGTTGCAAATGTACTTATGTCGATACACACAAACATGACCAAAGTTTTGAGACCAAAACCTGTACTTTTTATAAAGAAGAAACTTTTCTTTTAAAAGAAAGTTTCTCCCAACATAACATTCAAAGCTACCTTACATTTTGTGGCCAATTAGTGTTTTGTTTTTTGTTGTTTTTCTTAGCTTTGACTCAATTCAAAATGCAATCGTGTCAAAAACTTCCTTTAAGTTTGTAGCACAAAGGCACTGACTCACGATGAAAGGCAGTTCTATTCATCTGCTGATAATCCATTTTCACTCAGTGTTTCATGACAAAATCCTTAACAGAAACATACTTGTTGTTTTAACAACGTGCTGTGTTTACTGTACTGTTTAAAATGACTTTTTGCCATTGTTATCCACTGAAAGTCTACAGCACTGCCTTTGTCTGTTGTTGTTTTTTTTGGTTGAGTGTGAGACAAAATGATCTTTTGATTATAGTTTAAAAAGTTACATTGTAAATAATGCCAACACTGAGAAACAATTTCCAGGCACTGAATGTTTTAACGCAGCCTGATGTCAAATAGAAAACGTGCCTTGTCCTTATTATGACTTACTACTAACAGCTTTTGTATCAGTACTTACCTTTTGATGATTACTTACCATCTTTATTTACACGTTATACCTGTTATTTCTCTTCCCTACATCCCGCATTCTTCTTCACTGCTTCTCAAATATATCTGCATTTTAAATATCTTAACCTATATCTGCAAAAGAGCTAAACTGAATTTCTTTGTTTTATACATAATGTATATCGGTACTGCACACATGTGGACCATATGCATGCACCACAGCTCAGGCAGAGCTCAAAGTAAGTTTTACTTTAACCAATTACCTCCAGCATAAGAGTTAAGCTTACATTCTCATTGCGACTATATATGTGTGTGTGAGCTATGGGTAATGTTTTTAATTCCACATTTATTTATGATTTGGTTTCACGTTTACGTGCACATCCTTTCTCTCAATTTCTCATTTGAGCATTTCACATTTCTCGTGTAACTGCGTCTGAATAACAGCAGGTGTGAAAGCCTGAACACGATGATGATGACTTTGTATTCTCACGTGAAATAAAGCTTTGTTATTTCTGCTTGAATACAAGTTTGCCTCTTGAAAAGTCATAAATACTACAAATGATGAAAAAAGGTTCCTTTCGGTTGTGAAGACCACAAAAACTCTTCTCTTCTGGCTACAAACTGCAGTGGAAAAACAAACAAACAAAAGCTCACGTCTTTGGGGCATCTAATGACTCAGCCCATGCTGCTCACATTCCCAACATAATCTCTTCAGCTACTGGATAATTCACTTTGGCTGGCTGATGCTCAATCTGGCCACTGGTAGAGGTAAGCTGGACACGGCTGATGGTGATGTGCATGTGGAGGGCGATGAATGAGACTGTGATGCAGCTACCGTCCTTTACATAAACTTAAAGTAATGCAGCCTCGAGGGGCAGGGTTGGTTATGCATGCATATTTCAGGTTCCTTATATTGTGTGTGTATGTGTGTGCGTGTTGTGGGTTAAGCCTGACTCTTAATTCCCTCTTTTTAATCGGCTGTGTGATACTTTGCAAAGACAAAGAGGGCCATTGAAAGGGATCTAGGGGGAGGAGGGAAACATGGGCAATGAGGGAGCGTACCCATAACTGCCTGGCCTGCCGCTTCAGCAGGATACAAAGGGACTCCTACACTCCATGCAGAGACCCAGCAACCCTCGCTACCCTCTAAGCGTCCCCAACACTCACCCCATCCTAGTACAAAAAAAAAAAAAAAAAATCAGATAGAAGCTGAAATGGGATTCAAATAATGAAAAGGAGAAGATATAGACAGAGTTATGGGATTTTGTGTCAAATGAATGTCAAAGCAGGTGTCAGACAGGTGACTGTTGAGATACTGCTCAAAAGGCTTCATTTGATTCTCGCAGGCAATGAAACGTTAGCTGAGCACATTCTGTTCAGAATCTCCTTCGCCTGAGATGTGAAAGGAGGTGGCACGCTCCGCTCTGATGATCCATGAAAAAATAGAACAAAAGCTCTGTGCTGATACGACCAAACTGACAAACGCAAATGAAGAATCAGAGGAGAAACTCCAGAGTGCAGTAATAGATCAGCCTGTGATAATCCAATCTACTGATCAAGTATAAAACAAATCTATTATAGAGAATCAAATGAAAGTTTGGGAGGGTGCAACAGGTGAAAGAAAGAGAGATGAGACTCAGTTGTGTTGCAGCTATGAGATGACCACTGCTGATCAAAGGAAATAAAATGCAGTTCAATTTGTTAGTACAGGGTTGGACCTTCCTGAGATGTTCCTCTGAGATTCTGGTCCATGTTGACATGACAGCATCACACAGCTGCGGCAGATGTGTCAGCTGCACATCCATAATGTGAATCTCCTGTTTCACCACATCCAAACGAAGCTATACTGGATGGTGATCTGTTGACTGAGGAGGCCATTTAAGTGCACATTTAACATGAAATTTCCCACTCGTGGGACTAATAAAGGTATCTTATAAACTCAGAAACCATCAAGATGATTTGAGCTTTTTGACATGGTATTATCCTGTCATGATAACATGTCCAATCCCTTTATCTCCATCCACAAAGGAAAGGAAATGTTCAGCAACACTACTCGGGTAGGCTTTGCTCAGTGCTCAAAGGGGCCTAAAAGCTGCAAAGAAAATAACCACCATGCGATTACATCACCTTTTTTAAATGTTCTTTTTATATTTTTTTTATTATATCAAATTCTGATCATCCAGTCAGAATATCACAGCAGAAATCAGGAAACACTTTTTTATGAGCTGTGCAAATTGTAGCCTCAGTTTTCTTTTCTAAGTTGAGACTAGTGGCACAGGTGTGGTCTTCTGGTGTGCATTCAGACTTTAGTTGGTTAAGTGTTTTTTTAGCTTTTGCCACATTCCTCTCAGCTTGCAGAAGTCTGGCCATTCTCCTCTGTATCCCCTAGAGATGGGTGCGTGGGAAAATCCCAGCAGATCAACAGTTTCTGAAATACTCAGACCAGCCTGTCTGACGCCAACAACCACGCCTCATTCAAAGTCACTTACATCACCTTTCGTCCTCATTCTGAAGCTCAGTTTGAACTCCAGCAGGTCATCTTCACCACGTCTGCATGCCTGAATGCAATGAGTTGCTGCCATGTGATTGGCTGATTCAATATTTGTGATAATGAGCAGGTGAACAAGTGTACCTAATACAGTGGCCAGTCAGCGTATATCTAGGAAAGCAATAAGAGAAGTCACGTTGTAAAGGACTGAAAAACAAATCAGACAAATGACAAACAAATCAAGTAGGAGGTGGAAGTTCCTGATCCAGCGAAGGTCTCGGGAGATTGTAGTCATTCCCTCTGCTGGAGGCGACCTGATATTGGCCTCCCTGTGTTGGTGCTGGTGAGCATCACATGAGCCACCCTCTCCAGCCCATGAAAGAAGCGCAGCATCACCCCGAGGCGCCGTCTCCTCCAATCAAAAGACTCATAGATTAAAGCAGTTTTTCACACATTTTACACATAATTACTAATGCCAGCGCCAACTGGCTCCTGCCTGCTGATGCTCAGAGGTCACAGTGACCGACACGTCTTTTCTTTAAGTCGACTACAGAAGAAAAAAGACGAGTTTCTTCATCAGTTTTGTTACCAGCTGCATTTTTTTTCCCTTTCAAATCAGTTCTGTCTTTACATACATGTCACGGAGCTCCCACAAACACACACACAAGCAACATATAATCCGCTCGCCTATTTACTAGAGTATCATCACACACTGTCTCCTACAAGAAATCCTTTAATCTGCTTTCTCACAAACTTTCTGTCTTCCCGCATTCACTCGCCGTCTCTCTGCCCAGGCAACAACCCATTTCTCCTAAAACAATACACTGACTGTTTGGCTGCTTTGTGTTTATGGAGTGGGGCGGGGGAGCCACACACACCATGCATCATGACTGTGACAATACTTCTCCGTGTAAACATCAACATCCACTGTCGGAAGTGAGGATTCTTACTGTTATCTATCGATCTACTACAGTAATGTGTGCATTTAGTGCTTGTTGCAGTAGGATTCCTAAGTCTTTATGACTTATGAACCCAGAGAGTGTAACTTCACCCTCATTGTAAACCTCTGTTTACATTTCATAGTGTAAGTAACATAAATCAAACTCTTTATACAAAAATCTTTATTTATAACAATAAAACTGTAATTTCACTACAATCACCTCTTTTCAAAAACACAAATACTTAATAATACAGGATTCCTTTATAAAACTTAAGTGTTTGACTGAGATATATCTCCCCCTTGTGGCTCTTAGAAGCATTGCAGCTGCTAAAACAATTGAGTTCAGTGGGTACCAGATAAAAGAAAGAAGAAAAAAATGAGCTGGGTTGTGATGAACACTAAACAAATAGTTAGAGGGGAGAACAATAAGTAAGTTCACAGGATTATGAACTATAAACAGCATACTAATTTGTTTTGCATTATTTTGAGTCTTTAAGTAGTCTTATGCAGTACACCTCATGTTTACAGTCACTGGAGAATTACAGCGACTGGATCTGGGAGTGGGCGTGAAGGAGACTCCTCCACTGGGTTTTGTGTAGCTGTAAAACCAGTTAGGGTGGTGGCTGTGAAGCAGCTTAGGCTGATCTGTCAGCGTAGACTGCTTCATAAGTAGTTTAATCAGTTATGATGAGCTCGTCGCAACCCCAGTCCTCGTAACTCCCATCGGGAAGGTACCTGCGGATGATGATGGGGATCTTTCTGCTCCTGTCGGTGAGGACAAAAAGACAGAGATACTGTTACAGTCACCTGCTCTTTAAATAATGTCACTCACACATGAAAAAGAGAAATGACAAAAAGTCATCAAAGAAAATTATGGCTTACTTTAGTTCTTTCATAGCTATCTGCAGCGGGTCTGTTTCTCCCTCCAGCTCCACCATAACTGGAGCACACATCCTGTTGGAGACAAGTCAGCAGGTAAACCACATCAGTACAGTGTTAGAGCCTTTTTTCAATGCTCAGTCTACAAACACCATGTCTTCTTCTTTTAGGTAATTGAGGGTTAGTATTTAAGGAAGTCTGGATTAATCACTGACAGGTGGAAGTGCCTTAAGAGGAAGCAAGTCATTTTTGATTGTGCTTTACTTTGTGCCGCAGAGTTTCCTTTCTCTTTTTTAAAAATTGAAATGGTTTGTAGAAGGTAAATGAGAGGCATATACTACAAATGAAGTTCAACATAGCTAGGTTTCCCTGCACTATCTGGCTTGACAAAACCTAAAACCCCAGTCAAAGATGACAGGTGTCATCACAGAACTGTTTTTGTTAACTCAGGCTCTTTGTGTGCTCACATATAAGAAAGGGGGCGTCTGACACGATGTTTGACTCTCCTTTAGCGCAGAATGGGTCGAGTGAGCATTAGAGACATTTTTAAGTTCTACAGGTAGCATTTACAAAACATCTCACTTCAGCAGAGAATCTATATCACATTTACAGGCAACTGGAAATAAAAATAAAAAAAATCAGTAAAAATGTGGCACTTCTGAATGATTTTAAACTAAAACTTTAACCACAACATGTTGCTGACCAGGCTGTGTATTTAGCAGAAGTTACTGTGGTGATCTGGCCAGGTCAAAGGAAAGCCATCTTTGTGACACTGAAAACGCTGGCTTTAGCCTCGTCTTACCTTGCTAACCCATTAATCTCACTAAGGTTAAGATCAGAAGGTGCTCACGTGAATCCAACTATCATCTGTAACACATGAACTCTAATCACAGGTAAACTGATATTTCTGGTGCTAATTAACTTTATATTAATATGACATTAAATGCACCAGCTTCACTCAATTATTCATGGTCCTTACCTTTGCTCCTACAAAAGACAAAGTAACACAATGTACTATACCAGAAAGTCAGATGCACTCAAATACTGCAGTACTCTTTTACATTACTTTTCAGCATAGTTCTATATTCAATGACAAAACTTGACAAAAGGACCAAAGAAGTGTGGACGAATATTTTCAACATCTCACTCTCACCGACTGTGGTGCCTTACGACCCACTCTGATAGTTATGAAATGCTTTGCTCTCATAAACACAAAAGTGGAAACCTGGATGACTGAGAACCTTCACAGACAAAAGTGGAAACTCCTATGTCAGGTTTTCAGGAATATCGGCAGACTGGTGTGGGAAACATAAACCATCTACACTGCAGACTTCTCCCACAATTCCACCCAGTGCTTCCTGCAGAAGTTCTCTGATGACTCTGCAATAGTCGGCCTCATCACTGATGGGGACGACAAGGAGTACAGAGGTCTGACCCAAGACTTTGTGGACTGGTGCCAGCTGAACTACCTCCAGATCAACGCCAGTAAAACCAAGGAACTGGTGGTAGACTTCCGCAGGCACAAGCATTCTCCACTGCAACCACTGAACATCCAAGGTATGGACATTGAGGCTGTGGACAGCTACAGGTACCTTGGTGTTCATCTGAACAATAGACTGGACTGGACTCATAACTCAGACGCCCTCTACAGGAAAGGGCAGAGCAGGCTGTACCTGCTACGGAGACTCAGGTCGTTTGGAGTGGAGGGCCCACTCCTGAAGACCTTCTATGACTCTGTTGTGGCTTCTGCTATCTTTTATGGTGTGGTCTGCTGGGGCGGCAGCATCTCTGCTGGGGACAGGAAGAGACTGAACAGGGTGATCCGAAGGGCCAGCTCTGTTCTAGGATGCCCTCTGGACCCAGTGGAGGTGGTGAGTGACAGGAGAACGGCGGCTAAGCTGTCATCCCTGATGGACAACATCTCCCACCCCATGCAGCAGACTGTGACAGCACTGAGCAGCTCCTTCAGTGGGAGACTGCGGCACCCACGGTGTGGGACGGAGAGATTTCGCAGGTCTTTCCTCCCCACTGCTGTCAGACTCCATAATAAAGACTAACTGATCAAGCACACACATCCATACATATGCAATAATACTAAGTGCAATAATCCTTTCTGTCATCGTTGTATTTTTACTCAGTTGTATATAGTATATAGTATTTGTATTTGTATTCTATTTTTATCTTATTGTATATTTATTTTATTTTATTCTACTGTATATAGTATTTTATTTTATTCTATTCTGTACAGTTGTGTACTGTATTTATTCTTATTGTATTCTAATTTTGCCTCATAACTTTTGCACTGTCCACTCCTGCTGTGACAAAACAAATTTCCCACGTGTGGGACTAATAAAGGTTATCTTATAACCTCTGTATCAGTTGGACGTGGAACGTCAACACCTCCAGCATGATTAACCTTAAACCTAACCGTGAAGCCGTAAATGACAATGAAGAAACACTCACGCTATCTGGAGGGCTCGTGTCCCCAGCACTCTGGCCCTCTCGTATTTGGTCATGTACGGAGTTGTGATCCTCTTCTGGTTTGCCTGCTGGCCCTCTCCCGCGGGCAGGATCTGCACGTTCTCCTGGTCATCCTATTCACCAGAAAACAACCGACAATAAACATGATACAAAGGCAGCGATCAGTAGTGCTAAAATAAAACTGACGACAAACAACAAAAGCAAAGCAGTGTCTGTGCTGTCCAGTTAAGAGAGTCATCAACTTACGTCTTCCGCGTTTTCGAGATCATCTAATCCCTCATCCTCCTCGGCATCATCAAAATCTCCATCATCGAAGCTGCAAATTTGACACAAAGTTTTGTTTTTAAAGACAATAAATAGATTCTAAAGACAGCAAATTGTCAATAAGTTTATACAGAGCACTTAGCAGTGTGGCTAACCGCGTTAGCTACAATGCTAGTTCGCGCCGAGTTATACTAAAGAAACAAGCATTTTAATATGAATTTCATCAAAGTGTCATCATTACTTACTTATCTTCGTTGTCGGACATGTTTTAACCTAAAGTTTACGTACAATATTACTCAAACAGTAGAAGAAAGTCAACACACTTTGTTGTTAACACGGACCCACATGAACGCTACGAAGCTTAAACTTCCGGTGGTTTGGTGCGCTGGAAAATATTCCGGATGAAAAACAGGAAAAGGAACTTTCTTTCCACTTGTACTCCAGTACAATTACATTTATTTATTGTTTTTAAATCCCAAAAAACAAACAACAAAAAAAGTTGATTGTTGTAATTAAAATAAATAAATAAAATTCGCCATTTGTCGTACGAGCGGTATTTCTGTCTTTTTCTCTCTTTATTTTTTGCAGTCCTGTCAATGAGCCTGCAGCTTTTTATGACCCCTAATTTTACTGCGAAACAAAATACAACAGTATTAATACAGGAAAACATTCTTTTTGTTTGAAACTATGAGAAACAGATAATTTTCTTTGTTAACATAAATGCAGCTGCTGTCGTTCAGCACCACTGAACGACACAGGAAATCTTTCCTACCTGTGGCCATCTCCCTGTACAACGCATCCACTTAACACACTGGTTACTGCTACAACTACACGTTTCTTTTCCAGCTATTTATTTATGAGTGACTTATGTATATATATGTATATATTGTACTATTCTAAGTTAGCATATTGTCTGTCTTGTCTTAATGTTGGTTTATAATGGAGCACTGTAACAAAAAATAATTTCCCCCAGGGATCAATAAAGTATTCTGATTCTGATTAAATGCAATTTAACCTGGGTTTCGTTTAGACTTGACAGCCAACACGTTTTTCTCCCTTTTTCATTAATGTTCAGACGTCAAACAAACTTTCAGAATAAGATCTTCTAGAACCACAAATTAAGACTCATATTTTGAGTCACCAAGTATTTTCAGCCTCTGCTCTTTATTATTTTCCTTTTACTTAAAATCATAGTGAAGAAAAAAAAAAAACACTGCAAAATTGAGAATGAACATAATCCTACATTACTGGTGTGTTAACAGGTACATTGTGCGTGTATATTAAATATTTTTTGTCTGTTGTTTTGAATTCAAATGCACTACAGACAATACTTAACACATGAGATTTATTGCACACTTAAAAAAACCCACAAGTATGTGATACAATACCATAAAAAATAAGATGTTGATAATTTTTAGAGTGAAAAAACACATTAATAATAATGTATACATCGTGCCGACTGAGAACAATACAAATTGTTTGGTGATGTTACTGAGCTGGGCTTTAACACATAATTAGTAAGCATGTACTTAATAAGTGCATATTTCATACTGTTCACACATGAACAATGAGAGCTTCTGACACTTCTTCAACTCTTTTTATCCACAGAGTTCTTCGTGCTTTCTTCTTTGTGGTTCAGGATTTTTAGTACTTTTGTAGGCTTGAAATCTTTTTTGGGCTTCCTTAGCTCTTTTAATCCTTCTTTCTGGAAGTCTGAGAAGAGATGAAAGAGCAGCAAAACAAACATTAAGCAGTAAGCAAACATTGACATAGAGCATTATTTGTGATCCAACGAATCAATTTCTTTCTGCCTTCGTCATACAGGCAAAACAGAAGATACAAAACAGTACCAAAGAGCTTTTATTAGAAGGCTCGTTATCTTACCTTTGTTCATTACATCTTCCCAAAGCACGTTATTTTCTCTCTCCCTAATCAGAAAAACAAAGTTGCACTCAGATAAAATGTACAAATGCAAAAGCATAATTGATTTTTTTTCCTTAAGTACCTCTGTCTGTCCTGATCCAGGCAGCTGATGATGTGGTTCCTCTGTTCAATGATGGTGACCAGCTCATCCATCAGCTTCTTCTCTTTATCTCGATCCTCCTGACTCCAGTTCTTGTCTGTGTGTGCAGATGATGACAATGAAAGTTCAACACAATGAGATTTCATTTAACAAATCAGTGATCTCCATTGGATTCCACTGATAAGATAGCAACAATATTCTTATAGAAACATATTAATTCATCTCAGTGCCTTTTAAGAGTCAACTCAGAGCCTTCTTGTAGTGTTTCTTGTTCTTGTTGCACCATTTAGCCTCAAAAAGCATGTCAGGATCCAGTGTTACTTACCAGTCTGTGAATGGCAAAAGTATGTGACCCTCTAAGATTAACTGGTAATTCAAATATGTGATTAGAAACAAGTGTTTTCAGTGACAGACGTAACAGTCAAGTGTGAGCTGGTGTTTCTGTTTCTCATCAGGCTTGAAAAGTTCACAAAACCATCTCTAAACTGTTTGGACTTCCACCAGTCTAGACTTACAGTAGCGAGTTTTCAAATGGAGGAAATGCTGGAGCATTGTTACCCTCCACAGCAGTGGGTGTGTTGTAGCGCGGGAGGTCACAGAGGAACAAAGGTTAGTGAAATCTCAGACTCTGTTCCCTCACAGTGACCAAAACTAGATCACTTTCCCAAACAAATAAATGACCAAGTCTATTACTATGTCACGTTTGTTTAACTGGGTCTTCTTTCCTTCTTTTAGGATCATCATCTATTCTTCTTTCCAGCTGCTCCCTTTAGCACCGCAGTGTCTCATCTGCCTCATTAACACTCTGCATTTCTTCCTTCACTACACCCATGAATTTTGTCTGTGGTCTTCTTCTTAGACCATCAGTCTTTGTCCTCTCTGTGGAAAAACAAAGTGCTCCTAAACACCACAAAAACTAAGGAAATAATGGACTTCTGGAGAAACAGACCCTTAGCCTATCACATCAGCAGGGACTGTGTAGTGACTGAAGTTTCTGCGCCTGCATCTGGATGATGATTTAACCTGGAAAACCTACACAACTGTGCTGATCAAGACGGCACAGTGGCGACTTCGCTCCCTGAGGTTTCCTGAAAAACAATTCCCTAGCCAAGGAGCTTAAAGTGTACAGGCGGAACTGTTTCCCGGTGTGGTTTGCAAGCTGCGCTGCTCAGGAAACACTCCAGAGGGTCATCAGCGCAGCACGGAAAATCACCGGCTGTGCTCCTCTCTCTAGGACCTCTACAGGTCCTGGTGCCACAGTAAAGCCCACAGTATCCTGATGGGCACATCACACATCCTGGCTGTTACCCTCAGGGAGGCGGTGCAGTTGGAACAAGGCAAACAGACTGGAAAAACAGCACATCTCCCAGAACTAATAAATGAACACTGAAGAGTTTGCCTCCTTTCACTAACCCGTGCAACCAGTATTCACAGCTGTGAACAACAGTGCAATAATAATGACACTCACAGACATACATACACATTCAAACACACACTGATTGAGATAGTTAGATTGCCTTCTGTGCACTAAATAGGACTGCATACAATTTCACTTGTTCACAATTTCACTACTTTTCTTACATGATCATAAAGATTCTACACTTCTAACCCCCTAACCCCTCTAACTATGTCTCTGAACCGTGTCACAGCAGGTCTCGGCTTGTAAACATTCCTTTTCACCCTTTCAGCCATGCTGTCACAAATCACCCCAGACACGCAAAAGTCTGATGGCAGTTATGTCAACTTTCTGCTAAAGACCTTTCATCACGCCTACAGAACCTTGGATGAAAGAATATTGATCCCTGAATTATTTACAATTCAGGGAGATCAGTAATTCCCGTTAATGTCAAATACAGTGGGTGATAAAAGTGACTGAACAATGCACAGAGCTACATACTAACCAGGTTTATTAAAGAGACACCGGAGGTCGTACTCCACGTCGGTCTGCCTGTCCTCCAGCTTTTTCTGCTTTGTCCTGAGAAATAAAAATTACACATGTGTTTACGATGCTCAGAAAACACGGAAAAAAAGAAAAGCCGCACAAGTGAAAAAACGCTTACAGATGAACCAGCTCCGTGTCGTGGCACATCAGAACATGCCGCTCGTGGATAAGACAGAACCACTCCATTAGCATTTGTTCCTCCTGTTTATCTGAAATAAAAAAGCAGGAAGTGTCAATTTAATTGTATTTACACAAAGCGGCTTCGCAATATTGAGAATTTTGTGCCAATAAATTATTTTATTTAGTATGAACCATTTTTGCAGCCTCTCAGGTTCCTCTCCAGTTCCACTCCTTTTCCCTCCAGTGTCTCCAGATGTTGATCCACTTCTCTCATCTGCACCTGCAGCTCTTCTGGGGAAGCGCACTGATCTGTCTGCACCTGTCAAGCAACAAATATCACCAAAACTCAAGACTTCAAAAAATAAATAATTTCTTAAATAAATCACACACAAAAAAAAGTGACTAAACCTTGTTATTCTGGGTAAACTACTCAGTTTGCTCAAAACGTCTCATCTTAATGATGAGTCTGCATCTACATGACACAAAGGCACATCTAGAAATGACTCAGAATTAGATTTTGTGGCCTTTGAGTTTGTTTTAAATCCAGCTGTTGTACCTTTCTCTTGATGAGTGGGAATCCATGGCCAGGTGCGGGGCCCCGACAAGGCGAGAGGTCCTGAACGGTATTTGATTTGGATAATGTGGGTCTTTGAGCCTTAGGATCGTTTTCACAGGAAGGCTGAAAATAAAAAATATATATAATATGGAAAACTGTAAGAAACGCCATACGAGATTGTCCTCTGGTAGAACGTGAAACGTGCATTAATGTTTGGCCTTTATTGGTTAACTCTGATCTCTTGTCGTACCTTACTTCGCCACGATGTGGCAGCTTCATCCGTCTGTGTTTCACCGACAGGTGCAGAGCAAGGGTCAGACGCAATGGCTGGCACAGAAAGACTTCTGGGTAAAATGCGACTCTGTCTTGAAGCAGGAATGGGACGCGGACCTGCTGCTTCTGTCACATCTGATGGAGCAATCTGACCGCCATCTCCACCTCTTTCACCACAAGGTCTCTCTGTGTTAGTATCTGCAGTCAATTCTTTTACTGGGTCAGGTTCTGCAACGTCAACACGCCCTCTGAGATCCGGGCTCTTCTGTGGGAGAGCTTTTTTTTCTTCAGCCTCCTGCGATGCCAAGGTGCTGCACTCTGATTGGGTAGCTCCCAAAAAAGGCTTATTTTGGTCTTCAGATTCAGATTTAGCAACCTCGCTTTGAGAGTCGTCCTCCTGCACATCTTCAAAAGGATTTGGAGCAGGAACTTTGGGTCTTTTGGACGACCCATCTAAGTTAGAAGCAGATTTGGATCGAAAAGTGGGAAGTGGAGGTGGAGCTGGAGGCAGCTGTGTCCAAGGTCCCGGATGCACGAGGGCCATCCATGGATGGCTGCTTTTCATTTTAGATCTAGCGCTGACTGGGCTGGTGCTATAGAGTATTGGAATATAAAAACACATTGAAGAAAGTCAGTTATTAAGACCTTATCTCTTGTTCCATTTTATGAATGGGCATTTTCTTTTATTTATTTGAATTCCACCACAGAAACTTCGCACCTATATTTCAAAACACACGATGTGCTGTTAAGTCTGTTGACTTTGGCCACAAAGGGAAGAAAACATCTGATTTAAATTTGGCCCATCTCCCCTTCAAGGTCATCTGTTCAAGCCTCTCTATTGTAGTTGTTTTTAGATCCTAAGCCAAGAGTGTCTGTGATGTCAGAACATACCTCAAACCTGTGTAGAGCCGGAACATCAACGTTTTTGTGAGACTGACACGTTTCAGACGGATTTGTGCATTGAGAATTTGTAACCCAGGATCAAATCCAGGTCAGTGCAAACTTTTACTAATGTGGCCACACTAACACTCACTGCTCACTCAATTTAGCCTCCTGGAACTTCCTCTTCTTTCCCAAAATGCTAAAGAGCTCCAAGGTAAGAACCTTGAAAAGCACCCTGGCCAATATTAAATCAGGTCTGGGTTCATATTTTTATTGGCAAATGTGACAATTCGTTTTTCAGCATTTAATAAATGATTAGATACAAATCAGAAAAGATGCATAAGAAAAGACAAGTGCGTGCCAAAAGGAAGCGATGAACAGGTTGTTTTTGTCACACTTACCCTTGAGGCGGACTGGCTGCACATTTGCTTGGACTGGATAAACCACCTGCACCTGCAGAGAGAAAGAGTGAGGAAAACAAAACACATAATGATTATGTCTTAACAGAGAAACAGATGTATGACCAGAATACACGCAGAAAGCAGGAATGTAATAATTACGACTGAACAGCTACAAGAAAACAAGTGTGCCAGTTTACCTGCAGCAGGGGAGCTATTTACAGTCTGTGAACTTCTGATCCTGGCTGCAGGAACAGGGCCTACAGAAATCCGCCTTGGTGCTGGAACAGGACGAGTCCTTCCATCTATCCTTTCTGTCCCGCCTGTTTCTGCTGTCTTGCAACTCAGTGTGTCCTGTGACTCTGTTTTCTTTGTGTAATTAGGGACGCTGGTGATAGGCTGTCCACCCAGAGAATAACAAACTGTCTGAAGTTTACTTTGAGATCCAGTTTGCCTGCTGACGTCGACGTGAGTACCTTTACTGTTTGTCGCATGGTAAGCGCAGATCAAGGAGCCAGCGTCACTTCCCTGCGTGTAAGACTGTGGTAAAAGAGTTGCGTGGCACACTTTGCACCTGAAATACAAAAGAGAAATCTAAATCTACCAGATCTACTGAATCAAGAGTGTCAAATATGATCAGATATTACTGTATTACAGTACTTTTCAGAAGAATTGAGCCTGATCTCGTGTTTTTTTATGTCAATGTTTTTTTTATATCACACACCTGTCCAGTTTCCTCAAACCTACTGCACACCATGCTGAGATATGTCTAGTTTTCAACTAATAACTCTTTCTAAACTGTGCAAAAATACTATTTCATGCCTGCAAACTTTTCTATCTCTGGCATTTTGTTGTTGTTGATAGATTCAGCTAAATAAATGGGAAATAATGACGTACTTTTGCCACAGGATGCTAGTAACAAAGTGCCTAAATATACAATTTAAAACTGGTTCTTCACCAAGTAGTGTGTGATGTGCAAACACAACACTGTTTCATCCGTTAATTTGGGTGGAGTTTTTATGCTGGAATGACTCATAGGCCAGTGTTGAGCAGTTTAACCATGAAATTTAAAAAAACAAAAAAGAAAAACAGCTACAAGGACTTTACTAAAAATGAGCAAAAAAGCAGCCAATGACCAAAGAAACTCTGAAAAACTATTGCTCAAGACCACTTTTAAAAAGTGACAAGAAATTCTGGCTCCATGGAAACAAAATATAAAGAAACCTCGAGGTGGCTTAACACTTTTGCACAGCATTGTGACCTTCTGTTACCTGAAACAGCTGCGGTGGTAAACTTTTCCATCTATCAAATGCCTCTGTATCAGGTGCACGGACTTCAAACACAAACTGCACACAGTCTGCGGCCTCGCATCAGAAACATTTTCCTCTCGACTGGTTTTGCTGTCAGTCAAGCTCTGAAAACAGAAGAGAAACCAGTCGCTCAAGTGACAACCACAGAGATGACTAAATCAGAACCAAAATAGCCTGTGAACATTCACCTTCATGCTCTTTGGATGATGGTAAGTTTTGCTCTTCGAGAGGCTGTGTGAGGAAGTGCCGTGCGATGACCACAATTTGGCAGGACCTGCTGTAAAGTCAAGATAAGACACGCAAATCACCGTGCATGCACTGTTTCTTTGAGGACGGGCCAGTCTGATTTCATTCACCTGACCTGAAGAGTGAGGGATAACACTGCATCCAAAATATTAATTCAACTGTATATGTTTGAGCAGGACAGCAAACTTCAGCCTGAAACAACAACATAAAATTAGGGGCTACAACAGGCAGATTATCTTAAACGCACCCGAAGACTTCCCATTGAAGAAGCAGTAGTACTGAGCAAGGTAGGAGATGACGCTTAAACGATCGGGCACCTTGGTGGAAACCATATCCTTCGGATGCAGGAAGGCAGGGATACCCAGCTTTGTTTCTGCTATCTCAAACGCCTGCAGGCCCACAGGCGAGAAACAGGGAATGAAAGTGAATAAACCGAAACAAAGATGCGGGATGCTTTCGTTCTGGTTTCTAATCAGAAACTCACCAGCTTGTTATTTTCATAAGCATTATCTTTGGAGAGGGACCTGAAGTCTCTGGAGTAAAGTGAAGAAATTGGAGAGATTCAATTAAAAACAAAAACAAACAAAAAAACAATAAATGAGCGACAAAGTTGATGATTAACTACATAATGAACTTTTCTAAATACAATAGAAGCAAAAAGCATTAAAAGATCAGAGATGAGATGATTCCAGAGGAGTGGTTCAGTGTCAAATAAAACAAATTAACCGATTTCAGGCCAATGAGACTGGACAAAGAAAGGGTTAAAAAGAGATGCAGATTAGCAAAATGACAGCAGATTAACCAAAGTGCACACGGGCCCCTCTGCTTCTGATTAAACAGAAACAGATAGGGGTAAACTGGAGTTAGAAAGTCAGAAGCAAGGCACAATTCACTCCGCACAGCCATGACAGCTCTGTTAACATATGGCATTACTCACATGAGGTCAGGGCGGTGTTTGTGGATGATAGCACAGAACGCAAGTCCATCTGTGAATGAGGTTGACATGTTAGTTATTTCCACGTCGGGATAAGTGGCGCATGTGACGCGGCACCACTCCAGCAAAACTCTCGGTGATGCCATTTCTCGTGCGACTTTTCACAAGTGGGCAGGGAGCAGAACATGGCACCGTGTCAGAGTCGGAGAGATCAGATACAAGTGGTGCAGGTCTGGCTTTTTTTTCGGAGGAAACAGGAAGCAAAGCATCTACCTTTGCAACTATTTCTCTGCGGCCAGACTTGCACGTCGTGGTGGCGAAACAGCAAGAGCAGGAAGGAAGGAAGTTTATGTTTTCCCCCCCTTTCGTGTTGTTTTTGTCAAATATAAACAAAGGCAAGTAAAGCGACCGCGCATTGCTCCAGCGTTTCAAACCACGACCACAAGTCTCCTACTCGTTTCAGCTCGATGCTATTTCCTCCACCGCAAAGATGCACCGAGCCCCTGAAGTGAAGCGAACTGTTAGAGAAACACTGCCAGTCCTCTGGTCTGTTACACGGGGCTGATATTTTAAACTTAGTCCGTTATTAGCTCTGCAGTTGTGCTCCACAATCTATGAAATGCCTAATAGCTGCCACTGGAGGGAGACACAGAGCTGTTCTTGCCGCCTCTCTATAATTAGGAAGAAAAGTTTTGTAATTATAAGTTTATTGTCCGGGTGCAAACTTGACAGACCGATTCAAAACTGGCCGTGCCTTCTTTTTTCTTATTTCTGCTTTCTATGTCATTCAACTCTGTTTTCTACGTGTCCATCCACTTCTCGCGAGATCGAGGCACCACATAAATCTCGCAGTTATGGCTGCGCCTCCCGATGCAGAGAGTTTGGAGTCACGTATCAGTGAGTGTTTTAAACTTATTCTCCTGCGCCCGTGTTGTCCGGGGACCCCGACACTGACAAGTTACTATCCGTGAGTTGTTGTAGATGAGATGAAAGCTCACCGTAGCTGCGTTTGTCCCGTTAGAGGGGACTCGGACCCCGCCGTAACACCCAGGATGCTAACCTAGCTGCGGAGCTCTACCTTCCAGCTGTCAACACAGCACAGACATGCTGGCTTTGGATTTACGACTCTATAGCTAAACCGGGATGCTGGGGGCAAGATCGTGGGACCCAGAATTTGCATTCACATAGGATAGACTGTGATTAAAGCAAACCTGTGACTTCGTGGAAAAGCTCGAGAAGACACTGTGACACGACTGTGACTGTCGACAGCAAGCTAGCTAACCTTACACTCAGTTAGCACCTGTCCCATGTAGTCTGCTTGATGACATGCTGGGATACACTTCTAGCCTGCTTAGTCCAAGTTTTGTACATTATATTTCGACAAGACAACCTTATGTTTAGTGAAAGACCTCATGCACTCCGTGGCCAGTATGTTAAATATTTGTAGTTCATTTATGAACATAGCATAAACGTCCAAAAATGATTAATAAAGGTTGTAATGTTTACTTAAACTGCCACAGAGAAGCGTTTTAGAGGCATTTTGGCGGCTATATTTAGGCTGTATCGCTGTGCTTATATTTCATTAGTTTTATATGGATGTAATTAACTGAAGGAAGATACTAGGACATTATAACAACTCGCAGTAACCAAATCCGAAAACATAAGCATTTAAACATAAAAAATAATAAGATTCGGAAAGGTTAGTAACATTTATACATTTTTTATGTGATATCCCATTTCAGACAGAGCCACAAATCCACTAAACAGAGACACAGACTGGAGTAGCATCCATGCCTTCTGTGACCAGCTCAACAATGAGTTGGAGGGGTAAGAGCTGGCCCCAGGGCCAAGACATTATTTACACATCATTACATAATTATAGTCTTACTGAGCCTTGTGATCATGTCTTCAGAGATATATTCATCTTTTCTACAAAAGGACAGTTTTTCTTCTACAACATTGGTAACTGTAGCTATATCAACACATATATTATGCCGATTTCTAGTTGTTTTTGAAAATGGCAAGGGTAATAGAAATTGAGCACAGATTTTCTTTTTTGTTGTTGTTTTTGTTTGTTTAGGAAAGAGCTTTTGTCAGCAGTCATTTTAGAATTTTGAATAATTTTATGCATCATTTATTTTAAATAAACCACCCCCAAAAATGTGACATGTTCATAGACCGCAGCTGGCCACCAGGCTCCTGGCCCACAAGATCCAGTCTCCACAAGAGTGGGAGGCCATGCAGGCATTACTTGTAAGTTCAGATCAGAATCAGGATCTGTTCAGTTATTTTCAGATGCTTTAGTTTCAGCTTTTGCCATTTTTAGATTTTTTTTTTTCCTACCCTTCAATTTCAAGGTCCTGGAGACTTGTATGAAAAACTGCGGGAAAAGGTTTCACAGTGAAGTGGGCAAATTCCGTTTTCTCAATGAACTCATCAAAGTTGTTTCTCCCAAGGTAGGACTTTAGGTCTCTTTGTGTCTGTGCCTCTTTGATACATGTCTTTTTTTTCCTTCTCTCTTGTTGTTGAGCTTTTTGTGCAAATGACCTGGGTTTCATCTCCAATTTAGTACCTTGGAACACGGTCCCCTGAGCCAGTTAAAATAAAAGTTTTGGAGTTGATCTATAGCTGGACTTTGGCGTTACCAGATGAAGCCAAGATTTCAGACGCTTATCAAATGCTGAAAAAACAAGGTAAGAGTCGATCTGTCATTTGATGAATCCTGTCAAAACCCATTTTTAAAGAGTAATTATGCTGAACTTGAAGATGAAGATGCTGTAATAGAGTTGAACATTTGGAGCTGAAAATTAAAGTAATAGGCCCACGTGGATAAAAATGCCTTACGTTGTAACAGATGAGGTAAATCAACTAATGAAAATGATTAGACATATTTAAATAACTCAACACCTTCATGTTCTCTGCTTGTTAATCAGGTATTGTTAAACAAGATCCTGAGCTGCCACCTGACAAGCTACTCAACCTTCCTCCACCCAGACCCAAGAATGCTATTTTTGAAGATGAAGAGAAATCCAAAGTAAGGACTTTCGTACTAAAATATATGAACGAGTTATGTAGATGTGATGAACTAGCATCTGATGTTCTTCCTCATGTGAACTCTGACTTTCTACTTTGTCAGATGTTGTCTCGCCTATTGAACAGCTCGCACCCCGAAGACCTCAAAGCCGCCAACAAACTCATTAAGGAAATGGTCCAAGAGGTAAACACTCTTTCCTTTTCCTTCCTATTTTCTTCACCACATTCATTCAGTGCAGCGATGTGTGATTTTTAGGAACAGGAGTAAAATGGTGCACTCAGAGCGGAGCAATAACTGAAAGAGGAAATTGGGAAATTGCCCTGTGGGTGTTTCAGTCTTTTGTACTCATTTCATGTCTAACAGGAATTAGTCTTTGCTCTCATCCATGAACCTGAACTGATTTCTCCCTGACCTTGCTGCGCTCTTGCTTTACTGCCTCTGGCTGTGTTTGTTGTGTTACAGGTCACCACAGTTTGGTCCGTTCATGACTGTTTCCTACATGTGCACTTGCTTTTGGCCAAAACCCGGTATGTGTGCAGTTTGTGAGTTTGTGTCTCGTTGGTTTTAGGATCAGAGGCGTGCAGAGAAGGTGTCAAAGCGGGTGAATGCCATTCAGGAGGTAAAGGAGAGCGTCACTTTACTGACTCAGCTTCTGCAGGACTACGACAGCACGGCTACCGATCAGAGCAATGCTGAACTCATTCAGGTGAGAAAAAGACAGATGCTTTAAATCAAAAGATCAAGCTGTAAATCAACCTGAAGCCATCTCCATTTAAAGTATTTTTTTAACGTGGCGTGTGTGCTGTGTGGTCAGGACCTGTATCAGCGCTGTGAGAAAATGAGGCCAACACTGTTCAGACTGGCAAGTGACACGGAGGACAACGACGAGGCTCTGGGTGAGCTTAGTTATTATTCATCTGCCACTGAATAGGAGCTCTCTCCTTTTTTTCCCACTATCATATCACTCAAGTGATGGATGGAATGAGGAAGTGAGGGAAATTTTTCAAAGGAGGCTACCAAAGAAAAAGTGAGGAAAGTAGACACAGGGACAAATGTTTGTAGTGAGTTGTATAAGAGGCTGGACACTGTGGAATGAGAAAAAAGGTTTGTACCGACTGACTGGACGGAGCGATCGACCTGGAAAGGGTGTGAGCCAGGTTAGGGGAAATGTACTAACAAGTGAAGAGTGTGTCGAGAAGATGGAAGGAGTACTTTGAGGAGCTGATGAATGTAGAAAATGGGAGACAGAGAGGAGGAAGTGAGGGCAACTATGAAGAGTTGGTCCAGATGACATAATTGTGGAGGTGTAGAGATGTAACTCTAGGAAAGAGTGAAGTGGACTTTTTGACCACACAACCCTGGACAGTGAGGTCGGATCTCAGAGGAATAGAGAAGTGTTCTTGATTTTTCAAGAACAAGGGTGACCTATAGATGGTCTAAAAAAAATCTCTCTCATAGTATTTCTTTTTTTTTTAAAGAAATAAAGTGATGGTTTCTATTAGCGCATGAATTTATTTTTCTTTTTTGGTTCAACCGTTTATGAGCAGTCTTTCTAACAGAGCCAGGCGATTCTGATTAAATCCAGTGATAAGGATGAGCACTTTGTCATCTTTCCTCAGCGGAGATCCTGCAGGCCAACGACAGCCTGACTCAAGTCATCAACCTGTACAAGCAGCAGGTGAAAGGGGAGATTGTAAATGGAAACAACACATTAAACACACAGAAACAAACCGGTGGGTGAAGCTTTGAACACTAAAGAAGCCAAAAAGATTTTACTGTGTTACAATGAGCTGTCTAAAAGAATCTTTTAGTGAAGGATCAACAGTACTGATGGATTTCTCACAGGAGGAGGGACAGCGCTGCTAGATCTGTCAGGATTGGACACGTCACCACAGTCGCCGCCTTCCTTCCCAGAGTTTCCCACTCCCACAGACAGCCTAAACCCTCCCTCACATGGGGACATGGGGATTAGTCTCCTTGATGACGAACTCATGTCGCTTGGTAATAAAACACGTCAGACAGGCGTATGTAGCATACAACTTAAATCTCAGAGTCCTGAATGGAAACTGAGGGAAAGAAAACTTTTGTTCCTAAATACTACAACACTTTGCACCTCACACAGGTTTAAGTGAAGGAACACACACCTCTAACCCCGCCTCACAGCCTGAGGACTCCACAGCATGGGACTCGTTCCAGGTGAGCGGTGGAGAAAATCTATTATTGCATCTGTGAAGCTCTCATATTTTTTTCCTGTACTCATTTTTTCTATTTATTAATTTTTTTTAAACTTTCAGTCCTCTGACAGCATAGATACAGATATCGCAACAGCGCCCAGTCTCCTTTTGAGTCCAGATCCGCTTCCCCACTCTCAGCCTCTTTCATCTGGCTCCACTCCTGGGAACTCTGCCTTGGATGAACTGGACCTGCTGGGAAAAACCCTGCTGCAGCAGTCTCTACCTCCAGAGGGCCTGCAGGTCAAATGGTACCTAACAGGATTTGAGCACGATCACATTTTTGCTGAATTCATAGGAAAAGGCTCCTAGATGGCCATAATACTTTTGTAGTTTTGTAGTTTGGACAGCATCAACATTGAGTCAGGAGTTGGTTAAACTACTGTTTCTGGGAAAAGCAGATCAAAATCATTTAAGAGCTCAGAGCAAAAGTTGACGCAGAGTTGCTCATTCTTCTTCTCTAAGGGACAAGCAGCAGTCTAAACCGACTCTGAGAGACCTCCAGAACAAGACTGGGACAAACATCGCTCCAAATCCAATTCCAGCTTTTACCGCTGAACCTCCTGCACCTGTTCCCAACTCCCAGCCCAGCCTTAAAGCCACACTGCTGGATGTGTCTCCCTCTCACACTGAGGTTTCTTCTGCAGACGTTTCTCTGACTGATGTTTTTGTACCCTTAGAATCCATTAAGCCCAGTAAGTAAACGAGATCACTTATTGGTTTTATACCAAGGAAGCTTGTTTGGTTTTGAGTGTTTTGGGTATATGATGAACTAATTTCCTTTCTGTCCTGTCTTTCTGCAGGTAGTCTGTTACCTGTAACTGTGTTTGACAGCCACAGTCTGCGGGTTCTCTTTCACTTCGCTCGCGACTCTCCTCCGTCTCGACCCGATGTTCTGGTGGTGATTATCTCCATGCTTTCGTCAGCCCCTGTGCCTGTCACCAACATAAACTTCCAGACTACTGCTCCAAAGGTCAGCACTGATATAGTCCAAGGCCTTTGTCCCCTCTGTCAGATGGAGTAAATGAGATCCACAGCTGCTGATTTAGTGTCTCAGTTAAAAAAAAAAAAAAAAAAAAAAAAAAAGAGGGAGAGAAACAAAACCCTAATGTTGTTTTTATTTATCAACTGCAGACGATGGCCGTGAAGCTGCAGCCCCCGTCAGGGGCGGAGCTCCCCGCTTTTAACCCCATCCTCCCTCCTGCTGCTGTCACACAGATCTTGCTGCTAGCAAATCCAAACAAGGTAGGTCCGGATATTTCACAGAATAGATAGCCAGACATCACAAGGACATTTCTGAGCAAAGGCCAGAAAAAAAGAGCCTTTAAACTGTTCAGCAATAGATAAGTGCAGCATATTTTCAGTGCTGATTATCTTGGCCAAGGTTGGAAAAAAGAATAACAGATCTAGAAAAATGAAGCCCCAACTTAATTTAATGAGAAAGCAGAATTAAACACAAGCTTGAAAGCAACTCTGCACTGGGCTGTACCCCATTTAATTATTTCTTTGGACTGTTCTTTTTGTATAGCATTCCACTTTTTAGCCTTTAAAAACAAGAAGTTAAAAGAAATCCCTTTCCCAAAATTATTTTGACATTCATGCCCATGATTAATGAATTTTAACAAAAACTACAGATGTGACAGAAAATAAGGAAAAGCATAATGGGTCCATTTGAATCCCGTCATCTGATGGGAAGGTCAAGGAGCCTGTCATTCCTCTTGTCCCAGAGCATTAATTCAAGCTGTCATACTTAGCCTCTCTCTGCATGTGTTTGTGTCTCAGGAGAAAGTGAAGCTGCAGTACAGATTAACCTTCACCATGGGAGAGCAGGAGCACAGCGAGAGCGGCAGTCTAGAACAGTTTCCGCCTCCGGAGAAATGGGGGAACCTATAGCATTTAAACACAACCACAACCTGACAGACTTTCTGCTCTCAGACTCGCCCCCACCCCCTAAACTGACTCCTGAGCTGGAGGCCTGCTGAAACCTTTTTCCTTTGCAGTCATGTTGTACTTTCTTTGACTGGTATTGATTGTGTTCCTCTGATTACACTCATGCGCAGTCAGTGTAATGTGTGTACGCTTTGCTATAACAAGTCACGTGTCTAGGTCTAGTCTGCTGTATGTGGCTGCTTAAACAAACCTGCAACAGCCGCTTCATAGTTGTTGCAGTTGTTTTTTTTCCTTCTTTTTTTTTTTTTTTTTAAGCACAGTGCTACAAAGGAAGTAAACTACAACAACTGTGTGCATATTAGGTTATTTGGTGTACTTTATTTTTCACCTCAGGCAGTCGAAATCCATTATCAGCTGTTTACCTTCACATCAGCATGCTACGGTCGGTGAAAAATGGGACACAGTGCTTGCAAAACCCAACGTCAACACAAAGCGACTCTTTAAGTTTGCAAAACGAGGCTGAACTGAATCAACTTGTTGTGGTGTCTGTTTACGTTGATTGCTTTTCTTTCACATTGACTGAGTGCACTTTGTGATCACAGAGAATGATTGTTTTAACACTTTTGTTTTTCTAGCTGACCCCTCGAATCTTGTGTAATGAACAAAATTTACTGTTAACATCAAAACTGTGTATTTTCTGCCATATGTGCCTATTTTGCAGTTCTAATATTATTTAAAGTTCAGTTTTCTTTTTCTCATCTGTTACATGTTTGTCATGTGAGGCGTGCAGATTCAGATACTATTAATATAGTCATCTTTAATACGCTATGAGTTCAATTTTGAGATTAGTTTGACATTTGAGTTGTTGTGTAAGCATTTATTCGGAAAAATGGAAAACTTGAGCATATGCAAACTGAGCTGCACTCCGGTGCTCTGAGCGCGGTGTCCGTCTCAGACGTGTTCAGATCGTTTCTACAATCTGCGATGCATGACAGCCATGCTGAACACTTCCTCCCACAGGATCCCGATCACATTCCACTGCACTAATTTCCAGTAAGACTGCTTTGTTAAATGCCAGATATCGCAGTTCTGTTATGTACATTTGAAATGTGTGAGAGCATAACACTGGTAAAATGGGGAAATAAAATTTATTCTTGGTGATCAAAAGAAGTGTTCAAGTGTTTACAGAAACACACAAACATGTCTTGTACACCAAAGAACTTTATTAAACATGAAAAACAAATTTAAAAAGGGGACTTACTGTTTGCTAGGAAATCTCATTCATCACTGCTGCAAAGACCAGACCACACTGGTGATCCTCTAAACAGGTAAGCCTCAGGAGATTTGTTAGTAAATACAAACTTAGAAATCACTAGTTGGTAAGGCCTCAATTTGCACTTACGTAACAAGATCGAGGTAAAGCTCAAAGAAAAACACTCCAATGTGGTAAAGGTTTTTAACCCACTTTTTTTTTTTTTTTTTTTTAAATCACATCAGGATCTGTTTTTAATATTTCAGAAGGATTTTTTTTGGCTTCCAACAATGATCTGAAACAGAAAAAACAAAATTAACTTCAACACCTTCCTTTGCCATACCTACACAGAAAATAACACTATCAACCTCTTGGAAGTAGCTCACAAAGAGATTCACAATACAAAACAGCAGCTTTGCTTTTTTCCATCCAATACAGCTGCAACAAACTAAGCTAAACGAACACAGAATTGCTTTAAACCAACTTTAAGCTGAAAAAAAGTTTTCCACGCAAACACCTGAAGCCAGTCGAAAACTAATGTTGAAGAAATGAAGATCTCTCAGTCAACTAAAACATGCTTTTAACTGGAATGTTGGAAGAGCGATAAAATGAAAAATTCAACACAAATCTGCCCGGGTGTAGTTTGTGATGTGCTGTGTAACACTGATGCACATACTACATCATTTCCTCCCAGACAGAGATGCCGGAGGAGGCGCAAACTGGTATGGCGAGTGCCCCATCAAACCCATCATAGGCTGCGGAGGGTTGAACTGCTGAGCCATTAGAGGCTGAGGGCCTGATGAAGGAGGTGGGGCATTCCCCGCAGCGCTGCCTGCTGAGCCGGAGCCACCTCTGGAGCTGCTGTTATTCTGGTACTGGTCATAGGAGCCGGAGCCGTAACTACGTCCTCCATCCCTGCTGCTGCGATCTCTGTAAGAAGAGGATTGATCCCCATCCCGGTTGTTTCCGCCGCGGCTGTAGCTGCTGCCGCTGCCACGGCCATCCTTTGAGCTGCTGCCCCCACCAGCAGAACGCATCCGACGATCACACTCATCCTGGTACATCATGTTGGGATTGTTTGAATTGGAGTTGCGGAAACGGGAACGGCCACCTGGGAATTAAGAGTTGTAATGAAACTGTTAGCTCATTCATTTACCCAAGCATTTGTTTATGTGATCAATCACTTGCACCCTTAAATACAGTCAATCTATCCTTCACATACTACCAAAGCTCATCCCCATTTAGGCAAATCAATAAAGACTCTTCTGTGGTGCAGAGAGCTCAGCAGTTAAACGGTTTAAGCAACACATGATGCTTAAACCGTTCCTCACCTCCTCCGCTGCGTCCACTGTCGGCCAGCTGCAGCAGTTTGGGATTGATCGCCTGCCGGGCTTCCTCCAGGACCCGAATCAGCTCTCGGGCCTGCCGGAGGTTCCCCGGAGTGAAAAAGGTGTAAGCGGTGCCTTTGTTAGTGCTGCGAGCTGTACGCCCGATGCGGTGGATATAATCCTCGGATGAGTTAGGGTAGTCATAGTTGATGACAAACTTGACATCCTCCACATCTTTGGCAGCAGGGGCGGTGCGAGAGGAGAAGAGGTCAGTAACAGGGAGGGAAAAGATGCAAACAGAAGTCAGATCAAAACTAACGCTAATTGACTTTTACATTATTTTGAGTGTTCATCAATTTTGTCTTTTAAAATGGGAACAGTCACACAGACAATAACTGCAAGACACCCATCGTCCTCTGAAAGCATCACTTACCAGTCAAATCATCGGCTATTTGTACTCTGCACGCATTTAGAAAATGACCTAACGTGCCAATTAGAAAAACAAATAATGTAGCAGAGAAATAAAGTATGTGCACACATGAAAACAGGTTACATGCAGTCAAATATAAGCTGAAAAACTAAGGAAAAAGTTGCAGTACGAGAATTTGGATAAACATTAAAAAAAGAAACAAATTTTCAAAAGCTGTGACCCTAAAATTAAATATATAATGTAGAGAAATTTCTGACAGAAAAGATTAACTCAAAGTTAAGAGGTCTGTTTCTCATTACAGTTGATGAAGGGCTCAGAAAACACTGCTGATTAGAGAAAATGGACGTCTTGTTTTGGAAGCATAATGACAAAGACTGGCGGAGAGGAAAAATAGGGAAGGGGGAAGGGTTAGGTACAGTACTTACCCTGTAATCAGAGATTTAGGGATTTCCCTCTCTGTCCCCCCACCCATCACCAGTCATGGGAGGTCTGCAGGGGTAGGAGGAGAGCGCACCGGACAAATGCAGTCCCTTCTCCAACCTCGCCACTCCTCCACAACCCTCCCAAAGCTGGAAGCTGTCTGGGCCAGAGCTCCAGCTGGACTGTGCTGGGTTGCGGTCCTACCCTACTCCTAACTGTGCTTCTTCGTGTGTCCCAGCCGTGATCGGCCTGGAACCATTACTGCTGGGCTTATGTATGTTTCTAGAGGAAGAGGTCAGTGGAGAGGCCTTCTAGATTCTTTTATGTCAACTTCAAGGATCTCATATCCTTGCCATTTTTTAGATTACCAAGAAGTGATGATACTAACTTCTAATTAAGAGATTGGTTAGTGAAAGAAGTAGATTTTTTCGAACGGGCTTTGACTGATGCTGCTTGCTCCAAATGCCTCCTAGGTCACGTCAAAGGGCAGTGGTATTACCGAGCCCAGCTTTTCAATTTTCGTAACAAGAAACAGACATTAAAGGAGGGAGGACGTTCTCTTTAAGAGAGATTTGGGAGTGGGCTCTGCCAGGGAATGTGCTCTAGTTCTTATGATGGTATTTAGAAAGTCTGACCTGGTGATCTGGTGTGATGTATACAAAGACAACAGGCCAAGGAGTTCAAGACAAAGGGGAAAGTGAAAGCTGTGAGTTCAGGGATAGAGGTGAAAGGGACAAAACGGACAAGTCAGAAATGTTTAAAGGCAAACAAATAGATAAATAAGAGACCAAAATGAGGTGGGGTGGGGGGGGGGAGTGAAAAAAAGAAGAAGAGAAGGAGGGATGAGAGAGAAACAGGCAGACAAATTAAGAAAGACAGAATAAAAAGGAAGGGGAGTGAAAAGGAGGGAGACTGATCACAGTGAGGTGGCTCCTCCAGGCCAGGACTCCTGCCAGCCAGGACCAGACATGACGTCCTCAGAGGGAGAGGTTGGCCTGGACAGCCAGTGGTGGGGGTGGTGTTGGGGGCTGGCATCAGGGGGGCAGTTCAGAGGGAAAGTCTCCAGAATAGCCGCCCGTGCCCGGCTCGGCTGCTTTCCACCCTCATTTCCTGGCAGGTGTTTCTGTCTTTATCGTCTTGTGACACACCACTGCAGCTCATCTTCACAAAACTGTTTTCTATTTAAGTGCATTAGCTGAAAGTTCAAATTTAGGCACAATTTTATGAGTTTGTTATTGAATGGACTTGAATCTCCTCGAGGACTTTACGGGAAAGTTTTCTTAATCCGTTACAGCCGTTCGATTGAATACCGGCTGTGAATATGAGTGAATGTTATCAGCAAGTGCTTTGGGTTCATCCCTCTGTTGATGGCATGCCAAATAAGAGTCCAGCCTCCTCCACGCCCCCTTCTTCGCCCTCTCACCCGACAGCTGCCCTCGAGCATACGATCAAATTTTGGAAGCCCAGCGGCACCCTGCGCTTGCCACTCCCTCCCCGCCCGTCATCACCCAGGCTGCCAGTGTCCTGGAAGACGGGGGGAGAGCTTCATTAGCGGGCTCTTTGTTAAGTTTTCAGCAGAGACGGCCGTGTCTGGGAATCAGATTAATCAGGCTGTCTTTCTCCCCAAGACAGCTTTCGATTTGTCATGCCTAGGTCCGGCTGCAGGCTCCCGAGAGCCTGTGTGCTTCTAGTTGCCAGAAGAGAGACTTGAAACAAAAACAACACAAATAAACAAAATGAAAAGAAAACAAATGAACACAGAATTAGGTTCAAAGTTGGACTGTTGTGCTGTAAGGGGCTGCTTGGCTAGCCTCTCCCCTTACATCGTCACACTTCATTCAACATCAATCCTTCGTTCGGCTTTCTTAGTGTTTCTTTAATAAAGCAAAGAGACTTCAGTGTCTGGAGGAAAGCCTGCTTCAAATGACATACTTCTTAGATACACACTTTATCTGAGAAGCAGCGCATGTGTTTGTGGTTGGCCTTTGATAAATTTACTGCGAATAAAAATGCAGACAACAGCCAGATCAATATATACTGATCATTATCATTCTAAATACTGAAGAGGGAAATATATTGCATGTATGTGGGGCTATACTTAGGAAATTACTTGCTTTATACTTGAGCACACATGACATACCAAGCCCACGTGAGGCGACGTCAGTAGCAATGAGGATGGGTGCTTTGCCACTCCGAAACTCTGCAACATGAGATGAATAAGAGGTGATTAGGATCAGCTAATTAATTTAATTCAGTTGAGTTTGTATAATTATGCAAGCAGAGCCAAAACATGGTTCAGGGCAGCACAACACAACAGTACAAAGAACTGTCGTACAATGAAATGTCAGAGAGTGTGTTTATTGTACCTGATAATACCCAGTCTCTCTCTGGCTGACTCTTGTCACCATGAATACACATCGCTGGCCACCTAGAAGACAAATCAGCAACTTTAACAGTGCGTCTGTGTGTCTCTGCTCTTTTGATCTTCTCTACAACCACTCATCTGATGTACTACAAACCAGTGATGGGCAATTCAAGCAAAAGTACAATTCAATATTTACAGTGGACCAATTTGACAAGTCTTCAATTATTGCTCCTAAATGACTGTGCTTAGCTAAGGCTGTGGAATAGCTTAAAAAGCTCCAATAGCTCCAGTCCATATACACACTCCAGTGTTAAACTGCCCAACTTCAGCATAGACCATACCACTGGGTGACATCATGGTGTCCATTCTTTATTACAGTCTGCAGTTAAAACGGATGCTGGGATGAGTTGGTATACTCACCCGTCACGTCTCATCCTACGTGTCAGGTCATCACACCGTTTCTTGGTCTCAACGAAGATGATGGTCTTGTTTTCCTTCTCAGCCATAATCTCTTCCATCAGCTGGATAAGCCTGAGAAAAGCAAAAGAAGCAAATGCATTATAATTAAAGGGATGTAAACGCACACACCAAACACAGCAGATGCTGTTATTATTAACGTGAGAAGTTAACTCCTATGTGACCAGATCACCAAACTCTTACTTTTGGTCCTTTTCGCTCTCCACGCAAACGTCAACAATTTGAAGGATGTTGTGGTTAGCGCTGAGCTCCAGAGCGCCAACATTGATCTGGACATAGTCCTTCAGGAAGTCCTCTGCCAGTTGGCGAACTTCTTTAGGCCAGGTAGCGCTCCACATCAGAGTCTGTCTGTCCGGCTGGGCAAGAGAACCCACCAAATAAAAAAACTATACACTAAAACAGCTTTGACTTCAAACATAAGAGTAAGCAGCAGAAAACAGAAAAACAAAGAAAAAAAACCCCAAAAAGACAGAGATACAGCCTTTGAGTATTAGCTTTTACCCTGATCTGATCCACAATTTTGCGTATCTGTGGTTCGAAACCCATGTCCAGCATGCGGTCAGCCTCATCCAGAACTAGGTATGTGCAGCGCCGCAGGTTGGTCTTTCCAGCTTCTAGGAAGTCAATGAGACGACCCGGAGTGGCGATGCAGATCTCAACGCCTGGACAAGACAAAGTTAGCATGTTTCAGTATGTAATATAATCAGTTAAACTGAAAAAAAATAAGTTACAGACTAATCGAAAGTGGTTCCCAAAAGGACACAACTGTATGGTTGCATGCTCTAGTAGTCTTCACCTCTCTCCAAGTCTCGTATTTGAGGTCCCTTGGGAGCACCGCCGTACACACAAGTGCTTTTGATGCGTGATGACTTTCCATAGTCATATGCCACCTGCTGGACCTGCTGAGCTAGTTCTCTCGTGGGGGCCAACACCAAGCACTGCACAGCACATATATAAAGCCACATCAATCCTCTCTTTAGAGTTTTAGTTTTATGTTGTGCTTTGAGGTCTTTAATATCTTTAATATAATTAGGTTATTCCAAGGCAGACTACTCAGTGATTAGTGCTCTCCTTTTCTCTTCACGTACAATGGGTCCATCTCCACGCTCCAAGTAGGGCTGATGATTGATGTGCACGATTGCAGGCAGGAGATACTGAAAGAAGAAAAATATGGAAGACTGGTTAATCTTTCACCTGTGAAATTCATCTGTGTGGTGCGTACAGGTGAAGAGGAAGACACATCTCACCGATAAAGTCTTCCCAGAGCCCGTCTGAGCAATGCCCACCATGTCTCTCCCACTGAGTGCCAGAGGGAAACCTTGAGCCTGAATGGCTGTTGGTTCCTTGAAGTTTTGCTGCATCAGTACATCCATTACATATTCTAGTTGGAAGAAGCAAAAATAAGGGACGACAAAGTTTCTGGTTATGTATGTCTGCAAACTGTCCACAGTGCTGCAGGTGTATCCATGAGTGCATGTGCTTACGAGGAAACTGTGCATGATGGAAGCTGGTGACAGGTTTTGGGCAGCCTGAGCCTCGGACTGTGATTTCTTTCTTTCTGCGATACTCCTCAACATCATACTGAGAGCAAAGAGAAGAAAAGCAACAAGTGAAGACAGACTAAACAACACAACAGGTGCAGCTGAAGGTCAGACTGTGACATGACGGACATAATACCTGGCTCATTCGCTGCACTTCGGAATTTTCATTATAGAAGTTTTTCTCAAATTTAGGAAGCTCGTTCAGGTCCCATCTCTTCTTTCGTAAGCGTTCCCCAGGATTCCGAAACTTCTTACCCGGGGGTGGTCCTCCTCTGCTTGATCCGAATCGGGGATTGCTGGAATATGACAACGAACTGTAAGGTCAATGCAACCGCTGCTAGTGACAATAAAAAACATATAATAGGGTTTTATGATAACTAACTAGCATTAGCTGACAAGCTAACTTAGCAGTCCTCTTACCCTCTGTCACGACCACGGTCTCGGTCTCTGTCTCCGTAAGAACCTCTCATTTTGAGGGCTCTTATTAAGTTTTGCTAATGGACCTTTATCTTCTACAGGTTGTACGGCTTTTGCTTACAGATACTTTTTCTGGCCTTGCTTGAAAACTCCAGAAGCTTCACTCGGCGAGACCGTGAATTAGCTTGGAAAACTGACTAAATCAAAAATAAATTAAAATGTCGTCTTCGTAAATGCCTGCTGAAAAGTTAAGTAGCACAACCCGCCATATTTCCGTTGTGACAAGCGTCGTTAGGGTTGCAATAGTAATAAGACGCAGGAGATGGTTGTGTTGTTGTTAGCTTAACACAGAACCGGAAGCTGCTGTGACTGGCTGGCGGCTGGATAAGCCCCGCCCCCATACTGTGAGTGACATACTCATGGCACGCGTACGTCTGTTTACTTACTTGGCCATTTATTAAACAGCTTTGGAAACTTAATGCAATACACTCACTGGCCAGAACACCGGTTCACGTGGTCACCTGCTCCTTAAAACAAACAGGCCATCAAGATGAGCCGCTGAACTACAAACCGAGCTTTAGAATTGAAGACAATTTAAGTGACTTTGAAGATGACATGGTGGTTGCTTCCAGTCGGGCTAATCTGAGTATATCAGAAAATAGTGAAATATTACGTTTTTCCCACATCACCGTCTCTAGGGTTTACATGGTCTGAGAAAGAGAGGGAGGGGGGCATAACTACTAAATACCAAAAGTTGAGTAAAAAACAAAAACTGTCTAAAACATTACTTGAACGATAGTCTTTCTGTCAATGGTGTTTGCAGGGGTTCTAATATTCTGCTAATGACAATGATGGAGTCTACAAGCCTGCAAAAACTGCCAGAAATGTCTTTTTATTTTACTATTCATCTTTTATTTCTTTTTGAAACATCAACAGAAATCGATATAGCATCAAAACATGTAATATTACCAATATACAAACAAAAAAAATATCATACAACAAAAAATTAAAAATAAAACAGGAGTATATATGAAATGAAACCATTAAAACACAAATATATTCAAACAGAGCACTATACCAAGCAATGGCGTCCCAGTCGTCGTCATAAAGGTTTTGCAGCACTAAGTTTGACTTTATTTACAGCGTTCCTTCCATTTGGATATAGTATTTTCTGGATTAAAATACAATAAGCTTTGCAAAACTATGATCTGACAGTGTTTTGAAGAAAATGCTCAAGTATGAAACGCTCAGAACAAACACACTCGACCTTGATTCTAACTGAAGCAATGCAGGTTTAGTAGAAAGATACACAAGTGATGCGGTCACTGGGGCAGGAGGCGGCTGGATGGGATGTGGGTCACAGATGGAATCCAAACACTTTCACCCACCTTCTATTGACCGAATATGATTTTGTCATTAGGACAAACTGAAAACGCACACATCACTTTGGCTGGTTTGACTCCTTTTCTCACAAAAGGTTGGGCTGTGATGTACTATGTGTCGACCCGCAGTCACTAACTCCAGTCTGTTAAATCAATATACACTCAACATAAACAGAATCTCAGCTTTTATACAGCTGTGCTCTGCCATTCAAACATTTAGAACCACAAACCACATGCAAGTTTCATACCAGCCACTGTGTAAACGCATATTAAACATAATTGGATAAAATATGAATGCATAACTTAAACAGTTTCAGCCATCTTTTGGAAAAAGAAACAATTTCTGGCCAGCCCGAAGGAGTTTAGTCACTTTTCATGTCCCTGTAAATGTACTGACCACCAATTTTAAAATGCTCAATATATTCAAGTACAAATGTGATTTCAATCTGATTTAAAGCCTTGTTTTCACCAACATATCTTCGCATTCTCTCTCTGTAGCGGCTAACAACGTGACTTATTTGCCGCTGCTGTCGTAGTGATGCCATTACAAATGACACCAGCAGAGGCAGGGCCGATCTGTGCAGCACGTAATGCCATTAATTATGAGATCACAATCCAGGGCGCATCACAGCTGGGCCGACTACGCAGGAAAGTGCTGCTCCGTCAGTAATCTGTAATCTGTGTGGGCGTTGTCCTTCCGTCAGTCCTCCTGCCTACGCTAAAAATCTCTCCTACAGCTGTTACCGTGCTTCTCCGCAAACAATATAGAGTCTGGCCAACAGCTGGAATGCCATTACATTACATAATGATGACATCCACAGTAAACTCATAAAATTTCTAGGATAACAATAACATACACCTTCAAGCTCAAACAACATTTAGATAAAATATTTATTTATCATTGAAGTCATATATTAAAAATAACCCCTGCAATTCAAAGGTCACTTGAAAAAAAACAACAAACCTAAACTTTAAGACAGTGTCTTGTTATTTGGAGCAAAGGGTGCTATTTGGCAATATATAATTACAAAGAGCGAGAGCGCTAGCAGAGAGGTGAGGAGGAATATTGATATTGATTATGAATCAGTGTAAAGAGTAAAGAATAAAGAGGCCACGTGTCTCAGAAGAAGATGGCACTTATTTTCTCCAGCTCATATCTAACTTTTTTAATGCCATAGTGTCATTAGTGCAGGATTAAGATGGTATAATGCAGGCACGGTTATCTGTACGAATCCATTTTCCACGGGTGAATACAAAAATTGCATTTCTTTCAGCGATGACCTAAAATCACAACTAAAACAACACAAATAATAGCTTGGACAGTTAAAGAATCAACCTCACTCCTCCCTCACTTTATTTGTAACATCTACATTCTTTTCAAGCTCCTCATTTCCGTGCTGTAGCAAACATTTCCTTTTTCCTTAGAAAGAACTCTGCCCTGCCTTGGTTTCAGCAATCTGGCAACCATGTGACATAAATCTGATCTTTCACTGTTATCTAAATGTGAAATAACCAGAACCACAGCCTGAACTTCCATGTTGAGGTCGGGAAAAAAAGATCCGATTCTTCCGTGGCTGCTAAAAACTTGAGAAGGGCTACAGGAGTAAGGGTTAGCCTCTGAGTGTGTGTTTGAGTCTCAGAACTCATCATCAGAGCTGAGTAGAAGGGTCTTTTCATTGTCCCCGCGGGTGCTGATGTTACTGTGGCTGCGGGAGAGCGGTGGCCCTCCACTTCGCTCTAACGTAGACTGCTGGGTGTACTGCTGATAAGCTGGGGAGAAGTTGTGGATGGCGTCCTGGACCATGTCTCCTGGATTCATCGTCTCCTTCAGGCTGCTGGAAATGCTCTTCATTGGGGCACAGCGACCTGGAGGTGTGATGGGAAGGTGGTAAATATTAAAAAGAGACACTGAATGGAAGCAATACATGAGCGAAAAAGGAAAGAAACTAAGTTTCCATCCCAACTGCCAGCTGGATTGTCCAAATAAACCTAAGCATTGTTGCAAAGAATATAAAATATATTAAGATAAATATTATCCCTCCATCTGGCATATTTATTATCAAGGCAAGGGTTTACGACAAGGGTAGGACCACAGACTGAACAAAGTGAGAAGGTGGAATTAGCTGACTGCAAAATAAATGAAAGAACACAAAACAACACAGCGAAATATCCATCATTTCAAAATCTAATGGAAACATAAATATCTGTATTTTCTATACAATGCTGAAAATGAAACACTGAACTGAAACACATAACACAAGCGATGGAAATGCAATATTTTTTTTAAACCACAATCAAGGAGAAAAAAAAGACATCAAATTCCATTTTAACATAAACAACTGAGTCACATACAGACAAAACATAGCTAACATCAGACGTACCGTACTGTCCATAGATAGGAAATGAGCCTTGAGTGCCGCAGAGTGAAGGAGGAGGAAAAGGAGAGAAAGAGATAAGAAACACAAGAAGGTGAAGATGAAAATAAAAGAATAGAAAAGAGGGCAGATGAAAAGAGAACAACTCAAAAATAAACAGATTGTTGAAGATAGGAATCAAAGTAAAGAGGAAGGGACACAAAGAGTGAGGTCAGATTAGCTTTGAAAGACTTCATCAAGAACCCTCTGTTAATCACATAATTACAATACTATAATACTGTTAGTTGCTCTTTGAACATTTCACTCTCTACTACAACCAGACATCAACGCACACACATAAACATGCCGCTTACCATATGAATCCAGCCTTTTGTCCATGTAGACCTTGTAAGTAAAAGCATGGCGCAAAGCAATAGCAGCAAAGAACATCTCAATGCAGATGATGAAGTTTTGGTAGCCAGCAGCAACTGTTCCTTCCCCCACAGAGAAATCAGCAGAGTTGATCTGGGGGATAGCGCCACACTTCTCCAGGATGGCCAGCAACATCCCTGAAATATACAAAGATAAGATATGAAAACATAAATCAAAATACTGATGTATTACTCCATGAGAGTTCAGCAACATTTGAATCTGTGCATGGAAATGCCCAAAACTGGCACTAAAATAAACATATTTGGACCTGGCACAAAAAACCTTTTTGGTCTGTAAAGCTAACAGACAGGTTGCTTTAAACAGTAAAAACTCTTTCAATGTTAGGGCCAGAGCCACACCGATTAGTGAATACTGAGACACAAAATGAGCAGCTGTCTACTGGGGTTCTTTTCCATTAATTAAAGTCACTATGTTTGAGGTTGCAGTTCCTTATATGACATATATTGTAGTTTCCTCTGTGATTAATTCTTCAAACAACCCATCAAAGAATTCTGTGCTCCAGTTTTGGTGGGTTGTTTTTAGCACAAAATAGCAGGTATCTATGTTGGTATGAACCCTTCATGGAGTCTAACCAAGCTTGGTAGGGTTAGATGAAAAATTTGCACTCCACCACATCATCCAAAATTGTCCATTCTGGCAAAAGCACAGCGGCAACAGCAATGATGCAAGAATCTGTTATATACAGCCTAGGCTAGGGAGCCAGGGACTGAAGAGATCACCTCTCACTGGGACTGTTTCTACAGTATCTACAGTATAGTGACTAGAATGAGCAGTCTTCCTTGTTCCAACTCGCAACTCTTCAACTCTGAGTTTACATTGGTCACCTTTGCTAGGTTTCCAGTTGTGTATAACAAGCTACTTCCAAGGTGAATTAAGAGAGGATGTATAAAGTTAATACACACACACTTACCCTGCCAGAAGGAGAGAAAGATGACTGACTTGACCATGAAGAACTTGAGCACTGGGTTATACGGGACGAGCAGCTCACGTGTGGCAAAGTAGAAGAGGAAGAGAGCGTAGAGGGACAGACTCACAGAGATGTTGTAGATAATTGTGATATACAAGTAGCCACTAGCCACACTGGAGGAGACAGAAAAAAAAAAGATTATATAAATGCAAAATCAAACAGTCATTTCAACTAAAGCTAAACAGTAAGATGCTGATGCTCTGGTTGACAGTGCTGTGGAAACATACTTGAAGTCTCCATCTCTGTATTTCCCAAAGGCCTGAAGGATGACAGTGATCACTGCCATCAGTGGTTTTACCACGCAGAACTGGAGAGTTGCCTGCACAGAAGTGAAAGACATAACAGTTGGTGATGTGTGATACCTACAGTCATTCAAGCTTAAAATATTTGCAAGTAATTATTTTGGGTATGCTTACGAACACGTTACATTTTTAGTAAATGGAGAAAACATGTATTAAAACTTGTCTGTCACAGTGGACACCACAACACTCAAACAGAGTCAGTACAACCTAAACCTCCACCCAAACTAAAACACTCATACCTGTTTGCAAAACCTGAGGAAGCCAATGGAGTAGGTCCTGCCCCACAGACAGCATGTCCCATACATACAGCTTGACCTAAAGTGATATACAAGTTAAAAAATACACACACACACACACACACACACACACACACACACACACACACACACACACACACACACACACACACACACACACACACACACACACACACACACACACACACACACACTAACATGAAACAACTGAAGTAACCAATTATATGGGCAATTATACTATGAAAAGGAATCAGACTTACTCGATGGGTTTCCCTCTGATTTCAGCCATTATGGCGCTCTCTCCTCCCAGATACTCGTAACACAAACTCAGGAAGTTGTAGATGACAAAAGCTGGAGAGGATGACACAGAGAAAAGGTTACAGTTTTCCAAAGTGGCTGTCAGCATCTGGAAAACAATTGCCAGATTTTAAAAAAATATTTTTTTTTAACTGGAGTTAAGCTGCATCAGAAAGCACAAATGAGAAACTGCGTCATCAAACTAAGGAACTGCATATCAGTGATATGACAGGAAGAGAAACCGCAACCTTCATAATCTTGCAGGATTTAGAACTCCAAAAACTAAGCAAACAAGCTAAAAAAAATACACTGAAATGACAGATATACAATGTGATCAACACACAGTGGTAGAGCTCAGGCAGTAGAGCAGCTCACCTACTAATCAGAAGGTTGGTGGTTGCTGCTCCAGTCTGCACGGGCAACATACTACTAACCCCAATTTGTTATCCAGCAGAGTATGATTGTGTGTGAATGTTAGGTAGAAAACACTTACACAGGAAAGGCATAGAAAAAAGTACTTGTGTGAATGGGTGAACGAGGCAAGTTGTAAAGCACTCTGAGTGCTCATTTAGTGCGATATAAGAATCAGTCCATCTATCACACTAGTAAAGGAATTACTATGCTTTAATAACTCGGTGCAACTCTAATAGTAACAGTTAGATTTTGCTGACTCTATTTCAGAACTGCTGAGACTGCCACTTCTAGACAGGAAGTGAAACTTATCAGTAGTCTTATGAATGACTAGCGAACACAGAACGAGCCTTTGACTGTGCATCCAGGCACAGTAATTCTTCTATGCAGCAAAAAACACCCTGCGACAGTAAAAGCTTGTGACAGTAAACGCTTACTGAGAGCAGTGTTGGTCCAGTTACTTGAAAAAGTAATCAGTTACTAATTACTGATTACTCCCCCAAATAAGTAATCCCGTTACTTTACTGATTACTTATTTTCAAAAGTAATTAATTACTTAGTTACCTAGTTACTTTTTAAAAACACGATTTACAACCTGAATAGGTGATAAAGCGATAGATCTTTCAGCCCAATTCTACTTTTTCTACATAATCCATCATACAAAATGTAATCAAATGGAAAAGTCCTTTTTTAAAACTTGCAAGTAAAACACAACAGACAATAAATAAAGTCAAAGACTAGCGGTCCTGTTGCTCTATTTTCACCTGTATAGCAGGAGTGGGGTAGGCGGAGGTTTACCCTGGTGCAGGTGAGCCGGAGCGGTCAGTTGAAGAATCCGCGAGTTTCTCTGTGAGTTTCCCATTACGTCGTTGTGCACTCGATGCTTGCTCGGAAGTTTAGGGGGGTTTTTTCGCTGTAAAAAGAAGTTTTCTTCCCACGCAGTGAACAGCGGACGCTAATGTTTTTGTCACTTTTTATGGAATCAAACTCAAAGTAAGGTCATTACTTCCACACTTTAAACTCTGCACGCTCATACTCTCTCCTGCACTCGATATATGATCCATTGTTGATCTGCACACAACTGTTGTCACAAACGTCGCACTTGCTTACGTCACTGTCATGAGACACTCTCGCAAAAAAAAAAAATCACGGTTTTAGTAACGCAGTAACGCAGCGTTCCTACGTGAAAGTAACGATAATCTAATTACCGTTTTTGCAATAGTAATCCCTTACTTTACTCGTTACTTGAAGAAAAGTAATTGGGTTACAGTAACGCGTTACTGCCCATCTGACTGAGAGAGAACATTTTTTTGCCAGAAATTAAAAAAAACAAAAAAACAATTTACAGTTATATATGTAGACCATTGTGTAATTCATCATTATCTGATATCAAAAATGTAAAAACATTCTCCTGGATTTAATATCCATTATTCTTTAAAAATCTAAATATTTTTAGAAAAATCTCAACAAAGCATATAGGGCAGTTGTATCATATTCTGTGCGGTGGTCAGTGGTTTACTTTGTATTTTGCTGAGGAGTAACACGCAATTTATAAAAACTGACTGGGCTGCACAGTGATCGCAGTTTTCCTGCTGGCCCAGGTGTTCGTCGGCTAATCTAAGGGTAATCCACAGACCCAGGCTCCCTGCTGCCTCAGCTTTCTTTACAGTTGAAAGCTGCTGAGCTTAAAAGTAAGCCTGTGATTGCAGCACATGGACGACAATTGGGTCCTGGGTTTTTCAGTACTGCATAATTACAGATACAGTATGTTTTAACTCTGAAACAAGAACATACGAAGAAGCTAATATTCTTTTGAATGGCTTCTCCACGTAAACCTAAGGTTTGAACAGTAGGTGGGTGGGGCTTTTGTGCCTAGATCACAATGTCATCATCATAAAGGGTACAAAAAAAACTGACATGGAGTCCTTAGAGCAGTTTGAAATCTGAGCTTCTGTCTCACTGGGGTTACGTGTACGTACACCGACATCCTAACCTAAAACTCTGTTTATGTTTATTATAAGCATCCACTACTAGTTACCAACAATATACTATAAATGACAGAAAATACCAAAAAGCACAGCGGGCCCACTTTGAATAATGGTGGGATACATCATGATTTATCTGCTTAGAAGTGAGATGCCTTCTCAAGCATTTGCTCTTTTTCCACTCAGTTGCTAGGATACCTGTCCCCCCTCCCTGCAATCCCAACAGGCCATGGAGACATGAGAACAAAGATGGCAACCTTTGTAAATGAACACACTGTAAAGGCCCTCTGTTAGTGGGCACAGCACAATTCTTACACCCTCACACTTACTCTCATTGTTGTGTTAAATGCTGACCATACTGTGATGGCACATGTGGCAGCGTATATTCCTGCGTGCAACATAATAGGCTAGTGTATTTAATTTGACTCTGTTACTTTGTCCACTCACCTTCATAGCAGTCTCGGACTGTGTCGAAGTACACGTAATACTCCTCGTTGGTGAAGAAAAGCAGGCTGAGCCAGGAGTCAAAGGCATAGATGGGAACTATGAAGAGGATCCTAACTATGTGCCGCTGCTCGTTTGGAGAGCTGTAGTAACGTAGGTGCATGTAGATCTGAAAAAGAAAAAGAGGTTAGAGAAACATAAGTTCATCTAAACATATAAAGTCCTTTATTTAGAAATCTAAGATTAAACTGCTCCTATAAAAGACACCATCATCTAACAAGGAGCTCCATATGCTGGAAAAAGCCTCCATAACTTAAAGACAAAATTAAACGAGCAAGTAAATATTGTGCAGCACTGGCAAAGGTGTATCTACACTCACCACCCATTTGATTAGTTACTGAAGTTAGTTAGTTGCTGAAGTTCGAATTGAGCACGAGAACGAAGAAGAAATGTAAATTATGTGACTTTAAACTTAGCATGGTTGTTAAAGCCAGATGGGCTGAGTATTTCACAAAGTGCTGATCTATTGGGATTTTCCCACACAACCATCTGTAGGGTTTACAGAGAATGGTCTGAAAAAGAGAAAACATCCTGTGAAAATGCCCTGTTAATGTCAGAGAAGACCGAGAAGAATGATCAGGTTACTTTCAGCTGATTGGAACACAACAGTAACTCAAATAACTACTTGTTACAGCCAAGGCACAATACGGTCGACCTTGATGAGCTAGAGCAAATTGGAAAAACAATGCTTGATCTGATGCAACATTCAGATAGTAGGTCCACACAACATGGATGGACCTATCCTGCCTTGTATCAAAGTTTAAGGCTGGTGGTGGTGGTGGTGGTGGTGTAAAGGTATTCAGGGTTATTTTCTTGACATACTTTGGACCACCAACTGCGCATCATTTAAAGGTGAAAGCCAACAGTATATCAATCTTTTAATGACTGCTTCCAGCAGGATAACGCACCACGTTGCAAAGCTCAAATCATCTCAAAATGGTTTCGTGAACATGATAAGATCACCGTACTGAAATGGTCTCCACAGTCACCAGATTTCAAACAAATAGAGCTCCTTTGGGATGTGGTGAAATGTAAAATTCACATCATGGATGTGGAGCTGACAAATCTGCACCAATTGTGTGATGTCATGTCAATGTTGACCAAAATCTCTGCTAAAAATCAATGCCATGAAGAATTCAGGCAATTCTGACGGCAAAAGCAGGTCCAACCAGGTATTAGCAACGTGTACCGAACAAAATGGTCAGTAAATTTAAACCTGCTCATGAGAGCATCTACACCTATAAAAACAGAGATAATGAAAAACCCTGTTGACATGCTATGTATGGGCTGCATAAACAAAGAAGGAAAATGGTATCAGGTTTCCACCAACAACCTAATGTACCACGTAATATTTCTAATTTTTAAAATGCAAACATACTGTATTTAAACTTGCCTATATAATGATTAAATTTCCTAAACTTTATTTAAAGTTTAGTTTAAAAAAAAAATAGGACCTAAACTAAAACATGGTGAAGTCTGGCAGGGAGTGTGTTTGGGGCCTGCACATAGAGTGAGACAAAAGCTATCAGTGTCATGGAAAAGGGCGTGCTGGTACTGACCAAATAAAAGCGTCAATGCAAAAATGAAATGTGACCCAATAATTGTTTTATCTTGATTTTCTTGTTTTTATAATAATTGAAGCCAAAAATTGTAACTGAAAAAAAAATGGGTTAGTAGTTGTCACATTAAAAAACAACAACAAAGAAACAAAAAACAACTAAAAACACAACATGAGATCAACATGGACCAGTTTTCTCACTGCAAAACCACAGTTCAAAATGTGCTAGGTAATCAGGGTGGCCCAAAGTAATGGCTACCTCATGAAACCTGCATGTGTGCAGTCAGTATACACTTGCCAGAGTCTGATACTGGAACAGAGTGAGTTTGCAGGGTGTGTGTTGTGAGTGTGTGCTTGATGGGGGTAACTGATACTGAGCTTTTATCACTCCTTTTCAGAGAAGCAGATGGCAGGAAGGACAGGGTGGGCTGCTGTCACCAGCACCTCTGTCTGCGCCCTGTGGCTCTTTTCCACTTACACAATGTCCACACCTATCACCTTTCCTGGCCTGTAAACAGACACACCTCTGGTAAAATAACAAACATTGAAAGGGGGGGGGGGGACAACACACCAGGCCAGACAGTGCACTCACAGGCAATCGTTGCTAGGTGACCCTACTTTCAGCACACACATCTCCTGCTCCTGTACGGCGTTATACTCAAGCCAGGAGCACCTGTTGCCAGAGCGACACAAGGCTATTCTTTAACCGAGTGTGTGAAGAGCATCGGCAAACAATGGAAGACAAATCATTCAACTATGCCTCGAGGTACAATAGATCCCCCTTACATAAAAGGGATGTTACCTGAATGCTTCAGTGTAACATGAGGGCTGACAAACAAAGAAACCCGACAAGGTAAACTGCTCTTATTCCATGAATTGCAGTTCTCTGCAGTGCTCGCACACAGCACTCCACAGGCTTTTAGTACTGCTGAGGTCTTGCCATACAGCCATCGTAAATTGTCCCAAGCTGGATAAATTTAAGAGGGCCGAATTAAATTCAGTCAATCAAACTTGGCACTCTCATGTGTTCGCGCTCAAGGTTGCCACAAACTAGAATATTCCAAGTTTTTACAGCCTGCAAGGAAAATTTATAGCATGTTGTTTTGCCCATCTCTGTTTCACTGCACTTATGTAATCGTACTACTGCCAGCCCCAAAGAAAACACAAAGACATGTATTCGTATTACTTGTTTCTAATGTTTAATGCTTGCAGCCATCTTAAACCTGGCTCCTAAAGGCTGCTTTAAAGATTTAAATGTGGCTCGGTGACTAAAGACACTAGACTAAGACAAAACTCAGTGTCAGCAATTTAGGATGACTGTCTCCCTGCTCCCCGCAAGTCAGTGGAATTAAAGCCATAAAGAAGTAAATATTTCTGAGCTGTGGCAATGGGAGCTTTTTTCGTATGATGTCTCCTGCAGCTAACACAACTGGGCATGGTAACAAACAGCAGAGTAGGTTTAGCTGTCTGTGTCAGTCCACATTTCAGCAGGAATTGTCAGTATACAGCCTAGATGCATCAAACTTGTTTTCCAAACAACAACAAATTAGATCCACGTGGCACAATTTGGCTTGCAATGAACCTGTAAGGTTGCTGAAATCTCACCATGTGTAGGAGCCTTTGGAAAGCAGATTGTAGATGAGAATAAGTACTTATTTATTTAACTTCTTCACAAACACAGTGTAGCCAATTCATGGGAATGGGATGTTATTTATCACCTTCACATCAAAAACAAAACAAATTTGCAGACAGAAAATTCCATAATATTTAGAAGAAGAATATTTCCTCATATGAAGCACATAACACTACATGTGCTTGGTGTGTGAACATCCAGATAAAGAGTCAACCAACCTTTAATTAAGTCTAAATAAAATCAAACAATCATGATCATGATTCAAATTTGGGTTTTGAGTCACTTACCCAAAACACTGACATTGAGATCAATGTTTTGGGTAAGTGCTATGGGCAAAGACGGGAAAACAGATGTAACCACATTGAATGAAACCAATAACAACATGTTAGCAAAGAGTGCATTTGAGTTTTGCCTAGTGACATATTTTGACCAAATAAAAAGCATAACCTGGTTATTCCTTTAGTGAAACCACCACATAGTCAACAGGTTCCCAAATACCCTTGGACTGCAGAAAGAACTCTCAAAACCCTGTAATTATTATTATTTAACCTCTTAGATCACAGTTTACCCTCTCACAGGTAGCTGTTAGTGGAACATTTCATTTAAACCCGCTGACCATTTAAACACTCTGCTTACCTGGTGGCATGTGATCAGAAGAGCTGTCCAAACAAAAAACCCTGATATAGTTTGGGCAGTGGAGGTCATGAGGAAAATTGGCTCATCTGGTGTTACCACTGGGGTTTTAGGCACCCATGATGTGTTGGATCCTTGTGGGGCTGTAGTGGCTGGGGACCCCAGGGTGAGGCCGCTAGGAGAGTCATTCTCCAACCTCTCTGACAGCCGCTTGACTCGCCACCAAAGCTGACTCATCTGAATGAAGAAAGGACACTTCATCAACAAATATGCTTCTTGTATCACACTTAATTTACCCTCGACATTTTTAATAGCATGCATCAATCAACAGAACACGTTCCAGTTTGTAAAGCCTGAATAAAACACTCTTGATGTGTAAATGCATCTCAGTGGGCTCGTGCGGCCAACGACCTAAATCTCATGCCAATATCTGCCGAAGCTGGAACGAGAAAACAGCAAAAGATAAAGAGCAGAGCAAAGTAGGACAGTGCACAAAAAAGTGCAAATGACACTGCACGGCTGGCAGACGGATGAAGCCAGATCAAATGGAAGGAGTGAAAAGAGGAAGCACAAGGTAGGCGGGTGAGGAGGCACTGGTGAAAACGGGCAAAAAACACACACATCAAGACATGGAGCAGAGGGCTGAAAAATCCTTAAATCACACAGTGACAGATCCGTAAGATCTGGTGACCCAGTTTCTCCTCTTCTTGTTCCCGGTGCTCTGCTCTGGGCAGAATGAAGTGGAGTGCAGCTAGAAATAGCACTATGCACAAACATATCTCATGAGAGTAGCGAAACACCTTTGCACAAATTAGTCAAAAAATGCAGAACTAACACGATCATGCCTGTGGCTGCATGTGGTTGGTGAAAGCTGAAAGCAGTAGAAATTAAAGGAAACAACTGCACGCAAATGCACATTAGGAAAATGGATAAAGGTGTTCTGAAGTTTCTATTCCACAAAGCTAATGGAACAGCCTCAGAATCTTGGGGGCTGGAGGGTATCCGGGCTGTGCATCCTGAACAGGCCCATCACATGGCCAGACACATCCATGCTCTCATTCACACCTATAACCAATTTAGGCACAGGGGGAGCACACAAACTCCACACAGCTGCCTGAGTACACCACTTCTGCAGCACATAATGACATAATTATGAGCTGCAGAAGTGGCATTCATCTCATAATTACACAGGACTGATGAGGACAACTGAAAACTAGACAGGCGACCGGCCAAACCGGCACTCACAACATCACACACATCGAGACAGATGCTCTGCTACACTCCCCGCCCCCAATCATCAAATTACATCTCCCTGCAACCGTCATCTCTCCACCTACGTCAATGTCTTGGCACAGATTTTCAGGAAGGCAATAATCTAATAGTTTGCAGTGAAAACTAATTTCACAATGACTTTCAAAGCCTCCTGAAACACCAGCTAAATATAGGGTGATTGCACAGTGTTGTCATGGATGACTCATGCCACTTTGCCAAAGCCTAAATCAGCTTGTGACAATGCAGCAACTGGGAATGAGCCAGTGTGTCTCTTTCACTCTCTCGCTTTCTCTCTCTCTCTCTCGCTCTCTCTCTCTCACACACACACACACACACACACACACTCCAGAATATGTTTTAGTTGAAAACAAAACAAACAAACAAAAAACCCCAGAAATAAATTTAGAACCCTACAGACAATTCAGTCTAAATGCTTTGCCTGTTTTTAATACCACCACAAAGACACAAGTAGAATATTGTTATTAGTATTATTATTATTGATTTTAGTTGTACTAGTAAATATTATTGTTTGAGTAATTAAAGAAGCTGACAGGTCCATATTTCAGTGTGATCAGGATCACGTTGATTTAACAGCAGAAAATGAGTTTATTTATAGTATGTAAATCAGTTAAAACATGCCATTTTAAAATAAACATACAAATGATCTGCATATCATCCATATTAAAGTCTGTGCTCACTGCTGTGCATACGCAATGGAGATGATCAGCACCTTGCACTTACAATAACACCTCGCTGGTTCCCAGTGGGCCACAGACAAGACAGAAAGGCAGATCATCAGTCCTGCTGACTGCACCCGGGGAAAGATTTCAAAACATGCATTGTACTTCGACATCAATCGAATTGGCAGTCTTTGTGACAAGAATTAAGACTTCAGGCCAGGAAAGCTGTCTGAAACATACTGTAACACACCAGGGCACCGAGGCTGTGTTCAGCCAGATGAAGTGAACACAACAGGACTCAGCAATAGTTACAAGTCATTTTTATACTGTTAAGAGCAAATTAAAGAAAATACACCAAGGACGAGAAGTCAAGCTTCCCAGCTTTCAACCTTCGTATTAGTGCACACAGCCGTGCTATACATGCAATATCAGACAGGTGGAAAATTCAGGCGGGATAACAGTTAGCACACAAATGCTGATTTATGACAAGGTGTTTGAGCCATTCCGTTATGAGTGTTAGGAAAGACACAATAAAAGCGGAAAATTACAGCCGCTGATCGGCGCTCCTGACTCCGTGCTGCCGCTTTGCTTACCTCCTCTGCAGTTGTTTGATGTGCGCCGATTTGAATCCAGGCATCAACTTAGCTCATCGTCTCGAATCCAATCTCGAGCCTTTCGGGAGTATAAAAAGTTACCGAGCCAAGCTATTACATTCAAACGAGGGAAAGCCACGTATGTAATCACTGCATCTTTCTTTCAATTCCGGAAACTGGCTTCTTCTGCGGGAAGAGTCGACAGCTGAGCTTTAATGACGCCGACCTCAGCTGCTAACCAGCGTTAGCAAGCCCTTTCTAGCCTAACACAAACTTAGCAGTTACTTCTTCCAGTAGAGACAAACCAAAGACGTATAACACGGTTTTAGAAAGCTTTAAATAAAACACGACGCTGAGGTGTAAACTGAGAAAATAACTGGTATTAGCTTGCCATTTCCAATCCAATGCTAATGGGCTACTAACACCGTTATTTCACCCACATCAGCAGCAGCAGTTCTCTGTATCAACAGCAGCGACTCCGCTCAGCGCATGCGCAGTCACGCCTTTGTCGTTCTCCGTGCTTGGCCATTGAACAGAACGCAACTTTCTATCCACACCCAGCACCCGCTAACAAAAATGATGAAAAGTCAGAAATTGTGAGCAATGTTATTAATTTTTATTACTTCATAAAATATACACAAATACTGTAAATAAAGAGTGTTTAAGAACTGTACATGATATCAGTACACAATACATAAAGTGAAATCCCCCCCAAATAGGCTCATTCTCCATACCATCCCCAACCCAACAGTTACAATGCCACTGGGTCATGGTGGCCTGTACAAAGGTAATTACACACAGTACATTGCTATTTACAAATCCCTGCAAATTGCATCAGTTAAGCTTTCTTCTTAATGACATCGTCAAGGTTTCTGGAGGTTTAAAAAAAAAAAAAAAAAAAAAAAATCCAAAAGGTGACATCACACTATTGGCATTTTATTTTTGCAGGATACTGAAAGCCCTAAGTATTGAATAACGATGAAGGTGGACAGGCTTTGAACAACTGAGAAACAAAGGCATTCAAAAAACATAGAAGGTACGTCCAATAAATTACAGGATGATGAGTGACAGTTTAACATAAATACAGTTATTTTAAAAAAAACTGCATACAAACTAAGACAAAGGGAATTTATTATTCTTTGCAGGGATTCACTGTATCACGCTTCCTTTCACACATACACAAAATGTTGGATGACCCAGCTGGCACAGCAACAGTAATCCATCCCACAATTTAGCATTTTAAATACCCAAACTCCAAATGCCTATTTCTGTTGTTAGTTTCCATTTTTCTACTTTACACTTTAAAACAAAAATTACCACATTTGGCTTTACATTGAAATAAAAAAATATTTACAGTGGAGTAAACAAACTTGGGTGTGGGGGAAAAAAAAAAAAAGAAAAAAAAAAAAAGTATAGTTATAGTATATTACTGGATGCCCCCCCTCCCAGACCGCACCCTGAAATGTGATCCCAAATGTTGAAAGAGCCTGCCCAGTACCCCCTATTACCTTCAATAATAAAAGAATAAAAAAAGGTAATGTTAAGAACTATCATAAAAATTGCAGCCACTTTTTGTTAGCCAAAGTGGGCAGCTGTGGTCTCTGGTCGAATATAATCAGTTTGCTGAAAATTTCCTGAGGAGCTTCCCTCAAGACTTCAGAGTTCTGTCTTTGCGTCATCTACCGTCATTCTTTACCATTTCCACTAACATTTTTAAAAGAAAAAAAAAAAAAAAAAGATTCAAAACAGGCAAGTAAGGGGTGGCGAAGACTTCCATGGCTACGTTTTGAGGGGCAGCAAGTAATCACAAAAGGGATGAAGGACAAGCAATCACCAAATGCTACTTCACCAGAAACATTACAGCAGCTAAAAACATCACTTACTATTCCTTTTTCAAAGTTACTCTTCATTTTGCCTTCTATCACCTGACCTACATGTCTCCATTTATTTATATTTAAGAGGTTATTAAAAACAAACAGTAAAGGGGACCTATTATGCTTCATTTTCTTCCATAGTCTGTATGTAGTTTCCCTGTATAAGTAATCCATGAGCTAAATGTTTTGGCTTCAGACTGCTCTGAATGCCCAATTTCAGACAGTTTCTCTCTAGTCTTGGCTCTTTGTGATGTCATAGAGAGGGGATATCCTAATAAAGTTGTTATGTTTGGGAGAAACAGAAAAGTTGACTTAGAGGGGGAAGCCGTTCCAGGAAGAGATGAACAAAGAGGCTGCAAGACCCAGTGTAAGACAAACATGGATTATTATAAACTGTGAATCATGCAAAGCTACTTCTATTAGTAGGCTCAAAGAATTCAAATATGGAGCAGGAAACGAGCATAAGAGGCCCCCTTTAAGAACAGGAAAGTACTCCAATGTCATTATGAAAATCAAAAGATGTTTTTGCTGTGTCTAAATTGAAAAATACATTTTTTGGGGGGAAAATAATGTCAGCTTATAATCAACCTTTAATTAAACACATGCATGTCCCGGATACCCTTCTGCTCCTTTGATGCCAACAGTTCTTCACATTTTTCAGAATGCTGAGGGAATGTTTTGAGGAAGAGGAGGGCAGGTATGAGCAACTGTCAAGGTGCAGCTTTGTCATTTGTATTGTGGTAGTGATAATCCAGGGTTCAGTAAAGAGAGTTCATGGAGAAGGAAGGAAGAAGCAGAAAAAAAAAAAAAAAAAAAAAAAATGCTGGATACCTTCGTGTATTTTCCTGGGTCCTGAAAGAGTTACTGTCCTTTTCCAAAGACCCATGTGTCCATTTGCAATCATCTTTTCTTAGAACAAAGTAAGAATGAAGGAAAATAAACTGTAGCAACAACTATACCTTGAAGCCCTGAAACAAGAGATGTATTGTCATTAAAGAAGAAATTTACAGATAAATAGCAAATATTTAAATTAAACAAGTGATTTAAAAAAAACTAAACTTAAAAAAAAAAAAACAAACAAAAAAAAAAACCACGCTACACCTCACCTGTCAGTTTTACTTGCATGCAGAGCTGGAAAATTCTATTTTCCCATGTGCTCAAATGGCACGCTGACCTGCAGAGGACAGTACAGATTCAAGATAAAGAGTCAGCAATTACATCTCTCTTACACACACACACACACACACACACACACACACACACACACACACACACACACACACACACACTAAAGCAGGACAAAATTATCCCACACCGAATCATGTCCTAACCCCATTAGATACAGTTCAAACAACAACACTGATAACTTTGCAAGCTAATTACAATGTTAATGCTTTCATATTTTTTTAAATCTCGTTCTGTCCTTGCTGTTCTTCTTCGTTAGTATTGAGTGCAGTCTTGGCAGACAGTATAGGCGATACTACACCATAGCGTCCTGTAGTGTATTGCAGTTACAAAAACATATGGGCGAATCGTTGCAGCCCTACATACCATGTATTAATTTATCCTCTCTCAATTACATCAGTCATCTATCTGCCTGTCCTACCCCCAAAGTCTAACCTTCTGTCACCCTTGTATGCCGTTTTTTTCTTCTGTTGTTAAGTAGGAGGGGCTAAAATGTCTCTCTCAATGTCGAAGTTTGGCGACTCCAATTTAGACGAATCAATGCTGTACAAAGTGGCATTATATATATTATTTAAATAATCAGGCCTGAGTCAAAAGCTCAAGCTTCAGACTCCTTTAAACACTCTGCTATCTACTCTTAGAGGTTTATGATGCCAGATCTAAGCCTAAAAGAAGAAATCTTTAACCGAACGGAACTAAAATGGCTAATTACAGACTGTGGATGAACACAGATGTTGCAAAAAGTCCCAGTATAAGAATCAAACAAAGCTACTTTAGCAGGGCTCAAGAATAAAAATGTAGAGGTAAAAAACAAGCAAAACAAATGATTATCATCACCAGCCTTGTGGGTTACCTGATCAACCCCAAGGCCTTTTCTCACCTGTGACGTAGAAATTCTCGATTGGTCGTGGCGGGCTGTGAGGTCAGAGGATGATACGTTGGCAGGAGCACCACGGTGGAGCCGCATGCTCACCTTCCTCTCTCGCTCTGCACGAGAAATTGCACGTGGTGACGTGTTACCTAAAACACAATAAAAACGCCTAGATTAGATAAAAATATTCAAGAAAAAAGAAAAATACTCTGGTGTCCGTCTTATTCTGTTTCCTCTTTTTTTCTTGTAATGCAGCAGTTGGCTGAAAACTCACCAGACTGCTGGACCCGAGAGGCAGGGTTAGAAATGGCTTGCTCAGGGCCGTTCCTGACTCTGTTGGGAGCTCCAGGATTTGGACCTGGAGGGAGGCCTCGCGATGCAGACCCCCTGGGGACTCCTCCGATCCGCTCATCTCTCTCATCCGCAGTCCTCCTCTCCCTATCCCCATCCTCAGCTGTCCGACTGGCACCCTTTTAGATGAGATAAGCCACATTCAAGCCTAACTACTGACAGGTAGCCGTATTATAATGTGGTGAAAATACAAATCAAAGTTCAAGTTAGAAACTGTAGATATAAACTTACAAATTTGAGCATGTTCCAGTCAAAGACATAATCGTAAGAGAAGCCCTGTCGGTGGAACAGATTCCTGAAGAGCTGTCGAAGGTAGGAGTAGTCTGGTTTGTCATCAAAACGGAGTGAGCGGCAAAAGTTCAGGTATGTGGAGAACTCAGCTGTAAGAGGGTAAATAAAAATAATGAGAGTAGAACAGAAAGTTCACTGTAGCGGTAAACTTTGTGTGATTAGATAATTGTTAGCATTCAATTTCATACTGAGAAAATACAATACAACATCTTAAAATAATTTCCGAGGTATGTGTAGTACGCAGAGGCGCCCTGTGAGCCTCACTTACATGGGTATCCTTTGCAAAGAACTTCAATGGGTGTGGACATTTTCTTCTCGCTGATCCGTTCGTATTTCTGTCTCTTTGTGGCAGCCTTGAGGCCCTGCCATGGGAGTGACCCCAGGTTGAAGTACATGAGGACGTAGCCAAGAGACTCCAGGTCATCACGTCTGGACTGCTCTGTAGACAGAACGCATGAGAGAGAGCGAGAAAGATAATTAGTCATCATAAAAATCATAAAAAAAAAAGTGGCCTGTAAATTTGTTTAAAGAGCATCAGAATGAAATTACAAAGCAACGTGAACCCTCCCCCCCCATCCCCACAATCCCAGATAACTCTTCCTTCTTTACAGCATGCATATCTATCTATCTATCTATCTATCTATCTATATATATCAGATACAGTGATGATAAAACGATGCCGCAGTGAAGAGGCACATCCAAAATTAAATGGCTGAATAAGAGGGACTTTTCACTAAACACAAAACAGAGCTAGAGTCAGTAAATTTCTACACAGAAGAAATATTAAGCACAAGGAAGAACTTCAAACACCATAAATTTTTTGGGTGCTTTAACTCAATCATGTTACGATTTGGTGAAAGGGAAAAGATCGTAGTAATTTGTAAGATTCCAAGTATTCCACAAATCCGGGTAAGTGCTAGAGGGTTTAAAAAGAGATGAGTGCCATAGAGTGGCTCTAAAGAATCACATTTAAAGTAATGTTTAGATGAAATCTCTACATCTGCTGTGGAGCTGATGAGATTTCTTTGAGTCACAAGTCTAAGGCTACTGAGATCACATCTTCATTAACACAGTCACACCAGTTCAATGAAATGTAAACCTTATGACAGAGAGAGTGCATTTGCTGTCAGCTCCACTGTGGAGCCTGCCCACCTGCCTGCTGTGAGCTCTGTGGTCAGATGGAGGCAGTGTACACACACGTACACACACGTACACACACGTGTACACACACAAAAACAGTCTGCGGACCACTCTTGCTCATGTTGTTGTTGGTTCGTTAGCCGGCCACGGAGAAGAGCATAGAATGAGCTGAAGTGAAACAGATGAAAAAAATAAAATAAAATAAAAAAAATACAAAAGTGTGGACAGCAGACACTTAAAGATTTTTTACTTTTTTTTTGCGCCATTTCCCCGTTCCTGATCAACTCCACTGTCGCACCCCACTATACTCCTGCCCACTTGTCAACCAATCAACATTCGGTAGTCGCATACATCATCTGCTTTAAGCGGCACGCAGTTAGGATCTTGGAGTGGTGCATGGCCGCACATCTCACATGGGTGAGAACCTCTCTCCCTTCTGTCTGACCAAAAAGTGTACGCAGATGAATATATTTACAAGGATAAACCCGTTTTAAGGTATATCGTCTCCATTGGTCATGATCACGCAGTTATTTCTATTTGCCCTCCATTAGGGTACAGGAAGCTGTTGAACAATAGGTATCGCCACTCAGACGATAGCACCAGATAGCTGGATAGCATAAAAATGGCCTGTATTTATATAGCGCTTTACTAGTCCCCAAGGACCCCAAAGCGCTTTACACATCCAGTCATCCACCCATTCACACACACTGGTGATGGCAAGCTACATTGTAGCCACAGCCACCCTGGGGCGCACTGACAGAGGCGAGGCTGCCGGACACTGGCGCCACCGGGCCCTCTGACCACCACCAGTAGGCAACAGGTGAAGTGTCTTGCCCAAGGACACAACGACTGAGACTGTCCAAGCCGGGGCTCAAACCGGCAACCTTCCGATTACAAGGTGAACTCCCAACTCTTGAGCCACGATCGCCCCGTAGCATAAGGGAGAAGTTGTTAAACTGCAAACAAGGACTTTGTTGAAAACTTTTTACAATGAACACTCTCCAAAGTCTCAAGTTTTCAAACTATTGCACAGCTCCTTCTGTGTATCTATGCATCTCTGAGCTTCTGTACTTTAGTATCATTAAAATAGTAGTGAAAATCAACATGATCATACTACAGCGGCTGCAGTGCAACATGCCAGGTTACAAAACTCGAGAGGTGCACGACCACAAACACTGTGGGGCCACAGCGAGCATAAGAACAACATTACAGAGAGACTGTATCAGTTTAAATCATTTGACTGATTATTTTACAAGGAAAGATCTGGTGCATCAGAAAATCTCTGAACTTGAACTAACATATGGCACCTTAATACAGTTCTTTCTGCTTAAGGGAAGCTCTCTCTACTATATCAGTAAGAAACATTAATCACAATACAGAGCTGTAAGATAAATGCTTCAGATTATGTCTAAATAACTCAATAACAGCAGTACTCTGCAAAATTTAACACCATGGTTTCATATCCAACACACCAAAGCCTTCATTAAAATGCAGGAAAATTAGGCTCACGTGTCTCCTCCAAGTCTTACCGATCCCAAGATGTGTGTTGATGGAGGCGTAGCGCGCTGTGCCCGTCAGGTTCTTGTTCTCCCGGTAAGGAATGTGCTGGTGTGTGCGGGCATCACGGTACTTCTTGGCCAGCCCAAAGTCAATGATGTACACCAAGTTGCCTTTCTTGCCGAGTCCCATCAGGAAGTTGTCAGGCTTTACATCTCGATGGATGAAGTTCTTGGAATGGATGTACTCAATGCGACTTATCTGGAGAGGAAAGGTGAGAGAGTGGTGAAACAATGTTAGCAGCACAAAAAGCCTCTAGGTAAAAACAAAGGTTACAATGGGACATGACAGGTCATCTTATATTTTACATCCCATGAGTTCAGCACTGCCCCTGTGGAGTTTCCCAACTCAGAAAAACAGTTATTGTCACATGACCATTTCTTTTCTGAGTATATACTATCAAAACACTATATAAATATGCAAAAAGAAAAAGTTCTGGAATAGTAAAATTTCACAATTTGTGTATGACTGTTTCTGAATGTGTCATAACAACCAGCGTGAGACTGCATGTCACCTTCCGGCTGTCCTTTACACTTCTTGACTTCCTGCCCAGCATATGCAATTAATATCTATTAACTGAAGCTACTGGTGTAAATGATCTCCACAACAGACTGAGCGTCACCACTTCCCGTGGAGTTTGTTTTTTGTTTTTTTGCTTTTTTAAAATCCCTGCAACCAGCAATGAAAGCTATGTAGACAAAATGTGTTCTCATCCCATCTAAAAAGCCAGCCATACCCTTAGTGCCCTCAATACATCTTGGCTTTCTCATTCCATTGATATGAAAACAAGGCAAAATGTGCCAGAGGATGTATAAAGAGAAGCTTCAGCTGGAACAAAAGGTGAGATCAGTTGTGCTTGAGAGAGAGCCACCAATAAAATCGAACATCTAGGCCAGCACAGTCTACAAAAAGGCCAATATTACAAAACACACAAATCACAAAATTATCCCTGACTTTAACTGAAAGGTTCGTAGCATACCATCTGGTCAGCCAAAAGCAGGACAGTCTTTAGGCTGAATTTGCGGGAGCAAAAATTGAAGAGGTCCTCCAGACTAGGGCCGAGCAGCTCCATCACCATCACGTTGTAGTCTCCCTCTGCGCCACACCACTTTATAGATGGAATGCCCACTAGTGAAGACACACATCAAATCAGAACAAAGCCCCCAAATCGTGGCACACACACTGCTGGTTGGACATTTATCGTCATCTTCACTTTACACATTTAGCAGATTTCATAGGATTTGCATCTCCTATGCAGTCTTGGCCAATAAATTCAAGAAGGAATGTGTTGAAAAATCTTGACAAGCATGTCCAAGCTCTAATTTCTTACCTCCTCCTTGCATCATCTTGTAGAACTTGCTTTCAATGTGCAGCTGTGGGTGTTTGGTCTTCACACATTCCAGCTTGATGGCTACCTCCTCACCAGTGGCGATGTTGGCACCTGAAGAGACACGTGCAGAAATACCCACAGCAGTCAAGACAATTGCACCTTTGCATGTACGAGGACCAAAGACGAATGAGCATAAAGGAAAATTTGAGTTCAGTGCCCGGATAAAGGAGGGAAAAAAAAAGAAAAAAAGGAATGGCACAGTTTGAAAAGAGAGGCTCTCCACACACTAATGTGGAAAGAACCTCACCGGGCAGAAAGCTGGGTAAAGCGTTTAAGAACTGAAGAAAAAGAAAAAAGAAAAAAAGAAAGTGGATGCTTCAACTTACCGAGGTAAATGTCTCCAAAAGAACCACTCCCTATCTTTCGCCCGAGCCGGTACTTGTTCCCAACTCTCAGCTCCATGCTTCCAACTTGTCACTGTCACAGTGGGAAAACACAGATATTAAAATAAAGCAACAAACCTACAAACTGAGCATCATCGCTCCTCTTTCACCACTTCAGCTATAACCATGACCATTTCCTGAACTTTCCACTAAAGGCAGAAAGAGGGAATTTATCCTCAAGGGTCAGTCAACTGCTCACATGATGTGTACCAATCCCTCAGCACTCAAGTGTTCACATGTTTTTGAGACAGAATGTGGCCCAAACAGGGCCACTTGATCAGCAAACAGCTGTCTGATGCCCAGAAATACAAGATCAGATTTGTAGGGCAGCTAGGGGTGAGAGAGAGGCGGCTGCAGTGAGATCAGCAAAAACATGGAAGGGAGGAGAAAGAAAAACAGGAAAAAAAAAAAAAAGAAAAAAAAAAAAAGAGAGAGAGGCCATGCACAAATGCCAGTTTCCACTTGGAAGTGGAGTGAACCAGAATCAACGGACTTGGCACACACTGAGGAAATGAAACAGCTTTTTTTGGGGGGGGGTTTTGTGTGCGTGTGTGTCGAGCTGATTTGCACGTGATGCCGGAGCAGGATCATCACTTATTTAGTGCTCGCTCCACCACGCCACATTGTGCAGCCATTGCAAAAGCAAGACTAAGCTCTCTGCCGTTCTGCGCTGGCACTGCCAAGCGAGTGAAGGCATGAGCAGCCAGGGAGCACTGACTGGCTTTATCTATGTCAAGGCCCTCACACAATTCTGTGTGATGAACTCCACAAAGCGCTGCACAGACTTTATCAGCATGGACATTTCTACTGTTGCCACCCTTTAACACTACTGCAACAAAACATCATATTACACTGACGCTCGTTTATAAAATGCTGTCGCTTTCGAGTTTCAACCCTCAACTTTCCAACCGAACGTTTGCAAAGCACAGAACGCCCTGCATCTTCTTCACCAATCCCTGTGTTGCATCTGCCAACTCAAGAACCTTTATAAAATCCCAACTTTAAATGACTCCACATATTAGTTTTGCTGGAACGCAGACACAAGCTCTAAAAAACACCCAGGAATCACCATCATGGATCAACTGAACCTTGCTTTTCATCAGCAGCAACTGCATCACAAAGGCCGTACATATCCTGATGAACTCTACCTGATGAGGACAGCCTGCTAGGAGATGTGATAGAGGCAGATGGATCTGGGTCATTAAAGAGTGAGAGTTCATGTCTCATGTGCTGCAGCCAGGTCTCCCGATTTAGGGAGGAACACTAACACAAGGTTACACCTAAAGGGTACAACGAAAGTGCCAGTGGTTAATTACTTCATATAGGAACAGTGGCACAAGACGCTAAATATAAGACTCTACCCATATTATTTGAGATATTTTCTCATGAGCTACTAAAAGACTAAGACAGACTTTAGTACAGCAAATGCAGTTATTGCAGTAACGTGAAGAGTCTGTGATTTGAGGTTTCAAAGGTGCCTTGTGTGAAGTGAAGCAAGTGGAATTAGCCTGTCACACTGCACTGGAAAAACACCATGTGCTATTACGGTAGTAATCGTCTACACGAGAGTGGATTGGTTAAGATGGTACAGTACACATCTGCTGGTTGGGGGGAGTCTTAGTGGTGACTGCTGAGACAGGATGTCCTGAGGATGTTGTACACTGTGGTTGAAAAATCACACACACAGACAATATATCACTAAAATGACCTCAATCTGAAGTTAAATTATCGTGCGTTTTCCGTACATGTAATCGTTTAGATGGATGTTTTAAAAAGTGCTATACTTGGAAATGATTATCGCTCTTTTAAAACAAACAAAACAAGTACTGTAACAGAGAGCCAAAAGATTTCACAATCGCACGAAGAAAAGAACAGAGCTAACGTTATGCCTCTCGCACACGGACAGCTGTCACTACTACACAAACAACTCGCGTGTTACAGACTCCACGCTGAATGCGTGTGTTAATATCGCCTAAAGTTGCAACACAAATGTATGTTGTTGTTGTTGTTTTTTTATAACGGCAACGCTACATTTCTCTTTCCTGTTTGCAATTTGACAAGTAGCAAGCCAGTGGCGAATAGGCAAGAGCAACAAATCTGCCGTAGTTTCAGTTACGTTTTTTTTAAATTGCTAAGATTTACTGAGTATTTACTGAGTGTTTATTGAGTGTTTCTGTATAATTTGAGGACGTTTCGAGTAACGTTAGTGAAAAACATCAGCGCTAGGCTGCTACGTTAGTTAAGAGTTAGCTGCTAAGAGTAAGCTAGGATAAATACGTTAACGGAACCGTGATACGCGTAGCCCCGTTAATACTGTAAAAAATAAAATAAAGAAAGCTAATAATATTTAATATTATACTTCGTCACATTTTATATTATAACCGCACCCATGTATGTCACTGGACAAGCCTGTGCAGATCCCTACTACGCGCCCCCTCCCCCTCTCTTGGAAGCCGTGAATAGGAGCGTCTGATTCGGCCGAATCTGGCCCCTTTTCCCCCTTGGTTTCTCCGGTTCCCTGACCCAGCACTCACCCGATATTAGGTTCGTCCGAGAGCTGGGTTGGTGGAGGTTCTGATCCGATGGTTGTCAGTCGGACAAGAGCCCGGGTAGTGGAGGATGGAAGCGGATTCTGGTGGCTCTCATACCCCCAGCTCTTAGCTCAGTCGTCGACTGCACTCCCTGTTAATAGTCCCTGAGATGCTCCGGCAGTACGACGGCCGTTCTCCGCTCGAGTCTGTCTCCCCCTCTCGTTACTTAACGACGTGCGTGTTCACAGCGCAATGATGTCATTCCCTGAATGTCAGTGCACTGCCATTAAAGGAAAACGCCACATATAACGACTCCTATATCTGCAAATTTACCATTCACGAATAACTATCCAATACCATTATTACTGTCATTCGTTTTTAGTGTAAATAGTCAAGTGTGTGCATACTCCTGCATTAATAATGAGATAATTATGTAGTACTACTACTAAGTATGCAAGAGTTTTTTTTTTTTTTTTTAAATTCCTGGATAAACTATGTCCCTGCACAGTTTTTCACTTTGCCATTATTCTTGTTCCTACCTTCCATGTGTTAAAATCTGATGCCAAAGGGCGTTTCTTGAATCCAATCATTTTCAATTCAGTTTTATTTATATAGCACCAAATCACCAGTTGCCGCAAGGAACCTTGTATTGTAAGGTAAAGAACCTAAAATAATACAGAGATAACTCAACAGTCAGACTTTAGCACAAGTGCTTGGTGACAATTTTAACAGGAAGAAACCTCCAGGCTCCAGCAGAACCAGGCTCAGGGAGGGGTCAGCTAGGACCAGTTGGGAAAGAGAGAGAGAGTGAGCTCATCCTACATACAGTCCTAATCAAAAGTTTAAGACCACTTGAAAAATGGCAAAAAAAATCCTATTTTTCCATGGTGGGATCTTAACAAGGTTCCAAGTAGAGCTTCAACATGCAACAAGAAGAATTGGAGATGAGACAAAAAAAAATTTTGAGCATGCAATTTATTGAAAACAACCCTTAAATGGAAACAGGCTGCTTTACAGCTGATCTTTACGACCACACCACCAAAAAAAAACCTGTAAACCCTCCCAAAACAGAAATCAAGTTCCCTACATGAACTCAGTAATGAGTAGCTCCACTGTTATTGTTGATCACTTCAAAAATTTGTTGCAGCATGCTTGATGCAAGCATTTCCATGAAGCGAGTGGGAACATTTCTGCAAGTGGTGAAGATGGTCACAGGAAGATGGTCTGGAACTGTTGTACACTTTTGTAAACTTCCCTTGCCATTGATCTGAAAAGGTTCTCAATTGGATTTAGATCAGGCGATCACGCAGGATGGTCCAAAAGAGTGATGTTATTCTCCTGGAGGAAGTCCCTCGTCCTGCAGGCATTGTATACTGTAGCATTGTCCTGTTGAAAAACCCAGTCATTACCACACAGACGAGGGCCCTTAGTCATGAGGGATGCTCTCTGCAACATCTGGACATAGCCAGTGGCTGTTTGACGTAGTAGGCCGTTTTGAGTAGTGGGATCTACTTGTCATGCCAGTAACGTTGGAAACAATCAGGGCCATCAAGGTTACATTTTTTCTCATCAGAGAATAAAGCTTTCTTCCACCTTTCAATGTCCCATGTTTGATGCTCTCTTGGAAAGTCCAAACAGTCAGTTCTGTGGCGTTCAAGGAGACAAGGCCATTGAAGACGTTTTTTGTTTTTGAAGCCCTTCAGTGTCAGATGCCATCCGATGGTTAAGGGGCTGCAGTCGGCACCAGTAACGGCCTTAATTTGGGTAGAAGATCGGCCTATGTCTTCACGGACAGCCAATTGGATTCTCCAGCTCAGTGCTGGTGAAATTTTTTGGGGTCTTCCACTTGAGTTTTTTGTTCCATAACCCTCAAGATCATTTACGGTAAGAAATTCCAATGACTGTCTTACTGCGTCCCACCTCAGCAGCGATGGTGTGCTGCGAGAGACCCCGTTTATGAGGTTCAACAACCCAACCACGTTTAAAAAGGGAAATATTTTGCCTTTTCTGTCAGATTGTCATGACAGTGTGACTACCTGACAGAAAATTACAATGAAGCCACATGTTTGCACAGATTTGTCTCTTTAAAGGCATGTGGTCTTAAACTTTTGATCAGCTGTAATCAGCCTGTTTCAGTTTCCGTGTTGTTTTCAATAAATTGCATGCTCAAAACAATGTTTTGTCTCACTCCCAATTCTTCTTGTTGCATGTTGAAGCTCTACTTGGAACCTTGTTAAGATCCAACCATGCAAAACATGATTTTTTTTGGCCATTTTTCCAAGTGGTCTTAAATTTTGATCGGGACTATATGCAAGGGCACTTGAAAATTATATCAAGCCATAAAATTTAAGGTGTATAATAAAGGTTACATGGACAACCTCATACAGGTTTAACACAGGATGAACCCATAAAGGTTATCAGTGTGGGTAAATAATTTCATTCAGTAAGCACTGGCTTACCAGAGACTGACGCAAGTGTTAAATAGGATTGGTTTGTCAATAGTGATGAGAGGGTGACTGACATGTGGTCCAGTCCATACACCTTTTTTCTTTAGTCATGATCACCTGCTGAGCCAAGTGTGGATTACAGCAGACAGACACCTGAATACAAATACACACACACACACACACACACACACACACACACACACAACAAAGAAGAAGAACAAGTTTAGAAGCCAATACTTTCATCTTTATTAATCTTGTTCTCATTTTGTTTAAATAAATTTTTTTTCTTTTATTTGTAAAATCTCAAAACGAAAACACTGAACAGGAGTGTTAAAGCCTGTCTTAATTTAAAACGAATACACAACAACAGAACATTAAAAACGTACGGTAACGCTTACTCTGCATCTGTAAACAACCCATCCCACCCCTCCCTCCCGCTCTACACAGTTTGATAAGATTTTGGCATGTCCATTTTTTTTTTCTCGACGCATATGCCTTCAGCTCTTTGTGTCATCAAAATGTTCTTTTTTTATTATTGCAGGTCGGACAATAAAAAAAGACAAGTCTGCTTTAAAAAAAAAGAAAAAACAACTTCAAATGAGAGAGAAAAGCATTAGTGCGAATATTTCTTAACACACAGTCAGCAGTATACTGAATGCACTCAAAAACATTTTTGTATAGACCTTCTGTATAAGTAAGCAGCCTTGCCCACATTATGACAGGCATTAACATGCACACACATCATCCTCACATTCACGCACACGCGCACTCACGCATGACAACTGCGGTGGTTTAATCCACTTACTTGGTCTCAGTCTCACTCACGCTCAGTGTGTACGACACTACGCGTGCACACAGTATCAACACATGGAGAAATGCATCATAGCCTCAAACTGCCTGCAATTTAACATTTATCACTGCAACAGTAACAACCATGTTCAAGAGAGAATAACAGAGAAAAAGAGTGCGTGAGATACAACAGTAGGAGGTCAGCATTTTGAAAACAGAACAATGACATTTTTCAGTATTTTCACTGTTTAAAAATTAAAACCATACAAACAAAAACAAACTTAACATACACAGTAAGATACAGTTCTGCTGTCAATCAGAGCTGTTTGCATGTGTTTGGATTCGATCTCCATCTTTAAGGGGATGTGAATACAAACTGCACTTTAAACCTCACATCATGTAGTAGTTTTAAGTTCTCTTTTACGATGAAGGTAATGCTGTTTACAGTGCCTATCTGTCTGAAGGCTTCTCTGTATTTGGTGTGTGCATGTGTATGTAAATCTGCTGAAAAGTCACCTATTTACTAAGCACATTGCAATCCAGTCAAGTCTTTCAGACCAACTGACTTTTCATTCTTTTTTTTTTTTTTCAGGATTCAAGTCTAAGCAGTTGAAATCTTCATCTGTGGAAAAAAGGCTGTATACACATCTAACAGTCCCTGCATTTGTTTTATATAATAGCTTAAGTCTGGCCACGAGAATGTGTGTAAGCATGTCTCACATTTCTGCTTTGTGTGTGCACATAAATTTGCATACTACGTATACGTATGCACACGTGTGTATATGTGTAGTACATTTATATGCATACCATGTAATGCGTGTGTGTATGTGTGTGTGTGTGTGTGTGTGTATATATGTGTGTGTGCGTGTGCCATAGTAAGTACATATGAATCCCAGTGTATGCTGTATCAGTGTGTCCAAACCTACACGTACAAATGGAAGCAGGGGGGGGGAAATCCTCAGATGGAATCGGTTCCTCCCCCCAGCAGGTCGCCAGGCAACAATCCAGCAGGGCTGTCCATTTGGTGCCTTTCCTCCATCTGCGGTGCCCCCCACAGGCTGCTGCTGGGGTATCCTGCAGTCATGCCTCCCCAAAGCCCAGACCTCCCAGACTCTACTCCCCCGACGCCTCCTCCCTCCCCAGCCCCGTTGGTGCTCCACTGGGAAAATATCCCCAGCCCGGGTCCTTGGGCTGAGGAGCTCTCTGAAGAACTACCTGTACCATCAAGACTCTGCCAGCCAGAGCCAGAGGACCTAACTCCAGCTAGAACTGCTGCTCCACTCTCTCCTCCACTGCCATTTCCGTTTCCACCTGAAGTTGCCCCCACAGCTGCCCGCTCGCTCCCCGGAGAACTTCCTCCACTGCTGGCCACCACAGTTGTGCCTGTTCCGGATGAACCCTGTGCCCCACCGGTCGCTGCCCCTCCTGAGCTGGCTCCCTCTGCCCCTCCGGCCTGGGAATGTGCAACATAGCGAGCAACTTCTTCTTCGCTCACAAACTCCGCCAGGATCGTGGTGTTGCCCAGGACACACCTGTTTAAGAAAGTTATAAGACAAGGTTCTTCAGGTCAGTATGTGCAGAATTACCGTTTGCTTCACGCGGAGCAGTGAGGGTATAGGTAAACTTACATGTGCAGTGCACCCTGGGCCTTGGCTGCTTCCTGCCGGGTGCTGTAACGAATCAGAGCGGTGCCCTGGGTCAGGCCAAGGTGGAAGGTCAGCAGGGGGCCATGCTGCATACAGATAGTCCTCAGCGTGGAGCCATCAATCTACAGGGAAGAGGGAATAATTGTATAGATACCGTATAGGATTAGACTCTGGAGGTTGTTTGTCATATTTAGAAGGACCAATTTTGGTGAAAAATCCGTTACTGTGAAGAGACTCTTGATTTCTGAGGAACCCAAACATAACGTAAGACTTTTGATTAGAAAAGATTACTGATAGTCACTTTGTTGCAATGGTAGAGGTAAAAGTAAGGAGTGAGGAGTTATATTACATCGACCAATGTCCTCAGCAGAACGCGTGGATGTGTGATGTAACGTTCATAGGGCAATTATCCACCATCTTGAGTGATCACTTATCGGGCCAGAGAAAGGTCAGGTAAGGAGGCCACACAACAATGATTATGTACATGAAAAACTGTGCACTAATAAATAATGTGAGTGGTAAGGTGTGGCTTTATGACATGTAATAAAGTTACAGTACATTTACAGTAAGATCTTCAAGTTGTGCAAGCCTGCACGGGAGATTCTAACAAGAACAAACTTGGTCTTACTTTGGAAAACACTTTAATTTCTATGATTTTCACAGAGGAAGTCGTGGAAGTGTCATTTATACAAGCTCTAATTGATTAAATGGCTCATCCAACTTGGCAATCAAATTACGGCTGGGTCATTCATGGGTCCGTGTAATTTGCATAGGACAGAGTGAAGGGGAATGCAAATGAATGAGAAAAGCAGTTTAAAGTGCCTAAACCCTGACCGATCTGTACATGTAGCTGTTAATATGGTCTAAGTATTTATGGCCATGATCAATTCTGTTGTGTCAAAGAGGTTTAACCCGTGAACACATGAAGTACTTAAGAAAATCGATTTTTAAAACTGAGGCCTTCAATGAACCATTCGAGGTAAAAACAAAAAACACTTTAAATAATTTGAATCGCATCTATAATTTTATCATAGCGTACATTATTCCTCATGACTATTTTATACTACACAAAGTCAATTGTGCACATTTTCATGTTGCATATGTAAACAGCTGTGGTTTAGATACCTGCCTAATGAGACAAAGATCCCTGGTTTGATCCCAGGAGACAAATCCCACTGGGATCATGTCAAGAGTGTTATTCAGTGTTTAAATAATAATAAAAAAACCCCTGCCAAATCAAACAGACACCTGCTTTTAAATAAGGGAAGAGCTGAAAGTAGCTACACTGGCTTTGGGTATAGTACTGTATAGCTTCCAGGTTTCTTTTCTTACCAAACAAGTCTATACACTTCATTTTTTTTGTTGTTTTTTTTAAACAACCTATTCCTTCATCAACTCTCAAAACAAGTCTCAAATTAACAGGACCCTTTGTTGTGCCACTTACTGTTGCACTCGTTTCTCTTCTTTGTTGTCTGCTTCACTGTGCACCTTTAAAGGTTGTGCAAAGATCACATTCATTTTATTAAACTGGATGATATAGTTCTGCTACTGATGGCAGGGAAAGCTCGTCCTGGTCTGACCACCAGCAGCAGCAGCAGCACCTCTCTGCCTGTTAACGCCTTTATTGCAAAGCCAGAAGAAGAATAAGGGGCGAACAAAGTAATGGCAATTACTCTCCTTTTGGAAGATGTAATAAAAACCACAAATATATAAATTACACAATTTTTTTATATTAGAGTTTGATTATTACTGAATCATCATAATAAATTTTCCATGTGACTGCTTCACTGATTTTTAAGGTTTTCCAGCTGTAGCTTGATCTGGAGGGGGGGGGGGTCATTAATGCCATTACAGATACCCCCTCCTCCCCTTTAAATTCCTTCTCTTATGTTTCACAAGAAAAGCTCATCCAAATTCCTTCAAGCTATTAAATTGTCGATCATTATTTTTTCACATAATTATATGAATGACGTGGCGATCATCAAACAAATGCATGAAGTGTGAGACACACTGCTCATACAACACGGTCCTGTTACGATTTTACATCACCCTTTCGCACAAGTTCAGTTTCTGAAGATGGCAATAACTGCCTTGTTTAGTCGTTTCTCAGTGTTTGCTTCTCCTCCTCCTTACCTGAGGGGTCAGGTTGCTCAACAGCAACCAACAGCTGCCTCTGGAGGCTGCACCATCACTCCAAGCTGAGCCTATAAATTAGGGATAAAATGACAAATGTAAGGATTTCTTTATTTACACTGACTTAATCCTCTATATCATAAACAGTTAAGCTGTAAACTATGAAATAAGGTCCCTGTAGAGGTACCTTGCCCAAATCTTGACTCTTGATTAATCCCACCCCCTCCCCAGCTCCGGGCCAACCGAGGGCCACCAGTACCCCATGGCGAGGGTGAGGCTTGCTTCTGATTGGTTAGGCCAGGAGGGGGGCGTGGCAGCTGGGAGCTGTTGCGACTGGTCTTCCACAACTTGTTCTGTCCAATGGGCTCTGGAGGCCAGCTGGGCTTGTAATCAGAGTACTTTCCTAAGAAGGAAAAGGTGAGTGGAAGAAAGAGGCATAAAACAAAAGAACTCTTAACTTGTAAAATACAGTGCTAACACATGACAGAAACAATATAATGAAGCTAATAAGTCAAAATATAAATACAGTTTAACAATATCCACCAATCAAAAACCCACCTGTGCTGTGTGCATTGCTGAGGGGGCTGTCTGAGGCACTGTAGGGCCAGGCACCAGGTGAAGGCAGCGAGGTGTTGAGAGAAGGATTTGGCCCTACAAAACATTACAATATTATCTAAACACCACTACACTTCTGAAAAGTTTATACACAAAGGCCATCGCCACCCTGAATGCTGTGACTTTGTCATTGCCAAATCATTGTCTTTCATTTTATATTTAAAGCATAGTCTACCACCTCAAATTACCACCTTTGTGTGAGAGAATTTTTTTATTTGCTTATTTTCTCCATTTTTTTCCTCTCATCTCTTCTACTATTAGTAGTTTTTCCTATTTTATACTATACAGGGTGAGACACTGTTTAAAGCACTAGTGCAGCTTTTTTTTGTTGTATATGACAAATGCAGAACTAGGAACCTTAGGGGATGCAGCCACTATAACTTATACTGATTAAGAAAAAGCAGCAATATGCTTAAAATTGCTTTTTCCGGTCCTGAGCTTGGCATAGCAGACAACTGTAGGCTACAAGAGAAACAGACAAAATAAAAATGTCATTTTCAGATCCGAGTCCCTGTTTTCTGGGATTTTTTGTTTTTATTTGGTAGAAATCTGTGAAAGAGAGCCAAACTAACAGCTCTGTAGTAAGAACTAACACAAAAGAAATGCCTGCCATATAGAATAATCACCAGCTGACAGCTATAACAGTAAGTGGTGAAAAGATTTAGTACTTAGCCTTAATCCTCGTAGGGATGAGCTGCAGCCTTCAAAGGGGAACTTAGATTGTAATGCAGTCTATTAACAACTGCACCTTTAGTGATATAGCAGATTAATCGGCAGAATTTCAGATTCATGTTCATTCTCAAAATGACTAATCATTAGCACAGTGAGTTCCTGTAATCTATTCTGGGCTTTATTTGGGACAGAAGCAGAGTTCTTGTAATACAAATCATAATACCAGAGTCAAAACCAACACCTATGCTCGTCAAAACTTCAAATACCTATGTTGTCTCGCAGTAACTGGTGGTCAGAGTCGTTGAGGCTTGGGGATCCTGGGGAGCCAAGAACACTACCAGGGGTCATATAGGGATCAGACTCTGGGTCTCCACTGTTCTGTATGCCCTTCCAGGGCACACCGGGCTGGAATTCTGTCATTACGGAGGAAAAAAAACAAAAAACAAAACCCTGATTAACAAATATGCCGTGCAAAACAGTCCAACTTAATAACAGTGTGCCTGCAGGGTTTGTTAACTATGCTGGCTCCAAGTCTTCAACCTAAGTACTACACATACTGGATGGCCCCAGAATTAGAAGCAAATTAATTACTTTAGTTATTAAGATGAAAAACAGCTGTTTTGGTAAGTAGCAGACAAAAAAAAAAAAAACACAAACAAACAGAAAAAACCACTCACCTGGAGGCCAGCTTGATGTGGCAGATTTGTTCCCCATTTTACTACCAGGGGTCCGGTGCCAGCTGTCTGCAGAGCCCTGAGGGGGAATCCCCAAACCATCACTTCCCAGCATTTCATACTGGGAGTAAGGAGACCCTCCTCTAACCTTTACAGCACTGGGTAAAGGGCCTTTAAAAATGGGACATGACAGAGAAAGGAGGTCAGACAGACTGACATGAATATGTTTCGCAACATTTTGGTTCACAGCGGCTCATTCAGATACACTGTGAACAAAGATGATTACCAGACCAGTTGCTGATAGGAACAGACCATCTGTTTACCTACCGTTCTTGTGAATGGTTGAGTCGGGGGGAGAGGGAGCTGGAGAGTGTCCCTCCATCATCCATTTAAAGCGGGACTGCTGTCCTCCTAGATCCTTCATCCCTCCCATCATGGGACCGAGCTCCAGTCCTGACAGGTTACTTCCAGGAGTAAGCCCTGGCAAGATGGGAAAAGAAAAAAAAAAAAAAAAAGTGTCAGCTTTAATGCGCACATAATATTTTGATAGTCAGAGCCTTCAGCTTTCAGCATTTCTTCTTCACTCAATATTTACACACCACTCTGCATTTAACCATTGTTATTATTAATCTCTGGCTCTCTTCCACAGTGTGCCTTTTATCCCGTCTCCCTCTCCTCACCCACTACTGGTCACAGCAGATGGATTTGCCTTTCCAAGGCGATTGTTGGGATTTTCTGTCTATTATTGTAGGGTCTTCACCTTACAATATAAAGCGCCTTTAGGTGACTGTTGTGATATTTGGTGCTATAAAAAAATAAAATAAAACTGAATATTATGCAAATCCGGGGAGCGCTGAATTTACACCTAACCACAAGCACTCACCAGAGTACATCCCTGGTGTTTTGGTGTGAAGGTCTGATAAGGTTCCCCCAATTCCAGGATGTGGAACAGGGTCTACCATGGCCTGTTTGGATAGGCCTCCTCCCAGGTGAGAGGGGGACAGTTTGGAACTCCCTCCTGGTGCTGCTCCTCCAACTCCACCCTGCTGATGCTGTCTCTGTTGCTGCAGAATAGCCATAATCCTCGCCAGCTGACAAGATGAAATTTTAAAAAAAAAAAAAAAAAAAAAAGTACAGTTGAATGGTCACCAATAATCTATATTTATATTACATAGTTTCACATATTCTAGTCTGACGTGACTGAAGCAAACACTAGTGTCACATCTGTCACCAAAGTTTAAAAATAAAGTGATGGTTCTGAACTACACCTCAGCTAATTAGCCTAACAGAACTTCTGAGTATTTCTGACCACATTTTACAGAGTACTATTTATAGTGTTGTTACTGCTCCGATGGCATTTTATTGGCATGCACGCTCACCTGCTGTGGGTCTGGCTGCTGCCTGAGAGGCTGAGGCTGAGGGAACTTCCTCTGGTTCTGCAGAAACTGCTGCTGCTGCTGCTGTTGCTGCTGCTGCTGTTGTTGTTGTAGCAGGAACTGACAAGCCTGTGTGTTGGCGGACAAAAAAACAAAACACAGCTGTTTTCACAAACATTTTAATCCATTACAAAGTGACATTATTTAGTCTACATCTTCTGCTTCGACATCAATGTTTTCCACTATAAACTAATAAGAAAAACTACTGACAATGTTTTATTGCAATCAATCAATCGATGACGTATCATTCAGGCACTTACCAGATGGAACTGCTGCATGGGGGGGTAAATGTTGCTGAGCATTGCTAGCTGCTGTGGGGAAATCTGGGGAGGGAACACGCCTCCGCCAACCCCTCCGACACTTCCAACACCACCGACACCTCCTACTCCTCCAACTACACCACCCACACTTCCACCAGGAGAGGGCATCTGCTTCAGCATAGGACCCGGCACCTGCAAGCCACAAGAATTCACAAGTATATGGGTGCTGAAAGACACTCCGGGCAAAGCACGTTATGAGAAACAGGGACACTCTATCAATAAGCCCTGTCAGGTTTCCAGCAGTGCAGGATAAGCTGGAGCATCGAAACCAAACGCAAGAAATGTATGAAAGCCCCGTCAAAAACTGATATTCAGTTTAAAAACATTTCAAATTGGTGTCACATTTACATGAGGCAGATTATGTGCCTGTATCACATGTGCTAGTGCATACTGCAGTGACTCTGCACGCTGTAGGCAGGCAGCTTCTAGTTCGATAAAACTGAAATTTTTATAGTCTGTGATTGCACAATATGACTAAATATTAGTTGGCGACGCCATTATAATTACTTTAATAAGTGGTGGGAGTAGTCAGTAAAATAACTAAGCTAAAGTTTAATTAGTTGTTAAAAATAATATAACTATATTATATATAATTGAATATTAACTAACCAACTGTAATGCTATAATTTGTTTATGTCATGTATAGTGAAAATCAATTGTTTTCTTTACTTAATGTCACGTACAGGTTTCAGTTACCTTCATAAAATTGGCACAAAGTTTAATGGACTATGTTATTATATATATTTAATAATTATGTATAAACTCTTCTCAAAAAACTTGTGAGACCACCAGATGTGTGAGGTTAGCTGACCTTGATGACCCAATGGCTCTGCATTTGTATAAGATATCCAATATACCAAAAAAAACAAACCAAAACCTTGTACAAACAGCTTCATCATAATTAATAACAACAGGAAACAAACCTGAGCAGACAGGAACGGATGAGGCACTTGTGCACGTAACCCCTGGGAGGGGTTCATCGAATGCATGCCAGGCTGGTGCATCCCTCGAGGCTGAGACATCCCTCCACCACCACTGACAAACACTCCGTGGCCACCCATCTGGAACAGAATAGAAACAATTTACAACTAAAGCCAGGGCTCTCGAAGTGTGGCCAGTGGAGGCCCTTGGTAATATTCTGTGCAGTCCCTGAGCACAGCAAGAGAAAACGAAGCATCCACAGTTCATATCATCCTATCTTTAAAAGGAAAGGAGCATTTCTCTTCAATTTCAGCTCCATGGTTCTACCTGCCATAATTGATTAAATCTACATAGCACTGATAAAGCTTGCCAAAGTGTAGAAGTGCCACTTTACATCTAAAAACTTTCCAGCTTCCTTAATTGGTCATTAAAACCCTTACTTTATTTGTGGTAATATTTTATAACACTCAGTCGATACTGTGAGTACTAAAGTTCAAATTATTCAAACTGACAGCTACCTTTGTTCTTATAATAATTAAAGACTACTTAACACTCCCAACACACCTTTTCACCATAGGGCCCCATGTCAACAGGGCCCATATCTTTGGAACTAGGCATGCGGTAACCACCTCCACCTCTTCCTCCCCTCCGCATTTCTCCATTATAGTCAGTTATTCCTCTCTTGTCTCCTTCCATTTTTTTGTCGACACCTGGATCATCCTAGAGAGAGGTAGAAAAAAGAAAAGAAAAGTGACCTCACTCTTTAGTAGTACAGTGATAGCACCCTCACTGATAATGTAACCATCATAACAACATTAGTGATAGAGGGGAAAACAAAATCATATCAAATCATACAGCAGCAATGGCACTAAATACATGAAAGCTATAAATCCATCCACTCTCTTCCCTTATCTAATTCAGAGTCAGGGTGGGTGGAGCCTGTCCCAGCTGTCTTAGGGCAAGAGGCGAGTTACACCCTGGACAGGTCACCAGTCTGTCGCAGGACTAACACACAGACAACCAGTCGCACTCACATTCACACCTATGGGCAATTTAGAATTACCAATTAACTGAACTCCACTAATTGCATGTCTTTAGACTGTGAGAGGAGAGCTAAAAAAAAGTTTTTTCTTAAATAATTATCTTATTCGTATCTTACCAGAATGCCCATATTTGAAAACTGGCGTGACACTGGGTTCATCCAACTGTCCCCTCCTCCGGCCTTTAAGTAAAAAAAATCCAAACATCACCCTTTAAGTGCTAAACAAAAATCAAAGTGTTTTGTTGCAGTACAATGAACTTCAATTGGTAGTTTATAGCCGTTTGTGTGTCCTGGAATCTTTCTTCCTCACCTTCATGTTCCCTCTTTTCCCCCCATGTGTCTGACCCCAGCCTCCAGAGTTGAAGGAAGAACTGCTTCCCTGTGAGCCTGTGCTGTTCCAGGCTCCGCCACCACCATCTTCTTCCTCATCCCAGCTTGGATGACGGGAAGCTGAAATAGAGTCTCCTTTTCCAATCCAGTTTTCAATAGACTTGGCACCTGCAGTGAAAACAAAACAGATGGTTATGATAAAGTCAGCTGTTTCTCTATTTGGGGATTGTGGAGTTAACATTCATGAAGCCTAGTCATACTAAGAAGTGCAATGTTGCTAAATGTCTGATATGTGGTTCTGAGACATCATCAACACATGAAAAACAAAATGCTGTTTTTTGTTTTTTTTTGTTTTAAATCCTTACCAGGTTTACCAGGGTTGGGTGAAGGATTCCCCCAGCCAGAAGCTTTACCAGGTTCATCTGGATCACCCCAACCTGATGTTGCATCTGAAGCCTGACCCCAAGCTGCCGTACCATTATCCACAGTTTGTACACCTCCTCCCCACATGCCTGCACCTTGATAAAATTAGACATTGTTGTTTAGAAGAAAGTACTACGTAAAAGAAGCTTAATCGTTTATGATTTTAATAGCAAATGTCCATAAGGTTGTTAACAAGGCTGACACTGTGAAATAAAAGCTTTTTCTTACCCATGGCGCCATTGCCAGGAGTTGTGCTGCTGGACTGCATCCCCTGTTGTCTTCTAGGTGGTTGTTGCTGCTGCATGGATGGTGGTGGGGCCTGCTGACTGTGGCTCTGGCCTGGAATTGCACTGTTCTTGTCCCACAAGTTCACGTTCTTGGTGTTGTAGCGGTTTGGGTCTCCCCAGGCTGATGTGCCATCGTCGATTTCCATTTTGCGGCTGATGGACTGAGGGGAGGGCTCTTCCCAGCCGCTGGGTTCTAGGGTGTCACTACTGCCACCTCCGGAGATTTGGGGAATCGGGCCAGAGGTCCAGCCTGAACTTTGGTTCTGATTCTTGGAAGGTGGACCTCCACCTCCAACATTTGGCCGGCTGTTCCACCCTCCTTGTATGGGACCTCCTGGTGGTTGCTGACCCTGTGATTGGTGCTGCTGCTGATTTGGGGCTTTCATTGGTGTCGCTTGGCTGTTTGGTATCTGTGCTGCTGCTGTATGGGGCTTTGTACTCCCCCAGTCCGGGTGGGATTTGACGCCACCCCCATCTCCCCATCCTCCTCGCTGAGACCCTCCTTCATCCGATGCACCCCAGGAAGATCCCTCATCAGAGTTGCTCCCACCTCTACTCCTCCCATCTCCCCACCCACCTCCAGGTGTAGAATCTCTCTGTCTCCAGTCTCCTCCCCCCCAACCACTTGTCTCCCCTCTTCCACCTCCTTTCCACCCCCCTGTTCCTTTATTTTCTGGACCATCTTTCCACCCACTACCCTGTTCTCCTATGTCTCTCCAGTTACCTCCTCTTTGATCCCCCCATTGTTGTTCTTCAGCCCCCCATGTTTTGCCTTGGCTTTCAGGTGGGAGATCACCCCAGCCTCCAGCTGCCTTCCCCTGGCTGCCCTCTAGATCTTCTTCTGGTGATCCCAGCTTCCTTATAGTGCTACTTGGCATATGAGGACCACAGGTGGACTGTGCAGCGCCACCATCCCAGCCATCCCTTACTGTAGAGTTCAGGCTGGTTGCATGGCTGCCACCAGATGTATCATTAGTTACTGAACCAGTGTTAGATGGGTACCTAGGACTGCGAGTAGTGGTAGTGTTCATGGTTGCTGATGAAAACGCAGAGGAAGATGAAGTGTTTCTTTCATTTCTGTTTCCGACTCCTGATGAGGTGTCCAGGTCCCAGGCCACATTCTGTCGAATCTGGGTCTGCCCCCAGCCCGTGTTTGACAGAACCTTGGGGTCCAGGTCAGGCCGATTGAGCAAGCTAAGTAAGGCCACTTCAGCATTGGAGGTCTGATGGGAGTGGTGGTGCCCAGATGAGGAATTCTCTTGTTTCTGTTCGCTACCACTCCCTCCTCCACCACTTCCAGCTATGGATCCTCCTCCACTAGAGGATGGTCCTTCACCTCCAGTGCCTCCACCCCATTCCATAACTGCCCCGTCCCCAGTATCAATCCCTTTCTGATTGTCCCAAGCTTTTGTCATAGTTGCAAACTTTGGTGAGGAAGAATCCTCCAAACTGCTGCCAACAACACCAAGGCTGCCTGCACTACTGCTGATGCTGCTCCCCTCTTCTCCTCTTCCACTGGCTATTGCTAAATTACTTGAACTTGCACTTCCTGCAGTTTCACCCCACTCTGCATCTGAACTGCTTCCTTCCCACGGTCCCTGAGATACCACTGGGGTAGTTGAACCACCACCATTTCTCCTGCCCCACCCTGTCTTGTTACCTGGGGTACCAGAGCCCCAAACATTCCCTTCCTGCCCCTGAGCTCCAGTCCCTCCTCCACCCCACCCATCTGCCTGTGAGGCCCCTGCACTGAGGTCAGTGGACACTGGGGGTATGGATCTCCAAGAAGAGCTGGCAGAGGAGGAAGACGTAGAGCCAGAAAGATTACTGCTCCCTTCTCCTTCACTAGCAGCCCCACAATCCCCCTCACTGCCACCTTCTTGATTTGGTCCTGCTTCTCGTGCCGCCCCGCCTGAACCCAGCTCCTGTCCTGGGTTTCCTAAGTGCTGCTGCTGCTGTTCTCCACTCCTGGCACCTGCAGCTGTTTCAGTGTGCTGCTGATAAAGATCAGTTTGATTCACAGATGAAAAAGTGTGAGTGGTGATGAGGGTGGTGTTGGCGGAACATGAGGAAGATGAAGTAACGGATGAGTGTAGTGGAGCACTGTCCCCAGCCGAAGTTGATGTCCCACTCTGCACCAGGGCGGGCCAAGCGGAGGGGTTCATGTCAGGGTTGAAATTGGCACCAGGGACACTGCTGCTGCTGCCACCTACAGGGCTCTCCTGAGGGCTAGGAAGAAGATGGGAGACTTTGGAATTGTAAAATGCTGCTAATCCTAGCCCCGCATCCACCTGAGATGAGGTGGGAGAGACCCATACACCACTGCCGCCACCACCACCACTTGACTGAACACATTCGTTTAGTGAGGAAGTGGAGGATAGAGGAGAAGAACGAGGGGGGGAAGGATTGTCCATGTTCCCTGCTCCTCCCTTCTGCTGGATGCTTATCTCACTCCATGAGGCACTACTGTTGTTGTTTCCGGGGCAGTCCTGCACCCCTCCTCCAGCCCCATCGGAACTCACTTTGGCCCCCCCTATAATGGTAGGCCAGTCCTCCAGGTCAGTCCCATCCACAAACACCTTCCCGCAGCCCTGAGAAGAGGACTGGCTGCCAGAGCCTGCCCCCCATGTGGAATTTGCATAAGTTGAAGTAGTAGTAGTAGAAGACGACGGAGCAGCGACACATAATGAGGATGAGGAGGAGTTTGGGGGTGAAGGGGAGGATGAACCCAGGTTGGAATCTACGGAAAAAATCATGAACAACACTCAAAACTTTCAGAGTTTACTACATGTTGCTAACACTACCTGACTAATTAGAACAGCGAACGTATATCACTACTGTCATGAACAACTTTATAATGAATAAATTAATTGTAAAGGCCACTGATTGATTCTCTCCATTGCGTTATCTGTAAAAATTCACCTTAAAACAAAGTTTCTGTTCTAATGTAGGACAAGACTACTACTGTGTTACTGGACTACCTATTAAACTTGATCATATGTTCTGAAACATTAACCCACCTGTGCCTCCAGCTGTGTTTGCATTGGGGTTATCTGCTCCCTGTGAGGGAAGAGGTGGGGCGGCCCCCCAGCCGCTGCCTCCTTCAGCCCCTCCAGAGCCCCCCTCACCTCCACCCAGCAGCATGGAGGACAGCGGTGGCTGGCCCCTCTTCAGTAGCACTTTGTGGTCCTGCTGGCAGCGAAATCTTGGTGGAACCTCGCGAGACATGTATCGCTGCTGCTGGGTGGTCTGACTTCCAGAGGGTGAGGTGGAGGGCTGTCCGTTGGCCACAGCAGTCCGCTGCTTTGCATTGTTCCCACCACCAGGAGGAACTTGGGCAGAACCCCCAGCTGCACCAGGACTGGGGGATGAGGGGGCAACAGGGCCAGGGCTGGGGGACACTGAGCCTGGGGTGACAGGTGGCTGGGAACAGGAGGGCTTGGCTGATTCTGGCACTGGCAGAGACACAAATGAGAGAAACCATCACTCTGTAGGTGTGTTACTCAATTTATGATTAGTTTAATAACATTCACTATGGGTCTAACATATATGTACGCATGTGCATAACCACATCCAACAAATTCCCTACGTCGTTACCTCATACTGAAGTTCATTACAGCATATTTAAGAAGAAGAAACAAAGTCATTAAACTGACATGTGGAATACTCAGTGATGGAGGAAGGAAGAGTGACATGAAAAACACATACCTTTGATTTTTTGTTCTGGCACCTAAAAAAGAAGAAAGAAAGAAAAGAAACTGAGATGTAAAGCAGGAGATAATTAGATTTTTTTTTAATGCAAAAAAAGGTTTGCATTCATGTGACTACCTATGTCCACAGGGGACATTCCATATAAAATACCCATCTGAGAAGCTCAGATTTTTGTTCAGTACCTTAAGTTTATTTATGGAAGATTTGTGGCAGAATCTCCCATAATACTCTCAAACTTTTATGAGGTAAAGGCCCTTGAAATAAATAACTTTTGATTTTTATTTTAGAGTGTTATTTTCCAGCCTTTTTTAGTCCTCTACAATACAGGAAGCTGGCCATGTGTGCACAATAAAGCAAACTGCAATTTTATATCCGCTTCAAGTGTCACAATCTAAAGCCAAAATCTCATTTCTGGTCGACTCAACATTTTTCTATGACCAGCATTAACAAAAAATATAATGGGATATAATAGCTTCACTACCAAATATTTACCAATTCAATGTCTATGACACAAAGGAAGAAAAACAATCGTTTGGCATGCTTGGTTTTTGGGAGGGGGTTTATTTCTTTGTGTGTTTTTTTTTTTTTTAAATCTTTTTTATCTAAACAGGGCATTTCGGCTAAACTTTCAAGAGTCATACCAATGTGTGGGATAGGCAGCTTGTCAAGTTACAGCATGTTAAAGCAATTTCAGCTCTGAAAATTTCAAATGATGTTATTAGGGCTCAAAAATCTGGCAAATAAACTGTAAATTTTATCAACTCCTGTTCAACACAAACAGTTAGTGATACAGAAACAGACTTTCTGCAAACTAGACAGAGCACAGCTTACCTTCTGAGAGGTTTCCCTTTTCTTTTTATCTTCTTTCTTCTTTTTCTTGTCTTCCATGAACTACTGTTCCCCTTCTTGATTCTCCTGTCTGAAAAGAGAAATATACATGTTCAATTATTTATCTAACTAAAGCCTCAATGAATTTGGCTTGTTGCTTAAAAAGAGAGCATACCATTGTTTCACACACATAAATTCTGGCTCGAAATTTATAACATGCCATCACGAGATCACCGCCAAATGTACTCCTACACAGTCAGTGTTGTAAGAACTGTAACGTTAACCAGAAGCAGACAGCTTGACAACAGCCCTTGGTAGTCTTGTTTCTCACTGCATAATTCATTAACCAGCAAGCAACTGCAATTCAACCAGTGGACAAACAGAGCAGCAGCCAAACAAACATGACTTTATAGTCTACAGCATTTCTGGGAAAAAAGGGGGGGAAAAAAATGGGATTTTTTTCAGGCAGTAAAGTAGGAAGTAAAATGGCTGCAATGACCCAAAGGGTACAAAAGAAAAAGAAATAGCGACCTGTCCACTGTTATGAAGGAGACACTTGTTTATGACCTCCCCACCATGCCAGAAGTAAACAAATGACATATGCAAACGCACAGCTCGCATCTAACAACAAAACACATGACATTAAAATAGCAAAAACGGCCACAGAGGGAAAAATAAAGGGATCCCAGCTTCTACAGAGCTGTAAATGTGACTAGGCCAAGTAATTCTGTTAGCCAAGCTGCTGATAATTAGCCCCACGACACAAGACGCTACTGAATGCTAACCCGACAAGTTACAGCCGTGACCCTTCACTGTTTAATGCCGCTCGCTGACATTACAGGTAATGATGAGAAGCACAGCCGGACATCTGCGCAGTACTGGGAGCAAACAACCTGCACCTCATGTAAATATAACAGGTCGGTAGGGAACAGACCTGCACCCACGAAGGGGCACCGGGAGAGCAACTAGCTAATGGTAGCGGGTTTTAAAGCAGCTAGGCAGGTGAGCTCTCGCGCTTTGACCCGAGAGCCCGGGCTCGCGGCGGTGAGCTGTCACAGAGGAAGGTGCCTCTGTGGCTCCGCGCGATCGTAACCTGAGCGAAGTTGACTGCTGAGAATGAGGCACGTCAGGCCCATTATTTCCACACGCTGCCCCCTCCTTTTACACGGTTTATTCTTGTAATTCGTAACGTCACGGCGGGCGCAAAACTCAGGACTAACATGTCAGCGAATACACCGAAAACCAGTCCGTAGCAAGGGGTCGACAGGGCCAAAACACACGACGAACCTGTGACGTTTCCCCAGCTTTTCAACGCCTAACAAGCGAGCCTATTCCAAAAACCGAGAAACCTCGAATGCTCGCCGTGTGAGTGAATAAATACTTCGCGTTTCTACTCGGTACTTCTATTGTGTGAAGGCCAAACGTCCGTGTTTTAGTACTCACCTCGGGAATCACGCAGGACATAAAGTGCTTCTGTGCAAAAATTCTTGCAAACCTACCGCTAGCAGGTTAGCAAGGTAGCTACCCTAGCGAGCTAGTTCTTCGAGGCTTTCAAGGCTAAATTGAATAAGAAATGACATCACCGAAAGGCGAAATGTTAATCGTAGAAAAACTGAAGAAAGGCGAGTATCCTTTTTTGCGCGACTGTAGCTCTCAAGCTGTAAACAAAACATGCATAACCCCTTGATTACTGTCAGACGGTCTGTGATCGGTTAGTTTACTATCGGCCATTTTGCTTCTGTGTGGAGGTTTTTAGGCAGCGTATTATATCACCAGGCTCGTTGTTGATCAGAGAGGGGAGGAGGAGCAGGGCTCGCGCCTACACTGTCCACCAGAGGGCGCTTTAACTCTGGAACATGATAACTCTGGAACATGACGTCATGCATAAATAAGTAAACAAATGTGCTGAAAAAACAACAACACAACACAGCAAGCGCCTCCCACCCCACCCCCCCTTTTCCATGTTTGACATTTAATTAGTTTAGATAAAATAATAAATGTGCTCAGATGTAAGTATTTAATAATGACTTAATTAATACTGTAATAGGATATTGTACAAGATATGGTACTATTTGGAGCTTGTACTGAATTTTCTTATTCCTGTGAGCTATACATTGAAATGGTTAACACTGTGACACACTACATTTATCCATCAACCCATCCATCCATTTTCTTACACTCATCGAATTCAGGATGAGGCCCGGAGCTTAAATCACATCAGAATCAGAATCAGAATGGGTTTTATTGCCAAATGTTGAGCAGGTTTACAACATTAGGAAATTGCTGCGGTGCTTCAGTGCAAACATGCTGTCATAAATTGCGCTTAAATAGACATGAAAAAATAAAAGTAAGAATAAGAATTAAAAGTGCTACGTAGAAAGATATATGCATGAGATATACATGAGATATATACATGAGAATAAGAATTGAAAGTGCTACGTAGAAAGATATATACATGAGTGCAGGTGGTGATCAGTGCCAAAACATGGAATCATGCAGTGAACACAGCGTAGGGTCATGAGTTAGTGGTGGGGACAGTCGTACGTTTATTGTTCATGTGTCCAACAGCAGAGGGGAAGAAACTGTTCTTGTGGCGAGAGGTTCTGGTGCGAATGGACCGGAGCCTCCTGCCTGAGGGGAGCAGGTCAAACAGACTGTATACAGGGTGAGAAGGGTCAGCTGAGATCCGAGCTGCACGCCGCAGTGTCCTGGAGGTGTACAGGTCCTGCAGAGATGGGAGTCTACAGCCAATCACCTCTGTTCTATAGCACATGTGACCAGCTCTAGGTAACCATTACTGCTCAGATTTACACCTACGGTCAACAAACTCAATACAGAAAGATCCCCCAGCAGGGTTAAAACCCAGGATCCTCTTGCTGTGAGCCCACAGTGCTGACCACGCTATCACCATTTTGCACACTGTATTATGTCACATTTTATGGCATTGTATATATATGTATTGCAGTAGAAATTAAAATGTAAATTATCTGCCTTTACTTTCTATTACTTTGTCTACATTTGTTTCACACTGTTATATATATATATATATATATATATATATATATATATATATATATATATATATATATATATATATTAGCATTTCAATAATTAAAGAGAAAACAAATCACTTTAGACATGAGTGAAATTTAATTCATTTATTTTTTTAAATGGATACAAAAAGCAGTTAAAAGGAGTACACTATAGCAGAGAAATGCAGTACTCCCTGACTAGTCAAAAACAATCCACTTAAAATGATCAAAAGACACACAGTTTGTGTTTTAAAATGTGTTCACATAAAGTCACATTGTTTAACACCTAAATATGATATGTATAGTTGTTTAGTGTCCATGCTAGAAGACATTTGAGGTCTGGGGGTGCTCCGCCCCCCGGTCTGGGGTGCTGGCCGGGCCTTGGGGGCTTGGGTCCTGGCTGTTGTGTCGCCGGAGCAGTGGGCGGGTGGATGCAAGGGGGCTCAGCCCCAGTGCAGGGGACCTCCGGTGCATCGGCCCTACTAGGGGGCTCTCTAACTGGTTGGGAGGTTGTTATATCTTTGCAGGTGGTCTCCTCACTACAGGAGCTCACTCTGCAGGTGGGGGGAGAGATATAGGAGAGGTGGAGAATGAACTCAACCTGGGTGTCTATTGTCTTGTGTAGTTTGGGAGATGATTGGATGATGGGGTGGGTGCAGTTTTCTCTGGGGTGGAGTCGGGTGGGCTGCCCCGGACTCTGTGGGGCTGGGCGGTGCTGCTGCTGCGGTCCCCGGTCCGGATGGGCCTGGGCCCCCTTGCCCTGGTGGGTTCCAGAGTGTGGGGGTGCCTACTGGGGTCAGCAGGGGAGCTGGCCCCAGGGAGGGGCCGCTTGCCCCTCCCTTTCTTCCCTCCCCATCCTCAGCTGCCTCCCTATTCCCGCTCTACCACACCCACCCACACACGCAGGGCTTGGGGTGCAGGTATGTCACCAGGGTGCAGGGGAGGCACTCCCCCTCTGTCCCCTTCTGGCCGCCTGTGCCTCAATTTTATTCGGCAACCTAGACATCCACATTACTCACACTCTCACATAACACATACATATAGGGCCTTGAGGGTGGGCACGTTTTACAGCATCCAGAGGATGGTCGGTGTACTCCAACCCACCTCTGGCGCTGGTGCCCTACCCTCAATTTTAAATGCATTTAGACACTAAGGGTTTTCAGGAAGAGCTGTGCTGCTCTCTGAGAGGAAGCTAGTACCATGCTCTCCTGAGTTTTAAATGCACTTTAGAACAGCACACAGCAACACTACATATGAGCGGGCGTAGGGAGGTTTGAGGTCTTCCTCACCCCGGTTCTGTTAGCCGTCAGGGCTGGGGGGCTGGGAGGAGGTGCTGGCCGTCAGACTGGGGTCTGGGATGCGGGGCCTCCCTGCTACTGCAGATAAGGAGGTGGTCCGCTTGCCTCCACCCCAGAGAGAAGGGTTACATCTCCTGGGTCTAGGTGCGGCTTGCCCCTCTGGGGGCAGGGGTAGCTGGACCTGGGATATAGAGTATGTTTGGGGAGTGCGACTGTCTGTGCAGTGTCTATTTGTGTCTGTCTACACGTTGGGTGAGTGCCGAGTATTTGGTTGTGCATATGGGGTGGGAATGCATGTCTGTGTCCGCGTGTGCCTGTTCGTCTGTGTCTATTGTCAGGTTGGGTCTTAGACTCAACCTCTCTGGGTACATCTCAGGCCCTCTAAAGTACGGAGGCCTATCTCCCCTCACCACACTCCCTGCCGGTGGCTGATGCCCTCAGACTTTGGTGTGTTGGTGGTCCTTGTCGTCTGGGGCTGAGCGCTCATGTATGTACCGGCTCACTCCTGGTGGCCAATTGGCGGGGCCGGGCGCCTGTGGCCCGGCTGGGCTCCTTCCGGGGGGTGGGATGCCCTCAGACTTCTGGGCCTGAAGCTCGGTCCTCTCTGGCACAGCTGGCTGCCGGCAGAGCCCGCGGGCACGCCACTGCAACCCCCTCTGGCCTCTGCTCCGTAGCTGCGGGGTGACCTCTCCTTTGGGGCTCTACTCAGCTCTTCCCAGGAGGGTGGCACGGTTCCCCCCCCTTTGGTGGTCCTCCTCGGGTCCTTGTACTCTGGGGCCTCTGGATATCTGGGGCCTGGATCTCCTCCATACCTGCTTCATACCCTGGTGGACGGGGCTGTGGCTCCCCACACTCCCTAGCAGATCGTTACATGGAGAAACCTTTGGAATACAAGCATGCTGATCCGCACAGGTATGCACACAGGTGTACACACGGGTGTTCACAGACGCGGACTACACCTTTCTTGGCTGCTGCCTCAAAGCACATTGTGCGCTGTCTATCGTGCGTGCTGCACAATATCGTTTATTATTTAGTATCTACTGATATCTACTGCTAGCTAGTTTATTGTGATGGTGCTGTTTTTTTATTATGTTGCTCTTTGTTGTTTGCTTTCTCTTCTGTTTTTTTTCTCCATACAGGTGACCCAGGTGTTTTGTTTGTTTTTCTTTTTCTTTTTTCTCTCTTCCCCCCCTTCTCACCGTCTCTTCTCCCACTTTGGTTTTCTTTCTCTCCCTCTCTTTCTTTCATTCTTTCTCCCTGTCCTATCCCCCAGTCATGTCTGTCCCGTTTGTAGCAACCGAAAATAAAATAAATTCATAATTATAATAAAAGTCAATCAAATGGACCAATATGGCAAGGCCATGATGATCCACTTGGTAAAATAAATCCGCTTGGCATCTTTCTTGGCCTCAAGACAACAATTCTGATGGCTAAAGATCCAAACGGGACACAAAAAAAAAAGAAAAAAAAAAAAAGAAGACATTTGAGCAGCTAAACCTATTGTTTCAGGCTCTTTGCTTTGCATTCAGTTCAGTTTGCAGTACATTCAGATTGAAATACAATAATGAATCCACTCTGTCTAAACTCGACACCTTAATGGAGCGTTCATTATTTCACTTCAAATGAAAAAAGCTGAAGAAAACAGGCTGACATAAAATGTAACTGTCCAAACAAACACTGGCCTAGATCTATAATGCACAGATAACATTGTATGAAAAAAAAGCTTCAGTTCCCTTAACCTACAACATCTGTCACACTTAATATTCTCACAGCTTCAGCTTTTCACTCAAAACATAATTAAATGACCCGTGGCCTAAATACCAAAAACTAGGCTCCTTGTGTTATTGAATATAGTTTTGAAGTACAGAAGTATAATAATAAAACCTTAAGTGTGGTAAGTTGAAGGGAAGATTGCAGTTTTAATGAGGTAAGTACATTTGTACTTACATGTACCTTCCTTGTGCGGCTCAAATAAGTTGCAGTTTTTTTTATTTATTCTAGCCAGTCCAGCTTGGCTATTATAGAGACCTATAATTATGAGAATTTCAAAATTAGGTTAAAATGTATGTACACAAGCCTAGTGTGGGCTCCTTTGAAATTCTTAGTAGATACTGGCACATGCACTAGTCATACATGGTACCACACACACATTCTCTCTCTCTCTCTCTCTTCTACTGCAGCCTATCCAGTTCAACCCAGACCATCGCCCTCTGCTGGCTGTGGATGTTGGTACGTAAAGCAGCCAGCAGCTCATCAGTGCAGCTCCAGGTGTTGGGCTCCAGGGTGTAGTGAAGCATGGGCAGTGTCTCCAGCTGCAGCTCCTCGGCGTGGCACAGCTCCTCCATCACACTGTCCTCCCCACAACGTGGAAAAAACTTTCTGTTTCAAGTGATGGATAAATAATCACAGAGTATCTAAGACATGACTTTTTCAAATATATGTATTTCAAGGTAAGAAATAATCACTCTAGAGAAGTTAAACGCTCCTTACTCCACGAAGTGGATTGCCATTAAATAAATACAAAGCTTGGATAAAGTACAGTAGTGCTGCTATGGTGAGACCAGAACTTACTGTAGCACTGAACTGAAAACTGCCTGTGTGTGCACACTTACCTCAGCTTCTTGTGTTTTTTGTTCTTGGGGCGAATATGGATGACGATGGGGTAAATCCCAAGTCTCAATAAGCCTTCAACACTGGACAAGCCCAGCTCGAGCAGGCAGTGTTTATCCTGAGACAAAGAGATGGCATCTGTTTATCTACAGCTCGTTTAAGGTCCCAACACACCATTTCCATCAGGTTGGGTCAGGACTTTGCCTGGGCCATTGCAAAACTTGCTGTGTTTGGTTTTCTACAAACGTGGTGCCTTCCATTATGACCAAACATCTCCTGTATGTATGCTGCCATACAACAAGCCATCCTTGTTTAGTCTTTTTTAAATCATGCTCTCATGAACTTTAACATTTAACATGCTAACTGAGGCCAGGTGAGTCTGAGATTGAGCACCTGGGATTTAAAATTTTTTTTTGCAGTTTTTCTGATCAGACCTTGGGACGACTGTGGTTTTGTCTTAACAGAGTTCAATCTGCACACTTGCATGTTCAGGAGCAGCAAACTGCCAAACCATCTCCTTTTCTCCTTTTATAGAGGTGCTCACACTTGCTGATGATCAATTAATCAAGTGGATTTGATTAGCAGCTCCTGGCTGCTCCTTACCTTCTTAATTTCTCTAAATTTCCTCTTAATTCTTAATTATGGAAGCAGTAAGGGTGAACCTAGTTTTTTAAAGGATTTCAGAGTCCTGTGGAAATTTCTCCCCACGATTGTCGGTAATTGACTTTTATTGGTTACTTAATCGTCCTAAAAACAGCATTCTTTATTCTCCTTGAGGAAGACATTTAGTAGGATGGTTGTAAAGCAAAATGTGGTGACATTTTTGCATTTTTGTCTGGCAAAGCAAAAGCTTCTTTTTGAAAACCACACCCCCAGAAAACACTGCTGACCTTACCTGGCTGATGACATCCTGTATTGACTGCAGCCTTATGCCAAGGGCCTTCTCTGGACTGCAAGAATCCAACAAGAATATTCTCTTGTCTTGTCTCTCTGAAGCTGGAATGGGCTCTGAAAATATTTAATGTATGATCAACAAATCAGCACCAAACTTTGTGCACTGTTGGGTGACTGTGAGTGGATAGGTCTGTGTGTTGCACAGATACCTGGCTGGCAGGTGTTAAACTTTAATCCAGACTGTGCTGGTTGCAGGAGCTTCTCTATCAGACCACGGGACAGCAGAGACGGTGAGAAGATGACTGGCCGCTTGGTCTGAACCTGCACTGACTGTACTAAACTGTAAGGGATTAAGTGGTCCTCATGGCCTGACATGGCAAAAACAAGTACAAATACATCAACACAAAGTGTGCACATACACAAACAATCCATTTATGACACACACATGCTATTTCATTGAGGGAGCGACAGGGCTTCAACTTACGTTTGCTGAGCGTGTAAAGGACCTGCTGTGTGGAACCAATCCCACGGCAGTTTGGATCCACAGCTTTGACCAATCGTACACGGCCTGATGTTTTCTTTAAGAACTACGCAAAGAAAAATATACGTCTTCCAATGAGGAAACGGGCAAAAACTGTAATATGAGGCACCACAGTCGTTGTGCATGCTGATCGTGTAATTTAAATATGCATCAACTTACCATCTTCTTCTTAGAGTCCTTTTGCTCCACTGACATTTTTCGTAACCTTATGAGTAACAACTGTTGAGCCCTGAAAGAGAAGTCGATATATTCTTAGTTATTTACACTAGTCACACAGCTATTTTGTTATCAATCTAAATTTATTCGCCAGTTTTGTAAATATATCTACCTTCTCTTATATGTACTTGAACTAAATAACACTGGCCTTGTGGAACTTTCGGGACTGAATTGTGCCTTTAAAATAATAATAAAGCAAAGTCACGTCAAAGTCTGACTGACATACCGGTTGTAGTTGGGCATGGATCCTGTCTGCAAATGCTTGGCTGTGCTCGGGTCCACCAGGGAGCAGCGCCATTGGTATTTTCCATTGTACCTTGTATCTGTGACATGTATAATGTCATCACAAGAAACACCCAAAGATGGCGGGTCACCATGAGGCTCCATGCTGAGATTAACACGCACATAGAAAGAGTCGGGACCCAAAAAAGTTGGCGATGAAACCTGTGAGGACAGGTTTGAGTACCCTGAGGATGAGAAAGCATGAGAGGGGGCACCTTAGCGTCACCTTTCTGCACCACGAGAGGAGAATTCAAGAGCAGACTGACCGGCCTCATATGAATTTTTCAAACCTCTGAAGTAACAGACTCACCCTCTGGGTTGCTCTGGAATTTAAGTGTTGACGGCTCGGTCCACCACTGCAGAGAAAAGTGGGCCACCTCAGCAGTGCACTGACTCAGCAGCACACTTCCCCCACCAAACAGGACTTGCTCCAGCTAAAAACAAGAGGACAAAAACTGCATGTCATTCTACAGCCTCATTTTCATAGAAGCAAAGGCACACACTTGTCCTTGTGGGACACGTATTTCCACATGCACACATTAAAAGTGCTCATATATGATTTAATCGCATATGCAGACGCCCACCTCCAGCAGCTCACTGCCCTCCTTCAGTCCACATTGTTCAGCTGGGGAACCTGCTCTCACATGGCTGACAAATATCCCCGTTTGGCTTCCTCCAATGATGGTGATGTCATCGGCAAGACTTGGTCTCCTGTGCTTTGGAGAGGTTGGGGGACTTGGAGATGGTGAGCAGTGTAGGGTCCTGAGAGATGGCAGAAGACCGTCAGAAGCAGTAAGGATGAAATTACATAACATTAGTCTGTGACGGCATTCACTTTTCTTTGGTGCCACTTTTGTGCTCTTTACAATATGTTGTACACTATGACAAACAATTGCACTTATATAATATTAATCACATTCAAAACTGTTTAAAATTTTATCATACAGTTATTATGTAATGAACTCAATTTTTTAATACCAAAAAGATAATAATAATAATAATAATAATAATAATAATAATAATCCGCCAGGAGAAAATAAAATGAAGGACAAACCAGATACATTTTAAAGACATCTAAACATTTAAACCATGAAGTTTTTTTCTTTAATTGTTTAAATTTGAAAATTTTACTTCATGTGCTGGAAAGATTTTTTCTTTTGAAGCTGTAGATGGACATCTGCTCTTCCTTTTTTTTTTCTTAGCTCTGTTGGTTTGTTCTCGCCTGTTTGTTTACAATAAATAAAGTTATTTTTGAGTTGTGTAATGGTCTGTGGCCTAATACCCACAACATACCTCTGACAAAAGAAATGTTAATGCTCTTCTATACTAATGTTAATGTTAGGACCTTTTAGGACCATCATTCTCACCTACGAAGATTAAGAGATTGCACTGCAGAAATTAATATTACTTGTAATTAAGGAGGAAAAATGACAGTTTAACAGAGCTTTTACTGGTTTCAGTGACAGACATCAAAGCTGTAAGTTTGTACCTGGGCACTTTGGGACTGGGCTGCTGTGCAGAGACTATGGGCAGGTTGACCAGGTCAGGGGGGAAAAAATGAGACTGCAAGGAGCTCCACGAATCTGACAAAGAAGGCTCACTCTGCTCACCTGAAAACACCAGAGAGCCTTTTAATGTACACTTACATTTTTGTTATTATTAGATTGAACATGATTAATCACCAACACATTGATTAAAAAAAAAAAAAGATTGTGCTGGTTGTAAATGCAAAGAGTCAAATGTACCTGGAATGTTGTCATTCTCATCACTGCCCCATGAGTCCAAGTCAAACCTTTGTGGAAGCAAAACGAGGAAAATGGTAATCAACGTGAGAATAACGGGGGAAATTGCAGGGTGAAAAATATATGAACTCACTCTGTGTTGACTCGACGGTTGATGGAGTTCATGCAAGGAGGAAAGGGGAATGTGGAAAGGCGGTTTATTTCCTTTTCATTGGTTTCTGTCTGAGGGTGAGGAGGTAAACATAAAGATGCAGATCTTTAGAATCTTATTTTTATTATTTTTTATTATAAGCAGGGCTTTGATACTCACTGACAGCAAGAGGTTCTCCTCTGAGTTTGAACCAGAATCTGTGAATCAGCAGAAAAACACCGTTTACTTTAACCTAAAACACTTGTGATGAAATCCCCCACCGACCTTCCTACTTTGTGTAAATGAAAAGTACAAAAGCAAAAGGATTGCACAAAGAAACACTAGATAAGCATCATCCAGCTGCCAGTGTGGTTGACTTACCCTCTGAGTTTTCATTGGCTGGGCCACTAGAGGGCACCTGTGACACAGAAAAGATGCTCAACAGAGTATGAGCTCACAGATAATGAGATGTAAGGTACAGGCACGAACATGCAAAGAGTTGCACAAGAACGCATTGCAACATTTCCTGCTCATAATAGGACCCCTTGCCTTGTCTAGCTGCAGTGAAATGTTTCAGTCAGAAAGATACATTCTCTGCATAGCACACGAACAGCATGAAAAAACAAGTTTTTATCCTGTGGGAATTCCTATGATATAAAATTAAGTGGTGATTACACAGCAGTTAGGTCAGTAACACCTGATTCGATTCCCTCTGATCTTAATTTAATCAAACAGGGCAGTTGTGATTCTGTTGTTATTGTCATTCTCATCATAATAACTAAACTACTGGTATTAACCGCAGCACTGACCTTTCTTAGTAACAGATTGGTTCTTCTCGGCTGCGGGCTCAGATCCAGGCCGGGGGAACAGCAGGGGCCAAAGCACTGTTCCTCACTACACAGAGACAGGTGGGACTGGGGGGCAGAGATGGAGGACAACACTTGCATTAAAAAGTTTCTGTAGAAGGCAGGGGAAGGTGAGCGCTGCCCTCATGACTTAGTGTTTGAACTCACACAGTGCAGGCAGGAGCTGTTTGGCTCCATTTTCTCCTGGCTCCTCTCCCTCTCTTTGTCCAGCTCTCTCTGCTGCTGCTCCAGGTTGGCCTGCAGCTCAGCAATGCGTTTACGCAGACGGTTCTTATCCAGCAGACAGTCGGTGTACTCAAGCTGCAGGCTGTCTCGACTGCGCAGGGCCTTGAGATGAGAGGACAGAAGTGCGGAAAGTGAATAGGTTGGTGATGTGCGAGAATAAGCCAGAGCAGCTAAAGTGACTGATGAACTCTTTGTGGTTAGACAGTGTGCTCTCACTAACCTGGTCTCTCTCCTTTTCCAGCTCCATGATTTGGTTGAAATAGGACACACTCCTCTTCTGCTCTGTCTCCCAGTCCAGCTGGAGAGTCCTCACCTTCAGCTGTAGCTGTTCGCACTGAGACTCCAACTGCAAGTACAGTCCAGAAAAGAAAGTATCATGAAGGAAAAGGTCATTATAATGTTATAATGTATTATATAATATGATGGCAGACAACCTCTCACCTTGTCCCTTTGCTCTTCAGTGTTTTGGAGCTCGCTCTGTAGTTTGGTGATGATATCGCAGAACTCCTGTCTCTGCTCGGCAGCCTCCCTGCGGTCCTGCTTCAGGATATCCATCAGAGCCTGAGGTGAACCAAAACAAAATGAACACAGATAAAAAAAAACATACAACAAAGAATGATAACAGCTTAAAAAACATGATTTCAGATGATACACAATATGCAATCAAAAACATACAACGACTCCAGTGGGTGGGATCGAGTTCTTCATCTGACTTCCTGTAGTCTCAGTTTTCTTAGGCAGGTTTTCTGGTAGAGCAGGTGTAGAACCAGTTACAGCTTTAGAGGCATCAGGGGCAGCACTTGTTTTTTTCTCTCCTGCTGCCAGCCTGGACTTAAGCTCCTCTACCTGCATGTATGGAGAACAAGCAAATAATAAGCATATCAATAACCTGCTAGTGTGGGACTCTTTTATATATTAATATCAGGAGCTAATATCAGCTGCTCCTTTATTGACAGTGGGTTACCACGGCAAATGTTTTTTCCCCTGATATTGAACCAGGGATCTTTTGTTTTTCAGGCAAATATGTGAACAATAACACAAAGGTCCCACTGATAGCAGTATCTCTAAGTCTACAAATATTATCCATTAAGGGGACTTGTTACACTCGTAATCCACAACCAGTTCAAAAGGTGAGACCCAAGGAAAGTCACAAAGAAGACAAAATGAATATAATGCAAGATGATATTAGCAGTGCAAAGGTGGAGGTGTGTATATGAGGCAGGGGGATTGGCTATTTAAAAACGGGCGTCAAGAACGATAATGTGGGGCATCTAGCCACGAAGGATGGAAAACAGGAAGGGAAATAGATAACGGTGTGACCTAACTGAGAATTAGAAAAATTAAAAAGGGAATGATGTCACTGAAACGTTTTAACCACTTGGTTCTTAAAATAGTCGTTTCTGCTTTTAGGTCAGCATGATGTCGGTCAAAGCGGGCATCCCTAATATGGTCACACAGATCAGGCTGGGAGCACTGAAGCCCCACCCACCGCTAAACAAACTCTGTGTTTACGAGGGACAGCAAACAGAAGTAAAGTGGCTTAAATGGTGTGTGGCCTTCAAAGGAGAGAAACCTTAAATGGCTTGTTTTAGACAGTAGACAGCAGCCGCTGGCAAAAAGATCCCACTTTGAGATAAGAATGACTTCCAGTAAACAGCTGGAAATGAGCTTAAAGCTTTAAGGTGGAACATTTAAATGCAAAAACCAAAGAGAATTCCACAAGTTGCTTCTTTCAGAGTTTACGTTTCTGTGAAAATCTTTCAGGGACCTTATCACGTGTCAACTGGTCCACTGTGGCTCTTCAGAAGATGACAGGAAGGCCTATAGGGTGGGTGGACGTCTCTTGGTTTTGCCATTTTGGACTTAAAATAATAAGAAAAAACCCAGGGCTAAATAATGATGATTTCAAACTATTCTAATAAAAATATAGGATTTTAAAGATCATAGATAGACTGTAGATCATACATTGACTTGCAGCTATTAATATCGCCTTATTTTTACAGCCAGCTGGCTCATTCCTCAGTGGTTCTGTCAACATGTTGTAACAAATCCTGGGGTGGCTGATAACATCTGCCCCTGCTGGCTCGAGCCGCTTCATTTATCTCTTTTGCTGCGTGCCATCCAAAGAAGTTTCGTTGCCTCAGGTGCTTTTATTTGTTCCCTTTTTTATGCCTTCAGACACCACATAACTTCCGAGAACAGCGCTTGTTTCTGTTATATGCATGGCAGCAAGAGGTATCGAAGTCGTATCAAAGCAAACAAAGCTCTTTCTGGCTGACCTGGAGCACCTAAAACAGCAGCTTAAAAGTGAAATCAAACAGATGCAAAATGCAAGAGAACTAACATTAATATAAAAATATATTTTTCTTTCACCCAAACCAACTGACCTGACTCAGCAGTTCTCTCTCTCTGGTTGAGGCTTTGCCTTGATCCTCCAAGGCTCTGGAGTACTTCACAGCCTGCTCCAGGTGTCGGTCTTTCAGCTTTCCCAGCTCTCGACTGGCTAACTCCCAGTCTTGACGCAGCCTTGAGATCACAAACCATCCAGATCACACATTTTCACTTTTTGTTACCAACTCGTTTTTCTACAAATGTAAAGATGAATTTTCGTGGCTCAACAATTTTAGATAACTCTGGAATTAGCAGAGGTGAAGATCTTGAGATTTGAATTTGGAGTGAGCAGGATGGACAAGATTAGAAATGAACATCAGGGGACAGACCAGATTAAGTGGTGCAAAGACAAAGTCACAGGCTGGAGGTGCCAGGCTGGAGGACAAGAGGAAGTCCACAGAGGAAGCTCATAGATGTAGTGGAGGAAGACTTGCGGAGAGATGGTGTGTCAGAGGAAGATGCCACCACAACCAACATGTTTATTTTTTTATGTTTTTCTCAGTGTTTAAAATGATTTCTGCAGAATGAGAGTAAAACAGTTTGAAGAAAGTAACATGAAATGTTCTTAAAAGTGTTTTTTTATTGTTCAAAAGTTGTTTAATGACAGAGAAACACATTCTGGAGCCAACGCTGTAGCAACACATCAGGTTTCTTCTCACTGGGATATAAAGTAGAGGGAAAGTAGGCGGGAACAATGGTGCCCTGACCCCTGTAGCTCTGACAGCCTTTGTGGATTATTAATGTCACCTTGTAAATTCACCCCATGTGAATTTACAGGTTTCTATGACATATTTGATTCTCTGACAGAAAAGCTTTAAAGGAAGAAACTGGAAACTAGAAAAGCCCAAACCTTTCCAGCTGTAGTTTGTCGTGGCGTAACTCCTGAGCTTTACGCTCAGCGCGGCTTCGCTCCTCCTCCGCCATCCGGCAGCGCTGAGACAGGCGCCGTTCGCACATGCGGCTGTTTCGAAGCTGCTCCCTCAGTTTACGCACCTCCAGCAGCAGAAACTGAGTCAAACCCTCTGGACCTTCCTCATCTGTGTAGAAAGAGAATCACACGTGGAGGTCATTATCATGGAAGGAGGGTATTGTGAATCAATGGAAATTGTAAACTGAATTGTGAGCCAGAGAAACTGGCTTTAATGTGTGGGGAGAAAGGACAAATACATGTTTATGTGTTGTGGTCGTCAGTAAATGGCAGCAAGAGAACATTAATGCCAAATGTGCAAATGTGTTCACTCTTTTCTCTGCTCTTAGGCAACATAATAAATTCAAATTCAAATCAAATTCAAATTTTATTTGTCACATACACAGTCATACACAATACGATATGTAGTGAAATGCTTGGACAACTGCTCGTGACCTAAAGAAAACAAAAAAGGAAAAGGCTATGAATAAGATAGGAAATAAATATGAAAAATTAAAAAGGGTAAATTTAACTAGGAAGGAATAAAATATAAATTAAGGTTAAAAATGAAATAACTGTACAACACAAATTAGAATGAAGGGTAAATTTAACTGGGAGAATAAGATAAAATATATAAATTAAAGTTGAAAATAAAAATAACTGTACAACAAAATACACAATATAGAACTATATAAGAATGTATGAAGAAATATAAATAAATATATACACAATAACAGCAGCGTGATTTAAGTAATGAAGTGTAAACAAAGTCCAGAATGTCCAGTGTGTGTGTAAGAACTATATGTGTGGGTCAGTACTGTGTGGTGGTGTGATTGAGAGACCGTATCGCCTGCGGGAAGAAGCTCCTCCTCAGTCTCTCTGTGTTGGTTTTCAGGGAGCGGAATCGCTTTCCTGACCTCAACAGAGAGAACAGTCTGTTGTTGGGATGGCTGAGGTCCTTCACGATCTTCCTGGCCTTGGTCCAGCACCGCCTGCTGTAGATTGAGTGCAGGTCAGGGAGCTCGGAGCGGATGGTGCGCTCAGCTGACCGCACAACCCTCTGTAGAGCTCGTCTGTCCTGCATGGTGCTGTTCCCGAACCAGGTTAAGATGTTTCCCGTCAGGATGCTCTCTATGGTGCAGGAGTAAAAGTTCCTGAGCACCTTGGAGGGCAGTTGGAAGTCTCTCAAGCGTCTGAGGTGGTAGAGACGCTGACGGGCCTTTTTCACCACGGTGTTGATGTGACAGGACCACGACAGGTCCTGCGTGATGTGAACTCCGAGGTATTTGAAGCTGTCCACTCTCTCCACTGGGCACTCGTTGATGACGGGGGTCTGGTAGTTCCTCTCCTGCTTAGTGCTGAAGTCCACTATCAGCTCCTTTGTCTTACTGACGTTTAGAAGGAGGTTGTTCCTCTGGCACCAGTTCTCCAGATTCCTAATCTCCTTCAGGTAGGCCGTCTCGTTGTTATCAGAGATCAGGCCCACCACGACGGTGTCGTCAGCAAACTTGATGATGGTGGTGGAGCTGGTAGTGGCCACACAGTCATATGTGTACAAAGAGTACAGCAGGGGGCTCAGAACACACCCCTGGGGGGCTCCAGTGCTGAGAGTGGTGGAGGCTGAGACATGTCCGCCCATCCTTACTGCCTGTGGTCTGCCAGTTAGGAAGTTGGAGATCCACTGACACATAGATGAGCTGAGTCCCAGATGCTCCAGCTTGGTGGTGAGTGTGGAGGGAATTATGGTGTTAAATGCAGAGCTGTAGTCTATGAAGAGCATTTTAACATAATTCCCCCTTCTAGTGTCCAAGTGAGTGAGTGATGTGTGGAGGAGATTCTATTAATAGCTTTGTCAAATAATCATATGCTCACTTTCAAAGAAAGCGCTTATGTTCCAGTTATTTGTTAACCATTTCTGTTCGTCAGCAATGAAAGTAAATTAGATGTGTTTGCGGATAAGATTCACATACGGCCCCTTTTAAGTTTAAATGTCTTGGCTTTAATTTGGTTGTCAGTAAAGAAGAACTCATCAAACTCATCACTTTGGGCTAGGCTAGTTTTTGCAGTCCAGAGCTGAATTATGTGAAAATGAGTGTATTCAACCATCGATGTTATTATGCTGTCATAGCACCACTGTGAGAACCCCTATGACAGCTGGGATAGGTTCCTGGCTGCCATAGGGGTTAGATGTCAGGTACATCTGTCTGTCACAGGGCTAACAGAGAGAGATAGACAACCATTAAAGTGCAAAGTCACAGTTTAGAATCATCATTCAGCCCAATGTGCATGTTTTTGGACTGTGGGAGAAACTCAGAGTACCCGCCGAGAACCCATGCAGGCACGGGTAGAACATAAGTGGGTTAACACTTGGGACTGAATGACTGTGACGTGACAGACTAACCATTGCACTGCCTAAGTATAAACCTTAAATCCTTAAATGTAATCATCAAAATACTTTAGTAGTCTTCACAGACACTCAGTTGTTTTTAAAATTTATAGTGAATTAAGCTAAAATGCATTAAAAAAACACACCCACAGTAATTTGAGTGTATAAGTTCATCATGAAATCTAGAATATCCCCATACATGGAACATTTTCCATCTCACGTAAATGCTTTGGGTGATTTTTCTTAAGCCTGAGTTACTTTAACTTTAAAGTTTTAATTTAAGGTTAATTTATGGTTTAGTCCAACTACTATGCTATTCTTCTTTCTATCCACAAAAAAATCTCTGCTTGCCTAGTATGAGGGAGCATCGGTGTGTTGGCTGTTGCCCGGTCAGCTGTGTGTACTGCTCTGGATGGTAAAACTCCAGTGACTCCATGAAGGCCTGAAGACCTCGCTGGCCCTGACCACGCAGGATGTCCAGCAAACGGCCTTTTTGTGACAAATAGGGAACAGAAAACATAAGGTGAGTAACACTGCAAGTGTGGAATAATTTACTTTCCGTTGCATGACATTATACAGTGACAATGCTGAAAGATAAGTGCAATGACAAAAGGTCAGGTTAGGGTAAAGCAGCACGTTTAACTAACAGATTAAAGAGTCTCAGCACAAGAATGCTACCTCTTTGATGTATGTGTCATTACCTCTGTAGTTACATGCTGTTGGTATTTCAAACACGACAATGATAAAAGACTGAAACAACAAAATTATCCAGGGGTTGGACCAGGTGTTTGCCTTCAGTGTCTCTTAATTTACAACATACCTTTCATCTTTATCCTCATCCTTCTCTCTGCCTGCCTCGACTTAGCAATGAAGTTCCTGCTCTTTTCTCTCACTGGAGCATTTATTCAGTTCTCCTGTTTCTGACTGATGAACTGTTAGACAAACATTCACATCTAATGTTTATCCTCTTGAAGTTTTACCAAAGAACCCACTTCTTTAAGTCTTTTAAGACTGCAGCTCAGCGTCAAATGAGTAATCACGTGTTTGCTTAAATTTCAGTGCTCTGACACCATTGAAACGATGCTGAAGCACAGATGTCACTTTGATTCTAAAGAAAACCTGAAAATGACAATTTATGAATCATTTCCTCAAGGCGTCGCTCGCACTGAGACTTTAAATGTGTTTATTTATATTTCAGTTACAATCATTTAACGGGCCAAATGAGCAGGCCAAATTCTCTGAGCAACGGTGTTATGTTACACTCCCATGAACTGTAGTAGACCATTGCTGGTTGTGACTAAAGCTTGGATTACTGCACTTTCAGCTGTGGCAGTACAAGTCTGTACAAGCGGATTAAGAAAGAAAACTATAGGAAGTGTGGGATGTGACCCATATCTTGTTATTGGGCGTCGCACTGACTGCGGAGGATGTATGCTGATGGTTTTGCTGGGTGAGTGCACTGTTGAAAGCTACAGTACTTCTGAACCCCTGTGGTATGGCATGTTCGTATCGTTCTGAAGCACCATCTTTTCCTCATGTCTCTATAAATCTGTAGGTGCTGATCACTGATTTGACTTTTCAGCCGAGCTCTTCTTCCTCTCACCAGCTTTGCTGATGCGCAGGGGGTACTGCGTGGAGTTGAGCACTTCATCTTCATCCTGCTCGTCGATGACCTTGCACTGGCGCAGGTACGGCGTGAGTTTTGCCGGGTTGAGGATCCGCGTGAGCTTGTGCCGTACTCCCTCCACGCGGTCCCACAGCTCCTCGCAGCGCTCCTCTGACCACGAGGGAGAAGCTTGTGATTCCTCCTGAGCGATGTCGTCCTCCTCCTCCATCCAGACGGTGACACCTGCGCACGACCAAAAAACGTATCAGTTCAGCAAAGAGCCTGGTCTGGAAAGATAAAACAATGTCCCTTAGTTCATGTTTTTTTCCATTTACCGAAAATATGCTTGTTGCCTTGGGCCTTGCTCATGTCCCACTTCAACTTTACGAGCCAGATTTCCAGACATGCCCTATGTCCACTCCCAGACTAAATATTTTCCCAAGCAGAATTCCTTTGTGAATTTGTTTTTGTCTGACCCCTCTTATCTGAATTCCTTCAAACATCAAAGTAGGTCAAACCTTGTGTCATTTATGCGCTTTCTAAACAGTAACTATCTGTTTTTAACAAATAATAATAACAAAAACCTTTTGAGAGCAAGTTTAATATAATTTCATGCCATAATTCGCTGTGCCTAACACTGAAAGGCTATAAATCCTGGTAGGATTACTGGATTAATCTGCTGCAGAGCGAGGAAATGAAATGGGGCTCCTTTACTTAGAAGAGTCTACTCACTACAAAACAGCCTGACAGGTCTGTTGTGGAACTGAGTCTCCAAAAAAAGACTAAAGAGACAAAGAGAAACTTATTTGATGAAGTAAGTGAACAGGAACTTCAATATAACAAATCAGAAGTAGTTAAATTGTTGTAGAGCAAAGGGTCTGCTGTTGAAGTAGCAGGGAGGACTCCGAATCATGGGCTCAGAGGACAGGAATGCAAAGATAGGTGTGACTCATATTGCACATCAACAAACACTCCAGGGGACCACAGACAAAAGCTTTCTCTGCCTGATTCACTTCACGAGACAAGGGGAGAAAGTGAATAGAAACCGTCACACAGAATTCCTCCATATTAAAGAAGAGACAACATAAAGTGCGGTGATTCAGTTATCAGTGAACTATAAAGTACGAAAATATACCGTAAGGCCCCCAAAAGCTGCATGGATCGCAGACATATGTCATTTTTGTTGGTGGGGCAAATATAGTGGGGTTTATATTTCCAGAAAGTCAAACAAACTGATCCATTACAAAAAAAAGAGAGATTATTTTTCCCATATTGATGCCTGAGTGATAATGGGAGTTCCTGCCACTCTGTGCAGGTGATCAAAGCAGTGTGAGGTAACAGGCAGGTTGAGGCAGGCTTGGCTGATCTGTTTTCATGGGATTACGAAGCAACTCCTTACACTCAAGGAAAACAAATACTGGATAGTCATTAGCTGTAGGAAGCAGTTCATCTGCACTGCTAACCAAAGACCTGTTTTATATTCAGAGTAAATAAAAACAGCGGCACACAGTAACACCGATAAGATAAAATTAAGTATCGTTTGGTTCAATGAGAAGATTATGCTTGAAACCTGTTTATCACAGGGTTCATCTCCATATCTTTCAGTAAATTTCACTTATTGTTTGTTTTGGAAATGCGATACACCCCCACACCTTCTGTAAAGTGCAAAAGTCTTGAGTCAACCCTGATTTTTTTATATTTTGCAAGGAGTCAGACTTTCCTGTAAATATAAAAAGCAGTCTTGATCAATATTTCTTGAAGCTTTCTGAAGCTTTTTCAAAGTTTTTCTTTCTTTCTTTGGCCGCTTTTCCCTACTTGTTTTCAGTCCAGTGTTTGTACCTGACAATTTTCTGGGGAATATTTTTTTTTGTTTGTTAAGCTGCTTAACACTGACCTTCGAAGCATTCAGGCTAACTCGAGGGATGAAACAGTGTTTGTTGTGTCTACAGATAAAAGAAAATTCGGCAAAGAGCCAATTTAAAGTTGTATCTTGAGGCACTTTTTTACTAGAAGCATGTCCCACATCATTTGTTCCCATTTGTTTTTTGAATCTATGGAAAATGTCTAAGACAAAAAGACAACACAGTCTGACAGCCAAGTAGTAGTACTCTAAAGAGCTAAAGAGCCATTAGGAAACTTGGGATATCTCGGCAGTATGTGCTGTGTGTGGTGTGCAGTGTGTCCATAAAAAACTGCAGAAGCAGATAAAAAAAGAAAAACTGGCAGGCCTACAAAACCATTTAAAGCAGATGAACAGCACCTGGAAGTCCTGTTGTTAAAAGTCCCGACACAGGACCTGAAAGATGCAACTGGCCCTTCCGTTGCTCCATGGACTGTAACAGACCGCTGAAGCCTAACCAAAAATGATCTCAGTAGAAGGCTTACTGTAACAAAGTCATTCTTAATGAAGGGGAATAAAGGCCGAGGTAGCCAAATTACAAAAGAACTGCAATGAAAGCAGGTCTTATGAAGTGATGTATCCAAGTTAGAAATTTTTGGCTAATCGTCTGTAAGTTTGGAGAAGATCAGGAAAGAGGTACAAAAGTGAATTTATAAATCTATCAGTAAAACACGGTGGAGACTCTGTCAGTCAGTGGTGATCCTCCCTGAATTGATAGAATTATGAATGCAGAATAGTGGAGTACTATCTGGAAGCATTTGATTAGAAACAATTTCATTTTTTGGCGACAATAAATGATGCCGAACAGACTGCCAATACAGTAAAAGTGTAAATGGATAGAAAAACACACTGTTGAGTCTGGAATAGTCTGGAGAATTATTCTTGAAGAACTTAAAGAAATGTCAAGAAATCTGACTAAAAGATTAAAGGTGGTCATAACAAATATTGACTTTCAAGTATGTTATAATTATACAGACTCCGTTTTTGCCTTATAGTGTATTTCCATTTATGTTTGCATATTTTTTAAACTGCTGTAACCATTTTCAGTTTTCCGATTAAAACATAAAGCAATAAGGAGTGACTCTGTCGGACTTTGGGAAAATCCCTAGTTTGTATTTGAAATGAGTAAAAATATACTAGAAGCGTTCATAAATCACCATGGTCTGAAATTATTTTGTTGCAAGAAACTGGCCTTAAAAAAATCAAAAATAAATAAATAATGAGAATAATAAACTTGCAGAGACTGTCACTGCAGCTGTTACTACTTCAGCAGTTGTTATGCTTGTTTACAGAAATCAGACATAAAAGCGTACCACTGATAATAACCCAGTAACAGGAGCACACTCCTGCTGCCCGGTAACACCTGTTTATTCGGTTAATGATTGCTAGAAAAGTCTGGTAACCTGTTACTAGTAACACCGTTCAAGCTAATCAAGCTAAAAATTACGCTAAACAGCGACTAAAAATCTGTTACTTTAATCTTAAATGTTGACTTACCACTCATAATTTTCTCCTGTGAATCCGAGTCCCAGTAAACCGCACTGCGATCCAGTCTTTACATCCCAGTCAGGTCCACAAACACAGCCGAGGAGCGCACGATACGCGCTCGCACACCTTTGCGTACTCTGCTCCAGTTCCTCCACCCTCAACCACAACATCCAATTGTCAGGCAAGAGGAAGGAGGGAAAAGTCCCACTCCTCTCCAAATCACGGCGGATTTCCTTATCGGGACTTTACCGCGATGTATGATGTCAGTGTAGCAGAGGCCGGAGGCACTAGATGGCGCTTTCAACCAATGCTCGTCCACACACACACACACACACACAGACAGACACACACACACACAGACAGACAGACAGACACACACACACACACACACACACACACACACACACACACACAGCTGTCACGTATAAGCTCCGCATTTCACACTTTCCACGGCTGTCAGATGGAAAAATTAGACAGTCTACCTTCGGTTCTCACTGCTGCCTCAAATTGTTAGTTGCCACACAATTGTCATAAAGAAAACACTAGTCATTAACCGCCAGGTGCTACAAGAGTAAAAGGAAAAAAAAAAACCTGCTACCTTTTAAAACTACAGGGGAGACGGTTGTTATTGCAGGAAGCCCTGCCCTGGAGCTCAGCAGGTTAGTCACCAAGACAAGGGACACCTGAGAGAGCATTTTGCCCAAAATACAGTGACGCACAATTTCATTCTCAGACTTTTTTCAGACTTTTGTTTGGGCTTGTCCTCGGTATCTTCCAAATCTCTTGGTAAATATAGTCTAATGAATCAGGGTTTCAAATAAGTGGGAACCCTGACTCATCCATCCAGGAAGAAAAGAGGTAACAAGCCTGTGGAAGGTGTGGAGGTGTGGAAAATCAGTGTGTAGATAGGTGGCAATTACCAGTCATATATAAGGAAGTAGAGGAGCAGTAAAAGACTTTATGACATCTGTGTTCATTTTTCCCTTTAAACTAAATTTAAGTACATCTTTAACATGTATGACATAAACAAAACACATGGTTATAAAGCCACCCATAGACCCTTTTCTTTTTCAGGGCAGCTAACACTTAAAGTGGGCTCACTCAGGGATTGTCATGTGAAATGAGTCCTTCAGTTACAGTATAATTCAGAGAGGAAATGCAGGGGGCCGGCAGAAGAAGGTTATTTTCCGTCCCCAGTTCTGGGCTTGGGGTCTCTGTGGTCCTGCTGAGAGACAGCGTGGGTTAATGCAGACAGGGGATTGTAAATGAGATACCAAAATATGCATTCATACACCCATACATTACAGGAAGCTAGGTGGGGAAATCAGCTTCCTCCCTCTATTTTCTATCTTCTGGTGTATCATTTTTCTTTGACTTTCAGTTTCACCCGTCTGTACTTATAGCTCAAAAAGTCATATCTTGCCTCTGCCTGTCTGCCTTCCTGACCCCCTCTTTTGTGCTCCCTCTTGCCCACTCTTTTATCTTCTCTATTCTTCCCTTTTCTATTTCACTTCGCCTTACTGTCTGTCATCAGCTTTCTTCTTCAGACAGCCCAATCCATTCCCCTAACTCTCGGTTCAGGCCTTGGCCTGCGGCATGAGGGAGGGCTGCAGTGAATGAGCATTCCTGTTGTTTCTGAGGTGACAGCGGCACAGAGGAGCCATTGAAGACGGCACCGGACCCCACAGTTCGTTCATGCCGGAATGTGTGATATTGTGGAAGTTCAGTCAGACAGAAATAGTCTGCGTAGAGTTCCTACGTTCACTGCACATATTTAATTTTTCTTCTCTTTGACTTTTTCTTTTATGAATAAAAAAGTAAGTGCGTGCTTCAACATCTGAAAAGCAAAATGCGCTATCGTGACCACAAGAATACAGTACTGATCCAACAACTTCAGCTAAAGCAATAAGAACCCAGAACAGAATGAAAACATCTTAAAAATGCTGATTTCTGTTGGGTTCATCTGTGTTGTTCTTCTCCGCTCCTGCTCAGAACACAACAGGCCTGGCTCTTCACCCGGCAGCTGACCCCACCGATGACTCAAGGGTGGCGGCTGCACAGAATCACCCCTTTGTGTCCACAAAGAATGCATCTTTTCTGGCTTTTTTAGAAAACAGAGGCAGAGAAAGCGAGCCGCGGGGGCATGAGTAACGGAGACAGATTTAAATCTGATGACATGTGATTTATGCTTCCTTTGGAGGCAGAAGATTGTGACAGAAGATCCCCTGACTGATCAGGCTGCTGATAAGGGATACTTTAAGATAAAGTTTATAAGTGAGAAATTAATATTAGGTTAATATTAAATGATGTGTAGCAACTATTCCCTACTGGTAAAGAGGAAGATAGATTTGTAAGAAAGCCTGATTGGATTCCCACGACCAAGAAATACACTTGATTTTCCTCTAATGTGGGAACTCCAGCATAGCTTAATGAGATCTTGTAAATATCCCACAGTTATATGCAATTTCCTGTTTAGCATGGAATCAACATCGATAATCACCAGAACATCAGAGTGAAGGAAGAAATTCTTAGCAAAGCAAACATCATGCCTAGAAAAACAATGTGTGGGATGACATCTGATAGCCTTCTTGTTATGGTGGTATTTTTAATTGCCTTAAACTGACCTGCCTTTGTAAAATATTATTATACACACTGCTGCTCAAAGGTCTTGTGCCACACATCATTTATATTTAGCTTCCAAGGAGCCAGACTTTGTTATATTTTATTAAAGGCGTCTTGAGCAATAGTTCTCTGGGTTTCCTGAAAGTCTGTGACAGTTTTCTTTAGACATTTGCTGCTTTTCACTCATTTTTAGTCCAGTCCTTGTACCTGACATGGCACATCGAGGTGTGTACCAGTGTTGTGTCAACTTATCTAAAATATAACTTTTAGACACTTTGTAATTGGCAGCCTGTTAAAAATAATTTGTTCCTATTTCTTTAGTTGAATTTATGAAAAGTGCTAAAGATAATAGAAACTTGAAATATTTCAATTCTCGTCAAAAACGTTGGACACAGAAAAGTACCGTCAGACTTTTATCCAGTATGCAATACAATTTAGAACGTGTCTCATTCATTTGTCAGCATGACAGTGATACCAGACACACTACCGGGATAGAAAAACACACAATAAACACTGACATCAGTCATGGATTGGCCTCCCCAGAGGCCGGACCTCAACATTATTAAAGCAACAAAACAAAAGGCAGCCAGCATCTAAAGAAGAGCTTTGATGTCCTTCAAGAAACCTGGAGAACTATTCCTGAAGACTACTTAAAGAACAGAGGTGCCAAATAGATCAAATATTCACTTTCAAACTCGTTAGAATTGTACAAACTCTATGTTTGCATATGTATTTCCATATATTTTTCCTGGCAAAATATAAATGGCGGTTGGCTCTTTTGCCAGTATTGTAGTCACAACACAGTGCATAATCAATTTGGTGTCTCCTTCTTTATACAAATCATGCATTATTGGTCTTGGTCAGGCTGTTTTGCAGCTGCTGGAATGAAAGAAGAGGAAAATGTCTTTGGTTTGTAGTTGGGATTATACAACACAAACGGACGCACACATCTAGAGCTGTGTGAAAGGCAAATATAAACTCTTAATGTACGCTCTAGTAGTAAAAAAAGGTAGTTTAGTCCAAAAGTAACGTCAACCACTAAATGTAACCTTTCCCCCACACTAAAACACGGCATCAATCATTCTTAATTGACCCATTATGCTGCTTAGAGTCTGTTTTCACATTTAGATAAACCAACACAGACAAATATTCGCACACGCACACACAAACATCTTTGTGGTGCCAGTGAAAACTGGCGCCCCGGCCTGCTCCTCTTCCTGTCACTCTCCTTCCAGAGCAGTGAGGTTTGAGTAGAATTACAGGGTGTAACAGGGCTGTCTAAATCTGAGCTTCACCACACATTTGAAATGCAGACACAGACAACTTTACAAACCGCTGCACATCAATTTTCAGATACGCAGTGTTAAAAAGGCATCTTTTGCTATAACCGCATGCTAAAAGTTGCCTTAAAACAGAATCAGGGTTATATAGTAATAAAACCGTCACAATACACATTATATATATTTTTCTGGTCTTTTTGGATTCCACTCGTTTTTCTGAGTATTTAAGCTCACATGTCAACATGCCCGGTGTTATTTTCTGTGGCAGCTCCTGCTTCTGTGCTTTATATGAAGTTGAAGAGGACAAAAGCAGAGATAGCATCTGGGTGTCATTGTTTTCTGTCCAAGGTCAAAGGTTTGACAGATGCCACACCTGCTGCTGGGTCACATACCACTGGCTTTTTCATGTTAACTGGCATCAATGAAACTCACCAACAGGACAATCAACCCTCTTGGAAATGAAAGAAGTGAGCTGGAGAGAGTATTAGTTGGGTTAAGTTATTCAGTAAGATTTCAAGAAGCCATCTAGTTGTTGCTCATAATCTTTGACATATCCTTTGTTTTCATATCCAGCTCAGCATCTGGGTGTACGCTCTGAGCAGGAGCAACTATTTCTGTGAGAACAGTGGCTGGTTTCTCACCGGTGCTCCTAGGCACCGTCATCTGTCTCCACAGGCAGACATAAAGGGACAAGAGATTAACTCTTGCTGAGTCTTTGTATCTCTAATGATTCCTCCTGGCTTTTAAAAAGGTCATGCAATATCCCTGCACAAAACTGTGCCCTCACTTACTTATGCTGTTTTCTGTCACTGCAGAAGGTGAGAATCACTGAGCTGGAGTGTGGCTTCCTGCAGAGCAAAGTAAAGCTTCATACATGCATGCACACTTTTTAGAAAATTGACAGAGACATGCAGCACACACATGCAAATTGAATTTTTGGACACTATGTGATGCAATGCATTGAAATGTCTTAAGAGATCTCAGTACTCCAGATTCTTGTTTTTCTAAAGCACACTGCAGAAACGCACCAATAATTGTGTGATACCCCACTCATATAAAAGCTCCCCACATTTTAAATCACCATTGTTATTAGGCACATTTTCAGTCTGATCTAAATTTATTTATTTCCTTTAAGACATAAATTAAGGTTTGAAAAGTGCTCAGCCGGGATAATTTGTTGACTTCTTTGTTTTTAACTGGTAAAAACTGGTTGAGGAAAAATGTTTTCTCAGGAACTGGTGAAAAAGCTGCTTTCTTTCCTTCTTTGTGGTTCTTCTTTTTTAAAGTGTTTGTTTGTAAAACTTAACCACAAAACTATGAATTGCATAACCCCATGGCTTTTGCTGAAGAACTAAAGAGCAACGTCCCTGAACGTGGGAGGGGTAGATGTGTGGGTCAAATACTGGAATTTTGCCCTGGACACTGGGGTTCAACTTTAGCTCAAGCCAAATGTCAAGGCTTACCAATTACTCCTCATTATTCTCATATTTTTTCTTTAGCATCACAAACCCATGTTAGAGCATCTCTGGGGCGCATGGCTTTGTGTGAGACTACTAACAGAGACGGCTTTCTAGCAGGAGGTCACAGAAAAAGTCCTGTAATTAACCCTCACAACCTTAAGCCTTTGCGTGTTTTGGTAGTTTTATATATTTTTATTTATATATAATTTCCTTGACCTCTAAAAAGAACCTGCAAAAGATCTGCATCATCATAAAAAAACATCTGGCTTGCCTCTCTGGGCTTCTCTTGGAGACTAAGTGGATCAACAGCTAAGAGGTAGATTACTTTGCAGGAAGAGTTTAACAAAGTTCTGATGCAAAAATGCTGATGTGATGCAAAAGGTGAGAAACTTTTTGTTGCAAAGTTTCCAGGGAATGAGTCTCAGTATAATTATAGAATAGAATAAACAGATAATCTGCGTCAGACGTTATTGTCTTAAAAAACACTGCTCTCCTAAATTTAAACCCCGGATTCTAAAAACAAAGTGTTTCAGCATGCGTCTTTGTGTTCATGCCTGTTGTTTTATTGCAGTCTAGAAAGCACTGAGGATTTGCTTTACAATACTCTATTGTCTCCGGGCCAACACTCAGCTTCCTGGCAGGCCTGAATCCATCCAAAACAGGAGCGTAGATCCAGCAAAGACACAGAGATCAGCTTCTTTTTTGTCCCTTTTAAACCTTCCATATATCACCTTCAGAGTCTTCTACAAACGCACATCTGGGTTTGTGGAGATCGGGAGTCTACCCTGTATCTGGTCTCTAAATCAGGAGCCAAGTGCAAAGTGAAATCACCCTTATATTTAATCATAGCTAATTTGTTTAAATGTGTTTATACTGGATGAGCCCATTACACTGACAGGCCGATGGCGATAGTGAGCCGTTAACTGCTAAATGAATTTCAGCATCTGAAAGGAGTTTTAACTTCTTGGCGTCCTCTCTGATTTGCGAGAAAGCCATTTCCTGTGCAGAAAGCCTTCGTCTGTCTGAGGCTTCTCATCCTGTTTGACTAGCATTCCTTCCTCTTCACCCCCTTCTCTTTCCTCCTCTTTTTCCCACAAGCTTTGTGTGTGTTTTTTGTTTTTTGTGGGTTTTTTTTGGTCAGTTTGTCCTCTTTAATCCATGCTTGAGCCCATTTCTGCCATAACTTGCTTGTGCAAGAATTCAAAATGTGATCTCAAACACTCCTGAGCAGAGACAATATTTTCAGCACAATAGTTTATGGTGTCTGACTTCCTGTTATTGCTCACTCCCTCTGTCTTCTGTTTCTTTTTTTTTCACTGCTCATCAGAGAGCCTGTGATACTTGTCAGTGGGAGCTGCTCAACCACTCAGATTAACACGGCAGTGATGAAACCTCCTTGTCTCGTATCCGTCCACAGTACTGTCTCCCTTCATCACATCTGCTTCTCTTCAAGCGCCTCCCCTTTACCAACTTCATCTGAGCTATCAGCTTCTCTCCCACAACCCCCCCTTTTTTATCTTTCTCTTTAACATTTGCAATGAGATCATATTTTGCAGGTTTCAAAATGTTTTTTCATTGTCATATATACATCATAAGGTAATCAGATCAGACATCTGGGCTTCTGTTCATCCAGTCAAATCTCTAGACTTTTCTTTTTTTTTCATTTCTGGGACTACAACAGCTGGTGTGAGTGATAAGTAGGCATTAGTGGACCTACGGGGATAATTTAACCTCTGAATCTCAGTTTAAAAGAGCAAAACTAGTGAGAATAAGAAGCACCAAAACTCTTCTAAAAAGTCATATTAAAGAGTTTGATGGATGTCAACTGAAGCAAAGGTTTAACAGATTTAAAGTAAAGAATTATTTTGTGTCTGCTGTGGATATATGTGTGAGATATGTGCTTTGTTAATGAGCTGTTCACGCAGATATCCCACACAATCACACACCTACCTGCAAACAGATAGTTGCATGCCCACATAAGCTTGGCCACGAGTGTATTTTTTCTCCTCAAAAAGCCACAAACCCACAGATGACATCTATGCAGATATGAGGAAATCTGAATAAAGGTCAGGGCGTGTGCATGTGTCTGTGTATTTGCTGCACACATCAGGTCATGTTTTTGATAAAGAGTTACTGCTTCCTGCCCAAAGGCAGGGCCAAAGATGCAGATGAGTTCAGACAGGAAGTAAATGCACATTAAAAAAAATAAAATAAACAAGAGCAAAACTTCTAGACATGTGCTCATATTTATAAGTATAACCTCACAGTGGCTGGACAGTGTGGGTACGGCCACTATAGTTTCTTATTAAAGCCTCCAGCCCTCCATGAGGCTCACACCTGCCTGTGACTGTGTCAGCTATTTCTGCTGTTTGAGTCGTTCTGCTTTATCACAAGCCTGATGAACAGATCTGCACGTTGTTCACACTCTTTCTTCTTTTCATTCCTCTTATGTTGAGTTAATGTTGATCCTTCTCGGTCAGGTTTTAGCTTTGCATTGCTTTACCTATAACATGCATGTATAAGGCAGGGTTTCACACTTCCGAGGTCCTCCTACCACCTCCACCCTTCTTTCTCTTTCTCTCCTCTTCCTCCCCATCCCCTTCCAGTTCACTTGCCAGCAGCAGCAGCAGCAGCACGGATCCGCTACGCTGCTGCGGTGCACTGATGTCCCAGCAGAAACTTACGGTGCACGCCGCAAACCGAGCAGGATGAAAACGAAAATAGATGGTAACCTCGAATTTTTTTAGAATCCGCCCTCTGCGTTTTTCCCTTCTTTTCTCTAAGGTAAGATTAATCGAGGGAGTTTGTTAATGGCTTTGTGCATGTGGCTTGAAATTTACCGAGAACTGCTAATGAGCCTGCGATAAGAACAGCAAAAGTTATAGCCGAGGTGCAGTTACGCGGTCTGAATAAAGTGTTCCTATGAATGCGTTTTTAGGCATGCATTCAGTATATGAGAAGAACAGCATGGAGCTGTTTCACTTTTGCGTCTTATTCAGTTGTAATAACCTGTTACACGCCTTTGTTCCAATGACAGAGTCTGTTTGTCTCTGCAAAGTAACAAAGAAACAAACAAAAAGCGCTATCCAAGCTGCACACCGTTCATATATTGCAGGTGTATCAATCCAATTGCAGCATCATTGTTCAGTTAACGTCTCTCTGTATCCCCGAGCTTGTCAGTCACTTAATTTGAAGTGACTTTTTGCGTAACCTTTTCTGTACATCCTCTTTAACAGCGTCACTTCCCACAAACTCAGAGGTGGTTTGTGTTTTTAATCAAATTAAAACAGAAGTGACTGTAAAGCCCGTAACGTGCACTGCAGCCCCGCTTGTTTAGAAGTGAGGTGGTGAGATTTTGTTTGGTTTAAGCGTTTTAAATCAATTGGTTGGTGTTCTCCTCCAGCTGAGCCACAGAACAACTGTCCCAGATTTGTGCCAGGTCTCAGATCACTGGGCTGGCAGCCTGTCAGGGAGCTGGCGTCACTGTTAGAGAGGCTGCCCTTCAACCATCTAAACAACTGGAGTCCTTTCAGAGGCTTAGGCCTGTGTTAATCGCTGACCTCTCTTTAGGATGGTGAGTGAACGAGGACAATGAACTAAACATGCTTTATGTGCTTAATAATTACTCCTTTAAACTGCCAGTTTAATATTTCATCAACTGCACCTTCTCATTGTGTTTGCTTGATGGAAGTTTGGCAGATTTCATTATAGCCTTTGTCAGGCGATGCTCTCAAATAGAATCAGACGTGTTTGCACGTAACTGTTGCCGGGCCTTGTTTCCTCAGAGTTTTGTTGACCCAAGTCCCAAACATAAAAAAAGGAATTCATGAAACTAGTGACAGATGGCGAGTGTTAAACAAGGCCACAGTGACTGATGTGTTTGCTTACCCTGCAGTTGTTTTGCAGTGCTTTCCTCACAGTATTTGTGCACTAAAAAATAAGTTAGTGAACCCGTCGGGGAGCTCTTAAGTGTTGTTATCTTCAGTGTTTCTGCACAAGTTTTGTTGACTCAAGAGAACATCAAGGTACGCGACAGAGGAAGGAAAAGAAAGGTCATATACAAGTGAGCGCTTCCATGTACGCACTGTGATATCAGTTGAATCAGCGTAAACCCAGATGTCACACCTCTCAGTCATCACTGACAGAGTCAAATCATGTATAGTGCTCTTGAACGTGTGCAGCACAGACACCCTCATGGCAGGCCGTGAAGTGCATTGCCACGTTGCAGCAGTCGATCCTTGTAAAGTGAGCGCATGCTGTATTTTTGAGCTGTGTGTAATGGTCAGGGTGCTCTGACCTCAACCACAGTTTGCTGGTGCAGTGCTCTAAGAGGACGACGGCCCTCCGGTCCAGGGGAGGAAGCAACTTCAGACCTGATCCACTCTGACTCAGCCCTGCATCTCCATATAAGTCTACATGCGACCATGTTTCGCTGCCAGCCTCTCAGATGTCTCCAGAGCCCATTCTTGCAGTTTGTGGGTCTGTGGTACCAGACGTTTAACTAACGCGGTAATTCCACTTGCAGCTGGGTGACTGACAGAGACAGGAAGCATGTTTGACAGTGTGTGTGTTTTTTTGTGACATAGGGAAAGACAGAGACAAAGGACAGTGAGATTAATTAAAGTGAAAGCCTAAAATAGAAGCCGAGGGGGACACACACTTAAAGACGGAGGTATAAATGTGCTTCTCATCAGCGTCCCCAGATCCTTTATTTGATGCCCGTAATTGATGGCGTCCGGTCTGCTCTCCCAGCTGCACGCTGTTCCCATTACACTTTTCAGACCTGCATGTTTGCCACTGTGTCTGCAATCAGCCCAGCCGCTCATGTGAAACAGGTTTGTTTACGGATGCCCGCAGGTTCAATTTAGGGATAATTAGCATGTTTAGCACATCTAAACGTCTTTCTGTGTGTTCCTAACAAGGCCAATTGTAGGACTGAAGTTTCCAAACTGAGTTTATGTGCCGGAATTACACTTAATTTTACATGGAGAGCTGAGCTGAATTACTGCTCACAAAGTCACAAGAGCGGAGGGGGAAGAAGATTATATAAAAGTCTGTTATGTACCTAGAAGAATTTGGCAGCTAGAAGAGCTGGAGAAACATAAAGCTGCACCATGAGAAGCTGTGACTGATTAACACACTTAGTAGTAATAATTCAAGGAGACTTTGTCCCTGTGTTTGCTTTTCGTTTGCGTCGATAGCGATTCATATGGTCCTTGTCAAACATCGCTAGGAACCTGAGTGAGTGCAGCACCGAGTTTGAGGCCAGTTCTACCAGTGCTTCTTATATGTACGCGAAAAGTTGTTCCATGATGCCAGTGTTTATGCAGCGTTTACTCTAGAGCAGGGGTGTGCAATTAATTTTGCCAAACGGGCCTCATGTGGAACTGGGACTGTTGTGGATGGCTGCACCAAAAATGCTTACATAGAGATAAAATTAATAATAAGCAGAATATTGAGGCAGCTATGACTGTGAATTGGGGCTATGTAAATAAAATTGAATTGAATTGAATTGAGTTCATTGATGCAGCCCTCCACAACAGTCCCAGTTTCTCATGTGGTTAACTTGGAAAAGTTAACACTCCAACCCTGCCCTAGAGTGACTGCTAGCTGCTCCACTCTGTATGTAGTGGGAGGGGCACATAGAAACACAGGTGCACATTTGTTTAGTTATCTTTGCGATCATTGACATTAAATCATTGCCAAGCTTCTTACTTCTAAATTTAACCATCAGAACAAATTGACAAAATTGTTAACTTAACCCCGACATAGTTCTAAACCCAAACCTAAAACTTAGTCCGAATTCTCAAAAAGTCCTTTTCAATGGGTGTAGAAAGTGAGGACAGGCCATAAAGTTGTGTCTTTTTTTAAATGTCATTACTCTGCTCCCCACAAAGAAAGCTGGACATGTTTGGATCAGCAGTTTTTTAGAAAGCTGCAAACCATTCTGCCTGTTCTACACAGCAACATGTTGAAGCCACAATCACACAGACACAAGCATTTACTGCAGCGACTGAATCTTCCTAACGTTCCTGTTTTCAAAACTCTGAGGTCATGAGTGCCTGCACGTGATGTGTTTATGGGACATCTGTAAATTTTAGCTCCAAAAACACAAGTTGCTCTCTGCCTGAAAGGGTGCTCCACTCGTGCATATGTAATACTAATGTGTTAGGAAATAGGGATAAAAACAAAAAGCTAGTCATATTTTTTATTTTAATTGAAGGAATTCAAAAGTTGGGGATTTAATCTAAAACTCCCAACAGCACAAAGCAGTTTCCAATCCAACTCTTTCCAAGGCTGGTGTTGTCATCTACACTGCATGTTTGCCTCTGAGGTTAATGGTTATCTGTCACTCACCTTCTTGTGCTGCACAGACCCAAATCACTAAAGCTAAGTATTATTAAGCTGAGCTGAGAGATCAGAAGTGGTCAAATCCCCAGACTTTCCCTCTTCTTGTATGAATGGATATTGGCTCTTTCTGCAAATATGTCCACTTTTTCCTCTGATTTCTTTCCCTTCTTCAGGTCAGTAAATGTTATCTGTTTCAACATCTTTGTGCTGGAACTCTATCAGTAACCAAAAATGAATAGAAAGCGATCTTAGCTCATACCTATGCCCAGCAAGCGTGGTGCCATCATCTTACTTAAGTTCTTAGATCACACTTCCAGATTGGCCTGGCAGCAGCCTCGGCTAGTAACTCCTGCAGCCTGTGCCGTTAATCCATCTCTGGCTGTGTTGTTGAAAGGTCTCGTGTTTGGAGATTACTAGTGCTCCTTTTGCCTTGGATTCATTCGTTCAGCAGGAAGGAAGACAGTCCTCTAAGTGTGTCCAGGAAAAACAGAACCTGGGGACCTTCGGATGTTTTTGGAGAGTCATTTATTCAAAGAGCTGATTATTTCCCCACCTGTCGAGTCACTGCTTCAACATTAAACTAAATCAGATTCTAAACTACAAAAGTGTGTAAAGGGTAAGGAGGTGAGTCTAAGTACACACAGAAGACCTCTGTAAGCCCCCCGTCAGGTTTTATGTGTCAAGTTTGGTCACAGACTTCCCAGCAAATAATCCCAGCAGTGCAACATTTTAGAGCTCTGATGCATTTATGTCTGCCTGAAAACTCCTTGTTTAGGGTTTGGTCTCGCGTGTAACTCTCATCTCTCTCCTTTTCTCTCCCTAATCTTTAGCTTGCCCCATGTGAACTGAATGAAAACCTACCTGGCAAACACTGAAGTCCTAAGTGGATTGAAGAAGGCTAGTGAGGGAGTCCGAGAGGGAGGGAAGACAGAAGGGATTAGCAGCTAATCCAGTGCACGGACAATCCTGAAGGAGCTTTATCGTTCTCCCAGAACGATGCAGACAAAACAGTTACTGGATTACACCGCTTTACTTTATTGCCCTTTCCAAGAGCGCATCAGCCTTCTTCATTTGGTCTGATTGCTTTCGTTGGCTCTCAAAAGGTTTTACCTCTTGGGTGCACAGGGAACAGGGAACAGAGGACAAAGAAGCCGGGCGACAAGGCCTGGGGACAGGATGTCCTGTGGACAGTGTGGTGCCACACATGGATAAATCTTTTCAACGGTAGACTGTGCATGGCAGCGGACGCTCTGTTTTTTGTTTGCTCGGACACTAAGGAAGACAAGTGGAGAACAGCGCAGTGGATAAGACACTTAAGACCCTCTCAGAACAAACACTTAATGCCAGTAAGCAATATCGGAAATGCAGCAGTGTTAAATTTCAGCTGTATTTTTTGAGTCTTTACAGAAAGTACCTGAAAGCTTGTGAACCTCAAACAAGATAAAGCTCACTGACCAATAAAAGCAAAAGACTGACAATTTCCATTCAGTGATTCAGAATGCTTGCATTTCATCACTGCTTGCCCCGTGTGCATGCAATGTTCATGAGTTGCTAAAGTGCGGTTAGAAACCACAGACGACCTGAGTAACACCTCAGGCACACACTCAAGTGTTTGTCTCAAATTTAGGCTAATTTAGGCTATCAGCAATAGTGAGAAGAGAAAGTACGTCAAGTGAAGGAATGTAGTAATATTTCTGTTATACCCTTTAATGTCTGCTGTTTTTTTCTGTGTAAAAGCCTCATAAAAGGGAAATTAAGCACACCTTCATAAGACTTCCTGGTGACACGATTCTCTTAATGTGTGCAAGCAAAATTTAAGTTCTTCAAGAGTAAACAAAGGATTAAATTAAGTGAAAGCACTATAAAAACCAGCCTGGTTTATTGTTTTCAAACAGCTGTCTGGCAGCTGAGTGTCCTTTCAGCTGTGAAGTGATTTTATTTTCTTAATTTGCTGAATAACTACTCAGTCAGCCTTATGCTCTCAGGCTGAGGTAACCAGAGGAAGCGTGGTTTGACGTTTATCTTTGTTATTTTGTCATCACCGAAATCTACAGTTGCGCAGTAGAAGTACGTTTGGTCATTTTGGACAAAAGCAGCGGTGAATGAGTGGAGACAGAGAGGGTGAAATAGACGGGGACGGCTCTACATTCATTTTGGCATCTTAGAGTGGAGATGTAAAAGGACGCCGGGGGCAGGCAGTGGATGAATAGCTGGCTGTGACTGTATTGAGAATTGATTATACACACATTCTCTGCTGACTGAACGACCACATATTTCTGTTCTCTCTCCTCGCTGTCCAGGCTTTTCAATTTTTCCTTCTTTTTTTTTTTCCAGTGGACCCCAAACTGGATTTCAGACTTGACTGACGTGTAATCAGAGTCCAGGCGTTTCCATTCAAATTTTAAAGGGAAATTACGCAACTTTTCTTTGCCACTATGAGTCTTGGAAAGCTGCCAGGGATTAAAGGCCTTGTGTCTGGCTCTCAAGGGAAACGTCGCTTCAAGAGCGACCTCTCTGTGGACATGATCAGCCCACCGCTGGGAGATTTCCGGCACACTATGCACGTCGGTCGTGGCGGGGATGTGTTTGGCGACACTTCCTTCCTCAGCAACTACGGAGGCATCAGGGAGCCAGGAAGTCCAGACTCAGCGAGCAGCTCCAAAACAACAGGATTCTTCACACGCACCTTTCGGCATGTGCGCAAGACTTCTGGTCCGCGGCCACGAGGGGGTTCTCGCGATTTGTCTTCCCCGCCGCCAGATATTTCACCTATCATCAAGAATGCGATCTCCTTGCCCCAGCTGAACATAGACTCACCCAATGGGTGCCTGCAGAGGGTGCTGTTCCCCAGCTCCATCAGCTCAACAGATGATTCCTTCTGCACATATGGTGAGATAATACAGATAATCACTTCCAGCATGGGACTGGACTTATGTAAAGCATCTTAGTGGTGAGATTATCTTCATTAAAAGTGAGCAGAGAAAATGTAGAGGCGGCGATCATACGCAAATATAACGGTTTATTAAGAAGGCAGCAGCGTGTTATCTGAAAGAGTGTCACACGAGCTACGGCGGCACAGATTAATCGACTTCGAGCACAGACTGCGTGCGCTCGTGTTGACAGTGGGACTGCACAGTTGGCTGAAAAGGTCAAAGGTCACAATATAAGCCATTAGAAGCACTATCCATTTACAAATTGCTTGTTCCTGTTACGTCAGATAAACCTGTGAGGTTGTGACAGAAGCTTATTTTGAAACTTATTTCTGAAACCTCACAAATAAACCCAGCAAGATAACCAGAATTGTTACCTCTTATAATAATGAATATACTTTAGCCTTCAGCCCCTCCTTTATCTCACACACATTCTTGATCTTTTTAGTTTTTATTATCCAACAGAGGCTACAGAGGCTAGACTACATGTGTCAAACATGCCTACGAACATTGCCTTGACGTTTGAAGGTTTTGAGCGATTAAATGCCAAAAGGCACAGTATTCATAAAATAACAGGTGGAAACAAAATCAAAAGTTAATACATCATAGAATTAAAGATCAAACAGAGCAGGGAAGCTTTAAAAGAGAGAATTTCAAAGAAAAAAGCTCCACAAAAGTTTGTGGTGGTCAGATGAGCAGGTGGTTTAAAGAGATCAACAGAGGGATCCCATGAGTATATAAAGGAGGGGAAGTGTGCAGAACATCAGAGAGAAAATAGGAATGGAGGTGCGATGCTATGGTGAGACTTTAAAGTAAGAAGCAGAATCTTAGACTGAGTGTGGTATTTTACAGGAAGTCGGTGAAGCTGTTAAAGGACCGGAATAATTAGTTCTATGAAAGATGTTTTTGTATTGACACCAGCAGATGCATATTTTTAATCCTTTGAACTCTGTAGAGAAGTTTGTGTGGTCAGCCAGAGAGGATAGAACTACAAAAAACAATACAATATGTAACCAGAGCATGTTTTAGAGTAGCAGTGCTGTTAGCTGTGTGGATAGAGAAGACCACATTTGTCCAGGCAGACGGACTGAATGTCGAAAAACTGCATCCTGTTGCTGAAATTGTAGTTATTATTTTTTACGACACATCAGCATCGTCTGTTTTTTTTGTACTTGATCTGACATTTAACATTTGACAGTCTTGATAAATGTGGAACTCGTGGTTTCTCCTCACCTCACATGGGACAAAGTTTTCTATTGTAGCATAAGAATGATTAGTATTGGCAGGAGGGGCACAAACCAAGGTGATTATATGAGTTTGACGTCATGATCTTCTAGTCTTTTAGAAGCTTTGCAATGCCACATTAACATCACAGCCAATTTGTGCTATTTTGTTGTTGAGATAGAAGTTCCTGCAAAAGGTATTTATATAGAAAATTAAATGTGATGCTCCAAAATAACCAGGCAGCGAGCCAGTATCTAAGCCATGCTGTCATATTCAAGATGAACTATGCCAAATCTTCAAATTCAGCTTGTTCTTCAAATTCAAACTGTTACTATGATACAATTTCTCATTGTCGTCTGAGCTCACTCTCCAGCAGACTTGGACTATAAATACAGAGGGTGAGGTTGCCCTTCTTTCAGCACCATTCCCACATTCCTCCAGGACAACCGGTAAACACGCCGGCATCTTCTGAATCATTTGGAATCACCAAGGCAACCCCTGTACACAATTAGGCCCATAAACACACACACTTACACATACACACAGCTGGTTTGGAAGAAAGAGAAAGACTCGCAGGGCTTTTCCTGTCATCTCTGTGTGCGTGTGCCTCAGTGAACGCCATAAACACACCATTCATTATATCTGCTGAGCGTTCAGAGCTTATCAGGCAGCGGTCTGCAGTGTGGAGACTGGAAATCCCCTTTTGCTCTCCAGATTTATTACCCACCTCATAAGGAATGCACACAAAGTTGATGATGTAAGCCATCAGAGAGAGAGTCAGTGAGCTAAGGCACGAGCTTTTTCTTATCAGTCTTGAATTCGCCCTCTGTTGTCATTTGCAAATATAGTTTTTTCACTGATGCTCTGCAGTCTGGATTTTTTTCTTAAATATTATTTCTCAAATTTTTACACATATAATTTAAAACTAAATCAATCAAACATCACCAGCACTTCACTAACGTTGCTGGACTTCCATTATAAAACATTTAACACCCTTCACTGCTCTTGCATTTCTGCTGACTGACAGTTAACAGTAAGTGATGGTGACACTAATTCACAGTGTTTACGGCAGCGTGAGTTATCGTTGGTTAGGCACCGTGGAGCCTGACACTACCAGTGGGTTGTTACATGCTGCCCCCTTCTGGTCAGGGAGCTAAACTGCAGAACATAACCTCCAGCTCACACAAGAATTAAAGCTTATTATTATTTTTTTTTAACATACATGTATTATTCTTTTTCTGATCGTGATATTCAGATTTTCAAACTGCAAAGATAATTGTTTTTGAAGTAACTCAAAAAGTGTAAAAAACAGCGAGGATCTGTCCTCACCTCACATGTGCATACATGGAAAGCTGGAGGCAGGACCAGCAGCAGAAGACCAACAGACTGATCAGAGTAGAGAGCAGATATGACACTGATCAGCATATGGCACTGCAGGGAGGAGCTGGAGGGGAGATGTGTTATAAAGCAGCTTGTAGTAATTGTAGGTAGATATAAGCAACTTAAGCAACATGTGGTCATTTCATGATCAGCTGAGGTTCAGCCTATGTTTGTTCTTCTTCGCAGATCAAAAAAAGGATTCGTTTGATTTGGTAATATAATTAATTCACATCTTTTTGTCTTTGTTTGCAGGTCTGCAGTCTGGGTTTGTCACTCTGCCGCGCCTCTCCCGCATCGACAGACAATTCCATGATGGAAACGCGCAGAAAGGCTCGGCACCAGACAGTGGCAGGCTAACACGTACGCGCTCGGACTCCCTCACTTCCTTCACTGTGGACCTCGGCCCTTCTCTCATGGCTGAGGTCTTGGGCTTGATTGACGACCCCAACCGCCTTCGGATATCCAATCACAGCCAAGAGGCAGGGGAGGAAGAGCAGGGTGAGGAGGGAGACGACAACAGCTCGCTAACAGAGACGCCCGTGCAGACCCCTCTAGTCACCTCACCCGACCTTTCCGTGTGCAGCGGGTCAATCGGGCAGGACACGAACAACAGGCGGTGCTCTGGTACGTCTGATTTGACAGAGGAGGAGGACAGGAAGTCTGTAAGGACACCGGATGCGTCCGCGCGGTCTCCTCATAGATCGGAGCCTGTCATGGAGGCAGAAAGGTTCCAGAAGGCTGCTGACGTGCTGTCCCGCCACTACGGTGGAGGATCCTTCACGAAGGGAGTGAGGAGGAGCAGTAGCGGTACAAACCAATCTATTTCCCAAAGCCGCGAAGCGTCTCACGAATTAAGTGAAGAAGAGGAGGAGATAAAAGTATAGATGTCAAAACTCTTAAACTGTCCAGCGACCTGGGTTCATGAGGGAGGAACGTGTGACTTTCTGTTCCTCAACAGAAACATCCTTCATCCTTTACACATGCATATACACGGAAATAACTGACCAGTACTCAGTCATGATGCCAGACCCCCCCCCCCCCCCCTCTTCCTGGACAACACTGCTGTTGTGATATTAAACTGTCTATTTATTTGTTGCTTTTCAGTATACAGACAACTAACACTATGTAGTCATGATGTTCTGAAGCAAATTAAAAGAACAATAAAGAGTTCGCAGGGCTGAGGTGTCAAAGGGAAGCTGGGATTTAAAGGAACAAAGTAGCTGCATTATGTTTCAATATTAACACATTACAGTCCCTGTAAATAAATTTAACAGAAGGGATTGTTTTGTTTTTATTTTGTTTTTTTACAGGTTCAATTCTAATACTAATCCAAAGTCTATATGATGACCTCCTGTAACAACTATAATACTCAGTAAACATGTATCAGTGTTAGACTCGATGTTGAATAAAGTGTGGGCTGGTGTAATAAAAGACTGATTTAAAACGTGAAATATCTGCTTACATTATCCATTAATGATGTAATCCCACTCCCACTATTAGTCTGTCCTCTGGATTTTTTTATCTTAATGTTTTATTGCAAACATAAAACGTGGCTGATCCTGATACAATGCAGCTCAGTCTACTGTGATCCTGCCTCATAGACTCTGATTGGCTCTGTGAACAGTCATGAGTCAGACTGTAAATCACTCTGACTCATGACCTACTTTGAGAGGGGATGGTCCGCACCACTATAGTGGCCGGAGTCAGCTTATTTACAAGTCCTGTTTAAATGTGATAAAGTGCTGCACAACGTCAGACATCGGTGATAATAAATAAGAAACTCTGAGAAGTGTTTCAGCTGTGCGCCCTGCCTCATATACACTAAAGGTGACAACACTTCTACAAAAGAAGTGTGACTGAATTAGAGGGAGACAGGTGGAAACAGAACATGCAAGGAGCAGAGATAGTTAAGGCAGAGGAGTTTAAATACAACCATCCAAAGAAATGGTCAGTGCACAAGAGAGGTGAAGAAGAGAGAGCAGGCAGGGTGGAGCAGGTGGAGACCCGTGTTAGGGATGATGTGTGACAGAATGATAGCAGAAAGAGTGAAAGCAAAGGTTTATAAGATGAGAGTAAGATCTGCTGTGATGCTTGGTTTGGACACAGTGGCACTAACAAAAAGACAGGAGGCAAAACTAAAGACATGAAGAAGAAGAAAAACAAGAAAAGAAACACCTGTGCATCCTTGATAATAACTCCTCCACAAACCTCCTCTTTTATCTATCTTCCAGATTAATTTTAGGAACTGATACATCCTTCAAGGTTGTGTACTAAGCCTGACTTCTGGTCTGGTTTTTATTTGGAAGAAGTAATGTTGAGGCTGCTGCAGCCTCTCTTGGTAAACCGTAATGGAGCTGCATGTCCTGCAACTTCATTGTATGTATTAATTTAACCATCATAATCTCTTAATCTCTCAATTTTCATTTATTTGAAAACAGTTTATGATTTTTTTTCACTTAAGTAAATGTTTAATAGTGAATGTAGTAGACCGATTTTTTGAGTTCAGTCATGTCTTCGACAACTCTGCGTTCACCACGCTTGTTGCAAAGACGTGCAAAAGCACACCTGAAAATGTGTGTGCAAAACTGCAGCTGCGCAGGTCATGTGGTGATAGAATAAGTACACTGGTATGTGTAAGTACATTTTCTTTGTCAGCAAGCGAGCTAAAATGTATTTAGCTGCCAAATGGAGATTATCAGTGTGATTAAATGAGTTTGTTAGGCCAGGTAGAAGCCTGCTGGACACTCCTAGGTGAGGTGTTTCAGATGTGTCCCATCAGGAGGAGCCGCCGAGTCAGAACTGTTACATCTTTTGGCTGGCTTGCGAAATGCTTTGGGAGCATCAGGAGCATGAGTAAGACCAAATTTTCACTCTGTGCTACCTCAACACTCAGCATAACTGCTGTTACACTCGATCTGATGTGCTCGCTTTGCCTACAAATATAACAATGACAACCCTCAGATCAATGTATTTTCTAAAACTACCTTACATAAAAACCAGTAAATAGCCGAGCCTTAGTTTAGTCCAGATTAAACATATTATGAAGAACAAAATGGGACATCATTGAGAGCCGCATTTCTTCATGGGAGACTTCATTTACTCACTCATACACACATGAATCTTTTTCAGGAGGGTTCCAACCATTAAAGACAAACTGGAGCTACAATCCGTGTTGTGTACCAACTTGAAACCATTTGTGGTTGATTTTATAGATCTCACTAAAAATAGGCTGTAAGCCATTCATATGCAATAGTATGCCGTTTGCAGTGGAGAATCAGATGATATAACCAAACACGATGTCAGGTATAGAAGCTATTGATGCATTTGATGCCCAGAGTGGACACCAAACATACATACATATAGAATTTATTTAATCCCACACTGGGAAATTCACTTGTTACAGCAGCACAACTGACAGCTAGAAAAGTGAATTGGAGATATATTATATCAGCGCATTAAAAAAAGCCAAAATCCTATAATATTTACAGATGGTTACTATATACAGTAAAATACAACATTTTTTTAATAGTGATAATTATATACATGAATTTTTAAATAGTATTATCACCTCAAACAAAGAGATGCATACTGGGTTTAGGCTCTTTAGGTCACCAGTTACCCTGGACGTCTATGGCTCATGTGTCTTGTGATAATTACTTTGGTCCTAAAATAGAGTCACTTTGTTGGTATAAATTAAATTAAATCAAATTTTTAATGCTAGGAGGTCAGTTTCTTTATCATAATTATGCAAATTCTCCTGACAATTGATCAACAACCACTGATCAAGGCCCACTGATCAAAGACCACTGACCTCCACTGACCTCCCAGCCCATTGTTCCTTCTGTGGGCTGGTTTCAGTCATTGGGGAAACCTGCAGTCAGCTGAGACTGAAGGAGTCACTTGGATGAGTGATGAAACGTTTCTCCCACTGAAAACGCTACGTCCAGACTAGCACTGAAGTGTTTGTCACACCTTCTGCAAATACCACCTTTTCCACAGAATGCTTCAATGAGTCTGGTAATGCTTGAAGCATGACGTCTGGTTGGTACATTCAGGCTTAATCTGGTTCATTTGCAGATGTTTCTTAGTATTACTGTTTCATCTGAAAGCTGGCAGAGCCTGTTATCACGCCCCTTTGCCCACATAGTGTTTTTCCAAATTTTCAACAATAAATGACCTTTGGACTGCTCTTATGTCTATTTGCCCCCGATAGTAAAGACTTAAAAAACAGGTTTAAACCCAGGTCTATAAGGTCTGTGTGATTTTTTTAAATCATTGCTTGTTTGATTTTTTCCACTTCTCTTCAAATGACCTCAATTCAGTTTAATTCAGTTTCATTTATACAGTACCAACTCAGAACAACAGTCGCCTCAAGGTGCTTTAAATTTATATTGTAAGGTAGACCCTACTATAATACATGGAGACGAAAACCCAACAATCACATGACCCCCTATGCACAAGCACTTTGGTGACAGTGGGAAGGAAAAACTCCCTTTTAACAGGAAGAAACCTGCGGCAGAACCAGGCTCAGGGAGGGGCGATCTGCCGTGACCAGTTGGGGTGAGAGAAGGAAGACAGGATAAAAGACATGCTGTGGAACAGAGCCAGAGATGAGAGAGGTGACTGAAGAAGACATACTCAGTGCATCATGGGAGTCCCCCAGCAGCCTACACCTATTGCAGCATAACTAAAGGAGGATTCAGGGTCACGAGGTCCAGCCCTAACTATACGCTTTAGCAAAAAGGAAAGTTTTAAACCTAATCTTAAAGGTAGAGATAGTGTCTGTCTCCCAAATCCAAACTGGAAGCTGGTTCCATAGAAGAGGGGCCTGAAAACTGAAGGCTCTGCCTCCCATTCTACTTTTAAATACTCTAGGAACAACAAGTAGGCCTGCAGTGCGAGAGTAAAGTGCTCTAATGGGGATATATGATACTATAAGGTCATGTGAGAAGCAGGATTTTAAATTCAGTTCTGGATTTAAGAGGGAGCTGATGAGGGGAAGCCGTATAGGAGAAACATGCTCTCTCTTTCTAGTCCCTGTCAGTACTCGTGGTGCAGCATTTTGGATGCATACATACAACTGTTTTTAACTGTGGATCATATCAAAATACTTTATTAATCCTGAGGGAAATTAGGGTTAATTAGGGATATTTCAGGTGATTTGAGATAGTGGACAGAAACAGCAGGCATGGTTGGCAAGTTTTAGCATGTCAGACAGAAATACTCTTCTAAGTATTTTTATGTACTAATGATTTTATCTGTCTCTTATTTATGAGTCATCTGCATGCAGGAGAGTTTTCTTTAGCTTCCTCTGTTGTGCATTGTGGTCTATTGGAAGTATTCCCTCATATCTTGTCAGATTCCTATTTATTCCAATAAGTAGAGCAGCCACCTGTGAGAAAAGATAAAATCTCTCTGTGTGTGTGTGGGTGTGTGTGTGTGTGTGTGTATTTGCCTTCAATAACAAGTTGAAAAGGTAAAACCAAGCGAGCATAAATGCAGGATTTAACGCTCTATGTCACCTCCATGTTTCCAGTAAATATTGTATCTCTTACTAGAATTCCTGCTTGTAGAATAGTACCTGCTTCACTTGGGCTGCACTCAGCCTACAGTTTTTTTGTTTCCAGATAAATCTTGCAATCAAGTCCCTGTCGCATTAGTTCACACCATAAAACCAAAACCCAATTGGTGGCATTTTGAAATCAAGTCTAACTAGCCTTACAGGTCTCAGTATCAAACAGCAACAAACGCGGGGTTTTCTGTAAGTTGCAAGTCTTGACTTGAATTTTGTTTCTCTCTCTTTACCTGTTTTCATCGCTGAATGGCCAGTTTTATGTACAATTAGTTTTCCTGGATCACTGCACACAGTTCCGTCAAAAGGAGGTAGGAGGGATTTGTTAAGGTAGGGAGTTAAATAGTACCTCAGATCTCAGATAAAGCAGACCCGAGGAAAGGAACACAAGGTGAGTCCATGCTACAGAGCTCACAGAATACGCTTTCAAATATATGATTCAAACTGAATCTTTTCATTTTATCATTTTGAATAATGTGAAGCTGCCTTTAGGTCTAAACGATACTAAAAAGCTGCCTGAAGTCACATCAGTAAAAAGGAGCACTGTGAGGATGTTGTTTGGGCAAATTTACTCAGCGGGGTAAATCAGAAAAATGCTGATGTGAGAGAAAAGCGCAGAGTATTTTCTACTAATAATGCGCTAATTTGTTAACAAAGATGCAGTCAGTTCGTTTCAGTAAAGAACTACAATCTATGAAGAAATCAACAGCAAATCAGCGGATCAAACACGGTGGTGGAGCAAAAGAAACAGTAAAGGGTTCTCTCTGAAACACGGCAGTCAGATAAATGAGAGGCTGATGAAGCGGAATTGAAATGATTTTGAAATAGAGTTTATATTTACACACCGGTGCATATTTACACACTGGATCTTATAATAGTGAAGTGCATTTGTCATGCGTTTCATTTTTAAATAGCTTTTGTTCCTATTACTGCAAGATATCTGTGTTTCTTTCTCTTGTATGACTCTGCAGCTCAGATGGAGGAGACGGCAGCTGACAACAAGGTAAAGGAATTTCACCGATGTCCTTATCTCACAGTTACATCGTCGTGGTAATAGGATTTTCTGTCACTTTGAGTTTTGGATTCTTTTATTATCATTATTACATTTTTAGTTTAACTTTTATTTTATTTTGCTTCAGTTCTTTCTTTCTTTTTTGACTTGTTCCCCTAACTGTTCCGTGTTTGCACCTTTGTCCTCCTGCGGTCCTGTTTATTTGGGATCTTGTTTAGTGTTAGTCTTTGTGTGTCAGTGCACTTGCCTCTTGTTTATTTCTACTTCCACAAGTTACTTTGGTGGCTCACGCTCGTTTGTTTGTCCTTTGTGATTGTTCTGCATGCTTTCAACAGTGTGAAATTACTTTCACAGCTTCGTTCCGCTCCTGTCTCTCATTCCCCATCAGCCCTCATTGTCACGAACACCGTGTACGGTCCCTCGTGTGCTCTCCAGAAGGAGGTCCTTGTCATTCATCGCTGGTTTTTGTGTTTGTTTTTGTTAATGTTGGGTTTTTTACTGGTTTTTAAAGGCTCACTTACTGTTGGAGCAGTTCAGCCTGCGTCCCACATTTGGATGCTCACGTCGACATTCCACACACCTGTTGTGACCTGCATTTGGTTTATGGTGTCAGATTTGTCACAAACAAAAATGTCACTAAACAGAGTCATGAATACAGGATTCTAAACAAGACTATGTAGTGTTTTCTATGTAAAGATTTAGTAGAAAATGGCATCCTGTGTAAATAACAAAGTCACACCAACCTGGTATGTGTTGTAGTTCAGGTTTCTCTGTTCAGTGTTTGGATAACCAGTTTTGGCCTTTTTTACACAAAGAAAGAAACATAATCTTTACAGGATGCAGAGTAAATGTGAGTTTACATCTAATGTTTCACTCTGAACACTGAAATACTGGTGGAAGTAATGCTCAGGATTTAGAAAGTGATTAAGTGTAATGATGTGGGCGTTTGTTGTCTTTGTCTGAAGTCCAAACCTGTTGGGCTGTCTGTAAATAAAACACACCTAACTGTTTTAGTCTGAAATCCTACTGTGATATGAGTGGTTCTAGATTTTTATCGTCTCATATTTAAGTAATTTTTTTTTTCATTCAAATGAGCATTTATTAAATATACTTGAACCTCTCTTTTTCATTTGAGATTAAAATGTTTTGATTGAATGTTTTGCCCTATAATAGAAGAACAGAATAGCTCTTTATTGTCATTGTACATGCACAATGAAATTATGGAAAAACACACTGTAACTCTTTTCTTAGTGCCTTCCAGCGAATGATGCTCATGAAGCTCAACAACCAGAAGAGAATGAGGAAAAGGGCAAGACTAAAACTACGTCTGAATCAGTTGTAGATAAAGACAAAGGTAATATTTTTAATCAGAAGCTTGGATTTTATAGCTTATATTTGCATTTCAAACTTACTGATTTTGTTTGGTTTGTTTCAGAACTGCCTGAGCTCACAATTGTGTTACTTGGTGACACAAATTCCATGGAGATTGGGCCAAACAACATTTTACTTGACCATGAAGAGAAATCCAATGTGGATCAGTTTTCATCCAAGTTGTATGATATGTGTGGTCGGCAAATCTCTGTCATTAATATGATCGGTCTCCAAAATGTTGCTAAAATCCCATCAAATCAGGCATTTCATGTCTTTCTCTTACTGGTACCATATGGTCTGCATTGCAGCCATTACAGCTCAGGGGTTCAGTGGCTTGAAAAAGCTTTTGGGAAAGGATCTCTTCCTTATGTAATGACAGTTGTGACTCGTGAGCCAGGTGAAAAATGTGAAAGTGCACTGGCAGACCTGAAAGCTAACAGTGGTTTTAATGAAAAAAGATTCCACACATGTACAAGAAATATGACAGATGAAAAAGAGATAATAGCTCTGTTAGAAAAAATAGATGCCATGGTCTCTGAAAACAATCCCCACTGCTACAGAAGACTGATGTGTGATGAAGACAAAGAGGAGGATCATCTGGAGCCAAACAAAAAAGAGGATGAGATCAGATCTTCAGGTTTTCAGCAAAAACAAAAAGGTGAGATGTTATGATGGAGAGAACTTAATTCCCATAAATACAGGTTTTTATGTTGAATGTTGTTGTTTTTATTTTACTTTTAATGCTTTTTATTGTTTTTTCCCCTGATTTTTGCTCTTGGCTTTCCAAAAATATTTTTATTAACATCCAATTCCCAATTACTGTAGAAATTAGCAATAGATGTAGAAGTTTTATGTTATTAACTCCATAACTGGTTTGCTTGAATGTTTACAGTGACCATTTCATTTTAACAGGATTTACCTCATGTCAGCAAAATGCCCCCAACTATATATCAGATCCCCTCATTGTAGGGGTCAGTTTCTTTTTCCTTAGTTTAACATTTGAGGCACTGGTTTATAGTTATTACTTTGAATACATAAACCAAACAATCCTCACCAGTTACTACCAGAACATATAGCTTTTAAATAGAAACAAAAACAGGAATAACATGTCTTCACATAGAAATAAAAAAATATAGCTTCCCAATCCCACTAACACTTTCTTCCCTGAGAAGCTCATAAGAGTTACTCAGTCCAGGATCAGGATAATTCATTTAACTGTTCAATGACGCAGCTGTTACAGTAGTCCATGAACATGGGTTTTCTGGGTTTCAGGAATATCTATTACGCTGTAATTAAATATTTTAGTGGAGAAAGTACCTTGTGGCCTTTTGTATTTGTGGCTATTGGTAGCTGTCAAAGCTGAGCATTAGTAATTATGGCTACTGGATCCTGTCAGGGGAATGCCAGTGGCGGCTGGCTAAGGAGGTCGTGCCCCACCCTCACCCAGCTGCTTCCAGGTTGACCATCTCAGGGGAAGACCCCCCATTTTCAATGTTTGTATGGGTGTCAAGCACACACAGTGCTGCTGCCAGACCTAGACTCCTGCGAGCACTGCTGCATAATGCAGATTGTTGGCAGGTGTTGGCAGCCTGAAAAGCCATTGCTTGTGTTTCTGACACGACAGCGAAGCCTAGTGGTAAATCCAGTTCAGCTGCTGTTTGCAGGGTGGACATAGTCGAGGACACGGAGGCTCATTTTCCTCCTAGACTCTGAAGAAGGGCACAGAGAAGATGAGGAGGAGGATATTAACAAAGATATCCTTGGAGATGAAAATTAGGTGGATGAGGAAGATTCCATTCTTTTTTCCCTACAACTATAGGCAGATCACACTACTCAGCCTTCCCAGTCCTCTCTGGGCTGTTTGAGTATGTATGGGAGTTTTTCCAACCACTTTACATGTGCTTTGTAGACTTGCAGAAAATAAGTCACCATGTCGAAGGATTCTGTGGTGGGTACTTTCGGAGTATTGGGTACCTGGCCCATTCTTATGAGCCTTTCGGTCCCTGCACAATCTCAGTGAGACCCTAGTTTGCATTACCAACAGTAAGTCATTTTTATGAGCCCATGGTTCTTAGCTGGAAAAGGGTTAGTGCCCAGGGATGAGTTGCAGCCCCAAGTGGAAGTGTTTAAGTTTCTTGGAGTGTTGTTCACAAATGAGGGGAACAAGAGAACTCTGTGCATCCCAAAAAGTTGATTCTGTTCATCTGGGCGTAGGGTTTTCAGTGGGAGAAATGTTTCGTCACTCAACAAAGTGACTTCTTCAGTCTCAGCTGACTGCAGGTTTCCCCAATCTTATAAATAGTATATTGGGGAAGATTGGAGAAACCTGCACCCAGGACCCAGGAGAGAGAGGTCTGGGCTTCACTGCATCTTGGCCTTGGACTGGACTGGTTAGATCTAACTGAATGCAGACAACCCTACAAATAGAAACTGAAGATGGCTGCATTAAAGGCCTGGCAGAGCATCTCAAGAGAGGAAACAGCATTTGGTCCATGTTTTTTAGAGTTCAGTCAGTCATTGACTGCAATGGATTCTCATCCAAATGATCAAACAATCCTGATCTAAAATGATGTCATTCTGTCCAATTAATTTTGAGTCTTTGAAAACGGAGGCTTATGAATAAAAATGGCTGTAATTCCTAAACAATTAACACAACCTTTTTTTGTAAAATCCCTTTAATTAAAGCTAAAAGTCTTTTCTTCCATCACATCTTGATTGTTTGATTTAAAATCCACTGTGGAGGAGTATAGGGGCAAAACTACAAAAATAGTATCTTCATTTAACTAATTATGGAACCACCATTCCTAATTATTTAGAGAACTTAATTAGCTCCTGATATGGTCGACATGGGTCACTTCTCTCAGTTAGGAACTTTCTGAAGTGAAACTGTTTGTGTTTGTCTGAATCTGCAAGGAGGGAGGTCTAAGATTTTTTTTTACACTAATTTTACTAGTTGGCTACACAATGCTTCCCCCAGCAAATTTACCTCATTATGCATTTCAAAAAAGTTCATGAAATACTTTTGCAGCAGTTTGACTGTTTATTTACTCATTGTACAGATTATATCGGATATGTTCTTTAATTTTTCTTATATATAATTGTGCTGCTACTGTAGTGTATTATACCATTATTGAAATGTATTTTGTGTTGTTTATTATTACTTTTAGAACTAGCCTCTGCTCTTCGACAGTCGGCATCTGCTGTTGGACGATCAGCATCTGCTGTTGGACAGTCAGCCTCTGCTTGTTGGACAATTGGCCGCTGTTTTTGGACGGTTGGCCGATGCAGTTGGGCATTTGGTCGCTGTGGTTGGAAGGTTGGCCGCTGTTTTTGGACAGTCAGCCGTTGTGGTCGTGCGATGAACTGCTGCCTTTGGTTGGCCAATCGCTGCTGCTGGGTGGTCAGCCACTGTGGCTGGGCATTCAGCCGCTGCTTTTGGAATTTCAGGCACTGGTTTTGGGCAGTCAGCCGCTGCTACTGGAAGGTCATCCGCGGATGCTGGAAGTTCATTCGCTGGTGTTGGATGGTCAGGCGGCATTGTTGGGACTGTATGCCACTGCTCTAATATCTTGTTTATATTTTAAAGACCAAATTTCCAAATGCAGAATTTGCTTTAAACAGACTAAATTGTTCCCGTTTTGATCTAGATTTTGTATTATATATGATGCGATATTGTGTCCACCCAGTAGTAATCTATCCCAGTTGAATTTTTGTGCATTTTCATTGTGTTTTTATGTTCATTTATCATAATGTCTGCTTCCTTGTTGCCCAGGTCACTCGGGAAACTAACTTTTTAAATCTCAGGGAATTTGTTTATCAAAAGAAATCATTGAAATTACCCAATGGGCAGAAATTACAACTGCGATAATGATGACTAGCTCCCCTATTTATCTGGAAAGTTTTTTTCCTAATATCATCACTTTAATTATGTAAATTTCCCCCTGAGACATTATGTCCTCTGTAGTTGACACAGATAAACAGAGAGGTGCGTTTTTTTCCCTCAGTTCTTAAGAGGTTAATAATGTTAAATCATATACAAACACCAAAAGATTTTGGTTTAATCGAATATATAAAACAATATATTTGTAGATTTGGAAAAAAATGTGCGTCATTGAGTGTTGTAGTTCCCTAACTCCTTTACTTTGCAGTCTCTAAACAAAGGCTGTGTGAGACTACATTTTAATAGCGCCATATGTGATTTCAGTCAGTAGAGGGCACTGTTTACTGTTAACTTATTTGTAGTGGCTCAGCATACAGACAACTAATATTATACAATCATGAGTTAATTTACAACAGCAAGATGCACTCCAACAACACAAACCTTCACCAAGGCAACTCACTGTCGGGGCAGTACTTACTATTAAGGGAATAGTGCTGTATTTTGTATATTTTCATTGTGTTTTCTTTGATATTTTGAAACCTTTTTCATGTGAATATAGTACATGCATGACATTTATTTCATTCTTTAATAAAATTCATTTAAATGTTTAATAATAAATATTAAAAGTATGCATGAGAATTCTACATGTATTCAAACTGTTATGTATCTAAACACTTATAATCTGTTACTGTTGTGTACATAAAAGTCATAATAAAATAAATGTTACCAAAACAAACAAAAGTTGCACAATTTTAAGCCTATTTTTAAAAGATAAAAGAAATTTTATGAATGTTTCACCTTATTTAATCCTACAGAAGAGGTCAGAGATTCAAAGTAACAATATAATTAGAATCATTCCCTAAATGTCTGTATGTTGTCAATACAAATGTCAGTGAGAAACAGATTTAACTAGTTATAGCAGTTTTTATCACTTTGACAAGTCTATTGACTTTGAAGGAGAGGTCAGAGGTCAAATGTGACATGATATCTGAAATCTGCATATGGCCAGGGACTTGCAGGGGGTGTGAGCACCTGCCCATTTCCTGATGAGTGCCCCAAGTGCCCTTTTCATGAGGCATTTTTTTAAACTTTATTTTATTCTTTTTTTTTTTTATGTCTGTGTTTATGTATGGAGTCCTGCCTGTGCCCCTCAACAATAACATTTAGCTAATATTCACAATTTTGCTAAATAAAATGATCTGGCTTGCATTAGTCACATGAAAACCATGAACCAAAGCTCACCTTTGGCAGCAGAGCGCGCTGGTGGAACAAGCTTGCAAAGCACACGCTCATTTTTTGCTGCCTGGGCGATGCGGAGCTGTAGGGGAAGCACCGTAATTAATTGGGAGACGCAGACTGATGCAACAAAAACCAATAAGTAGGGTGTACAGCGTACACTATAGTCTATAACAACAGGAATATTAGGTTATTGTGTGCACGATGAAAGCTGTCTCGTGGCAACTGACGAATTGAAACAAATGAGCGTGCTGTGTGTGCAAAAGCGCAACAAAACATTACCTGTCCTTTTATTAAATGCTCAATTAGTGGTGGTCATTAGCTGCTAACTAACTAAGGGTTACAGGGGTCTTAGTCTGTCAACCGTTTTAGGGAACATATTTAGTTTTAAAGTAAGTTACAGGGCGTTCCCCTGCCTTTCTGGTATGCATATCCACATAATTATGGATTATTATAATTACGATATAAAAAACACAAACTGTAATTTAAAGAAAATACATTAAGAAACAGATTATATTACATTTATATTTCAAATATGACAAAAATGCAGATTTTTCAGCAGCAAAATTATTGTATCTCTACAGTTTAAATGTTTAATAGGCTTTCTGCCTGCACAGCTAGTCAAACAGATTGAATCATCATAAATGCATTATTTTATATTTATTATTTATTTTTTAAATTCTTATCACTTAGCACTAAGAATGAATAATAAGGGAAGGATTCTGGATCAGCACCATGATACAAACTTGTGGCCATAGTATGTACAGTATTCTGGAGAAGGTATGAAATGTAACTGTATATGCATGTGTGTATGTGCGTGTGTGTTTTATGTGCATAGATTTTTTTTGTTACATTCTTACCCTACTATGACAACCCCTTTCTTTTGCCCTACTAATACTCCGGTTTCAGTTTATTTCCCACATTTAAAAAAAAAAATCTGTTGTCTTATGGTTCCAAGAGCTGTCACCAGTCTTTGCATTTAATTGTTATTTCATTACATTTCTTTAATTAGTTACCCTCTCTCCTATGGACTTTTTAATGTCTACAGTCTCAGATCAACACAGCCCTGTCCTCCAGCATTATCAGCATCAGGAGCAGCAGTAACCCCTCAACAGCAACATTGTACCCCATCAGGTAAAACATAGGCTACGTTTGCTTTGCATTGTCACCCATCCAATTACAGTGATATAGTTTATGCGTTTTCATATTAGATGACGAATATGGTTCTATGTGCCCTTTTTAACTTTGAGCACCTGCCTCTTCGGAAATCTCTGCACGGCCCTGCTCAGCAGAGCTCTGACTTTTGGTCAGTCTGGCTGTAGTGCTGAAGAGAAACCTAGGGTTGTTCTTATTTCCTTCAATAAGTGATGAATAGTAAGATGTCTACTATTGAGGATTTTTTTTTAAAGCAGCAAATTGGCTTAAACTGGCTCCAGGCTAAATGATGATCTTCTAAATTAGTGAGAGGATATTTCTTCTCCAGCCTACGAGTTATCTGCTTTAAAAGAAGTTGTTACTTGAGTCACCTTTGCCTTCCTATCAGGTTAAATGCATCTGGACATTGTCCTCTGGCATAAACAATGCATTTTCTTAAATTGTCACTCACTGGGTATTTTTTCTTTTTAAGACCGTTCTTTATAAACTTCTGAGATACTTCTGTGGGGAGTTCCACTTTCTGAGATTCTCAGACTAACCAATCTAGCACCAACAACTATGCCACATTAAAAGTCACTTAAATCACCTTTCTTCCCCATTCTGATGCTCGGTTTGAACTTCAGTGAGTCGTCTTGACCACGGTGCATGCTTAAATCCTGAATATACTGAACTGCTGCCATGTGATTGGCTAATTAGATATTTACATTAACAAGCAGTTGAACAAGTACACATATTGAAATGGCTAGCGCCTGCCTGTTTGTGTGTGTGTGTCTTTGTCAGTGTTGGGACTAACCGCGTTACAGTAATTATGTTATTATTGTGATAACGAGCACGGTAAGTAGTTATTATGCCAAAACCAGGAACGCGGATTTAGATAGGCTCGTTATTCGTTACTTCGTGTGGTGGCAATCGCGGAACTTCCACAGATTCAGTAACATTAGCAAGTGGTGGAGGCCAGCAGGTGGATGAAGGAAAAGGGAGGCAAGAGGAGGAGAGAAGTTATGACCTGCAGTCTCTCTGGGTCAGATATAAACCAAGTTTAGTTGGAGTTTATTTTCGTTATGCTGACTTTTTCGTACTGCGTGCTAGCTAGCATGACGGGGTTTCTATACAGCTGGGTGAGTGCTATGTTACTGATGTTGAACTTTATTTTGTTCATAAGGTTAATTATTAGAGTTGCCAGCCGTCCCCTAAAAAACAGAATCGTCTCATATTCAGAGAAAATATTACGCGTTTCTTATTGAGGTGAAAAGAAACAGTTTTTCCCGGACTTCAGCTACAATGAAAAAGACACAAAGCTATTCTGTGTCTTTGCTGCACAGCTGCCTCTTCTCCTCTCATTCTCTCCCCTCTCTCTCCTGTTTGTACTTCAATCATGAAACTGATCAATGATCAACTGATCGGCTTTTCTCTCTTGTTTGTTTATTGCCTACTTCGTGTGGTCCGAGGGACCGCTCCAGCCTTCATCCGCCTTCGCTGGAAGGTCCGAGGGACCGCTCCAGCCTTCCGTTTCCACTGGAGGATCCAAGGGGCCCGTCCAGCCATCAGCGTCGCCTGCAGAACAGCAGCCGGTGCCGTATGCGGTGGGCATGAATCAAACATTTTCTTTGGGGTTACATGTTTTAAATGTTTGATTTTTGGGTGGGGGAAACTGTTACGATTCGGTGTTGTCAGTGTTTTGTTTTAGGCGTGATGGTTATGTTTCCTGCTTTACTTTGAAAGTCTGTCTTATCTCAGTGTGTTCAGTTTACGCTTCCTTGTCTCGTCAGTTCTGATTTGCCCCAGCTGTGTTTCCCTCCTGTTGTCCATTCCCTGATTGCTCCCTCTATGTATTTAAGCCCTGTGTTTCAGTTTGTCATGTCGCGATTGTCCCCCTGGTTGTAAATAGTTTGGTGTTTTGATGTAAATAAATGTCTTATTTTGCTTTGATGTAAATAGTTGTCGATACTTTCGTTTTGGGTTTTTTTGTGGAGACCAGTAGTAGTAGTAGTAGTAGTTGTTGTTGTTGGTGGTGTTGTTGTTGTTGTTGTTTTTCCCCTTATTTTTATTTTTTCTGTGTTGCACGCCGGTTGCCTAGGCCGGGGTGTAACAATGAAGACTTTTGGCTAAACTGTGTATTGCACCTTTTCCGCCCCATAGTCCCTTAATCTGTCCCTCTGCTAATCTGGTAAATCAATTGTCTTGTGGAGGTACCTCCAATATGACAAGGAGTGTAAGCGAGGATAAGGTCAGAATCTTTTTTATTTACTTATTCATTATTGACTTATTTATTTGGGTTTTTTTTTTTTGTTTGTTTTTTTTTGCCTGTCCCGTTTGGCTCTTTTGCCATCAGAATTGTTGTCTAAAGGCAAAGAAAGATGCCCAACGGATTTACTTTACCAAATTGACCATCCCAGCCTTGCCATAATGGTCCATTTGATTCACCTTTTATTGTTTATTTTATTTTCACTTACTGAATATGGGACAGACTTTACTGGGGGAAAGAAGGGGAGAAAGAAAGAGGGAAAGCTAAAGCATATAGTTAGGGCTGGACCAGGTGACCCTGAATCCTCCCTTAGTTATGCTGCAATAGATGTAGGCTGCCGGGGGATTCCCATGATGCATTGAGTTTTTCCTTTCCAGTCACCTTTCTCACTCACTATGTATTAATAGACCTCTCTGCATTGAATCATATCTGTTATTAACCTCTGTCTCTCTTCCACAGCATGTCTTTATCCTGTCTTCCTTCTCTCACCCCAACCGGTCGCAGCAGATGGCCGCCCCTCCCTGAGCCTGGTTCTGCCGGAGGTTTCTTCCTGTTAAAAGGGAGTTTTTCCTTCCCACTGTCGCCAAAGTGCTTGCTCATAGGGGGTCATATGATTGTTGGGTTTTTCTCTGTATCTATGAAGCGCCTTGAGGCGACTTTTGTTGTGATTTGGCACTATATAAATAAAATTGAATTGAAATTGAATTGAATTGGAAAGAGAAACAGCTGAGAAGAGGGACGGGGGAGAAGGGCAAAAACCAAAAACCAACAGAATGAGCAGAAAAAGAAAAGAAAAAAAAATGCATATATCAGTCACCTGGGTCACCTGCTGAGAAAGAAAAAAGAAAACAAGCAGAAGAGAACAAGAGTAATAGAATAAACAACATCACAATGATATATGGGAATATGACAGTAAATACTAAATATTACACATTATTGTGCAGCACATAAGATCAACACAACACAGTGTGCTTTGAGGTAGGAGCCAAAAAGGGTGTAGTTTGTGGGTGTGATCACCCGTGGTACACCTGTGAGCATGGACGCGCTTGTTTTTTGTTTTTTAAAAGGTTCCTTCATGTAATGATCTGCTAGAGGGTGTGGGGGGGCCACAGCCCCGTCCTCCAGGGCATGAAGCAGGTATGGAGGAGATCAAAACTCCAGACATCCAGAGGCCCCCAGAACACAAGAGACCAAGGAAGACCAACAGAGGGGCAGCCGCGCCACTGTCCCAGAAAGAGCTGAGGAGAGTCCCAGATGAGGGCTCACTCAGCAGCCGCGGAGCAGAAACCATTTGTTTTTTTAACGTTTATCCCACACAGTCTTAAGAATTTATCAGTTCCTAAGTGTGCTTTATTTCTTGCAGCAGTCAGTGACTCAAGTAAAAAAAAAGGACAATGTACAGGAAACATTAAACGACTTCTCAGCAGGCTTCACCTTCAAGACAAAAAAACAAAGATGTTACCAGCAGACTTACTTAAAATATGTCCTCCTGTGAAACAGATCCATGACACATCTGAGAAAGATCTAGCGCGTACATTTCTTCAGAAGTTATCAATGCTGGACTATCGAGTCAGATACATTCCTGTAAGACAAGACGATGCTGATGTGAGCTATTCACAAACTGTTACGATTTCTGACAGTGATGACTTAGATGCTCTATTTAGCACCAGTGTAGATTCCCAATCAAAAGAGTGTCATGTGCATCCATGCTGGGAGTTAACCGTCAAGAAAAGACTGAAAAGATGAAGAGAGAATGAACAGAGAAGAAGAAGAAACGGCTGATTTGGGCCTGTGTTTAATTTGGGAGGCCACACAGGAAGCTGTGAGAAGAGGGGACGAGGACCGGTGAGAGGTGAAGGCTGGACGTGTTCAAGTGAAAGTATAGGAAAATTGGGTTGAAAATTGAGGCTGAACTTGTGGGGTTTAGAAATGTCCAGAGCATCGCAACAGAAAGGTGAATTAAAAAAAGAGAGAGAGAGCAGGATGAAGAAATAAATAAACTAATAATACATAAATGAATAGAAAAATCTTTTGTATATGGTGAGGTGCTGTGGGCACCTAAGTCTGTGATAGTGTGGAATTTTCAAGTCAATACCATGGTTGCATCTACTGAAAATCTCTGTGAAGCTTAAATCTCAATGACCTTGACTTCAAGGTCAGAGGTCAACTTTTCTGAAAATCAGAGGAGTTTCACATTCATAACACAGGTATGTCTACTAGGAGGCTGAAGGGTAGCACTATATATTTATAAACAATCAAAAACAACAATTATTACGCAATTTATTTCCAATTTGTATGGAATTTATTTCTGTAAAGGTGGTGTTTTAGGTCTGATTGAAGGACTGATGTGATGGTAAGGTGTCCGCTGCTGCGCTTTGAAGATTGGTAGGCTTTTTTTTTTTTAAATTTTCACAAGAATTGCTACTTCCCCTAGAGTTTTGGCCACTCCAACAATCAGAAGATTTCCCTATGAGCAAGCATTTAGCGACAGTGGGAAGGAAAAACTCCCTTTAAAAAGGAAGAAACCTTCAACAGAGCCAGGCTCAGGAAGGGACAGCCCTCTGCCACGACTGGTTGGGGTGGGGGGAGTGAAAATTTAAAAAAAAGAAGCCAAAGTGATCATTATTGAAGCAGCTTAATTAATTTTTGCATTGTAATTTGCTGTTAATGTCATTTTCCAACCCCAGTTTGTATTTTTATCACTTTTGTCCAGGGTGGAAGATGCCATGCTGGAGACTGATTCAGTATGGTCTTTCAATGTTGATACATGGGAACCTTTTAGAGAGGCCAGGGCTGAAAAAGGGATGCCGGAGAACCTGAGAGGGTGTTATCCGCTGGTGTGCATCCAAGGCCAACATCTCTTTAATTAGGCTGACAAATAAGCGTTGGCCAGCTTCTGGTCCTCGTCTAAACATCATTAGCTGTTCGAGGTCATCCAGACGTGTAAGTATTATGTATCTTGTCTCCAGGGATTCATGTCCTGTCCCTGGAACAGAGCCTTTATATTGTTCTTCCGTCTTAAATGTCCAGCGCTGTTGCTTGTATTTGTCTCCAATGAAATAGTTTTCAGTGTACACGCCAGAGTCTAGCACATGATCTGGTGGCTGACCCTGAGTCTCTATGATGAATTTCAGATAATCATAGTCATTCTCCGAAGGGTAGAGTGGCACCCCTGTAGCAAGCTCCACAGCCACCAGCCCCAGAGACCACATGTCACTTGCTTCATTGTAAGGAAGGCCAAGCATAACCTCAGGTGCACAGTAACCAACCGTCCCCACAAAGTCACCAGGTATCACTGCAGACGCAGGACATGCGAGGCCAAAGTCTATAAGTTTGACTTTGATGGGAGACTCATGGCGGTTTACAACCATGATGTTTCCAGGTTTGAGGTCAGCGTGCACTATTCCCACAGAACTCAGGTGGGACAGAGCATTTGTGATTTGACCTAAAATTGGCCTGACTTCGCTTATGGGGAGACCCTGTTTATTCCGGTCCCCTATGTAGTCCCACAGGCATTGATCAAGGAGTTCAAATTTCAGGCAAACCCGCTGTCCGTCGTGGAAAAAGCCGTTCCATTGAACAATGTTGGCGGCATCTGGATCCAACCTTCGCAGCTGCTCCAAGATGAAAATTTCCACATGTGCCTGTTGCAGAATATCAGGGTCGCTCTTGTTGACTTTAATGGCAACAGCTTGGTTGGTTGTTGTGTCGCGACATTTGGCTACAATACCAAAGCCCCCTTCTCCGAGGAAAGCCTCTACCTTGTAGTGCTTTCCCAAAATGCTCCCTTTAACTAATTCAAGCTCATCTGAGCTGAATGATGGACTGGCTGATGTGTGGACGAATACTTGCTGAGAAAATTCAACCGAGTTTTGAAAACTGCAGTTGATTTTCTGTGATCTCTTGCTTTCCAAGTTTGAAGGGTGCTGAAAGACCACAGGGTTTTGTGATCTTTCAGCACTCATGTCAATGCGCAGGGAACTCTTAGGGCTGAAAAAGGGATGCCGGAGAACCTCCGAGGGTGTTATCCGCTGGTGTGCATCCAAGGCCAACATCTGTTTAATTAAGCTGACAAATAAGCGTTGGCCAGCTTCTGGTCCTCGTCTAAACATTATTATTTGTTCAAGGTCATCCAGACGCGTCAGTTTTATGCATCTTGTCTCCAGGGACTCATATCCTGTCTCATACTGAAATTGTTGGTCAGTCTTAAATGTCCAGCGCTGTTGCTTGTCTTTGTCTTCAATGAAATAGTCTTCAGTGTAGACGCCAGAGTCTAGAACATGATCTGGTGGCTGACCCTGAGTCTCTATGATGAATTTCAAAACATCATAGTCTTCATTTCCAGGGTAGAGTGGCAGCCCTGTAGCAAGCTCCACAGCTACCAGCCCCAGAGACCACATGTCAATTGCTTCATTGTAAGGAAGGCCAAGCATAACCTCAGGTGCACAATAACCAACCGTCCCCACACGGTCACCAGGCATCACTGCAGACGCAGGACATGCGAGGCCAAAGTCTATAAGTTTGACTTTGATGGGAGACTCATGGCGGTTTACAACCATGATGTTTCCAGGTTTGAGGTCAGCGTGCACCATTCCCACAGAACCCAGGTGGGACAGAGCATTTGTCAGTTGACCTAAAATTGGCCTGACTTCGCTTATGGGGAGACAGTGGTTTTTCCGGTCCCATATGTAGTCCCTCAGGCATTGATCAAGGAGTTCAAATTTCAGGCAAACCCGCTCTCCGTCGTGAAAAAAGCCGTTCCATTGAACAATGTTGGCGGCATCTGAATCCAACCTTCGCAGCTGCTCCAGGATGAAAATTTCCAATTTCGTCTGTTGCAGAATATCAGGGCGGCTCTTGTTCACTTTAATAGCCACAGCTCGGTTAGTCATGGTATCACGACATTTGGCTACAATACCAAAGCCCCCTTCTCCGAGGAAAGCCTCTACCTTGTAGTGCTTTCCCAAAATGCTCCCTTTAACTAATCCAAGCTCATTTGAGCTGAAGGATGGGTGAGCTGACATGGTGAAATGTGTCGGCTTGGTCGGTGAATTGCTAAGTAAAATTCTCTCAAAACTCTCCAAAAAGGGTTTGCTTGCTGTCAGGTCAAGGTCCGTTGAGCATTGAAGTTTAACAGAGCAAAGCTCCTATTTATAGGTTTTTTCTCTCAGCAAGATGATGACATAACAAAGGATCTATGTCATCATCTTGTGATGTCACAAGATGTCACCTTTTTTCACAAGATGCATTCCATTTGGATCAAAGGCATTCTATTTTTTCAGTTGAAACACTAAAAAAAACAATGTTTCAACAGGCCAGGCTGCATTTTCTGCTGCGACATCTCAACAGGAGATAATAAGATAAAGACAAGGAAGACTGGTGATCTATCCATATCAGCAACATCGGCAGGTTTCTAGTGCAGGAAGTAATAAATTCAGCCCTCGTGTTTGCACTACAGGTTGCTTTCATGAGTATTTCTGTTTTTGTGGTGGGGGAATTTTTCCTCGTTCCAACGATGTAAACAAAAACATTAATTGTGCTTTCCGCAATGACTAGTAATCATTTTGTCCTACTGTTCATTTACAGAACAGGAAAGGTTTTGTTTGGTTATGATTGTTTTGCAAGAAATACTTCAATCACAGTGGGGTAGTCTTGATTAAAATGTTATATGAGAACTGTGGCACCATGTGTGACCAGATATTGGCATGTAGTCGTCGCCAGACTGTCATCAAAAGTGTGAAGTTTGGGACAGACTGGACAAAATACATTTTTAGAGATGAAAATCTTATGTCCAGTGGTAAATGATCAAAATTCCACCACAAACATGGCTTTGACGAAGATGTCCCTTTCTGAAGTAACCCCAAAAAGTTCCTGAAGTAACCAAATGGAATTTAACCAGTGACCTCTCACTTTGCAGGCGAATGTGTAAACCAGCGATGCCTGGAAAACACTAAAACTGTGCCAAAATGTCATTTTACATTCAAAATGGCGGACTTCCAGACTTCCTCTTTGGATTGGGTTCACTGAATCTGTGTGTAATAAATGTCATACACGTATTTCAAGCTGTAAATAAGTTGTTAGAAGTTCTTTAAAATTTCTTAAGTGGTGCTGTAGATCCATTTCCGCAGTGCCAGTCACTTTTTAAAAAAAAGTACATTTTGACCTGATGTGAAGAATGCAAAGAATTTCATTAGTTTGGAAGCATGTTTGGTATATGATATACTTGCCTGACTAATAATAATTTATTATTACTATTACTACTGTTGTTGTTGTTGTACAATGGAGCCTTTCCCCTGTGAATGACCAGCTCCCAGCTAAAATGTGTATTTTGTGCCATTTATAAGGTCAGTGCTTTATCATACCTTAAACTGTGCAGGGTAAAAGCCTCAGTTGCTGGGAAAAGCACAGGTGTATTACAGTTTTTCTGAATTGCTAAAACACTAAACCCCATTGTAAAAACTAAACTGTCAACTATGAAAACTCTTTCATCAAATCAGTCCCACTGTTGCCAAAATCTTAAACACTATTCAAAGCTCAGTCTCCCATTTAGCAAAACTCTAAACACAAAACACACTTAGCAGTGTGGTGCAGCTGTTGTCGTGTGAAGGCTGTGTGCAGTAGTGATGTCTCCTGTGTGTCGTAGCTTTGAAGCGTGTGTCGGGTAATCTCGTGGTAGTTTTGTAAAGCGCGTATCGAGGCTTGCTTTGATTACGTATGCAGTGATGTTCGAGGCCTCGCGGGCAGTCCGTACCACGTGACTGATTCAGGAACTGGCTCGCCGGTTTGCACCAGATTCTAAATAAATTGGGCAGCAAAACACAGCTGATTCCCCGTCACATTGTGTTGTGGAATTGGATTACGTCCCAGTTACATACTTACTTGAACATTTCTCCTTCGATGGAACCAGCAAGGAAGAGAATATTTGTCTGACAACATTTAATCTCATCTCTCCTAATAAAGTATGCACACAGTAATAAATATCACAAATGATAAGTACCATAATATAAATCAACAACACCACAGATCTTATAATCTGATTTCTGTCTTTTAGTTTATTAAAAAGTGAAGCACCACACACTAGTTTGTGTCATTGTCCAGATGTACATAAGCATGATTACACAGTTACACAATCATACCAAACTCTGTCCTGATAGTTTCCACTTTCTCTTTTGTATCAGACATACTGAGACAATATTTGGGATAAATAACCATGAAAACAATTTATTTATTAAGTTTAGAGGTTTACACATCACATCATTATAATCATTGAGCCTATCTGACTTTAATCGTCCACTTGATGGCGCAGTAGAGCCAATGAATCGTCACAATGCTTCGAACCATGAGTCGACCAGTTGGATGGAAAGCTTCAGTTCATCACAAGGCTTCATCTCACCATCACTAATGAAAGCTCTTATAATTTGGCTGCTATTAGAGACCATTGATTTAGGCTCTCTTTGGTTACTACGTGGATCTTTTTTCAGACAAATTAATGAAAAAAATATAATAAATGGAAAAACAGAGTACAAATGTGGACAGTTAACTGGATATTACAGCGCGATTTCAGTGCATAAATACATAAATACAGGTCTGAGACGTAAGTGGTGCAATATTGATAGAGCTCACATGACTCCGTCCTGTTCGTATCCCAGAAATCCACCAGGATTTTAGTGCCTCATATACTGCACAGGTCATCGGCACACCTGAGATTCAGGACGACATGCTAAGCAGTGCTGTGTCACCATCAATAATACACCATATTAATGTAAGGTACAATTACAGCTGGGCTCCGCCACATTTTATTTTAACAGAGGAAATAAAATATGCAGAGCTAGCTGAGTTGGTTGAAATTCAGTTGCTACTTTAAGAGAATTTCATACAAGAATAATTGAAGATAAAATAGGTTATTAAAGCTGTCATCATTGCTTCAGTGCCATATTCTCTCTGCTGTAACTCCGATTTGAAGAGGGCTTGTTTAGGCAACAACTCGGAGCACTATACGATCACTTAGGTGATTTGTTATAAATGTGAAAACAGCTATGCAGGTTTAATGCAAGGAAGTCTTTACTCAGTGTTTGGCATGGGTCCTAAATGAAGGAGGGGTAGTCTGTCAGTCACTGCATTCCTCACCTGCATGGGAAACTTCCCAAACTGGAAGTTATCAGAAACATTGGAGACAATACTGAATCCACCAGAGACAGCTGGGACAGGTCCTAGTCATTACCATACAGTAAAGAACGGATTTATTTCAGTTCAGTTCAAATTAATAAGGTGAAGAAAAAACAGAGACTGCATCTTATGTGTTTTCTATTCTATTCTAGTAGTTTTAGAATCCAATAACTACACAAACAATCATGGCAGTGAGGTGTGGAGGGCCAGGAGTGACAAAATGAATGAATTAAATATGCCATTAATTATTGAATTAAATGTTTCATTATTTAATTAAATGCCCATTCACTTCACTAGTGTTTGTAGTTGTTGTTGAGAAATGCCCACTGAAAGAATGGCCACCAGGGCAAGTGCCTGTAATCGGATTACAGTAACACGTTACTTGTAACGCATTACTGCCCATCTCTGTTGAGAACAAATAATGTAAATGAATGATAGTGTTCAAATTGTTCGTTAAAACTCTGCATATCTCAGAAAAACTAAAAAAAAAATCAGCTTTCTTCACTCACTTCTTTACAATGCAGCCATTACAGTCTTCTTTGATTGGTCGCTGCAGGATTGCCATTCTTCTCATGTTTAGTTTTTTTTCCTATCAGTGTTTTAATTCTATGAAATAAATTTTTCAAAGTCACTTTTTGCTTTCACTAGCTTGTTTTTAGTGTCCCACTTTTGGATCTTCTGAACTCAGTCTGATTAAAGTTGTCATTGTACTAATGTTATTCATGTGCAGCTGACTTCACAGGTGTGTGTGTGGTTTTTTTTTTTGCTTTTTTGCAACTTTTTGTGATATCTAAATGTTTAACCTGTTCAATAACATTATTACTATTCAGTGATTATTATATATGATTATCACTTGGCTACGTGAACGTACATAAATCTGTTAAATCTCAGCGACACAAGCATGTCTTCATGCACACACACAGTTTCTACTCCCATTCATTCAGGTTTATATTTACACTTTTTACAGGAAGAATGGACAGCCATCACTTTAAGGAAAAACAAAGAGAGAGAGAGAGAGAGAGAGATTATAAGTTCAGGGCAGGTCAGTTTTTATAGAAATGCATAGATGTGTGTTGTACTTCCATCTGGCTTATTACTTTCTAATGCAGGGGAAAGACATTGGCAAAGAAACACCTACTACATAAATAGTTTGATTTGAAGTTGCTCTTTTGAGTCCTCTCTATTGACTCTGACATCCTGCTGTTAACACTTTCATGGTATTGCTTTGTTTGCTTTAAACAAACCTCACAGGGTGGTAGAATATGTCTGCGGTGCAGAGGTCCTTGGATCGCCTCTCTGTTGTCTTTGTTGACAGCAATGAAGGTGGTGAAAGAACTGCTCACTCCTGATTGGACACTGAGCTGCACCACCTTCTCCTTCACTCCTCCATCTTGCTGTCCTCTGAGCTCTCTCTCCTTCATCTCCAGGGAACGAATCAGAGTGCGAGCACCCAACCTGTGGACTGTTAATCTGCAGACAAGGAAGAAAACATTTACAGTTCTAATGTTTCCTATTTTTGCTACATTTGTACATCACTGACTTTTCTGTTTTTCTGTGCTGAGGGTGCATTCTTTTTATATTAGAATTAGTAGAGTTACAGAGGGTATATAGAGTGTGAACATAAAATAAGAGCTTGATTAGGCTGTAGAAACGGATGAAAATCCAGTAAAGTGAAGAGTGTGTGTGTGTGTTGTGTGTGTGTGTGTGTGTGTGTGTGTGTGTGTGTGTGTGTGTGTGTCTGGCAGGAAGTGAAGCAGGAAGTCTGAATATAGCTTGTGAGCTTGTGAGAGACGTTTCAAAAGGAAACAGAGGAATTAGAGAGTGAAAGTGCTAAGAAATAGTAATGAAATGATATTAAATAAATGTCTTAGTGTGTTAATACAGTTGCCCATGGACTTGGCTCAACCTCAAGATGAGTACAGCGGCAAAATGATAGATTAACATAATTAAACAGGCCAGGCTTTGGCTGAAATTTTACAGCTTCACCTCTCATCCTGCCCTTATCCTGAGAAGAAGCTTAAAGGACAGTCAATCTCCTGATGAAGACAGAAGACAGACAGAACAACACCGTAGATTTGAGAATGACAGAGCAGAAGACAAGTACAACTGACCTAAAACACTGAAGGGTCCAGCAGCATGTATGTTAATGGAACATGCGCTCTGAATTACAAGCTGGAAAGTGTACCAGTGACATGACTGTGTGAAAGCACTGCATTGGACTGTCTGAGTTCATATTTGCCATGCTGGGAGTTAACTGCCAAGAAAAGACTGAAAAGATGAAGAGAGAATGAACAGAGAAGAAGAAACGGCTGATTTGGGCCTGTGTTTGATTTGGGAGGCCACACAGGAAGCTGTGAGAAGAGGGGACGAGGACCGGTGAGAGGTGAAGGCTGGACGTGTTCAAGTGAAAGTATAGGAAAATTGGGTTGAAAATTGAGGCTGAACTTGTGGGGTTTAGAAATGTCCAGAGCATCGCAACAGAAAGGTGAATTAAAAAAAGAGAGAGAGAGCAGGATGAAGAAATAAATAAACTAATAATACATAAATGAATAGAAAAATCTTTTGTATATGGTGAGGTGCTGTGGGCACCTAAGTCTGTGATAGTGTGGAATTTTCAAGTCAATACCATGGTTGCATCTACTGAAAATCTCTGTGAAGCTTAAATCTCAATGACCTTGACTTCAAGGTCAGAGGTCAACTTTTCTGAAAATCAGAGGAGTTTCACATTCATAACACAGGTATGTCTACTAGGAGGCTGAAGGGTAGCACTATATATTTATAAACAATCAAAAACAACAATTATTACGCAATTTATTTCCAATTTGTATGGAATTTATTTCTGTAAAGGTGGTGTTTTAGGTCTGATTGAAGGACTGATGTGATGGTAAGGTGTCCGCTGCTGCGCTTTGAAGATTGGTAGGCTTTTTTTTTTTAAAATTCACAAGAATTGCTACTTCCCCTAGAGTTTTGGCCACTCCAACAATCAGAAGATTTCCCTATGAGCAAGCATTTAGCGACAGTGGGAAGGAAAAACTCCCTTTAAAAAGGAAGAAACCTTCAACAGAGCCAGGCTCAGGAAGGGACAGCCCTCTGCCACGACTGGTTGGGGTGGGGGGAGTGAAAATTTAAAAAAAGAAGCCAAAGTGATCATTATTGAAGCAGCTTAATTAATTTTTGCATTGTAATTTGCTGTTAATGTCATTTTCCAACCCCAGTTTGTATTTTTATCACTTTTGTCCAGGGTGGAAGATGCCATGCTGGAGACTGATTCAGTATGGTCTTTCAATGTTGATACATGGGAACCTTTTAGAGAGGCCAGGGCTGAAAAAGGGATGCCGGAGAACCTGAGAGGGTGTTATCCGCTGGTGTGCATCCAAGGCCAACATCTCTTTAATTAGGCTGACAAATAAGCGTTGGCCAGCTTCTGGTCCTCGTCTAAACATCATTAGCTGTTCGAGGTCATCCAGACGTGTAAGTATTATGTATCTTGTCTCCAGGGATTCATGTCCTGTCCCTGGAACAGAGCCTTTATATTGTTCTTTCCGTCTTAAATGTCCAGCGCTGTTGCTTGTATTTGTCTCCAATGAAATAGTTTTCAGTGTACACGCCAGAGTCTAGCACATGATCTGGTGGCTGACCCTGAGTCTCTATGATGAATTTCAGATAATCATAGTCATTCTCCGAAGGGTAGAGTGGCACCCCTGTAGCAAGCTCCACAGCTACCAGCCCCAGAGACCACATGTCACTTGCTTCATTGTAAGGAAGGCCAAGCATAACCTCAGGTGCACAGTAACCAACCGTCCCCACAAAGTCACCAGGTATCACTGCAGACGCAGGACATGCGAGGCCAAAGTCTATAAGTTTGACTTTGATGGGAGACTCATGGCGGTTTACAACCATGATGTTTCCAGGTTTGAGGTCAGCGTGCACTATTCCCACAGAACTCAGGTGGGACAGAGCATTTGTGATTTGACCTAAAATTGGCCTGACTTCGCTTATGGGGAGACCCTGTTTATTCCGGTCCCCTATGTAGTCCCACAGGCATTGATCAAGGAGTTCAAATTTCAGGCAAACCCGCTGTCCGTCGTGGAAAAAGCCGTTCCATTGAACAATGTTGGCGGCATCTGGATCCAACCTTCGCAGCTGCTCCAAGATGAAAATTTCCACATGTGCCTGTTGCAGAATATCAGGGTCGCTCTTGTTGACTTTAATGGCAACAGCTTGGTTGGTTGTTGTGTCGCGACATTTGGCTACAATACCAAAGCCCCCTTCTCCGAGGAAAGCCTCTACCTTGTAGTGCTTTCCCAAAATGCTCCCTTTAACTAATTCAAGCTCATCTGAGCTGAATGATGGACTGGCTGATGTGTGGACGAATACTTGCTGAGAAAATTCAACCGAGTTTTGAAAACTGCAGTTGATTTTCTGTGATCTCTTGCTTTCCAAGTTTGAAGGGTGCTGAAAGACCACAGGGTTTTGTGATCTTTCAGCACTCATGTCAATGCGCAGGGAACTCTTAGGGCTGAAAAAGGGATGCCGGAGAACCTCCGAGGGTGTTATCCGCTGGTGTGCATCCAAGGCCAACATCTGTTTAATTAAGCTGACAAATAAGCGTTGGCCAGCTTCTGGTCCTCGTCTAAACATTATTATTTGTTCAAGGTCATCCAGACGCGTCAGTTTTATGCATCTTGTCTCCAGGGACTCATATCCTGTCTCATACTGAAATTGTTGGTCAGTCTTAAATGTCCAGCGCTGTTGCTTGTCTTTGTCTTCAATGAAATAGTCTTCAGTGTAGACGCCAGAGTCTAGAACATGATCTGGTGGCTGACCCTGAGTCTCTATGATGAATTTCAAAACATCATAGTCTTCATTTCCAGGGTAGAGTGGCAGCCCTGTAGCAAGCTCCACAGCTACCAGCCCCAGAGACCACATGTCAATTGCTTCATTGTAAGGAAGGCCAAGCATAACCTCAGGTGCACAATAACCAACCGTCCCCACACGGTCACCAGGCATCACTGCAGACGCAGGACATGCGAGGCCAAAGTCTATAAGTTTGACTTTGATGGGAGACTCATGGCGGTTTACAACCATGATGTTTCCAGGTTTGAGGTCAGCGTGCACCATTCCCACAGAACCCAGGTGGGACAGAGCATTTGTCAGTTGACCTAAAATTGGCCTGACTTCGCTTATGGGGAGACAGTGGTTTTTTCCGGTCCCATATGTAGTCCCTCAGGCATTGATCAAGGAGTTCAAATTTCAGGCAAACCCGCTCTCCGTCGTGAAAAAAGCCGTTCCATTGAACAATGTTGGCGGCATCTGAATCCAACCTTCGCAGCTGCTCCAGGATGAAAATTTCCAATTTCGCCTGTTGCAGAATATCAGGGCGGCTCTTGTTCACTTTAATAGCCACAGCTCGGTTAGTCATGGTATCACGACATTTGGCTACAATACCAAAGCCCCCTTCTCCGAGGAAAGCCTCTACCTGTAGTGCTTTCCCAAAATGCTCCCTTTAACTAATCCAAGCTCATTTGAGCTGAAGGATGGGTGAGCTGACATGGTGAAATGTGTCGGCTTGGTCGGTGAATTGCTAAGTAAAATTCTCTCAAAACTCTCCAAAAAGGGTTTGCTTGCTGTCAGGTCAAGGTCCGTTGAGCATTGAAGTTTAACAGAGCAAAGCTCCTATTTATAGGGTTTTTTCTCTCAGCAAGATGATGACATAACAAAGGATCTATGTCATCATCTTGTGATGTCACAAGATGTCACCTTTTTTCACAAGATGCATTCCATTTGGATCAAAGGCATTCTATTTTTTCAGTTGAAACACTAAAAAAAAACAATGTTTCAACAGGCCAGGCTGCATTTTCTGCTGCGACATCTCAACAGGAGATAATAAGATAAAGACAAGGAAGACTGGTGATCTATCCATATCAGCAACATCGGCAGGTTTCTAGTGCAGGAAGTAATAAATTCAGCCCTCGTGTTTGCACTACAGGTTGCTTTCATGAGTATTTCTGTTTTTGTGGTGGGGGAATTTTTCCTCGTTCCAACGATGTAAACAAAAACATTAATTGTGCTTTCCGCAATGACTAGTAATCATTTTGTCCTACTGTTCATTTACAGAACAGGAAAGGTTTTGTTTGGTTATGATTGTTTTGCAAGAAATACTTCAATCACAGTGGGGTAGTCTTGATTAAAATGTTATATGAGAACTGTGGCACCATGTGTGACCAGATATTGGCATGTAGTCGTCGCCAGACTGTCATCAAAAGTGTGAAGTTTGGGACAGACTGGACAAAATACATTTTTAGAGATGAAAATCTTATGTCCAGTGGTAAATGATCAAAATTCCACCACAAACATGGCTTTGACGAAGATGTCCCTTTCTGAAGTAACCCCAAAAAGTTCCTGAAGTAACCAAATGGAATTTAACCAGTGACCTCTCACTTTGCAGGCGAATGTGTAAACCAGCGATGCCTGGAAAACACTAAAACTGTGCCAAAATGTCATTTTACATTCAAAATGGCGGACTTCCAGACTTCCTCTTTGGATTGGGTTCACTGAATCTGTGTGTAATAAATGTCATACACGTATTTCAAGCTGTAAATAAGTTGTTAGAAGTTCTTTAAAATTTCTTAAGTGGTGCTGTAGATCCATTTCCGCAGTGCCAGTCACTTTTTAAAAAAAGTACATTTTGACCTGATGTGAAGAATGCAAAAAATTTCATTAGGAAGCATGTTTGGTATATGATATACTTGCCTGACTAATAATAATTTATTATTACTATTACTACTGTTGTTGTTGTTGTACAATGGAGCCTTTCCCCTGTGAATGACCAGCTCCCAGCTAAAATGTGTATTTTGTGCCATTTATAAGGTCAGTGCTTTATCATACCTTAAACTGTGCAGGGTAAAAGCCTCAGTTGCTGGGAAAAGCACAGGTGTATTACAGTTTTTCTGAATTGCTAAAACACTAAACCCCATTGTAAAAACTAAACTGTCAACTATGAAAACTCTTTCATCAAATCAGTCCCACTGTTGCCAAAATCTTAAACACTATTCAAAGCTCAGTCTCCCATTTAGCAAAACTCTAAACACAAAACACACTTAGCAGTGTGGTGCAGCTGTTGTCGTGTGAAGGCTGTGTGCAGTAGTGATGTCTCCTGTGTGTCGAAGCTTTGAAGCGTGTGTCGGGTAATCTCGTGGTAGTTTTGTAAAGCGCGTATCGAGGCTTGCTTTGATTACGTATGCAGTGATGTTCGAGGCCTCGCGGGCAGTCCGTACCACGTGACTGATTCAGGAACTGGCTCGCCGGTTTGCACCAGATTCTAAATAAATTGGGCAGCAAAACACAGCTGATTCCCCGTCACATTGTGTTGTGGAATTGGATTACGTCCCAGTTACATACTTACTTGAACATTTCTCCTTCGATGGAACCAGCAAGGAAGAGAATATTTGTCTGACAACATTTAATCTCATCTCTCCTAATAAAGTATGCACACAGTAATAAATATCACAAATGATAAGTACCATAATATAAATCAACAACACCACAGATCTTATAATCTGATTTCTGTCTTTTAGTTTATTAAAAAGTGAAGCACCACACACTAGTTTGTGTCATTGTCCAGATGTACATAAGCATGATTACACAGTTACACAATCATACCAAAACTCTGTCCTGATAGTTTCCACTTTCTCTTTTGTATCAGACATACTGAGACAATATTCGGGATAAATAACCATGAAAACAATTTATTTATTAAGTTTAGAGGTTTACACATCACATCATTATAATCATTGAGCCTATCTGACTTTAATCGTCCACTTGATGGCGCAGTAGAGCCAATGAATCGTCACAATGCTTCGAACCATGAGTCGACCAGTTGGATGGAAAGCTTCAGTTCATCACAAGGCTTCATCTCACCATCACTAATGAAAGCTCTTATAATTTGGCTGCTATTAGAGACCATTGATTTAGGCTCTCTTTGGTTACTACGTGGATCTTTTTTCAGACAAATTAATGAAAAAAATATAATAAATGGAAAAACAGAGTACAAATGTGGACAGTTAACTGGATATTATAGGCGATTTCAGTGCATAAATACATAAATACAGGTCTGAGACGTAAGTGGTGCAATATTGATAGAGCTCACATGACTCCGTCCTGTTCGTATCCCAGAAATCCACCAGGATTTTAGTGCCTCATATACTGCACAGGTCATCGGCACACCTGAGATTCAGGACGACATGCTAAGCAGTGCTGTGTCACCATCAATAATACACCATATTAATGCAAGGTACAATTACAGCTGGGCTCCGCCACATTTTATTTTAACAGAGGAAATAAAATATGCAGAGCTAGCTGAGTTGGTTGAAATTCAGTTGCTACTTTAAGAGAATTTCATACAAGAATAATTGAAGATAAAATAGGTTATTAAAGCTGTCATCATTGCTTCAGTGCCATATTCTCTCTGCTGTAACTCCGATTTGAAGAGGGCTTGTTTAGGCAACAACTCGGAGCACTATACGATCACTGCCGGTCACTTAGGTGATTTGTTATAAATGTGAAAACAGCTGTTAGATTTGTATTGTTGATTGTCATTTATGCTTAGAAACATTCAACCACATATGCTTAGAAGTGTATAATCATTTGTAGATTGAAAGAATGTCTCACCCTAGGAGGTCTGTAACAGCTCTGAGTAGCATGAAGGGGGAGGGCGTTCACTCCCTCTACAGAGTGTTCTGGCATAGATCACACACCTCCTAGGAGAGGTTGTATCTTCTCTTGCTGATATATGGTATAGCAAACACACGTATATCTGTTTAAGTGTAAGAGCCTTTTGTTCAGATGGACCGCTAGACTCCTGGCACCAGCTTTGGGGAGTCTTCACAGGGTCACATCTGGACCTCACACACATACACACACACACATACACAGTATTTTTTGTTCACATCTGGACCTCACACACATACACACACACACATACACAGTATTTTTTGTTCACATGTATACCTATGTAAGATGTTATATGTTAATGACCCTATGCATATTCATGTAACCACAATAAAAGGAGTGCTATGGGGAGCCTGGCTGAGAGTCTGACGGGGGCTAGGTGGTGGGACGACACTTGGCCCCAGCCAGGTTTCCCTCATGCATGAGTAAACCAGCCTGCTTGTGTCTTGCTTTGCAGTGTAACTATATTGTCTTCAACGTTCCAGCGGATAGGTACAAGCTACAAACCTATCAACAGCTATGCAGGTTTAATGCAAGGAAGTCTTTACTCAGTGTTTGGCATGGGTCCTAAATGAAGGAGGGGTAGTCTGTCAGTCACTGCATTCCTCACTTGCATGGGAAACTTCCCAAACTGGAAGTTATCAGAAACATTGGAGACAATACTGAATCCACCAGAGACAGCTGGGACAGGTCCTAGTCATTACCATACAGTAAAGAACGGATTTATTTCAGTTCAGTTCAAATTAATAAGGTGAAGAAAAAACAGAGACCGCATCTTATGTGTTTTCTATTCTATTCTAGTAGTTTTAGAATCCAATAACTACACAAACAATCATGGCAGTGAGGTGTGGAGGGCCAGGAGTGACAAAATGAATGAATTAAATATGCCATTAATTATTGAATTAAATGTTTCATTATTTAATTAAATGCCCATTCACTTCACTAGTGTTTGTAGTTGTTGTTGAGAAATGCCCACTGAAAGAATGGCCACCAGGGCAAGTGCCTGTAATCGGATTACAGTAACACGTTACTTGTAACGCATTACTGCCCATCTCTGTTGAGAACAAATAATGTAAATGAATGATAGTGTTCAAATTGTTCGTTAAAACTCTGCATATCTCAGAAAAACTAAAAAAAAAATCAGCTTTCTTCACTCACTTCTTTACAATGCAGCCATTACAGTCTTCTTTGATTGGTCGCTGCAGGATTGCCATTCTTCTCATGTTTAGTTTTTTTTCCTATCAGTGTTTTAATTCTATGAAATAAATTTTTCAAAGTCACTTTTTGCTTTCACTAGCTTGTTTTTAGTGTCCCACTTTTGGATCTTCTGAACTCAGTCTGATTAAAGTTGTCATTGTACTAATGTTATTCATGTGCAGCTGACTTCACAGGTGTGTGTGTGGTTTTTTTTTTTGCTTTTTTGCAACTTTTTGTGATATCTAAATGTTTAACCTGTTCAATAACATTATTACTATTCAGTGATTATTATATATGATTATCACTTGGCTACGTGAACGTACATAAATCTGTTAAATCTCAGCGACACAAGCATGTCTTCATGCACACACACAGTTTCTACTCCCATTCATTCAGGTTTATATTTACACTTTTTACAGGAAGAATGGACAGCCATCACTTTAAGGAAAAACAAAGAGAGAGAGAGAGAGAGAGATTATAAGTTCAGGGCAGGTCAGTTTTTATAGAAATGCATAGATGTGTGTTGTACTTCCATCTGGCTTATTACTTTCTAATGCAGGGGAAAGACATTGGCAAAGAAACACCTACTACATAAATAGTTTGATTTGAAGTTGCTCTTTTGAGTCCTCTCTATTGACTCTGACATCCTGCTGTTAACACTTTCATGGTATTGCTTTGTTTGCTTTAAACAAACCTCACAGGGTGGTAGAATATGTCTGCGGTGCAGAGGTCCTTGGATCGCCTCTCTGTTGTCTTTGTTGACAGCAATGAAGGTGGTGAAAGAACTGCTCACTCCTGATTGGACACTGAGCTGCACCACCTTCTCCTTCACTCCTCCATCTTGCTGTCCTCTGAGCTCTCTCTCCTTCATCTCCAGGGAACGAATCAGAGTGCGAGCACCCAACCTGTGGACTGTTAATCTGCAGACAAGGAAGAAAACATTTACAGTTCTAATGTTTCCTATTTTTGCTACATTTGTACATCACTGACTTTTCTGTTTTTCTGTGCTGAGGGTGCATTCTTTTTATATTAGAATTAGTAGAGTTACAGAGGGTATATAGAGTGTGAACATAAAATAAGAGCTTGATTAGGCTGTAGAAACGGATGAAAATCCAGTAAAGTGAAGAGTGTGTGTGTGTGTGTGTGTGTGTGTGTGTGTGTGTGTGTGTGTGTGTGTGTGTGTGTGTGTGTGTGTGTGTCTGGCAGGAAGTGAAGCAGGAAGTCTGAATATAGCTTGTGAGCTTGTGAGAGACGTTTCAAAAGGAAACAGAGGAATTAGAGAGTGAAAGTGCTAAGAAATAGTAATGAAAATGATATTAAATAAATGTCTTAGTGTGTTAATACAGGTGCCCATGGACTTGGCTCAACCTCAGATGAGTACAGCGGCAAAATGATAGATTAACATAATAAACAGGCCAGGCTTTGGCTGAAATTTTACAGCTTCACCTCTCATCCTGCCCTTATCCTGAGAAGAAGCTTAAAGGACAGTCAATCTCCTGATGAAGACAGAAGACAGACAGAACAACACCGTAGATTTGAAGGCAGAAGACAGTACAACTGACCTAAAACACTGAAGGGTCCAGCAGCATGTATGTTAATGGAACATGCGCTCTGAATTACAAGCTGGAAAGTGTACCAGTGACATGACTGTGTGAAAGCACTGCATTGGACTGTCTGAGTTCATATTTGCCATGCTGGGAGTTAACTGCCAAGAAAAGACTGAAAAGATGAAGAGAGAATGAAGAGAGAAGAAGAAACGGCTGATTTGGGCCTGTGTTTGATTTGGGAGGCCACACAGGAAGCTGTGAGAAGAGGGGACGAGGACCGGTGAGAGGTGAAGGCTGGACGTGTTCAAGTGAAAGTATAGGAAAATTGGGTTGAAAATTGAGGCTGAACTTGTGGGGTTTAGAAATGTCCAGAGCATCGCAACAGAAAGGTGAATTAAAAAAAGAGAGAGAGAGCAGGATGAAGAAATAAATAAACTAATAATACATAAATGAATAGAAAAATCTTTTGTATATGGTGAGGTGCTGTGGGCACCTAAGTCTGTGATAGTGTGGAATTTTCAAGTCAATACCATGGTTGCATCTACTGAAAATCTCTGTGAAGCTTAAATCTCAATGACCTTGACTTCAAGGTCAGAGGTCAACTTTTCTGAAAATCAGAGGAGTTTCACATTCATAACACAGGTATGTCTACTAGGAGGCTGAAGGGTAGCACTATATATTTATAAACAATCAAAAACAACAATTATTACGCAATTTATTTCCAATTTGTATGGAATTTATTTCTGTAAAGGTGGTGTTTTAGGTCTGATTGAAGGACTGATGTGATGGTAAGGTGTCCGCTGCTGCGCTTTGAAGATTGGTAGGCTTTTTTTTTTTTAAAATTTTCACAAGAATTGCTACTTCCCCTAGAGTTTTGGCCACTCCAACAATCAGAAGATTTCCCTATGAGCAAGCATTTAGCGACAGTGGGAAGGAAAAACTCCCTTTAAAAAGGAAGAAACCTTCAACAGAGCCAGGCTCAGGAAGGGACAGCCCTCTGCCACGACTGGTTGGGGTGGGGGGAGTGAAAATTTAAAAAAAAGAAGCCAAAGTGATCATTATTGAAGCAGCTTAATTAATTTTTGCATTGTAATTTGCTGTTAATGTCATTTTCCAACCCCAGTTTGATTTTTATCACTTTTGTCCAGGGTGGAAGATGCCATGCTGGAGACTGATTCAGTATGGTCTTTCAATGTTGATACATGGGAACCTTTTAGAGAGGCCAGGGCTGAAAAAGGGATGCCGGAGAACCTGAGAGGGTGTTATCCGCTGGTGTGCATCCAAGGCCAACATCTCTTTAATTAGGCTGACAAATAAGCGTTGGTCAGCTTCTGGTCCTCGTCTAAACATCATTAGCTGTTCGAGGTCATCCAGACGTGTAAGTATTATGTATCTTGTCTCCAGGGATTCATGTCCTGTCCCTGGAACAGAGCCTTTATATTGTTCTTCCGTCTTAAATGTCCAGCGCTGTTGCTTGTATTTGTCTCCAATGAAATAGTTTTCAGTGTACACGCCAGAGTCTAGCACATGATCTGGTGGCTGACCCTGAGTCTCTATGATGAATTTCAGATAATCATAGTCATTCTCCGAAGGGTAGAGTGGCACCCCTGTAGCAAGCTCCACAGCCACCAGCCCCAGAGACCACATGTCACTTGCTTCATTGTAAGGAAGGCCAAGCATAACCTCAGGTGCACAGTAACCAACCGTCCCCACAAAGTCACCAGGTATCACTGCAGACGCAGGACATGCGAGGCCAAAGTCTATAAGTTTGACTTTGATGGGAGACTCATGGCGGTTTACAACCATGATGTTTCCAGGTTTGAGGTCAGCGTGCACTATTCCCACAGAACTCAGGTGGGACAGAGCATTTGTGATTTGACCTAAAATTGGCCTGACTTCGCTTATGGGGAGACCCTGTTTATTCCGGTCCCCTATGTAGTCCCACAGGCATTGATCAAGGAGTTCAAATTTCAGGCAAACCCGCTGTCCATCGTGGAAAAAGCCGTTCCATTGAACAATGTTGGCGGCATCTGGATCCAACCTTCGCAGCTGCTCCAGGATGAAAATTTCCACATGTGCCTGTTGCAGAATATCAGGGTCGCTCTTGTTGACTTTAATGGCAACAGCTTGGTTGGTTGTTGTGTCGCGACATTTGGCTACAATACCAAAGCCCCCTTCTCCGAGGAAAGCCTCTACCTTGTAGTGCTTTCCCAAAATGCTCCCTTTAACTAATTCAAGCTCATCTGAGCTGAATGATGGACTGGCTGATGTGTGGACGAATACTTGCTGAGAAAATTCAACCGAGTTTTGAAAACTGCAGTTGATTTTCTGTGATCTCTTGCTTTCCAAGTTTGAAGGGTGCTGAAAGACCACAGGGTTTTGTGATCTTTCAGCACTCATGTCAATGCGCAGGGAACTCTTAGGGCTGAAAAAGGGATGCCGGAGAACCTCCGAGGGTGTTATCCGCTGGTGTGCATCCAAGGCCAACATCTGTTTAATTAAGCTGACAAATAAGCGTTGGCCAGCTTCTGGTCCTCGTCTAAACATTATTATTTGTTCAAGGTCATCCAGACGCGTCAGTTTTATGCATCTTGTCTCCAGGGACTCATATCCTGTCTCATACTGAAATTGTTGGTCAGTCTTAAATGTCCAGCGCTGTTGCTTGTCTTTGTCTTCAATGAAATAGTCTTCAGTGTAGACGCCAGAGTCTAGAACATGATCTGGTGGCTGACCCTGAGTCTCTATGATGAATTTCAAAACATCATAGTCTTCATTTCCAGGGTAGAGTGGCAGCCCTGTAGCAAGCTCCACAGCTACCAGCCCCAGAGACCACATGTCAATTGCTTCATTGTAAGGAAGGCCAAGCATAACCTCAGGTGCACAATAACCAACCGTCCCCACACGGTCACCAGGCATCACTGCAGACGCAGGACATGCGAGGCCAAAGTCTATAAGTTTGACTTTGATGGGAGACTCATGGCGGTTTACAACCATGATGTTTCCAGGTTTGAGGTCAGCGTGCACCATTCCCACAGAACCCAGGTGGGACAGAGCATTTGTCAGTTGACCTAAAATTGGCCTGACTTCGCTTATGGGGAGACAGTGGTTTTTCCGGTCCCATATGTAGTCCCTCAGGCATTGATCAAGGAGTTCAAATTTCAGGCAAACCCGCTCTCCGTCGTGAAAAAAGCCGTTCCATTGAACAATGTTGGCGGCATCTGAATCCAACCTTCGCAGCTGCTCCAGGATGAAAATTTCCAATTTCGCCTGTTGCAGAATATCAGGGCGGCTCTTGTTCACTTTAATAGCCACAGCTCGGTTAGTCATGGTATCACGACATTTGGCTACAATACCAAAGCCCCCTTCTCCGAGGAAAGCCTCTACCCTGTAGTGCTTTCCCAAAATGCTCCCTTTAACTAATCCAAGCTCATTTGAGCTGAAGGATGGGTGAGCTGACATGGTGAAATGTGTCGGCTTGGTCGGTGAATTGCTAAGTAAAATTCTCTCAAAACTCTCCAAAAAGGGTTTGCTTGCTGTCAGGTCAAGGTCCATTGAGCATTGAAGTTTAACAGAGCAAAGCTCCTATTTATAGGTTTTTTCTCTCAGCAAGATGATGACATAACAAAGGATCTATGTCATCATCTTGTGATGTCACAAGATGTCACCTTTTTTCACAAGATGCATTCCATTTGGATCAAAGGCATTCTATTTTTTTCAGTTGAAACACTAAAAAAAAACAATGTTTCAACAGGCCAGGCTGCATTTTCTGCTGCGACATCTCAACAGGAGATAATAAGATAAAGACAAGGAAGACTGGTGATCTATCCATATCAGCAACATCGGCAGGTTTCTAGTGCAGGAAGTAATAAATTCAGCCCTCGTGTTTGCACTACAGGTTGCTTTCATGAGTATTTCTGTTTTTGTGGTGGGGGAATTTTTCCTCGTTCCAACGATGTAAACAAAAACATTAATTGTGCTTTCCGCAATGACTAGTAATCATTTTGTCCTACTGTTCATTTACAGAACAGGAAAGGTTTTGTTTGGTTATGATTGTTTTGCAAGAAATACTTCAATCACAGTGGGGTAGTCTTGATTAAAATGTTATATGAGAACTGTGGCACCATGTGTGACCAGATATTGGCATGTAGTCGTCGCCAGACTGTCATCAAAAGTGTGAAGTTTGGGACAGACTGGACAAAATACATTTTTAGAGATGAAAATCTTATGTCCAGTGGTAAATGATCAAAATTCCACCACAAACATGGCTTTGACGAAGATGTCCCTTTCTGAAGTAACCCCAAAAAGTTCCTGAAGTAACCAAATGGAATTTAACCAGTGACCTCTCACTTTGCAGGCGAATGTGTAAACCAGCGATGCCTGGAAAACACTAAAACTGTGCCAAAATGTCATTTTACATTCAAAATGGCGGACTTCCAGACTTCCTCTTTGGATTGGGTTCACTGAATCTGTGTGTAATAAATGTCATACACGTATTTCAAGCTGTAAATAAGTTGTTAGAAGTTCATTGAAATTTCTTAAGTGGTGCTGTAGATCCATTTCTGCAGTGCCAGTCACTTTTTTAAAAAAAGTACATTTTGACCTGATGTGAAGAATGCAAAAAATTTCATTAGGAAGCATGTTTGGTATATGATATACTTGCCTGACTAATAATAATTTATTATTACTATTACTACTGTTGTTGTTGTTGTACAATGGAGCCTTTCCCCTGTGAATGACCAGCTCCCAGCTAAAATGTGTATTTTGTGCCATTTATAAGGTCAGTGCTTTATCATACCTTAAACTGTGCAGGGTAAAAGCCTCAGTTGCTGGGAAAAGCACAGGTGTATTACAGTTTTTCTGAATTGCTAAAACACTAAACCCCATTGTAAAAACTAAACTGTCAACTATGAAAACTCTTTCATCAAATCAGTCCCACTGTTGCCAAAATCTTAAACACTATTCAAAGCTCAGTCTCCCATTTAGCAAAACTCTAAACACAAAACACACTTAGCAGTGTGGTGCAGCTGTTGTCGTGTGAAGGCTGTGTGCAGTAGTGATGTCTCCTGTGTGTCGTAGCTTTGAAGCGTGTGTCGGGTAATCTCGTGGTAGTTTTGTAAAGCGCGTATCGAGGCTTGCTTTGATTACGTATGCAGTGATGTTCGAGGCCTCGCGGGCAGTCCGTACCACGTGACTGATTCAGGAACTGGCTCGCCGGTTTGCACCAGATTCTAAATAAATTGGGCAGCAAAACACAGCTGATTCCCCGTCACATTGTGTTGTGGAATTGGATTACGTCCCAGTTACATACTTACTTGAACATTTCTCCTTCGATGGAACCAGCAAGGAAGAGAATATTTGTCTGACAACATTTAATCTCATCTCTCCTAATAAAGTATGCACACAGTAATAAATATCACAAATGATAAGTACCATAATATAAATCAACAACACCACAGATCTTATAATCTGATTTCTGTCTTTTAGTTTATTAAAAAGTGAAGCACCACACACTAGTTTGTGTCATTGTCCAGATGTACATAAGCATGATTACACAGTTACACAATCATACCAAAACTCTGTCCTGATAGTTTCCACTTTCTCTTTTGTATCAGACATACTGAGACAATATTCGGGATAAATAACCATGAAAACAATTTATTTATTAAGTTTAGAGGTTTACACATCACATCATTATAATCATTGAGCCTATCTGACTTTAATCGTCCACTTGATGGCGCAGTAGAGCCAATGAATCGTCACAATGCTTCGAACCATGAGTCGACCAGTTGGATGGAAAGCTTCAGTTCATCACAAGGCTTCATCTCACCATCACTAATGAAAGCTCTTATAATTTGGCTGCTATTAGAGACCATTGATTTAGGCTCTCTTTGGTTACTACGTGGATCTTTTTTCAGACAAATTAATGAAAAAAATATAATAAATGGAAAAACAGAGTACAAATGTGGACAGTTAACTGGATATTACAGCGCGATTTCAGTGCATAAATACATAAATACAGGTCTGAGACGTAAGTGGTGCAATATTGATAGAGCTCACATGACTCCGTCCTGTTCGTATCCCAGAAATCCACCAGGATTTTAGTGCCTCATATACTGCACAGGTCATCGGCACACCTGAGATTCAGGACGACATGCTAAGCAGTGCTGTGTCACCATCAATAATACACCATATTAATGCAAGGTACAATTACAGCTGGGCTCCGCCACATTTTATTTTAACAGAGGAAATAAAATATGCAGAGCTAGCTGAGTTGGTTGAAATTCAGTTGCTACTTTAAGAGAATTTCATACAAGAATAATTGAAGATAAAATAGGTTATTAAAGCTGTCATCATTGCTTCAGTGCCATATTCTCTCTGCTGTAACTCCGATTTGAAGGGGCTTGTTTAGGCAACAACTCGGAGCACTATACGATCACTGCCGGTCACTTAGGTGATTTGTTATAAATGTGAAAACAGCTATGCAGGTTTAATGCAAGGAAGTCTTTACTCAGTGTTTGGCATGGGTCCTAAATGAAGGAGGGGTAGTCTGTCAGTCACTGCATTCCTCACCTGCATGGGAAACTTCCCAAACTGGAAGTTATCAGAAACATTGGAGACAATACTGAATCCACCAGAGACAGCTGGGACAGGTCCTAGTCATTACCATACAGTAAAGAACGGATTTATTTCAGTTCAGTTCAAATTAATAAGGTGAAGAAAAAACAGAGACTGCATCTTATGTGTTTTCTATTCTATTCTAGTAGTTTTAGAATCCAATAACTACACAAACAATCATGGCAGTGAGGTGTGGAGGGCCAGGAGTGACAAAATGAATGAATTAAATATGCCATTAATTATTGAATTAAATGTTTCATTATTTAATTAAATGCCCATTCACTTCACTAGTGTTTGTAGTTGTTGTTGAGAAATGCCCACTGAAAGAATGGCCACCAGGGCAAGTGCCTGTAATCGGATTACAGTAACACGTTACTTGTAACGCATTACTGCCCATCTCTGTTGAGAACAAATAATGTAAATGAATGATAGTGTTCAAATTGTTCGTTAAAACTCTGCATATCTCAGAAAAACTAAAAAAAAATCAGCTTTCTTCACTCACTTCTTTACAATGCAGCCATTACAGTCTTCTTTGATTGGTCGCTGCAGGATTGCCATTCTTCTCATGTTTAGTTTTTTTTCCTATCAGTGTTTTAATTCTATGAAATAAATTTTTCAAAGTCACTTTTTGCTTTCACTAGCTTGTTTTTAGTGTCCCACTTTTGGATCTTCTGAACTCAGTCTGATTAAAGTTGTCATTGTACTAATGTTATTCATGTGCAGCTGACTTCACAGGTGTGTGTGTTTTTTTTTTTTTGCTTTTTTGCAACTTTTTGTGATATCTAAATGTTTAACCTGTTCAATAACATTATTACTATTCAGTGATTATTATATATGATTATCACTTGGCTACGTGAACGTACATAAATCTGTTAAATCTCAGCGACACAAGCATGTCTTCATGCACACACACAGTTTCTACTCCCATTCATTCAGGTTTATATTTACACTTTTTACAGGAAGAATGGACAGCCATCACTTTAAGGAAAAACAAAGAGAGAGAGAGAGAGAGAGAGAGAGATTATAAGTTCAGGGCAGGTCAGTTTTTATAGAAATGCATAGATGTGTGTTGTACTTCCATCTGGCTTATTACTTTCTAATGCAGGGGAAAGACATTGGCAAAGAAACACCTACTACATAAATAGTTTGATTTGAAGTTGCTCTTTTGAGTCCTCTCTATTGACTCTGACATCCTGCTGTTAACACTTTCATGGTATTGCTTTGTTTGCTTTAAACAAACCTCACAGGGTGGTAGAATATGTCTGCGGTGCAGAGGTCCTTGGATCGCCTCTCTGTTGTCTTTGTTGACAGCAATGAAGGTGGTGAAAGAACTGCTCACTCCTGATTGGACACTGAGCTGCACCACCTTCTCCTTCACTCCTCCATCTTGCTGTCCTCTGAGCTCTCTCTCCTTCATCTCCAGGGAACGAATCAGAGTGCGAGCACCCAACCTGTGGACTGTTAATCTGCAGACAAGGAAGAAAACATTTACAGTTCTAATGTTTCCTATTTTTGCTACATTTGTACATCACTGACTTTTCTGTTTTTCTGTGCTGAGGGTGCATTCTTTTTATATTAGAATTAGTAGAGTTACAGAGGGTATATAGAGTGTGAACATAAAATAAGAGCTTGATTAGGCTGTAGAAACGGATGAAAATCCAGTAAAGTGAAGAGTGTGTGTGTGTGTGTGTGTGTGTGTGTGTGTGTGTGTGTGTGTGTGTGTGTGTGTGTGTGTGTGTGTCTGGCAGGAAGTGAAGCAGGAAGTCTGAATATAGCTTGTGAGCTTGTGAGAGACGTTTCAAAAGGAAACAGAGGAATTAGAGAGTGAAAGTGCTAAGAAATAGTAATGAAAATGATATTAAATAAATGTCTTAGTGTGTTAATACAGGTGCCCATGGACTTGGCTCAACCTCAGATGAGTACAGCGGCAAAATGATAGATTAACATAATAAACAGGCCAGGCTTTGGCTGAAATTTTACAGCTTCACCTCTCATCCTGCCCTTATCCTGAGAAGAAGCTTAAAGGACAGTCAATCTCCTGATGAAGACAGAAGACAGACAGAACAACACCGTAGATTTGAATACAGAAGCAGAAGACAGTACAACTGACCTAAAACACTGAAGGGTCCAGCAGCATGTATGTTAATGGAACATGCGCTCTGAATTACAAGCTGGAAAGTGTACCAGTGACATGACTGTGTGAAAGCACTGCATTGGACTGTCTGAGTTCATATTTGCCATGCTGGGAGTTAACCTGCCAAGAAAAGACTGAAAAGATGAAGAGAGAATGAACAGAGAAGAAGAAACGGCTGATTTGGGCCTGTGTTTGATTTGGGAGGCCACACAGGAAGCTGTGAGAAGAGGGGACGAGGACCGGTGAGAGGTGAAGGCTGGACGTGTTCAAGTGAAAGTATAGGAAAATTGGGTTGAAAATTGAGGCTGAACTTGTGGGGTTTAGAAATGTCCAGAGCATCGCAACAGAAAGGTGAATTAAAAAAAGAGAGAGAGAGCAGGATGAAGAAATAAATAAACTAATAATACATAAATGAATAGAAAAATCTTTTGTATATGGTGAGGTGCTGTGGGCACCTAAGTCTGTGATAGTGTGGAATTTTCAAGTCAATACCATGGTTGCATCTACTGAAAATCTCTGTGAAGCTTAAATCTCAATGACCTTGACTTCAAGGTCAGAGGTCAACTTTTCTGAAAATCAGAGGAGTTTCACATTCATAACACAGGTATGTCTACTAGGAGGCTGAAGGGTAGCACTATATATTTATAAACAATCAAAAACAACAATTATTACGCAATTTATTTCCAATTTGTATGGAATTTATTTCTGTAAAGGTGGTGTTTTAGGTCTGATTGAAGGACTGATGTGATGGTAAGGTGTCCGCTGCTGCGCTTTGAAGATTGGTAGGCTTTTTTTTTTTTAAATTTTCACAAGAATTGCTACTTCCCCTAGAGTTTTGGCCACTCCAACAATCAGAAGATTTCCCTATGAGCAAGCATTTAGCGACAGTGGGAAGGAAAAACTCCCTTTAAAAAGGAAGAAACCTTCAACAGAGCCAGGCTCAGGAAGGGACAGCCCTCTGCCACGACTGGTTGGGGTGGGGGGAGTGAAAATTTAAAAAAAAGAAGCCAAAGTGATCATTATTGAAGCAGCTTAATTAATTTTTGCATTGTAATTTGCTGTTAATGTCATTTTCCAACCCCAGTTTGTATTTTTATCACTTTTGTCCAGGGTGGAAGATGCCATGCTGGAGACTGATTCAGTATGGTCTTTCAATGTTGATACATGGGAACCTTTTAGAGAGGCCAGGGCTGAAAAAGGGATGCCGGAGAACCTGAGAGGGTGTTATCCGCTGGTGTGCATCCAAGGCCAACATCTCTTTAATTAGGCTGACAAATAAGCGTTGGCCAGCTTCTGGTCCTCGTCTAAACATCATTAGCTGTTCGAGGTCATCCAGACGTGTAAGTATTATGTATCTTGTCTCCAGGGATTCATGTCCTGTCCCTGGAACAGAGCCTTTATATTGTTCTTCCGTCTTAAATGTCCAGCGCTGTTGCTTGTATTTGTCTCCAATGAAATAGTTTTCAGTGTACACGCCAGAGTCTAGCACATGATCTGGTGGCTGACCCTGAGTCTCTATGATGAATTTCAGATAATCATAGTCATTCTCCGAAGGGTAGAGTGGCACCCCTGTAGCAAGCTCCACAGCCACCAGCCCCAGAGACCACATGTCACTTGCTTCATTGTAAGGAAGGCCAAGCATAACCTCAGGTGCACAGTAACCAACCGTCCCCACAAAGTCACCAGGTATCACTGCAGACGCAGGACATGCGAGGCCAAAGTCTATAAGTTTGACTTTGATGGGAGACTCATGGCGGTTTACAACCATGATGTTTCCAGGTTTGAGGTCAGCGTGCACTATTCCCACAGAACTCAGGTGGGACAGAGCATTTGTGATTTGACCTAAAATTGGCCTGACTTCGCTTATGGGGAGACCCTGTTTATTCCGGTCCCCTATGTAGTCCCACAGGCATTGATCAAGGAGTTCAAATTTCAGGCAAACCCGCTGTCCGTCGTGGAAAAAGCCGTTCCATTGAACAATGTTGGCGGCATCTGGATCCAACCTTCGCAGCTGCTCCAAGATGAAAATTTCCACATGTGCCTGTTGCAGAATATCAGGGTCGCTCTTGTTGACTTTAATGGCAACAGCTTGGTTGGTTGTTGTGTCGCGACATTTGGCTACAATACCAAAGCCCCCTTCTCCGAGGAAAGCCTCTACCTTGTAGTGCTTTCCCAAAATGCTCCCTTTAACTAATTCAAGCTCATCTGAGCTGAATGATGGACTGGCTGATGTGTGGACGAATACTTGCTGAGAAAATTCAACCGAGTTTTGAAAACTGCAGTTGATTTTCTGTGATCTCTTGCTTTCCAAGTTTGAAGGGTGCTGAAAGACCACAGGGTTTTGTGATCTTTCAGCACTCATGTCAATGCGCAGGGAACTCTTAGGGCTGAAAAAGGGATGCCGGAGAACCTCCGAGGGTGTTATCCGCTGGTGTGCATCCAAGGCCAACATCTGTTTAATTAAGCTGACAAATAAGCGTTGGCCAGCTTCTGGTCCTCGTCTAAACATTATTATTTGTTCAAGGTCATCCAGACGCGTCAGTTTTATGCATCTTGTCTCCAGGGACTCATATCCTGTCTCATACTGAAATTGTTGGTCAGTCTTAAATGTCCAGCGCTGTTGCTTGTCTTTGTCTTCAATGAAATAGTCTTCAGTGTAGACGCCAGAGTCTAGAACATGATCTGGTGGCTGACCCTGAGTCTCTATGATGAATTTCAAAACATCATAGTCTTCATTTCCAGGGTAGAGTGGCAGCCCTGTAGCAAGCTCCACAGCTACCAGCCCCAGAGACCACATGTCAATTGCTTCATTGTAAGGAAGGCCAAGCATAACCTCAGGTGCACAATAACCAACCGTCCCCACACGGTCACCAGGCATCACTGCAGACGCAGGACATGCGAGGCCAAAGTCTATAAGTTTGACTTTGATGGGAGACTCATGGCGGTTTACAACCATGATGTTTCCAGGTTTGAGGTCAGCGTGCACCATTCCCACAGAACCCAGGTGGGACAGAGCATTTGTCAGTTGACCTAAAATTGGCCTGACTTCGCTTATGGGGAGACAGTGGTTTTTTCCGGTCCCATATGTAGTCCCTCAGGCATTGATCAAGGAGTTCAAATTTCAGGCAAACCCGCTCTCCGTCGTGAAAAAAGCCGTTCCATTGAACAATGTTGGCGGCATCTGAATCCAACCTTCGCAGCTGCTCCAGGATGAAAATTTCCAATTTCGCCTGTTGCAGAATATCAGGGCGGCTCTTGTTCACTTTAATAGCCACAGCTCGGTTAGTCATGGTATCACGACATTTGGCTACAATACCAAAGCCCCCTTCTCCGAGGAAAGCCTCTACCCTGTAGTGCTTTCCCAAAATGCTCCCTTTAACTAATCCAAGCTCATTTGAGCTGAAGGATGGGTGAGCTGACATGGTGAAATGTGTCGGCTTGGTCGGTGAATTGCTAAGTAAAATTCTCTCAAAACTCTCCAAAAAGGGTTTGCTTGCTGTCAGGTCAAGGTCCGTTGAGCATTAAAGTTTAACAGAGCAAAGCTCCTATTTATGGGTTTTTTCTCTCAGCAAGATGATGACATAACAAAGGATCTATGTCATCATCTTGTGATGTCACAAGATGTCACCTTTTTTCACAAGATGCATTCCATTTGGATCAAAGGCATTCTATTTTTTCAGTTGAAACACTAAAAAAAACAATGTTTCAACAGGCCAGGCTGCATTTTCTGCTGCGACATCTCAACAGGAGATAATAAGATAAAGACAAGGAAGACTGGTGATCTATCCATATCAGCAACATCGGCAGGTTTCTAGTGCAGGAAGTAATAAATTCAGCCCTCGTGTTTGCACTACAGGTTGCTTTCATGAGTATTTCTGTTTTTGTGGTGGGGGAATTTTTCCTCGTTCCAACGATGTAAACAAAAACATTAATTGTGCTTTCCGCAATGACTAGTAATCATTTTGTCCTACTGTTCATTTACAGAACAGGAAAGGTTTTGTTTGGTTATGATTGTTTTGCAAGAAATACTTCAATCACAGTGGGGTAGTCTTGATTAAAATGTTATATGAGAACTGTGGCACCATGTGTGACCAGATATTGGCATGTAGTCGTCGCCAGACTGTCATCAAAAGTGTGAAGTTTGGGACAGACTGGACAAAATACATTTTTAGAGATGAAAATCTTATGTCCAGTGATAAATGATCAAAATTCCACCACAAACATGGCTTTGACGAAGATGTCCCTTTCTGAAGTAACCCCAAAAAGTTCCTGAAGTAACCAAATGGAATTTAACCAGTGACCTCTCACTTTGCAGGCGAATGTGTAAACCAGCGATGCCTGGAAAACACTAAAACTGTGCCAAAATGTCATTTTACATTCAAAATGGCGGACTTCCAGACTTCCTCTTTGGATTGGGTTCACTGAATCTGTGTGTAATAAATGTCATACACGTATTTCAAGCTGTAAATAAGTTGTTAGAAGTTCTTTAAAATTTCTTAAGTGGTGCTGTAGATCCATTTCCGCAGTGCCAGTCACTTTTTAAAAAAAGTACATTTTGACCTGATGTGAAGAATGCAAAAAATTTCATTAGTTTGGAAGCATGTTTGGTATATGATATACTTGCCTGACTAATAATAATTTATTATTACTATTACTACTGTTGTTGTTGTTGTACAATGGAGCCTTTCCCCTGTGAATGACCAGCTCCCAGCTAAAATGTGTATTTTGTGCCATTTATAAGGTCAGTGCTTTATCATACCTTAAACTGTGCAGGGTAAAAGCCTCAGTTGCTGGGAAAAGCACAGGTGTATTACAGTTTTTCTGAATTGCTAAAACACTAAACCCCATTGTAAAAACTAAACTGTCAACTATGAAAACTCTTTCATCAAATCAGTCCCACTGTTGCCAAAATCTTAAACACTATTCAAAGCTCAGTCTCCCATTTAGCAAAACTCTAAACACAAAACACACTTAGCAGTGTGGTGCAGCTGTTGTCGTGTGAAGGCTGTGTGCAGTAGTGATGTCTCCTGTGTGTCGTAGCTTTGAAGCGTGTGTCGGGTAATCTCGTGGTAGTTTTGTAAAGCGCGTATCGAGGCTTGCTTTGATTACGTATGCAGTGATGTTCGAGGCCTCGCGGGCAGTCCGTACCACGTGACTGATTCAGGAACTGGCTCGCCGGTTTGCACCAGATTCTAAATAAATTGGGCAGCAAAACACAGCTGATTCCCCGTCACATTGTGTTGTGGAATTGGATTACGTCCCAGTTACATACTTACTTGAACATTTCTCCTTCGATGGAACCAGCAAGGAAGAGAATATTTGTCTGACAACATTTAATCTCATCTCTCCTAATAAAGTATGCACACAGTAATAAATATCACAAATGATAAGTACCATAATATAAATCAACAACACCACAGATCTTATAATCTGATTTCTGTCTTTTAGTTTATTAAAAAGTGAAGCACCACACACTAGTTTGTGTCATTGTCCAGATGTACATAAGCATGATTACACAGTTACACAATCATACCAAAACTCTGTCCTGATAGTTTCCACTTTCTCTTTTGTATCAGACATACTGAGACAATATTCGGGATAAATAACCATGAAAACAATTTATTTATTAAGTTTAGAGGTTTACACATCACATCATTATAATCATTGAGCCTATCTGACTTTAATCGTCCACTTGATGGCGCAGTAGAGCCAATGAATCGTCACAATGCTTCGAACCATGAGTCGACCAGTTGGATGGAAAGCTTCAGTTCATCACAAGGCTTCATCTCACCATCACTAATGAAAGCTCTTATAATTTGGCTGCTATTAGAGACCATTGATTTAGGCTCTCTTTGGTTACTACGTGGATCTTTTTTCAGACAAATTAATGAAAAAAATATAATAAATGGAAAAACAGAGTACAAATGTGGACAGTTAACTGGATATTACAGCGCGATTTCAGTGCATAAATACATAAATACAGGTCTGAGACGTAAGTGGTGCAATATTGATAGAGCTCACATGACTCCCTCCTGTTCGTATCCCAGAAATCCACCAGGATTTTAGTGCCTCATATACTGCACAGGTCATCGGCACACCTGAGATTCAGGACGACATGCTAAGCAGTGCTGTGTCACCATCAATAATACACCATATTAATGCAAGGTACAATTACAGCTGGGCTCCGCCACATTTTATTTTAACAGAGGAAATAAAATATGCAGAGCTAGCTGAGTTGGTTGAAATTCAGTTGCTACTTTAAGAGAATTTCATACAAGAATAATTGAAGATAAAATAGGTTATTAAAGCTGTCATCATTGCTTCAGTGCCATATTCTCTCTGCTGTAACTCCGATTTGAAGAGGGCTTGTTTAGGCAACAACTCAGAGCACTATACGATCACTGCCGGTCACTTAGGTGATTTGTTATAAATGTGAAAACAGCTATGCAGGTTTAATGCAAGGAAGTCTTTACTCAGTGTTTGGCATGGGTCCTAAATGAAGGAGGGGTAGTCTGTCAGTCACTGCATTCCTCACCTGCATGGGAAACTTCCCAAACTGGAAGTTATCAGAAACATTGGAGACAATACTGAATCCACCAGAGACAGCTGGGACAGGTCCTAGTCATTACCATACAGTAAAGAACGGATTTATTTCAGTTCAGTTCAAATTAATAAGGTGAAGAAAAAACAGAGACTGCATCTTATGTGTTTTCTATTCTATTCTAGTAGTTTTAGAATCCAATAACTACACAAACAATCATGGCAGTGAGGTGTGGAGGGCCAGGAGTGACAAAATGAATGAATTAAATATGCCATTAATTATTGAATTAAATGTTTCATTATTTAATTAAATGCCCATTCACTTCACTAGTGTTTGTAGTTGTTGTTGAGAAATGCCCACTGAAAGAATGGCCACCAGGGCAAGTGCCTGTAATCGGATTACAGTAACACGTTACTTGTAACGCATTACTGCCCATCTCTGTTGAGAACAAATAATGTAAATGAATGATAGTGTTCAAATTGTTCGTTAAAACTCTGCATATCTCAGAAAAACTAAAAAAAAATCAGCTTTCTTCACTCACTTCTTTACAATGCAGCCATTACAGTCTTCTTTGATTGGTCGCTGCAGGATTGCCATTCTTCTCATGTTTAGTTTTTTTTCCTATCAGTGTTTTAATTCTATGAAATAAATTTTCAAAGTCACTTTTTGCTTTCACTAGCTTGTTTTTAGTGTCCCACTTTTGGATCTTCTGAACTCAGTCTGATTAAAGTTGTCATTGTACTAATGTTATTCATGTGCAGCTGACTTCACAGGTGTGTGTGTTGTTTTTTTTTTGCTTTTTTGCAACTTTTTGTGATATCTAAATGTTTAACCTGTTCAATAACATTATTACTATTCAGTGATTATTATATATGATTATCACTTGGCTACGTGAACGTACATAAATCTGTTAAATCTCAGCGACACAAGCATGTCTTCATGCACACACACAGTTTCTACTCCCATTCATTCAGGTTTATATTTACACTTTTTACAGGAAGAATGGACAGCCATCACTTTAAGGAAAAACAAAGAGAGAGAGAGAGAGAGAGATTATAAGTTCAGGGCAGGTCAGTTTTTATAGAAATGCATAGATGTGTGTTGTACTTCCATCTGGCTTATTACTTTCTAATGCAGGGGAAAGACATTGGCAAAGAAACACCTACTACATAAATAGTTTGATTTGAAGTTGCTCTTTTGAGTCCTCTCTATTGACTCTGACATCCTGCTGTTAACACTTTCATGGTATTGCTTTGTTTGCTTTAAACAAACCTCACAGGGTGGTAGAATATGTCTGCGGTGCAGAGGTCCTTGGATCGCCTCTCTGTTGTCTTTGTTGACAGCAATGAAGGTGGTGAAAGAACTGCTCACTCCTGACTGGACACTGAGCTGCACCACCTTCTCCTTCACTCCTCCATCTTGCTGTCCTCTGAGCTCTCTCTCCTTCATCTCCAGGGAACGAATCAGAGTGCGAGCACCCAACCTGTGGACTGTTAATCTGCAGACAAGGAAGAAAACATTTACAGTTCTAATGTTTCCTATTTTTGCTACATTTGTACATCACTGACTTTTCTGTTTTTCTGTGCTGAGGGTGCATTCTTTTTATATTAGAATTAGTAGAGTTACAGAGGGTATATAGAGTGTGAACATAACATAAGAGCTTGATTAGGCTGTAGAAACGGATGAAAATCCAGTAAAGTGAAGAGTGTGTGTGTGTGTGTGTGTGTGTGTGTGTGTGTGTGTGTGTGTGTGTGTGTGTGTGTGTGTGTGTGTGTGTGTGTGTGTCTGGCAGGAAGTGAAGCAGGAAGTCTGAATATAGCTTGTGAGCTTGTGAGAGACGTTTCAAAAGGAAACAGAGGAATTAGAGAGTGAAAGTGCTAAGAAATAGTAATGAAAATGATATTAAATAAATGTCTTAGTGTTTTAATACAGGTGCCCATGGACTTGGCTCAACCTCAGATGAGTACAGCGGCAAAATGATAGATTAACATAATAAACAGGCCAGGCTTTGGCTGAAATTTTACAGCTTCACCTCTCATCCTGCCCTTATCCTGAGAAGAAGCTTAAAGGACAGTCAATCTCCTGATGAAGACAGAAGACAGACAGAACAACACCGTAGATTTGAAGAATTAACAGAAGGCAGAAGACAATACAACTGACCTAAAACACTGAAGGGTCCAGCAGCATGTATGTTAATGGAACATGCGCTCTGAATTACAAGCTGGAAAGTGTACCAGTGACATGACTGTGTGAAAGCACTGCATTGGACTGTCTGAGTTCATATTTGCCATGCTGGGAGTTAACCGCCAAGAAAAGACTGAAAAGATGAAGAGAGAATGAACAGAGAAGAAGAAACGGCTGATTTGGGCCTGTGTTTGATTTGGGAGGCCACACAGGAAGCTGTGAGAAGAGGGGACGAGGACCGGTGAGAGGTGAAGGCTGGACGTGTTCAAGTGAAAGTATAGGAAAATTGGGTTGAAAATTGAGGCTGAACTTGTGGGGTTTAGAAATGTCCAGAGCATCGCAACAGAAAGGTGAATTAAAAAAAAGAGAGAGAGAGCAGGATGAAGAAATAAATAAACTAATAATACATAAATGAATAGAAAAATCTTTTGTATGTGGCGAGGTGCTGTGGGCACCTAAGTCTTTGATAGTGTAGAATTTTCAAGTCAATACCATGGTTGCATCTACTGAAAATCTCTGTGAAGCTTAAATCTCAATGACCTTGACTTCAAGGTCAGAGGTCAACTTTTCTGAAAATCAGAGGAGTTTCACATTCATAACACAGGTATGTCTACTAGGAGGCTGAAGGGTAGCACTATATATTTATAAACAATCAAAAACAACAATTATTACGCAATTTATTTCCAATTTGTATGGAATTTATTTCTGTAAAGGTGGTGTTTTAGGTCTGATTGAAGGACTGATGTGATGGTAAGGTGTCCGCTGCTGCGCTTTGAAGATTGGTAGGCTTTTTTTTTTTTTAAATTTTCACAAGAATTGCTACTTCCCCTAGAGTTTTGGCCACTCCAACAATCAGAAGATTTCCCTATGAGCAAGCATTTAGCGACAGTGGGAAGGAAAAACTCCCTTTAAAAAGGAAGAAACCTTCAACAGAGCCAGGCTCAGGAAGGGACAGCCCTCTGCCACGACTGGTTGGGGTGGGGGGAGTGAAAATTAAAAAAAAAGAAGCCAAAGTGATCATTTTTGGAGCAGCTTAATTAATTTTTGCATTGTAATTTGCTGTTAATGTCATTTTCCAACCCCAGTTTGTGTTTTTATCACTTTTGTCCAGGGTGGAAGATGCCATGCTGGAGACTGATTCAGTATGGTCTTTCAATGTTGATACATGGGAACCTTTTAGAGAGGCCAGGGCTGAAAAAGGGATGCCGGAGAACCTGAGAGGGTGTTATCCGCTGGTGTGCATCCAAGGCCAACATCTCTTTAATTAGGCTGACAAATAAGCGTTGGCCAGCTTCTGGTCCTCGTCTAAACATCATTAGCTGTTCGAGGTCATCCAGACGTGTAAGTATTATGTATCTTGTCTCCAGGGATTCATGTCCTGTCCCTGGAACAGAGCCTTTATATTGTTCTTCCGTCTTAAATGTCCAGCGCTGTTGCTTGTATTTGTCTCCAATGAAATAGTTTTCAGTGTACACGCCAGAGTCTAGCACATGATCTGGTGGCTGACCCTGAGTCTCTATGATGAATTTCAGATAATCATAGTCATTCTCCGAAGGGTAGAGTGGCACCCCTGTAGCAAGCTCCACAGCCACCAGCCCCAGAGACCACATGTCACTTGCTTCATTGTAAGGAAGGCCAAGCATAACCTCAGGTGCACAGTAACCAACCGTCCCCACAAAGTCACCAGGTATCACTGCAGACGCAGGACATGCGAGGCCAAAGTCTATAAGTTTGACTTTGATGGGAGACTCATGGCGGTTTACAACCATGATGTTTCCAGGTTTGAGGTCAGCGTGCACTATTCCCACAGAACTCAGGTGGGACAGAGCATTTGTGATTTGACCTAAAATTGGCCTGACTTCGCTTATGGGGAGACCCTGTTTATTCCGGTCCCCTATGTAGTCCCACAGGCATTGATCAAGGAGTTCAAATTTCAGGCAAACCCGCTGTCCGTCGTGGAAAAAGCCGTTCCATTGAACAATGTTGGCGGCATCTGGATCCAACCTTCGCAGCTGCTCCAAGATGAAAATTTCCACATGTGCCTGTTGCAGAATATCAGGGTCGCTCTTGTTGACTTTAATGGCAACAGCTTGGTTGGTTGTTGTGTCGCGACATTTGGCTACAATACCAAAGCCCCCTTCTCCGAGGAAAGCCTCTACCTTGTAGTGCTTTCCCAAAATGCTCCCTTTAACTAATTCAAGCTCATCTGAGCTGAATGATGGACTGGCTGATGTGTGGACGAATACTGCTGAGAAAATTCAACCGAGTTTTGAAAACTGCAGTTGATTTTCTGTGATCTCTTGCTTTCCAAGTTTGAAGGGTGCTGAAAGACCACAGGGTTTTGTGATCTTTCAGCACTCATGTCAATGCGCAGGGAACTCTTAGGGCTGAAAAAGGGATGCCGGAGAACCTCCGAGGGTGTTATCCGCTGGTGTGCATCCAAGGCCAACATCTGTTTAATTAAGCTGACAAATAAGCGTTGGCCAGCTTCTGGTCCTCGTCTAAACATTATTATTTGTTCAAGGTCATCCAGACGCGTCAGTTTTATGCATCTTGTCTCCAGGGACTCATATCCTGTCTCATACTGAAATTGTTGGTCAGTCTTAAATGTCCAGCGCTGTTGCTTGTCTTTGTCTTCAATGAAATAGTCTTCAGTGTAGACGCCAGAGTCTAGAACATGATCTGGTGGCTGACCCTGAGTCTCTATGATGAATTTCAAAACATCATAGTCTTCATTTCCAGGGTAGAGTGGCAGCCCTGTAGCAAGCTCCACAGCTACCAGCCCCAGAGACCACATGTCAATTGCTTCATTGTAAGGAAGGCCAAGCATAACCTCAGGTGCACAATAACCAACCGTCCCCACACGGTCACCAGGCATCACTGCAGACGCAGGACATGCGAGGCCAAAGTCTATAAGTTTGACTTTGATGGGAGACTCATGGCGGTTTACAACCATGATGTTTCCAGGTTTGAGGTCAGCGTGCACCATTCCCACAGAACCCAGGTGGGACAGAGCATTTGTCAGTTGACCTAAAATTGGCCTGACTTCGCTTATGGGGAGACAGTGGTTT